>NC_071393.1:42180914-42812111 GCF_022682495.2 Desmodus rotundus | reverse complement strand
ACTACCAAAAATTCTTTTGGATACTGTTTTAGAAATGCCTCCTTTCCAAGAAGAAATAAGACAATGGTGTATGGCAGTTGTGTCTTTTCCATTGTCCTTCGCATCTGTTTGTTCACTTGGGTAATGTTTACAATTATTTTCGTTGCACATAAACTATTTTTTCTTCTTCCTTGTGGTGAGGATGAATGACTGTGAGGTGCATCCTGAGAAACAGAATAATTTGTCTCAAGATATAATGTTTAAAGTTACCCAACAAGTTTAAGGCCTCTCCTGGAAGAATGCAAACAAGCTCAATATTATAGGAATTTACTGGATAGTTTAATTGTTACAGAGCTATAAATATTGTCTTGAAAACACTCATGGGATAGTGTTACATAAGGGACTGTAACAGTTTCTGAAAAAAGTACAACACGCTTCACTCAGTCAGAGTTTTAGACTATTTTATCTGATACGGGAGGAACTGAATGCCTCTTTGGGCTTTCCAATGAAGAACGAGATCCATGTTCTGACATCTTTTATCTGCCTGTTAACAGCGTTCTGCGGAATGGCTGGGAGAGGAAGGAGATGGAAATGTTTATAGTATTTGTCCCCACAAAGGAGGGAGAACACGTAGTTGTACGAGGGGGCACTCCCAAAAAGCCAGAATTTATTCACAAAAAATTGTGTATTTATTCTTACATGTTTAAATTTCAATCACCTTTGAAGTACCCTCCATTTGATGCAATACACCTATTGAGACGTTTTTTCCACTGCTCAGACAGTTTTTGAACTCATTGATTTTTATGCCTACTAGTGCTTCTGCCATTTTTTGTTTCACTTCTTCCACATCAGCAAAATGTTTCCCTTTGAGAATTTTTTTTTCCTGGAGAAATAAAAAAGTGGCTTGGGGCAAGATCAGGTGAATAGGGAGAGTGGGGCATGGGGATCAGGCATTTTTTGGTCAAAAACTGCTCAATACTCAGTGCAGTGTGGGCAGGTGCGCTTGGAAATCACTCACCACAAAATGGGCAAAAAAATTCACTGAAGCCACACAGCCTCTCACAGCAATGCCAGCTAGCACACTGATACAGATGGGTTCCTAGAACACTCACCTAGCAGGGGAAGCCTGTACTACAAGGGGCCCTCCCTCCAGAAGATAATTCTGTTTTTTGGGGTCCCCCCTCATATATGTTTGAATAACAGAAAGAATACTTGGCTTTTGTTTCTTCCTAAACCCCCAACATTTTTGGCACCAGGAACAAGTTTTGTGGAAGACAATTTTTCCACGGACAGGGAGTAGGGAGAGGAGGTGGAGTTATGCAAGCAAAGCTTTGCTTTCTCACCTGCTGCGAGGCCTGGTTCCTAACAGACTATGGGGGTGGGGTCCCCTGTCCTAAAGGGCTGACTTCAGGTGTAAGGAGGAAGAGGATTCTGTATGAAATGTGCCAGAAAATAAGACTAATCAAATATAGCACTTGGATAACATCAGAGGCAAATGGCCTGTTTTTGAGTCCAGGGTCACTGCTAACTTTTTGACCTCTTTGTGCCTCAGCATCCCAATCTGTAAAATGGGCCTAATAATAGTAATTATTCCACATAAAGCTATGGGAATTTAGGAAGGTCATTCACGTAAAACGTGTAGAACACTGCATAGCACGTTTTAATCAGTTAGTAATACTGTCTGTCATAAATTCCACGTTGCTGTTTTTGGATTCAAGATTCTTGTGTAAACTTACCCAATACACTTAATTCCTATCTCTATTTTTGTCAATTCTTAGTCAGTGGACAAAGGGATCTTCTAAGAGATATCGCCTCCCATTAAAGCAATGAGCAGTAATTGGAGAACTGTTACAGAACAGACCTGGGGGTGGGGTGAATGATATACTATTACGGAATGGACCCCACCTTGTGCTCCAGGGATCCCCCCTGTTCGCCTTGGTTCGCCTTGCCCACTGCAAGGGAAAGATGTCTCTCAATGCCAGAGACTGGCGAAAAGGAAAGGAATTATTTATGTAAAAATTATACAGACTTAGAGTAATGACTTAATGTCTTCATTAAAATACTAAAGTCCTTTAGAATACCCACAAATGCACATAGTGCCTCCTTCTCCCTTTGCCCAGTCTGGGGTACGTATCTCAGGAAAAGAAGTAGAAGTCCGTGGTTTAGGCAGACCATTGGTTCTGGCACCATCTGCTGTGTTGCCGCCATGATCTCCAGCTCATCCACAACCGTGTGGCACCTTCTCACGGCCCACCAGCAAGAGTCCTTTCTCCCCTTTTCTTCTCAGCAAGGTCTCTCCTGCTTCCTAAGCCACGTGGCAAAAGGGAGCACCCCAAAGCTGTGTAGTCCCCACCTTGGAGATAGCCAAGGGCAGAGAAAACTGGGGACTTACAGTGCCAGCAAAAGACTTGATCAAGTACCTAAAATCCCCAAGGCATGAAAAAGAGAGAGATGCAAGGGAAGAGGAGGAGGGAAGAAAGAAAAAGATGGCTTTCTAGTAATGCCATAATTCTTGGTGCACTCCCAAAAGAGAGAGAGTTTAGATCTAGTGAGTGTATATTTGGATGTCTATATAAATGATCAAATGAGCACTATTAAATGTGGTCAAGAAAATACTCGTGGTACTATTGGAATACATTATCCAATATTAAGCATTTGGTAGATTACAATGGCTACTAGTTCCCTTACCTTTGTGGGAGAGGGGGTTGGTGCCCAGGGCAGGGGAGAGCAATGGGGGAAAGATGGGGATGACTGTAATTGAACAATAAAAAAATTAAAAAAAAATATAAAAATATTTTTCTTCTAAATTTATATTACTAATATCAGCACCATATATGAGGGAAAAGTCTGGCATTGTTACTATAACAAGAACAGTTTGTTTGACATCGACACAACCTGGCAGCCAAGGAGAGTGGACTGGAATGCGCATGTGTGAACAATGATGATTTCACTGTACTAGTCAAAGGGGGCGGTAGACTCCGCTGAGTGAGCATGCATACTGTAGTGTGGCTGTTGCATTCAAAATGACTGAGCAAGGAGAGCAACGAATCTGCATCAAATTTTGTTTTAAACTTGACCATTCCTCTGTGGAAACTATTCAGATGATTTAGAAGGCTTCGGGAATGATGCAACGAGTGCAGTGCAAATAAGAGTGTGGCACAGACACTTCAAAGATGATCAAGAATCTGTTGAAAGTGATGCATGTTCTGGAAGGCCTGCAACAAGCAGAACCCCTGAAAATGTTGACCGTTTATGGGCTGTGATCAACGAAGACTGTTGACTTACAGTGTGAGAACTAGAAGCTGATTTGGGGATTCTAAAACCTGCAGTGTCCAAGATTTTCACATGAAACCTGTCATGGCAAAACCCGTTCCATAGCTCCTGCTACCAGAGCAGAAGGAACATCGTGCTGCAGTTGCTAATGACACTGGGAGAACTGTGTGAGGTCCCAAGGAGCCTACTTCAAAGGCGTCTGAGGTGTCATTGTCCTATGTACAATGTTTCTTGCATCTTGCATCTTCTTCAATAAATGCCTCTATTTTTCATATTACATGGGTGAATACTTTGCATGCCATTTCTTTCTAGTTCCAAGCTTATGTGACAAACTGTCTCCAGATAATTTTTCTGTGGTTATATCAACCTAATTTTCACATAACCAAAAGTACATTCTCTACCATAATTTCTATAATTTTTGTCTTTGATAAAATTTTTCCTTCTAATCACACAAGACAAAAATACTCCAAAGGGTTTGTGTAACATCCTTTTCTGTAATGCAAAAAATTTAGATAAATGATAATTTTATCAGTTTGTATCATGGAACAAATTATATTATTCTTTATTGATACTTCTTGCAGAAAATACTAAATTTATACTCTTATAAGTTCATGTATGTGTAACTGTGATAAGCTCTAAATTGGTTTCCCTTTGGGTATTCTTTTCTAATCTCCAAATCATAGCATTTGATGTTTCTCTAACTCAATCTGCATTAATCACTGCATTCAGTAAGTCACCCTCCTGTCAAAAAGAAACTTCAGTAGCTCTTCTTTTACTCATGACAAAGTTAAAATTTCTTGACATAGCATTTTAAGATTCAAATCTCTGTAAGTCATCCCACAACTCTTTTCCCTGAAACTCTGTTTTATCTTAACTAGACTGTTTACCTTTTCTGGAATATGATTTGCTTGCTTCTATACAAACTTTTGTTCATTTTAGCTTATCCAAAGCCCAGCATTTTAATAACTAAAGATTCACTCTTTCCAATGAACCATTCTAGGCACTACCATCCTCCAAACCCTTAGGGCATCTTTTGTCTAATGCAGTTGTTTTTTTTTTTGGTTGAATAACACTAGTTTTTCTGAAGGTTTTAGGCCCTTCTTATTTGGCATACATTATTTCATTAATACCCTCCAAAAAGCCTGAAACATGGATATTACATTCATATCATTTATATAGAAACCTAGGTATAGAAGTGTTTCAAAATACCAAGAAGCTTCTTTATATGGCAATCTTAAGTCCAAGACACAAAGAATGGTATATCTGATTGCAAGGCCCTTTTCTTTTTATTAGCTCATATTGAAGAATTTGAAATATTAAAATAAACAGAGACAGAAAAGTACATTTGGTTTCATGACTTAAACAATGTTTCAATGGAATAAGTGTGACTGAAAGCAGAATGAAAAGCACTAACACGTAAATAGGAACAAAAGAAATAAAGTAATGAATTCATTTATTATTTTTGTTCATTTTATATTATTTTATTCCCTTTCCTGAAAACAAATACTGAAATGGGTCTCATAGAATGGACTAAGGGTTTAAATGAGAAAGAAAAAGGAGCAGAGAAGAAAAATAAATAGAAGGGCTTTCCAGATAAAATAAGACTATACTGAGAGAGTCATTCAGTGGATGGCCATTTTCACTGAGGCTATTATGTTGTTTACACACATTTTAGTTAATACCAAATAGCAGCATCTCACATATGATAATGTCATAGTAGCACAGAAGTTAAGTAACTATCTATGAGCCTCCTTCCAATGACCTTTGCTTTGCATTGTCTTGTTTGCCATAAAATCATTAATAAGTTCAGCTAAATAAAAATTAAATTGCATTCAACTGTGCCTAAATTACTTCTATAAAAGTAAAAAGAACCAAAGTCATTATGGTATAAAATTTATGTGTGCATTTTTTCTATTAATAATTATGCCCATTGAAAACAAGCATTACTCCAATAATGTGTATTTAATGAGGAAAATAATGAGAATACTATAAATTTTCTTTGTTAAATTAGCAAACTCTTTTCTTGACATCCAATGTGGATATCATTAATATGAAAAATTCAATTAAGGCACACTAAGAAAACAATACCATTTACAATTGCATGAAAAAACACTTAGGAATAAATTTAACCAAGGGTATAAAAGACCTGTACTCAAAAAATTATAAGGCACTGAAGAAAAAAAATGAAGAAGATACAAATAAGTGGAAAGATATACTGTGCTCATGTATAAGAATTAACATCATTAAAATGTTCAAATAACCTAAAAGGGTAGTTCTCCAGAGAGGACATACAGTTACCCAAAAGACATATGAAATGATGCTCAATGTCACTAATTATCAGATAAATGCAAATTAAAACTACAATGAGAGCCCTGCTTGGGTGACTCAGTTGACTGGAGTAGCATCTTGTGCATTAAAGGGTTTCAGATTCCATTCCTGGTCAGCGCACACAGGTTTGCGGTTTGATCCCCGGTCAGGGCATGTAAGAGAGGCAACCAACTGATGTTTCTCTTTCTTTCTTCCTTTCCCTCTAAAATCAATAAAAAAAACCATATCCTCAGATGAGTATTAAAAGAAAGCACACAATTAGATATCACCTCACACCTGTCAGAATGGCTGTTATCAATAAATCAACAAACAGAAATTATTGGCAAGGATGTAGAGAAAAGGGAACCCTAGTGCACTGTTGGTGGGAATGCAGACCGGTGCAGCCACTGTGGAAAGCAGTATGGAGTTAGCTCAAAAAATTAAAAGTGGAACTGCCTTATGACCTAGCAATTCTGCTTCAGGGAATATATCTGAAGAACCTTGAAACACAAATTCAAAAGAATATAAACATCTGTATGTTTATTGCAGCATTATTTACAATAGCCAAGATTTGAAAGCGGCCCAAGAGCCTATCAGTGGATGAATAGATAAAAAAAGCTGTGGTACATTTACTCAGCCTTAAAAAAAAAAAAGGAAATCTTACCTTTTGTGAATGGACCTGGAAAGTATTATATTAAGTGAAATAAGCCAGTCAGAGAAAGACAAATACCATATGATTTCACTTACATGTGGAATCTAATGAACAAAATAAACTAACAAAATAGAAACAAACTCATAGATAGAGAGAACGGACAGCTGGCAAAGGGGCGGAGGGTGGGGAGGCTGGGTAAAAAGTGTAAAAGGATTTGGCAAAGAAAAAAAACATAGACATAGACAGTAGTAGTACAGTGATTACAAGAGGGAAAGGGGAAAGGAGGGGAAGGAAGAAAAAGATAAAGGGATGATAAATGGTGATGGAAGGAGACTGGACCAGGGGTGGTGAACACACAGTACAATACACAGATGATGTGTTATGGAACTGTACACCTGAAACCTGTATACTTTTATTAACCAATGTCACCCCAATAAATTCAATAAAAGTTAAAAAGATAAAGTCAAACACTAAATTCATGGGATTCAAAAATAATTTTAACTCACATATAACATACTGCCCTTAGAATATTAGAAAATGGTATGCACGTTCCTACACTAGAGTAAACATGCCATAAATAATTAATATGGTGACAGATATTGCATTCTTCAAGTCTTGCATTTATTTTCATACCATTTTCCATAAAGCCAGTATAATATTTTGAGACAAGTGTTGAATACCATTGTGAGACTTGTGCTGAATAAGACTTATTTTGAAATAGTGTCAGAACAAAAAAGTCATAAATATAATGTGAATAATACCAGTGTATCCTTCATCTAGATTCCAGAAGCAGTAGGATTTCAATATATTTGCTTTATTGTTTGCTTTTTGTCCCTGCCCCCTCCACATTTTCTGAACTGTTTAAGTTGCAGACATCAAGTCCTTTGTCCCTTAGTACTTCAGTGTGTATTTCCTGAAAAACAAGAATATTCTTATACATAGCCACAGTACAATTGTCAAAATCAGACAATTGGCTTGATGCTGTATTATATGATCTGATATATATGCCTTATGCAAATTTTCTTCAGCAGTATTTTTTAACAAACAAAAACCATTTATGTTCGTTTTTTTTTCTGGAATATTTTAGGACACCAAGAAATGCTGTTCCCAAACTAAGATTTCACTCTGATATTTTTAGTAATAGAAATGACAATAAAAAAATAAAAATAAAAAATAAAAGTTACCAAGAAAAAAAAAGAAATCTTTCCCTTCTCCCTCCCTCTTCCTTCAAATAAAACTTGTCTTGAAATTTATTGAATGAATTTTGAACTTATAGGCTCATAAATAAATTGAATATAGAAAAAATTAATGTTTATATATTTAAAAACTAAGAAGCTTACATCACTGACTTCAAATGGCATCCTAGATCTGCACTATGACCTACCACTTAGAAAAGCAGGTCTGTTATGTATATTGCTCATTTATCTCATGCAGGGGGTAATTTTGATGTATATTTCTGGATAAATGTTCACAGTAATAATAATCAGGCTTAACTTTATTAGCTACTGGTTAACGTGATTCAGAGCTATTGGTTAATGTTGTTGGATTTTAGTAAACGAAAAAATGAGTAGGGCTTAGAGCAGGAGTCAGCCAATATGCTGTTGAGCCTTTGTGTGTGGTCCGTTTCCAGGAAGTTTGATTTGGTTTTATTCCTCAGATCGTGTCCCCTCCCTCTTATTCCTGAGAGCAAGTTTTTAGTACAAGCAATCAAATGCCTGCATTGTTTATATCTGGTGGGATTTCTGCAGACATCAGTCTGTTCATCACTACAGTTCTTTTCTGAACTTAAAACTTCTTTCCCAGAAAATAGTCATTTCCTTGAAATGCAACCCTCTTAAACTGAGTGCCTAATTCTTTCAATTACCACTATCACTGCCAACACCATTATTAGGTAACACTGGTGATAAAACTGAGACACATAGTTTAAATAACTGGCCCAAATTCCTAGACAACTGAAATGTATAGATTTAGACCTTGATCCCAGGTGTGTGCGGCACAAAGCAGAGCCAAAGCTCTTCGACTGCTGTGTTTGCTCTGCTGTCAGATTCCCATTGCCATGGCTTCCAATCCTTCCGTCAGGCTTTGCCAAATGGTTGTCAAATGTCCTTGCCAATCTCTAGGACCATGGACTGCAAGTGTTGCCTCTGCCTTCTCAGACTCTTCATTTTATGAGAATGATTTTGTACCAACTTACCTGATGCTACAAATACGTAACACGATTCTTGTTAGAAACATCTCAAACTCTCCACTATTAGTTCATCCATGCAGGGAGCATAATGAAATGTCGGAATAAAGAGAAAGGAATCTAAGCCTATCACTACAGAAAATCATCAAATTACCAAAAAGAGACAAAAAGGAGAACAGAACAAAGTAATTACTAAAATACCAGAAAAAAATGAACAAAACAACACTAAGTCCATACCTATCAATAATTACTTTAAATGAAAGTGGACTAAATTCTCCAATCAAAAGATATACAGTGGACCTGGCCAAGTACCTCAGTTTGGAGCGTCATCTTGTCCACCAGAGGGTTGTGGGTTTGATCCCAAGTCAGGTCGTAGGCCTGGGTTGTACTTTTGATCTCCAGTCGGGGCACTTGTGTGGGGCAACCAATAGATGTTTCTCACATTGATGTTTCTCTCTCTCTCTCTTCCTACCTCCCTCTCTTTCTAAAACCAGGGAGTGTATGCTCAGGTGAGGATTTGAAAAAAAAAAGACATAGCGTGGCTGAATGGATGTAAGAAAACCCACAAGATCCAGTTTTATGCTGCTGACAAGAGATTAACTTCTCACCAAAAGCAAAGGCAACAGAAGCAATGATAAATAAGTGGGACTACATCAGACTTAAATGCTTCTGCACAGCAAAGGAACCATCAACAACATAAGAAAGCAGCCCACTGAATGGGAGAAAATATTTGTGCATTATATATCTGATAAGACATTAACGCCAAAAAATATTTTTTAAAAAATGCAACTCAACACTGCCCCTCCCCCGAACAACAAAAGACTCCAAAACTAAGCAATCCAATTTAAAAGTGGGCAGATTCCTTGACCAGAGTGGTTCAGTTGGGCATTACACAGCAAAGCGAATGGTCATCGGTCTGTTTCCCAGTCAGGGCGCGTGCCTGGACTGCGGGTTCAGTCCCCAGTCAGGGCAACCCATCAGGAGGCAAACAGTCAAGGTTTCTCTTGTATATTGATATTTCTCTCACCCTCTTTCTCCTTCCCTTTCCCTCTGTCTAAAAATAATTAAATAAAATGGGCAGAGAAACTCAATAGAAACTAATTTTTCCGAAGAAGACATATAAGAGCCAAAAGTACATAAAAAGGTGCTCAGCATCCCTAATCATCAGGAAAATTAAAGTACCACAATGAGATATAACTCCACACCCATTAGACTGGCTGTCATTAGAAAGACAAGAGGCGCCAACAAACGCTAGCGAAGATGTGGAGAAAAAGAAATCCTGATGCGCTGTCGATAGGAATGTGAACTGGTGCAGCCACTAGGAAAACAGTATAGAGGTGCTTAAAAAATTAAAAACGGGACTACTATATAATGCAGCAATTCTGCTTCTGGGTATAAATGTCCGTAAAAAACCCAGTAACACTCTAAAACACATATCTGCAACCCCATGTTTATTGTAGTATCATTTAACAATAGCCAAGATATGCACACAATATGTGATTACATTTATTCACTCATTAAGTGGATGTATAAAGAAAACTGTATCTATCTGTATCTATGTATCTATATCTATCTAACTGTGGAACAACTCAGGACACAGCCCTTCCACCTCAGAGAATAGGTGGCTGCCTGGCCAGCAGCCATAAGGAATGAGGAAAACAGGCTGTATCTGGAGCTCCAGCATTCAAGGTCCTGTGTTTATCACAAACCTGTAGCATTTTCACACATTACTGCTGCCCCTGCTCTGGCCCTACCCTTATAAGCAGCACCGAGGCTGGAGGTGGAATGTGGTCTTGCATCGATCTGCCGCCATTGGTACACTCTGTTGTAATGTGACTAATGAATGGCGTGTCCACGTCTGCTGGTGGTTTTTTTCAAAATATCAAGAATACTGAAGCAGCAACCAGGCTTGGAGCACTAGTGTTATCATTGGCATCAAGAGATTCCGGAAAACACCCCTTTGAGTTGACTGCATATGACAACATGTCAGGTGGGGGACCCCCAGGAGCGATCCTGGGAATAGCAAGGGAAATCCCAAGAATAGAGGGGGAGTCCTGAGAATGGAGGTGGATTCCCAGAGAAGTCACTGGAGGGAATCCCAGGGGGGTGTGCCAGTACTGGGGGATGCTCCCAGTGCTCCCGTGGGCCTTGTAGAACTTTCACAGACACAAGAGGACCTGCGTGGGGAAACGGAAGAAGCCAAAGTTAAAGCATGGCAGTTAGAAGGAGAGCGTAAGTTAGAGAGAAAATGAAGGGAGAAGTTTCTAGGGCTAGTCCGGGTCCTTTCTTGAAATTTTCCTTATCTTTAGACTTTGTTTTTGTTTCTGTTTTGACAAGGAGCAGCTTAGGTCACATTTTAGACTAATTAGAATTGTTTTGCTAAAGATCTAGTAAATGGGTTAAGATCTCTAATGTGTGAGTTTTTGTGTTGTTACAGCATATTCTATGCAAAAAGGGTTTAAATGGAAGGTTTAAAGAAAAGAAAAGATTTTACTCCCCTCTCAGGTAGTAAAACTCAGGAAGAAAAGGAAAAAAATGAGTCTTTTAAACACTCTGAATTCTCCTTCTGGAGGCCCGGGTGCTATGGTCCTAGGAACAAGCCCAGGGCTGATATCCCCCCACCTCTTCTTCAGCATCTGCAAAAGGTGTCAAGGACACCAGACAATGCAACATCTCCCTTTGGGGCATGCCAAAGGAAGGCAGTAATCACCATGGATAAAAAATATGACATATTTGCCAATGGGGGAAAAAGATTTCTGAAAATTATAAAATGTATTCATAAATTTGTCAATCTAAATAACGAATGCTAATTTCTTACTTTTAATTGTCACTAAAATTAGAAGTCTATTTAAGTTGGCAAAAATATATAGCTTTGGTAATAAAATATGTAACTTACAGCAATATATTTTGAAGGAGATAGAATTAAAAGTAAGTTGTTCTAATATCTGGATGCATGAAAAGAGCAAACTAAAAGGGCCTAGGAAAACTGCAGAGTGTATGTGCAAGTCGAGGAAGGGTTGTGTAGAGGGAGGAAGCAAGAAGACAAGCACATGCAAAGATCTTGTGCTTTCTCTACACACATCAGTAATTAAAATTACGTGTATAGTCTTCATGTGTTCAGTCTTCATGGGCATGGTCTACACGTGATATATGTTCATCTGTTACATGTGGTGCATTTTCTGCATCCGGATGGCATAACTAGGGCATAATATTTTGGGGGGGCTAAAGAAAGTAAGCACATATAAAGTAAGTAGGATCCTGTGGTCTGGACAAATTATTTGATAGAAAACTAGTTTTAAGTTTAATTAATGCCTTTCAATGTTATTACCATAAAAATGTGTATTTTTAGGAAAAATTTATGTTATATTCTTTTGGTTAAGTTTCTTTGACACTCTTCTCAAAGTTCAAAGTTTAAGAGACTTTTTTAACTGAGAAATTACTTGGAGTTATTCCAATGGGCCCCTGGAATACTTCAATAACCTGTTCTCCCTCTTTCAGAGTAGAGAAGTTCATTAATTAATTAGGCCTATTTAATATGCTTAAAGTACACAGGAAGGTTTGTCAAGTAAATGATAAGTATGTTGTAATTGTATATGCATGTTTTATTATTAAAGTAGATGTTCTAGAGGTTATAAATTCTGACATATTTTCATTTGTAATTTTAGTTGTCATTTTAAAATGTTCCTGCAGGAAAGCAAATTCCTTCATCAACTGCATTATAATCAGGCCTATAACCGTGTCATTTTAAGTTGTGTCATTTATAAACACTCATTGTTTTTCCTTTAGTGCATTTGCATAACTATACACGGTCTTTCTGGGAAAAGTCCAGCCATTGTTAATATAACAAGAGCAGTTCGTGCAGCATCGATGTAACCTGGTGGCTAAGGAGAGTGGACTGGAATACGTATGCATAAACAATGACGACTTCACCATACTAGTCAGTAAGGGTGGTAGATGCCCTTGGGCTAGCCTGTGTATTATGTGGCTGTCACATCCAAAATGACTGAGCAAGGAGAGCAATGAATCTGCATCAGATTTTGCATTAAGCTTGAACCTTCTTCCATGGATACTGTTCAGATGATTCAGAAGGCCACAGCTATGGGTGACCGGTGATTGGCAGCTTCATCAGGACAATGCACCTGCTCATGTATCACATCTTGTGCAGAATTTTTTAGCAAAACATCAAATCACTCAGGTGACTCAGCCCCTCTTCAGCCCAGATTTGCCTCCCTGTGACTTCTGGGTTTTCCCAAAACTAAAATCAACTTTGAAATGGAACAGATTTCAGACCATTGATGAGATTCAGAAAAATACAACGGGGCAGCTGATGGCAATTGGGAGAACTGTGTGAGGTCCCAAGGTGCCTACTTTGAAGGGGACTGAGACATCATTGTCCTATGTACAATGTTTCTTGTATCTTGTATTTCTTTCAATAAATGTCTCTATTTTTCATAGTATGTGGCTGGATACCTTCCGGACAGACTCTGGTGGTATGTCTTTGGAGGGGTCCCTGTAGAGGATTCTGACTTGATTTGAATTGCATACTTCTGAGAATGGATTCTTGGATCATACCTTTGAACTGAGTGAAGATTGCTGGAGCTCTGAAATGACTAGATTTATAGAGGTGCTTGCGGATAACCGGGGTAAACAGAAATTAATTATGGGGCATAATAAGCTGAAGATAAGTATGGCTTTTATAACTTTTTGTTGAAAAAAGTTGGGTTTTAATTGCGGGGTTTTAATCTTTTGTTTTTCAGACACAGAACACTTTCTTTATAGTGCAATTTGGTAAGTTATACTTTCATAAGCGATATCGTGGCATTTATATTTTTCTCAGTATCTGATCCCTCTGGAATTTGGAAACTCTTAATGAGTGAGTATTATTTTTTCCATGACAATACGTTTGTTTGCATAAATCCAATAAGAATCTGATTTCTTTATAACAGGATGCATAAAGCCAGTTTCCAATTGTGATTTTATTAACCAAGTCTTTGTCTGGAATATCATAATCGACAGAGACGTGTCTGGGCTCTGAATGTCACCAGGACCCTTAAGGAATTAATATTGACTTGGAAGCCAATAAAAGCCCTTGGAGAAATGGCCTGGTACCTTTCTTGGTCATATAGTTCACGGCATTCTTTCCAGGTAAGGAGCAAAGTTTGCTTTCTTGAAAGATGGCTGGGGAAGAAACTCAAGACATTTTGGAGACCTCGAGAACTTGAAAAACTCACCCAGATCTGCAGGTACTGCAAGCAAAGCCTGATGGCAACAGTGTGGCTTGGCTTCCCAGAGCCAATGAGCTCATTAAAGCTCAGTCTAGGAATTTCTTTTAATGTTCCAGCAAAGTAGATTTACGAAAGCTGCTGTGATCAATTGCTATTCCTATTGTGTTTATACAAATAATCAGGCCAAGTTGAAATTGGACTTAATGCAATAAATGAATTGATATTAATTTGGCTCTTTGATAAAAATAAGGGTGATTTTAGGAGAAAAATATTTTCAGTAAAATCTGTTATATGCAATTATGGAAAGTAGACTCTAATTAAATAAACTGTCTGTAATATTTTATTTCTCTCTTAAAAACTAGCCTGGACCCTAAATTTTCCAAATTTTCTTTCGAACTAATATTTCATTTTTCTTTCTCTTTTGAGTTGGAATTAATGGGAACGTCTGATGTAGTGTCAAACACACAGAATTTACCTGAGCACCTGATGCTATTCTGAGAGACATTTAAACTACAGACAAAGAGGATCTAATAGATCGTCACTTCGTATTTTATTCCAGCAAAAGACTTGAATTTGGATGTCTTATCATCTGACACTCTTGCAGACTCAGAAACTGGTATTATTTCCTGTGTTCATTAGCCTTTGTGTTCTTTCTGTTTTCATAGAATGTATACTATAACCGTGTTTACCTCGTTTCAATGTCAAATTCTTGAGGGTTATCCGTTGGATTCCGCGGAAGCAACACCTTCCTCCAATGGGCAGGCATGCTGGTCAGACTGCTGGGTCTGCGCAGAGTTCCTGACCTCAGTCCCGCAGGACCTCCCTGGTAGACCCACCCCACCAACCAGACTGAGTGGAATTGGCAGCAAACATAGAACAGCCCCGACACCCTGTATAATCACACTATTCCGTCAGTGTTTGTGCTTCTACAGGAACAGGTAAACTGAAGTAAACTGTGGGTCAGCTATGCGGTTTGGGACAGCTTAGGGTGGCTGGCAGCCCAACAGGTAGAGCTGCAGCAACCTGTGCCATTGTGTATAGAATGCCACAGTGGAACCACCGATGAAACTGCCCATCTGATGGGCTGGACCACCAGAGACCTCTGCCAACTTATCACCGTCCTGATAGCAGAGGATGCCTGGGGGGAAAAAATGCTTTACTCGGAATGGGGGCTCACTCTTTTCCATGGGGAACCCAGTGGCTTTCGGACCTTATGGGTGGCCCTACCTGCCCTACCACTGTACCTGGGGAAAGCCTTACATCCTGGGTCGAGTGACAGACACGCTTCTGGATATATCCCCCAGAATTGAGACTCATGTCAGCCCCATCACTGAGTAAGATGAGCCGACTGGTGGTTCTACCCTTTTGCCACATTTGTACCCTCTGTGGGAACAATTCTCAAGCACATTGCCATAACTGCTTCAGCAAATCATACTGCTTTAGCTCTTCATCACCCTAGAAATGCTGTATCCCCAGTGTCTGAGGAAGTCTTACAAATGAGAAGAGTTGTTTTGCAGGACCTCATGGCCTTAGACCTCTTAATGCTGCCCAGGGAGAAACTCACTCCCTGAGTGTTGTGTGTGCAGCCCTGATAACTCTCAGAACGTGCCTCAGGCCCTGGCTGCATTAGGTGAAATTCTTTGCGTAGCTGGTGGTGTCATGTCCTCCTTGGCATTCTCAGTCTCTGCCTTCTCCTCCTCTTAGGGTGTAGCCTATACTGTATTCGTGGCATATGGTTGCAGTGTGCCAACAGTCTCACCTCCCAGGGACTCCCTGCCTGGAAGAACTGCCATGAAGATTGTGAGGTAGAGGAGCAATGTCAGGGTGGAGTGTGAGGTAACTCAGGACATGGCCCCTCCACCTCAGAGAACAGGTGGCTAACTGGCCAGCAGCCATAAGAAATGAGTAAAATGGGCTGTATGTGGAGTCCCAGCCTTCTCAAGGCTCCTGTGTTTACCACAAACCTGTAGCACTTTCACACACTATCACAGAACCCTCCCCACTGCCAGTGTTGCCCATCCAACCCCATAGGTAGGGCCAGGGCTGGAGATGGGGGGCAGCCTCTCTCGCGCCGATCTGCTGCCATCGGGGCACACCCCTATAATGTGAGGAATGAACAGCTTGTCCACATCTTCTGGTCCTCTGGGTGGATTTTTGGAATATCACGAATACTTAAGCAGTTACTTGTCTTGGAGCTCCTGTGTTATAATATGGAATATCATCCAGCCATAAAAAGAAAATCCTGCCAGTTATAACAGCATGGGTGGGCCTTGAAGGCACTATGTTAAGTGAGATGAGTCAAGTTGAAAAGGTATATATACTGTATGATCCCACTATATGTGGAATCTAAAAAACCTGAAACTCATAGAACAGATTGGTGGGTCATAAAGGCAGGACACGAGGGTGTTGGGTGAAATAGGAGAAGGTGGCCGAAAGGCACACACTTCCAGTTATAAGGTAAGATCTGGGGATGTAATGTACAGCAGGGTGACTTTATTTAACAATACCATTGTATATTTGAAAGTTGCAAAGGGAGTAAATCTTCAAAGTTCTCATTACAAGAAAAAAAAATTGTGAGGTGATAGATGTTAACTAAACTTATTGTGGTAATAATTTTACAAAGTATGCATATGTCAAATCAAACTATTATCTATTGTATACTATTGTATATTATACAGAATCTTGGTTTATATCATAATATAATATAATGACTATAAAATGTATAGAATGTCTAATTATATTATAATATTAAGATGTATTATACAATTATATAATATATGCAATATTACACATAATTATATAACATACTTATATAAACATTATATATGCAATTGTATAAACATTATATATTATATTACATGTAATATTTTAAATATACGCTATAAGTGCGTTATAGTGCATGTAATAATTACATTATGTGATATTTAAATATTAAATATATAATAATGTAATATATATCACATATAATATATAAACTATGTATGAAGTTAAATTAATACAATGTATGTGTTGTGTCAAAAAGAATAATAAATAATGTTTTCTCCACAACCTTGCCAGCACTTATTGTTTATTGATTTGTTTTTGATGGCCATTCTGACCAGTGTGAAGTGGTACCTCATTGTGGTTTTAATTTGCATCTCTCTGATGGCTAGTGATACTGAGCATCCTTTCATATGCCTTTGGGCCCTCTGTATGTCCTCCTTGGAGACGTGTCAGTTCAGGTCTTTTGCCCATTTTTTAATTGGATTGTTTGTCTTCCTAGAAGGGAACCCTAGTGTGTTGTTAGTGGGAATGCAGACTGGTGCAGCCTCTGTGGAAAACAGTAAGGAATTTCCTCAAAAAACTAAAAATGGAACTGCCTTTGGACCTAGCAATTTCACTACTGGGATTATTTCCTAAGAATACTGAAACACCAATTCAAAAGAACCTATGCACCGCAATGTTCATAGCAGCACAATTTACAAGAACCAAGTGCTGGAAGAAACCTAGGTGCCCATCAGTAAATGAGTGGATCAAAAAACTGTGGCACATTTACACAATGGGATACTATGCAGCAGAAAGAAAGAAAGGAGAAGCTCCTACCCTTCCTGACAGCATGGATGGAACTGGAGAGCATTATGCTAAGTGAAGTAAGCTAAGTAATGAAAGAGAAATACCATGTGGTCTCACCTTTAAGTGAACGTAATCAACAAAACAAACAAGCAACCAAAATAGAACCAGAGACATTGAAATAAAGAACAAACTGACAGTGACCAGAGGGCAAATGGGAGAGAGATAACAGAGAAAGAAGGAGGAAGGGTCATCAAAGAACATGTATAAAGGACCCATGGACAAAGCCAAAGTGGGGAAGGGTGGAAGGTGGGAGGTGGGTGTGGGTGGGGCAGGGGGAAAGGGTGGCGGGAAAATGGAGGCATTTATTCGAACAACAATAAATTAAAAAATAAATAATAATAAATAGTTAAATGGTGAACCAGAGTTTGCAGTTGGGCAAACATTCTGTAGCTAATTCCTTTGGCTACTATCTGTTCCCTGTTTCTAATGATATTTATTCTAGAATATTACTGCAAACAATACTTTTATATCCAAATGCCTTAAGAGTAGGAGGGAGAAACTTCCATATAAATAGAGCTTGTCATATATGTTACATGAAATCTTTGTACCTAAGTGAGATTACCTATTAAATATTGAGTTTTTCTTTTAATTTTTTTCTAAAATATTTTTGAATAAATTCTTAGAATAACTTTAATTTTCTCTTTGCCCTGACTTCTTGGTGGCTTGACTTAAACAATTTCAAATCATGAATATATATATATATATATACACATATATATAATGGATATTATATGTATATATAATTTGGTTTCTCCCCCCAAATGCAGAGAACTTCTAAATGCAAAGATCGTGCTAGTGAGCGTGCACATGTTAACACCTAAAAGCAAACAGGAATAAAAAATACATACATGCAAGGCATGTTTAATTCACAAAGTTAGACTTGCATTGGTAAGGTTGTCTGCCTGCTAACATTCCTCCTATGAATTTTTAATGAGATGATCACACACGTGGAAACTGTATCATATTCCTTACAACATCAGTACAAAAGAAAATGGGCTAGGGCCTATTTAGAGGGTTCCCTACTCTCAGAGGTTTGCCCAGAAGTTAGTAGGAGGGGAATACAGGACACATGTTAAAGAAGGAAAGTGCAGAGTTTTCTCTGTGGGGTTAAGTTTGTCCTATTTCTCTTGGGAAAACCTGTGTTTCCCAAGACTTGATCTGAGTGATTAAAGAATAAAAAAGAAAGCAAGATATTTATAATACAGAGATTGGGTAGTCACTAGAGCTTAATAAACAGATAATTTTAAAATACAGATAATTGTAGAGTCTTGCATGAAGATAAAACTGTTATTTTATTGTTCTTTAAGAGTCTTTTGGGGGCTTCTAAAAAAGCTCCAGTTTGAAGAGCTACTTAAAATAGATTTCTAAAAATAACAAGTAATAAGATCAAACATTTAAAAAAACATTTATTGTATCTTGGAACATCACCTGCATATTCTCTTCAGGGGAAAATATTTTTGCAAAAATATTGTGTTTCCACATATATACATATATATATACACACACACATTTACTTAATTAAAATGCATATAAAGGAAAAATAAGATCATTTTTATTTTTTTGCACTCGTGGTCAATGGTTTTTGTACTGATGTCTGACTGAATCAGGCTACTAAATGATGAAAATGCCTTAAAACAATTAAAATGATACTTCTCAAATGCTTTCTAGGTCTAGTATTATTAAAGTAACTAAAAGTAGGTTTCCCAAGTCAAAAACTATATATTCTCTTAGAACTCTCTCAGTTTAGAACACTCTTGATACCAAAATTGTTTTCCACTTCTTTGAAGGAATCTATTTCTGTATATCTGTGCTGCTTCTGAACTCTTTAACGATCTATTATTAAATATAGTAAATATTTTCGCGTGATTTGGAGGATGGGAGTAAAACTGTTGTTACTGATTTTACAGTCAGATGGTTGGAGCAGGTGCTTTTGTATCTCTCAGACATTGCCACTTGTCTGGGGCTCACTCAGTGTGGGACAGCAGCTGGGCCTGCAACCGCTCCCCCTTGGACCCTCCTCAGCTGTGCTGACTCCAGGCTTCAGCTGTGCTCAGCGCTGTCAGGGGACAGCTCCCCCTGCAGGACACCCGAGGGTTCCTGTCCATCCTTATGGTTTCCAGCATGATGTGTCCAGGGCTTCCAGATCATGGCTGTGGGGTTAAGTTTGTCCTATTTCCCCTGCTGTACACTCATCTCCCTTTCTCATCCGCCACCCTGTGGACCTCAAGCTCCAGCAACAGAACAACAGTCTTACAGGGTTTCAGCCACATCCATAAGGGCTTAGTGGTTCTGCTTTTCTGGTTGAACCATAACTAACCCTATCATAATCATGGTCAGATATAATTTGTAGAGCAGGAAAACAACCCTAAATATAATTTAATCTGATGAAATAAAGATAAATAAAACAATAGCCATAAAATATTTTGTTTATAAGAATCTTTATTCCTTGGCATTCTTGTTCAGAGATTCCAAGCGGCAGAGTCAGTAATTAAGCTATTGTTCTCAATACCAAAAATAACTTCGTGATTCTGGACCTGAGGTTCTAAAAATCCCATCTCCTCTTGGTTGGCTGCGGTCCTACTGAATTCTACGGATCACGCAACCACTAAAGAGACGCTGGATGGCAAGAGAAAGAGGAAAAGATTTGCTTTTTCCCGGTTGCTTGCTGTTCTGTAAGTGCTGCTTTCACAATGGTTCGCTGCTCTGGCCAACGCAGTGCGCTACAGCAGCCAGCTTTAGTTAATCCTCAAACCCGTTTGCCAGAACCTCTCCTACGAGCCAGCCTGCTAGTGCTTTCCCTGGGTGGAAGTCTTGGCTCTCCTAGGAGGTCCTTTCTTATAACTGCTGAAGCACTAAAAAATTTCCTCAACTGTTTTATTTTTATCTTTTGAATCCTAGGGGGTGGTCGCTACTTCTTGTATTAGCTCAATGTTTTGTTTTTTCAGTATTCCAACATCTGTTTAACCAGTTCTTGGTATTAAAAGTATCTCTGTTGAAAATACTTAGAGTGCCTTTTGAATTCCTGACTAGAGAGAGCCTAAGTGATGGAAGACAAACACGAATTCCTTTCGTTTTTTAATTATTTATTTTATTTTATTGTTGTTCAAGTACAGTTTTCTGCCTCCCTCCCAGCCCTCCCCACCTCCCTCCTGTTTCCACCCCCTCCCACCCAGTTATAGTCCATGTGTTCTTTATAATTGTTCCTACAAATCCTTCACCCTTTTCCCTGAAATTCCCTCCCCTCTCCCCTCTGGTCACTGTCAGGCTGTTCTCAATTTCAGTGTCTTTGGTTATATTTTGCTTGTTTGTTTGTTTGTTTTTTGGATTAGGTTCCTGTTAAAGGTGAGATGTATGGTATTTGTCTTTAACCGCCTGGCTTATTTCACTTAGCATAATGCTTTCCAGTTCCATCCATGCTGCCACAAAGGGTAGGAGCTCCTTCTTTCTTTCTGCTGCATAGAATTCCATTGTGTAAATGTACCATATTTTTTGATCCACTCATTTATTGATGGGCACCTAGGTTGCTTCCAGCACTTGGCTATTGTAAATTGTGCTACTATGAACATTGGAGTGCATAGGTTCTTTTGGATTGGTGTTTCAGGGTTCTTAGGATTCCTCATTAAAATATATTATATCAAAACTACATTTACTACTTTTTGAAATTGCAAACCATAATCTAAAACAGATTATCTGAATTTTATAAAGAAACACAAAACAGTAACGTGACCTTTATTTAGGTAGTTAACAAAAAGCCACAATGCTGGGTTGAAACGAGCACATTACTTTTACCTGGTTGTAGATGATTACAAAATATGTAGTTTAAGATTTTAATACTGATTTCCTTTTCCAGAGTCCATTATAGGAATCCATACATTTGTCAACTTTTGGTTTGGCACATGATTCATTTTTTTTTCAATCTGATTCTCCATTAACATCAATATGTATAAATGTTTACTTTTATTCCACTATTATTGAATAATTATTCTATTGGAAAGTTTTCTTCCAGCTTATTCTTATGTCTAAAGAAATAATTATCGTTTAAAACATTTTAAGTAGGAGTTAGATTAAAATCATTAGTATGCTAAAACAATTGTCTACTAAAACATCATTTGAAGGCACAGATAATTTTGACTGCACTTTTAAATTTTATAGTAGGTAAATATTCACCTTGTTTAAATCAATTGCTATATCCATACTTGTTATTTCTCACCAAATTTTTCATATGAACAGACTGGTTTTTAACCCTTTATTAAGGTGTTAATTTTTACAAGTGGTTACATCTGAACTTTGTCTTAAGTATCCCATTGAAATATCTAGGTTGACGCTCCATCTCGAGGATGTTTTGAAGCAGAATGGCTAAAATAAATGCATTATGTTCTGAATATTTTATGCATATTAGGTATGATGTATGTGTAATATCATTAAGTGTTGACTTTGCTGGGAAGGAATTAGAGTCCTTCATGATGTGTGTGCTTACATATGTGTGTGTACGCGTACGTATGTAAGAAAGAAATAATGAAGTTCTTTTGCAAAATAACGAATTTGCAAGCTGGATGCAAATACTGAGGAAGTAAAACATTGGCATTCAGAAGTGAAGGAAAAATGTCAGTTTCCCACAGGGCTTGAAAATAATCTTTTAAAAGTTCAGTCATGTCCATATTAAAAAGCAGTGCTTTTTAAATGAATTAGGCTATTGGTAATATCTGTATACTTAATTACAGTCGTGTGGAGTTTTGGAATTGGGTTCCTAAAGGTACAAATCAAATATTTCCAATTATGAATCTTGTTTTCCAGATTGTAAACATGCTTACAGAACAAAAAAATGGTATCACAAAAGAAGTCTTAAAGACTTGAATATGAAATTTTTAAAGTTGCCTTCAAGATGAAAGATGAGAGTATTAGGGAATTCAGAACATAAGTGTGAACCAGTTGTGCGTAGAGTGAGTTAGTAGTTTAGAATGCTGCCCCAGGATTTTTCTGTTAAATCTCTCTCTCTCTCTCTCTCTCTCTCTCTCTCTCTCTCTCTCTCTCTCCATATTTCCCTCTTTCCCATCAGGTTTGGGTATGTGTATATCCACACAATAGGCAGAGACACAATGTCTTGTGACATATCTATTATTACTTTTATTACATGGTCCTTACCCCTTATAATTTCATGTTAAGAGAGAGACTTCTAGTCCTACTTTCATATAACAACTTTTACTGAGGAATTGTGATTGTCTCTCTTTGTATGAAGTGATCTCCTGTTGGATCACTTGAAATGAAATCACATGAAAATGAGGAACACTGGGTAAGTCTGGACTGTGTGTATAACCCGAAGTCAAATTACAAATGTCCTCTCCGACCATATTAACTTTTCTGATAGTACAAAGAGCCTTGTACTTTATATTACCCTGAGATGTAATATGTGCTACTTAACTTCATATTACCTTGAAAAAGTAAAAAAAAAATAGTTAGAACTAGTTGCTTTTTGTGTTAATAAATGAAGAAGTCATTTATTCTATTTAACATAAGTTGTCAAAGTTCAGTTGCTTTTTCCCCAAGTTTTTAGGTCTCATGTAACAAAATTACTAACCCTGTAAGTAAAGGTTAATGCTACTTAATCTTACCATTTATACTAGTTGAAAAAATATTTTATAATTTTACAAAAAGTCCACGAGCTGATAAAGTGTATCACTTTCACTAGCTATTTTTCTGTGTTGTAAGTGTCGTTGACCAGTTCCGTGCTGGGCATTTAACGCAGCCCAGGTAACGGTTACTATAACACAAGACTCAGAATTGTACAAATCCAGATGGCCTCGTTATAAATTACTCATTTGGAAATATTTCACACATTCAGGAAGGTTGGACACTAAATGTTCTGTAAGTGGCAATTGAAATACAGTCATTTCATAAAGATTTTCAAACTATTGTGGTAGGAAAATATTGTTATCTAAGTTCCCACACCACATATCATGTGAACCTCTGGTTTATTATTTCTTAAGATTACTAATTTTATTACTCATTTTATATGGTACATTTAGTAGCTTTATTCAGATTATTGCCATTGTAAAATTTTATTTTTGATGGTTTTAATGAAATCTGTATCACATTGTGTTGCATATTGTGCGTTTCTAGGGGACATTGTTTATATTAGAATAAGAGGCTCTATATACACACCTAAAATACACTTATGAATTTCCTTTTTCATATTTTTATTGTTATTCTATTACAGTTGTATCATTTTCCCCCCTTTGCCCTCCTCTACTCTTCCCACCCTCTGCTCCCACAGTCAATCCCCACACTGTTGTCCATGTCCATGGGACATTCACACATGTGTTTTGTCTAGTCCCTTCCCCTTCTTTCCATTATTATCCCCCTCCCACCTCCGCTCTGGTCACTTTCAGTCTGCTCCGTGTTTCCATGTCTGTGGTTCTATTTTGTTCATTAGTTTATTTTGTTCATTAGATTCCTCTTACAAGTGAGATCATATGGTATTTTTCTTTCAGCGCCTGGCTTACTTCACTTAGCATAATATTCTCCAGTTCCATCCATGCTGCTGCAAAAGGCAGGAGCTCCTTCTTTCTTTCTGCGGCATAGTATTCCACTGTGTAAATGTACCAGTTTTTTTGATCCACTCATTTACTGATGGGCACTGAGGCTGTTTCCAGCACTTGGCTCTTGTAAATTGTGCTGCTATGAACATTGGGGTGCATAGGTTCTTTTGAATTGGTGTTTCAGTATTCTTAGGGTATAATCCCAGCAGTGGAATTGCTGGATAAAAAGACAGTTCCATTTTTAGTTCTCTGAGGAAATTCCATACTGTTTTCCACAGTGGCTATACCAGTCTGCATTCCCACCAACAGTGCCTAGGGTTCCCTTTTCTCCACAACCTCACCAGCACTTGTTTGTTGATTCATTAATGGTGGCCATTCTGACCAGTGTGAAGTAGTGTCTCATTGTGGTTTTAATTTGCATCTCTCTGATGGCTGGTGATTCTGAGCATCCTTTCATATGTCTCTGGGCCTTCTGTATGTCCTCCCTGGAGAAGTGTCTGTTCAGGTCCTTGGCCTATTTTTTATTTTCATTTTTATTTTTTTAAAGAATTTTGTGTATTTCTTTTTAGAGAGAGGGATGGGAGAGAGAAAGAGAAGGAGAGAAACATCAATGTGTGGTTGCCTCTCATGCACTGCCCACAACTGGGGATCTGGCCCATAACTCAGGCATGTGCCCTTATTGGAAATTGAACTGGTGACCCCTTGGTCCTCAGACTGGCACTCAATCCACTGAGGCACACCAGGCAGGACTTTTGCCCAGTTTTTAATTGGATTATTTTTCTTCTGGTGTTGAGTCCTATGAGTTCTTTATATATTTTGGAGATCAATCTCTTGTCCGATGCATCATTGGCAAACATGTTCTCCCATACAGTTAGTTTCCTTGCATTTTGGTGATGGGTTCTTTAGCCATGTAGAAGCTTTTTAGTTTGATGTAGTCCTGTTTGTTTATTTTTTCCCTTTATTTCCCTTGCCCTAGGAGATATATCAGCAAAAGTATTGCTAAATGGGATATCTGAAATTTTCCTGTCTATGTTTTCCTCTAGGACTTTTATGTTGTCAACTTATATTGAAGTCTTTTATCCATTTTGAATTTATTCTGATGTATGGTGTAAGTTGGTAGTCTAGTTTCATTTATTTGCATGGACCAGTCCAAATATCCCAACACCATTTATTGAAGGGGCTATCTTTACTCCACTATATGCAATTCATAATATTTAATTCCAAATACAAAGAACTCAGTATATTCTTCACTATAATAATTTAAGTAAAGCATATTTCAGTGAGGAATTTAAAATTATCTTATGTCAAACTGGTAATTCTATAAGTATTTTCTCTTTCATGCCATTTTCCTCTATATTTTAAATTGCATTATTTTGAAGAAAGATAAGTAATATAGAACATTTACATCCAGTGGCCAAATAAACAAAGCACAATCAGTGACTAGAAATCAGTTATGCTTCTTTCCGCATTGTAAGGAAAACTGTCCCACCCTTGACCCTGGATTCCACTGCCAGAGATTTACTCCTAATCACTACATAAGAAAAGGATTTCTCTTTGCAAATGTTAAATCCAAACTCATTTTCTTCTGAATCCGAGAACCCCACAGCTTTTCCTCTCGCAACATGAATGGCAGGACTGTGAAAGCAAACAGCTGTCCTCCCATTATTTTTTTCCATTACATGCTACAGACTGTCACTTGCTTTGTAAATTCAGATTGAAGTGAACAGTCTGAAACAGTTCAGTTCAGGGTCAAGCTCCTTGAAATAGCATGAAATTGTGCATTGCTGGAAACAGAGGGTTTAATCTTTGCGCTAAGGGTCATAAAACTGGATCATCTAGTATTTCAACCATTACTCTTGTGCTGCAGCCAGTTCCTAGACTATCTGTAAGTTTCACTGATTGAAAGGAGAAACCATCCTTTGGTTAAAAGAACGAGGGGGAAAAAAAGGCTATAACCTACCTACTACTTGGACTTGATTTACTGAAGTTCTGCTTCACTGACATATTCAATAAATGGCAGTTAGTCCTCACAGACTTATTATTCAAAAGCCTATAGTTACTGAAGTGTACTCTGTACAATTCAGTCATGCAAACTAGGACAATATATTGATGCATGTGTAGTACATATTTTAGTGACATTATTTCTGTTTGATTTGATGTTCTCTCCGTACAGCAATGTTTCAGCAACTCTAAAAATGTCCTCTTTTGTAGCTCATCATACAAAAATTCCTTTCTCAATTTTGGCACATAAAAAAATAAGACACAGAGGGTTGGTCTAGGTGCTGATAACACTTTTTATTATACTATATCACTTGACATTTTGCCTGAATTCCCCTTCTGTTAAAAGGTAGAATATGACAGTGAGAGTTACACTGCATTTTCTAGTTTGGATTTACTTTGGGGTGTATTTGTTAGAGAAATAATTATGTTCTGATTTTTTCTTAGTTTTAATAATCAGGGTTATGTGCTGATCTTGCCAGACACATGCACATACACAGAAAAATGATAAGGTCTCTTATGATGAGCCGTGTAATGGTGTTTCTGGTCTAAACTATCCTTTTATTTTTGGAAAACAAAAGGGTTATTTATAACATTCTATAAATCTGAGGTCATACACTGAACTTCTTTGTATCTGTTAAAAATTTTTATTGAATTTATTGGGGTGGCATTGATTAATAAAATTAGGCTTCAGGTATACAGTTATGTAATATATCACATCTGTATACTATATTCTGTGCTCACCACCCCAAGTCAGGTCTCCTTCCATCACCATTTAACCCCTCTTTACCCTCTTCTACCTCCCCCACCCCACTTTCCCTCTTGTAATCACCACACTGTTGTCTGTGTATATGAAGGTTTTGTTTCTTTGCTTAATCTCTTCACATTTTAACTCCAGCCCCCCAAACCCTTTCTCCCTGACAGCTTTCATTCTGTTCTCCATATAAGCCTGTTTCTATTTTGTTTCCTAGTTTATTTTGTTCATTAGATTATACATATAAGTGAAATCATACGGGACTTGTCTTTTCTCTGACTGGCTTAATTCATTTAACATAATACTCTACAGGTCCATCCATGCTGTTGCAAAAGGTAAGATTTCCTTCCTTCCACGGCCAAGTAGCATTTTGTTGTGTAAACGTACCACAGCTTTTTTATCCACTTATCTACTGATGGACACTTGGGCTGCTTCCAGATCTTGGCTATTGTAAATAACTGCAATGAACATAGGGTTGCATATATTCTCTTGAATTAGTGTTTCATGTTTCTTAGGATACATTCAGAGAAGTAGAATTGCTGGGTCATAATGCAGTTCTATTTTAATTTTTTTGAGAAACTCCATACTATTCTCCACAATGGCTGTGCAAATCTACATTCCCAACAACAGTGCACCAGGGTTCCCTTTTCTCCACATCCTTGCCAACAGTTGCTGTTTGTTGATTTATTGAAGATGGCCTTGATGTTAATATGCATTTCTGAGTGATAATTAGTGATCCTGAGCAACTTCCCATTTATCTATTGTCCATCAGTAGGTCCTCTTTGAAAAAGTGTCTATTCAGGTCTTTTGACAATTTTTAAATTGGATGGTTTGTTTTGGTGGTGTTGAGTTGTGTAAGTTCTTCATGAATTTTGGATATGAACCCCTTATCAGATATGTAATTGGTGAATATGTTCTCTCAGTCAGTGGATTGCCTTTTCATTTTGTTCATGGTTTTCTTTGCGAGGCAAAAATTAGTTTGATGTAGTCCCATTTGTTTATTGCTTCTTTTGTTCCCCTTGTCCGAGCAATGTGTCAGAAAAATATGTTGCTATGAGAAATGTTTGAGATTTTACAGCCTATTGTTTCTTCTAGGATTTTTATGGTTTTGAATCTAACATGTATGTCTTTAATTTATTTTCAGCTTAATCTTGAGCATGATGTAAGAAGTTTGTCTAGTTTCATTTTTTTGCATGTATCTGTCCAATTTCCCAACACCATTTACTGAATTGATTATTTTTACCCCATTGTACGTTCTTGCTGCTTTTGTTAAATATTGATTGACTATAAAGTTGTCAGTTTATTTCTGGGCCCCCTACGCTGTTCCTTTGACCCCTATATCTGTTTTTGTGCAGCATGGTACCAAAACAGCACCATGCTGTTTTGATTACTAGGGCCTTGTGGGATAGTTTGTTATTAGGTAGCATGATTTCTCCAAGCTTGCTTTTCTTTCCCAAAATTGCTATGGCTATTCGGGGCCTTTTGTGATCCTATATAAATTTCTGAAATACTTGTTCTAATTCTGTGAAGTACACCATGGGTATCTTGATAAGAATTGCATTGAATCTATAGATTACTTTGGGTATATGCATATTTTAATGATGTTATTTCTTCTTATCTGTGAACACAGTATATGTTCCCATTTATATGTATTTTCTTTAACTTATTTCTTCAGTAACATAATTTTCTGAGTGTAGGTCTTTTACATCCTTTGTAAATTTATTCCTAGGTATGTTATATTTTTTGTTGCAATTGTAAATGGGATTATTAGTTTCACTTTCTGCTAGTTCATAACTGATGTGTAAAAATGCAACTGATTTCTAGATATTTATCTTGTCTCCTGCTACTTTACTGAAGTCATTGATCAGTTCTATTATTTTATTTTTTGCTGAAATTTTTAGGGTTCTCTATATACAGTATCATGTCATCTACAAATAATGACAGTATTACTTCTTACTTTCCAATTTTGGTTACCTTGTACTCTTCTTGTCTGATTGCTGTGCCTAGGACTTCCAGTACTATGTTGAATAAGAGTGATAAAGTTGACCTCCCTGTTTTGTTTCTGATATTGAGGGAAATGCTTTTAGTTTTAGACCATTAAGTAATGTTTGCTGTGGGTTTGTCATTTATGGCCTTTATTATATTGAGTTATTTTTCCTCTATTCCCACTCTGCTGAGAGTCTTTATCATAAATGGTGTTGGATTTTATCAAATGCTTTTCTGCATCTTTGATATGGTCATGTGATTTTTCTCCTTCCATTTTTTTATGTGGTGTATCACATTTATTAATTTGTGGATATTGTAGCAACCTTGCATCTCTGGAATAAATCACAGTTGATCATGGTGTTTAATCTTTTAAAAGTATTGTTGATTCCATTTTGCTAATATTTTCTTGAAGATTTTAGGATATATGTTCATCAGAGATATTGGCCAATAATTTTCTTTCTATGTAATGTCTTTATCTGGTTTTAGAATTAAGATAATTATGGCTTCGTAAAATGAGCTTGGGAGTTTTCTTTCCTCTTGAGATTTTTGGAAGAATTTGAAAAGGATAGGTATTAGTTCTTTGGCTGTTTGGTAAAATTCACCTGTGAAGCCATCTGGTCCAGGACTTTTATTTGTTGGGAGTTCTTTTTTTTTTTCATTACAGCTTCATTTTCATTAGTTATAATCAGTCTGTTCAGATTTTCTGATTCTTTCTGATTCAACTTTGGAATATTGCATGTTTCTAGGAATTTATCCATTTTTTCTATGTTGTCCAGTCTGTTGGCATATTTTCATAATATTTTTTACAATCCTTTGTATTTCTGTGGTGTCAGTTGTTACTCCTTTCTCATTTCTGATTTAATTTATTCGGGTCCTCTCTTTTTCTTGATGAGTCTTGTTAAAGCTTTGTTGATCTTGCTTATCTTAGAAAGAACCAGTTTTTGGTGTCACTGATCTTTTGTACTGTTTTTTTAGACTGTGTATATTTTATTTATACTCTGATATTTAACATTTTCTTTCTTCTATTCACTTTGGGCTTTGTTGTTCTTTTTCTGGTATCTTTAACTGAAAACCTAGATTGTTTATTTGATGTTTTTCTTGTTTTGTTTTTTTCTGAGTAGGCCTGTAATACTATGAATTTCCCTCTTAGGACTGCTTTTCCTCTGCACTATAGATTGGTGTATTGTCATTTGTTTTACATTGTTTTTAAATTTTTTCCCTGACCTCACTGTTAACCCATTCATTGTTTAGTAATGTGTTACTTAGCTTCCATGCCTTTGTGTTATTTCCCAGTTTTTTTCTTGTGCTTGATTTCTAGTATCATATCGTAATGGTCAGAGAAGATAGCTGATATGATTTTAATTTTCTTAAATTTACTGAGACTTATTTTGTGCCCTAATATGTGGTCGATCAAGAGAATGTTCATGTACATTAGAAAAGAATGTACAGTCTGCTGCTTTGGGACAAAATGCTCTGAGGATATTAATTAAATCCATTTGATCTAGTGTGTCATGTAAGGCCACCATTTCTTTACTGAATTTCTGCCTGGAAGGTTTACCAATTGAAGTCAATGGGATGTTAAAATCCCCTACTACGATTTTATTACTGTCGATTTCTCCCTTTTTGTCTGTCAAGATTTGCTTTATATATTTAGGTGCTCCTGTGTTGGGTGCATAAATGTTTACAAAGGTTATATCCTAATTTTGGATTGCTGCTTTTATCATTATGTAGTGTCATTCTTTTCTATTATTATAGTCTTTGTTTTTAAAATTATTTTGTCTGGTGTAAGTATTGTTACCTCAGCTATTTTTTCATTTCCTTTTGCATGTAATCTCTTTTTGCATCCCTTTACTTTTAGTCTGTGTGTATCTTTCATACTGAGGTGGGTCTTGTGCATATAGCATATATTTTGGTCTTATTTTATCATCCATTTGGCTACCCTGTGTCTTTTGATTGTAGCATTTGAATGATTTACATTTAAATTGATTATGATAGGTACATATTTATTGCCATTTCATTCTCTATAATTATGTTCCTCTGTTGTTTCTTTTTTTTCTTTTTCTTAAATAAGACCCATTTACATTTCTTATAGTACTGATGTGGTGGTGATTAACTCCTTTAGCTCTTTTTTATCTGGGAAGCACTTTATTTCTCCTTCAATTTTAAATGATAGCCTTGCTGGTTAAGGTAATCTTGCTTGTAGGTCCTTGCCTTCCATTACTTTGAATATTTCATGCCAATCTGTCTGGCCTGAAATGCTTCTGTTGAGAAACCAGCTGACAGTTTTATGGAAGCTCCCTGGCAAGTAACTGACTGATTTTCTCTTGCTGCTTTTAATATTCTCTTTTTCTTTAAACTTTGCCTTTTTAATAATGATGTACCTTGGTGTGGGCCTCTTTGGGTTATCTGTTTGGGATTCTCTGTGCTTCGTGGACTTGTATGTCCTTTTCTCCACCAGGTTAAGGAAGTTTTTAGCCATAATTTCTTCAAACAGGTTCTCAATCCCTTGCTATCTCCTTTCTCATTCTGGTACCACTATGATGCAGATATTGTTATTCTTCATGTTGTTCCAAAGATTCCTTAAATTATCCTCATTTATTTATTTATTTTAAAGATTTTTATTAATTTTTTTTAGAGAGAGGGGGAGGGAGGGTGAAAGAGAGAGAGAGAGAAATATCAATGTGTGGTTGCTTCTCACATGCCCCCTGCTGAGGACCTGGCTCTCAACACAGGCATGTGCCCTGACTGGGAATTGAATTGGTGCCCCTTTGTTCCCAGGCTGGAACTCAATCCACCGAGACATACCAGCCAGGGCTATCCTCAGTTTTAAAATATTTTTTCTTTTTTTTTGCTGCTCTAATTGGGTGTTTATTTCTACCTTGTCTTCCAAATCACCAATTTGATCCTCTATTCATCCAAACTTCTGTTTATTCCTTCTAGTGTAGTCCTCATTATATATACTGTATTCTTTATTTCTGACTGGTTCTTTTTCATGGTTTTTATGTCCTTTCTCATGTTGTTGAAGTTATCTCAAAGTTCCTTGAGCATACTTATAACCATTTTTTGAATTTTATATCTTGTAAATTGATTGTATACTTTTTATTCAGTTTTCTTTTTTCTGGAAATTCCTCTGTTTTTTCATTTGGGTCATGATTTTGTTTCACCATTTTGGCTGCCTCTATGATTAGGCAGATGTGCTATGTCCTCCAGTTTTTTAGGGTGGTTTTGTGTAGTAGGTGTCTTGTGGGATTCAGTGGCTCAGCCTCCTTCACCCCATGAGCTTTGTGCTCCAGGAATGTCCTTTGTGTGTGTTATGTAAGGTCTCCCATTGTAACTGAGTCTCGATTATTCTTGGCCTGTTCCTATATGATGTCAACCCTCTGGCTGGCTGACTGTGAAGATCAACTTGGGCCACAGTGTAGGAGCTGTTATGCAGGTGCTGACCACCTGAAGCAGAATTTGCCTCAGCCTGGTCTGGGGCCTGCAGTGATTTCCCTTTGAATATGTCTCTTGTGAAGTTAATTGGATTCTGCTCTGATGTAATCTGGAGATTGCCATTGGGTGTGTCGATTATAGGGCCTCTTGGGTTGTACTCTGGTATGGAATAATGTCACATATTGTCTCTGACTGTCCCTGAGCAGCCTGCTTGGACTTACAAAGTGATCCACAGTTTGTGGTTGTCTCTGCTGGGCCTTGGTGTGAGCAGGGAGAACTAAGCTGTGCACTAAGGCTGGCTTCTACCAGCCCTAAACCCTGGGGCTCATCAGCAAAAGTCCCAAGGCATCCTGGAACCTGCCTCCACCTCCAGCTATCTGTTGGGCTCCATCAATTAAAATGCCTCTGGTGGTACTTGAGTGGTATGAGGTAGGCTCTCAGTGGGTCTCCAGGTAAGGACAAATGATGTTCACTAGATTGAAATAAGTTTAAAAGTGGTGCCAGCGTTGGGTCTGAGGTGACTCAGCCAAAGTCCCAGGATATACTAAGTTTAGCTGTCACCTTCCATGTGCCCTAGTACCAGCAGACCTTTGTTAGGGGGCAGGGTCACAGGGATTCACCAGGGTGAGGCCAGCAGAGTTTATCAGGACCTAATAGACCAAGAATTGCCCATGTGAGGGGAATGCTTTGCTCCACTCAGGCATATGAGGGAAAAATTGCACTCATCCTCAAGCCACACATCTAATTCTGTCCAAGATTCTGCTGGGACCCCAGGCTTAGCAGGGTGGGTCTGTTGGAGGTCAGAGTATGGGTCTAGTGCTTCTTCCATTATGGGGAGATGCTGGTCAGGCTTGGGAGAATGTAGCTGAAAAGTTTCCCCTGCTTCAGAGCCACCCAACTCAGTCACTGATACCCACTGAGTCTACTCAGACCTCTACACTCTCACCCAGGCAGCTCAGTCCTCAGTAGGAATTAAACTACACAGGCTTGGGTTATTACATTTCTTCAGGTTGATGCTATAAGAAGAAGAATGCTCCACTCAAGAAAGATGGCTTCTACAATGTGAGAGTGGGACTCAAAACAAGGATCTTAGTGGCTGCCCACTCAGCTCTCTCTCCCCAGAGCCACAAACCCTAGTCTTTTCTAACATGACTCTAGTCCTCTCCAAGCTCCCTCTGCTGGAGCCTAGGGGGAGTTGCTCTGAACAAGTTATTGTGTGTTGGCCCTTTAAGAGAGTGCCTGTGTCTAGCAGACTCCTGTCTCTCCCTGGGATACAGAATCCCCACCAGTTTTCAAAGCCGGATGTTATGTGGGCACCTCTTTTTGTCTCTGGTGCTCTGGGCTGGGAAGCCCAGCGTGGGCTGGAGTCTCTCAGCATCTCAGAAGGAAGCTTTGCAGCTGAGATATCCCTCTGGGACCTCAGCCACCATCTGTGGGAGCAGCGCCAGCTTGTTTTGCATTTTTGCCCTCCCTACCAGTCTTGATATGACTTCTTCTGAATATCCTTGGCTATAAAACTTCTTTCTGTTCAGCTAGTCTTGAGTTGTATATTCAGGTTGACTTTTTTATATTTTAGTTGTAATTCCAGTTTGGTTCGGGGAGGAGGTGAGTGTACTTTCCACCTACTCCACCTCTTGGATCTTGTGTGTATCTTACTTTCCTTCTGCAACATATGTTATTTTGTGTTAATCCTATACAGGAGATAAAATCAGTCAGGCACACTTTTCCTTAAAAATACCTTTTTTCTGCTGTTAATTACTGGAATCACTTCAGGTGCTCTCCTTTCTTCTCCAGCGTGAATTCCTGGTCATCAGGGTTTTATGAAAGACGCTGTCTATGCCGCGCTGCCTGTTTAAGGTCGCTGACGTGGCAGACCAACAGTGATTTTGATTGCCTTGGCGATTTATAATTAATGTGCAGGTGAATGCATCAGTTTTGGGGGGAAATTTATGTATTGAAAATGTAAATTAAAGTCAGTTCTTCAAAAATATTCAGAAGCTCTGTATAGATGAGGAAAACAGATAAAAACTGATAAGGTGAGGTTAGAGAATAAAACAATCCATGTATAGAGAATAACATACTGAAAAAAAATTCTAAAATGAATTTGTTATTTTAATTAGACTTGTTTATTACAATATTAATTGACAAAATTAACTTTATGTTTTATAAATATATTTCCTTTATACATTCTTTGTCTTATGTGCACAATTTAGGACTGCAAATTTCTAGTGTATCTAGATGAAACCTTAGTGTAAAATCTTTAAATCTTATATGTTTCATAATTATCACTGACATATACTTGTTTGTAATATACAAGTGTTACCCAAACTTTGGAAATATGTAAAACTATGGAAAATCATATATTGTTTCAAAATATTTGAATCATATTAACTATACCTTTTAAAATTGTTTTTCCCTCCCACTAGAGTAATTTGCTACTTTTGTTAAGTTGAAATATTGCAAAACATACTTAGTTTCAAAATTATAGTTGAATGACTAACATGCTAAAATTTAATATATAATAGTTGCTTCAAATTTACCATACATGTACTTTTGTAGAAGCACTTAATATTGAAAACTCTTACTTATTCAGGTATCACCCAATATAGAGAATGAATGTGTTCATTAGGAATGGGTGATAAAATTTTTAAATAACTATTTTTTACCTCATATTCTTTGTTATGAAAAGTAAATCAAGATGAAAGACTGTTTTTATATTCATAAAAATCCTCCACGAAACAGGCTGACCAAAATCTTATGGGTAGGACTTACTGATTTGACTTTAAATAATATTTAAGTAGTATTTTCTGGATACATGAAATGTTTTTATACCCTTCTATTACTAATATTTTCCAATTACTTCTCTTTTTTATTTTTTTTAGCTCTATGCCTCTCTATCCAAGATCTCATTTTTGGAATTATGATTTGAAACATTTTGAGCTAGGCTATTTGTCATATAAAGTAATAATATTATTTATTTTTAATTATTTCCAACCTATTTTGATGGCAGTTGTAACACAGTTTTCTAAAAGTAAAGAGTTTAATTAGACATGCTAATATCTCACATGTGGGAAAGTTCAGTTGTTTACTTTTAAGCTTACTCTAAACATTTTATTACATTTACTTCAGTGGTGCAGACATTTACAAATATTAATAGTTTAACAATGCTATTGATTTTTTTTAAATTCAGAAAGAAAATGACTTTCACCAAATTATTGAATTGCGAGTGAATGTTTTATGTCACTTTAATTCAATTGTTCTACTTTCTGCCTAGTTATGACTTTAAAAATCAAAAGTGGGCAAATTTCAGAAAGGCTTTATAGTGTGAAAGTATTAGTAGTGAAAAAAAAAATTTTATAATGTTTTTAAATCCTTAGCACTTCCTTCAGCTAGTCTTCTGATAGTTAACTATGCTTATTTGTTCATATCTTGTTCTCATTTACTTGTTGTTTGGTTCAACATTATGAAAGAATATTTCTATAAATGAGTTGCTAAAAATATAGATAATTTAATTTAAAGAAAAGGAATTGAGGGGACTTACAAACCTGCCTCCCATGTTCAGCCTTGAGTTATCTAACTGTATCATGTATATCTAAAAACATGATTATTGGAGTTGAAAATTGATTTGGTTCATTGAAATAATCCCTATAAGATTGATTTGTTGAAACATGTGTTACATATATATGATATATATATATACACAAATTTGTGTGTGGCTGTGCATAAATAATTATAGAATGTGTCAAATATATAATATGAAAAAGAAAAAAATAATGTCAGCATTCCTTAAAAAAATGCAGAAAGAATTAAATGAGAGAGAAGTGACTATACCAGATTGAAAACAGGTAATCTTATTACAGAATTTAAACCCTTGTGTTTTCTAAATGTTCTTTTTCTTTTCACTTCCCTTTTAAATTGGTAGCAATGTATAGAAGCATAAAAATTTAATACCTTCCCAGGACCAATCTGGAATTACAACTAAATTATAGAAAAATCATCCTGAATAAACAACTGAACACTAGCTGGAGAGAAGCCTTATAACTAAGCACTTACAGAAGGAACCACTTCACCACAATAAGACTGGGAGGGAGCATGGTGGCCAGAGAGGGCTAGCTGGGCTCCCATGGGTGGCAGCTGAAGTACTGGAGGGACATTTCAGTAGCCAGGGGGGAGGTTCTCCAGGAGAAGTGTGGGGTTTGAATCCAAAGCTGGGCATCCCAGCCTAGAACACCAGAACTGGGAAAGGAACCCAAATAACATCTGTCTGTGGAAGGTATTGGGGTTTCTGTTCACCTGGGAAGGATGGCTAGAGATTCAGTGAGCCTCTTAAAAGGCCAATGCATAAAATTTTGTTTGCAGCCTCTTACCCTGGGCTCTGGCAGAAGGAAAACAGAGCAGACTAGAGCTGTGAGAGGATAAACTGGGATTGGTGGTTCTGGGGAGATAGCTGAGGGCTCATTCACCAGGATCCCTGTGCTCAGTCATTTCCCATTCTGCAGAAGCCATCCTTCTCAAACAGAGCACACCCCTCCATGCAGCATAATCCTGGGGAAGAGAGCAATAGCCCCACCTTCAGGAATCCCTCTTGTCCCACCTTCTTGAGCTTAAGCCCTACTGAGGAGTACAGCTGAAGACAATTTCAGTGTTTAGGATTAACAGAAAACATGCATGCAAAGGGAGATATCTGGGAGCTCTGAACTTTAGCTGAACTTTGCCTGGACCCAGTGCTAATAAAAGCCAGCCTTGGTGTTAGCTGAGTTCTGTCTTAATACACCCAGGCTCAGTAGAGAGAGCCACAAAATGCAGATTGCTGATAGCTCCAGGTTGCTCAGAGCCAGTGACAGCCAGCATCTGACATAGGCTTTCATGAGAGTCTTAGAAGATCTACATGATACATAGACACAAACACAAAGAAGAAGCCAAATGGGAAGACAAAGAAACAGGTCCCAAATGAAAGAACAAGAGAATTCTCCAGGAGAAGAGCTGAATTAAATGTAGACAAGCAAGACATACAGAGTTCAGAGTAATGATTATAAGGATACTAAACAGCATGAAAAAAGACATAGAAAGCATAAAAAAGACCAGGCAGAACTACAGAATGCAATATCTGAAATAAATAATACACTGGAAGGAATAAACAGCAGGTCAGATGAAGCAGAGGATCAAATCAATGATTTGGAAGACAAAGTAGAAAAAAACACCCAAGCAGAGCAGCCAAAAGAAAAAAGAATTTTAAAAAATGAGGAGAGTTTAAGAAACCTTTGGGACAACATGAAATGTAATAACATCCATACAATGGGAATACCAGAATGAGAAGAGAGTGAGCAAAGAATTGAGAAGCTATTTGAAGAAAAAAAAAAAAAGACTGAAAATTCCCTGAGCTGGTAGACATGCAAGTCCAGGAAGTGCAGAGAGTCTCAAACAAGATGAACCCAAAGAGATCTGTGCCAAGACACATCATAACTAAAATGGTAAAACTTAAAGACAAGGAGAGAATCTTAAAAGCCACTAGAGAAAAGCAAGTAGTTACCTACAAGGGAACACCAATTAGACTGTCATCTGATTTCCCAACAGAAGCATTTCAGGCCAGAAGGGATTGCCATGAAATATTCAAGGAGATAAAAATCAAGGACCTACAACCAAGGCTACTTTATTCAGCAAGTTTATCATTTAAAATTGAAGGAGAAATAAGCAGCTTCCCAGACAAGAAAAAGCTGAAGGAGTTTGTTAACAAACCAGTACTGCAACAAATGTTACAGGGCTGGCACTAAGAAAAAGAAAAAAACAGAGAAAAATATTTAAAAATTAATGGCAATAAATACATATCTATCAATAATCACTTTAAATGTAAATCATTTAAAAGCTACAATCAAAAGACATATGGTAGCTGAATGGATAAGAAAAGAAGACCCTTATATATGCTGCCTTTGAGAGATGCACCTCAGAATAAAAGATACACACAGACTGTAAGTAAAGGGATGGAAAAAGACATTTCATGCAAATGAAAAGAAAAAACATTGGGGTAACAATATTTCTGTCTGACCAAATAGACTTCAAAACAAGGGGTATAGTAAGAGACAAAGAAGGACACTACATAATGAAGAAAGAGAACTACACTACACTACATTATGTAGTGTACATTATGTAGTACACTACAATAATGTGTACATTATGTAGTGTACATTATGTACACTACATAGGAGCACCTAAAGGTGTGAGAAAATCTTGGTGGACATAAAGGGAGAGATTGACAGAAATTCAGTCATAGTCAGCAATTTTAATAACCCATTGAATTCAGTGGATAGATCTTCCAAACAGAAAATGAACAAGGAGATAGTGGCCTTAAATGGTACACTTGATCAGAACAATTTAATTGATATCTACAGAACATTTTATCCCAAAGCAGCAGAATATACATTCTTTTCAAGTGCTCATGGAATTTTTTTCTAGGGTAAACCACATGTTAGGACACAAAACAAATCTCAACAAATTTTAGAAGGTTGAAATATATCAAGCATCTTCTCTGACCACATGTTATGAAACTTGAGGTCAATCACAAGAAAAATACACAAAGACATGACAGATAAATAACATGTTATTGAACAATGAATGGGTCAACAAGATCAAGTAAGAAATCAAAAGACACATTCAGATAAATGAAAATGAGGACACAAATATCCAAAATCTGTGGGACACAGGTAATGCAATCCTAAGGGGGAAATTCATAGTATTACAGGTGCATCTCAAAAAACAAGAAAAACTCAAACAATCTAACTATACATGTAAAGATACTAGAAAAAGAACAAACAAAATCCAAAGTGAGTAGAAGGAAGGAAATAATAAAGATCAAATTTGAATTGAAATAGTCTGAAAACAATGCAAAAGATCAATGAATCTAGGACATAGTTCTTTCAAAGGATAAGGAAAAATGACCTTATCTACTGTCATCTAGAAAATAAGAGAAATGACCCAAATAAAAAAATCAGAAATGGAAGAGGAGAATTAAAAACCTACACCAAGGAAATGCAAAGGATTGTAAGAAAATATTGTTAACAAAAATATGCCAACATATTGGAATATGGAAAAAATGGATAAATTTCTAGAAACATACAACCTTCCAAAACTAAATCAGGAAGAATCGGAGAATGTGAATAGACAGATTACATTAAGTGAAATTGAAGCAGAAATAAAAAACTGTCAACAACAACAACCAAAAGCCCTGGACCAGATGGCTTTACATTTGAATTTTACCAAATTCCTAAAAGAACTAACACTTCTCCTTCTCAAACTATTTCACAAAATTCTAGAGGTTGAAAAACTCCCACACTCATTTTCCAAGACCTGCATTATCCTAATTCCAAAACCAGATAGAGACACTACAAAGAGAGAACATTATAGGCCAATATCACTGATGAACATAAATGCTAAAATCCTCAACAAAATATCAGCAAATTGAATACAGCAGTGCATCCCAAAAACCATACACCATGATCAAGTGGGATTTATTCTAGGAATGAAAAGTTGGTACAATATTTGCAAACCAATATATATGACAGATACATCACATCAACAAATTGAAGGATAAAAACCACATGATCATATCATAGATGCAGATAAAGCATTTGATAAAATCCAGCACCCACTTATGATAAAAACTCAGCAAAGTAGAAATAGAGGGAATGTATCTCAACACAATAAAGGCCATCTATGACAAATCCACTGCCAGTGTCATATAATGGGTAAACTACAAGTCTTCCCCTTAAAATTGGGAATCAGAAAGGGTGTTTACTTTTACCTCTCTTATTCAACAGAGCGCTGGAAGTACTAGCCACAGCAATCACAAGAATAAGAAATAAAAGGCATCCAAATTGGAAAGGAAGAAGTAAAACTATCTTTATTTGCAGATGACATGATACTGTGCCTAGAGAACCCTAAAGATTCCACCAAGAAACTAATAGAACTGATAAATACATTCAGTAAAGTAGCAGGATACAAAATTAATATTGAAAAATCAGTTGCATTTTTATATGCCAATAATGAACTATCAGAAAGGGATATTCAAAAAAATCCTATTTACAATTGCTTCAAAGAGAATAAAATATTGAATACCTACAAATAAAACTAACCAAGGATGCAAAAAGTTTGTACTCAGAAAATTTTAAGACACTGGAGAAAGAAATGAAGAAGGTACAGATAAGTGTTCCTAGCCTCATGGCTGGGAAGTCTTAACATCAATAAAATGTCCAGACAACCCAAAACAATCTATAGATTTGATGTATTTCCTATCAAGATACCAGTCATGTATTTCACAGGAGTGGAACAATATATCAAAAATGTATATGGAACCACAAAAGGCCCCACACAACAATAGTGATCCTGAGAAAGAACAAAGTTGGAGGATTCATGCTACCTACTACCAAACTATACCATACGGCCACAGGAGTCATAACAGCAGGGCGCTGGCATAAACACAAACACATAGATCAATGGCACAGAATAGAGAGCCCAGAAGTAAACCTGCACTTCTATAGTTAATTAGCACTTGACAGAAGAAGCAAACATATTCAATGGGTTAAAGATAGTTTATTCAATAATGGTGTTGGAAAAATTGGACAGATATGTGGGGACAAATGAAACTTTTGCTGCCTTATGCCACACACAAGAAAAAAGTCGCAATGGATTAAAGACTTAACTGTTAGATATGAAATCATAAAAATCTTAGAAGAAAACATAGGAAGCAAAATCTTGGACATAGCCTGTAGCGATATTTTATCTGATATATCTTCCTAGTAATGGGAAACAAAAGAAAAACTAAACAAATGAGACTACATCAAAGTAAAGGTTTTTGCACACCAAAGAAAACCATCAACAAAATAAAAATATGAGATATCACCTCCTACCATTCAGAATGGCTAGCATCCATAAATGAACAAACAACAAGGGCTGGGGAGGATGTGAATTAAAGGGATCCTTTATGCACTGCTGGTGGGAATGCAGACTGGTGCAGCCACTGTGGAAAGCAGTATGGAGATACCTCAAAAAATTAAAAATGAAATAGCCTCATGCCCCAGCAATTCCATTTCTGGGAATATATCCAAAGAAACCGAAAATGCTAATTTGAAAGAACATACACATTTTTTGTTGATTGCAGTGTTATTTACAATCACCAAGATGTGGAAGCAGCCCAAGTGTCCTTCAGTAGATGAGTGGTTAAAACAACTATGGGACATTTACACCATGGAATACCACTCGGCCGTGAAAAAGAAGAAAATTTTACCCTTTGCATCAGTATGGATGTACCTGGAGAACATTATGCTAAGTGATATAAACCAGTCAGAGAAGACAAATACCATATAATTTTACTTATATCAGAAGTCTAATGAATAAACTTTACTGACAAGAAAATGGGGACAGACTCATAGATGGAGAACAGAATGACAGCTGTGGGGAGAGGTTAGAGGGTGGAGGGTTTGAGCAAAAAGGAAAAAGGACTCATGCACATGGACAACAGTGTGGTGATTGCTGGTGGGAGGGGAGTATAAGGGAACTAAAAGGTAATGGAAAAAGATAAAATAAAGATTAAAAAAAATACAAATCCTATCTAACCTAAAATACTCAATACTTAAAAAAAATCATCATTAAAAACTTAGAAATACTGCAATTGTGAATTCATTCCATTTTACCGAGCACGTGTTCTGTATGAGATGTGTTTTGGTATGGGCACTCTAAAGATGAGAAATAATTCATCTGGCTCTCAAGATTTTTACCACTAACAATACAACTAAATTGGATAAGTGGTTCTTTATGAAACTAACTGTGATTATTACTGATTCCTAGAGACAGTGTTACCCTGAAGAGATGACAGTCTGTATATTAAAACATTAGCTGTTTTCTATTTAAATATTCCATGTAATTATAGAAGTATGATTTCCCAGTACATAGTCCACTATGACTAAATTAAAAAAATTTTTGGTGAGAGGAATTTTCTGTGACAATTGAGGTTCTAATCAGTACATTTTTAATTCTGTAATTTTCCTAGAGTTTCCAACATTTATCCTGCAAAAATTTTTAGTGACTACCAACTTTCATCTAGTTTCAATTGGACAAAAATAATTGACTATAGGTTGCTTGCTTAGTATATGTAAATGTTTATTTTTTGCTAGAACTCTATATGCAAGTATTTGCATAAATTTTGCTTTTATATTGTTAGGCTTTAGCAATTAGAATCTATAGAATTAAGCTTTGATATCTCCAAGTAAATAAGTTGAATTGTGTTTTGATTAAATCAGAAAATTCTAATTGCAGTTCTCCCGATATTATGCAAGTCATTTCTTTACTAGTCTGTGTTAATTCAAATGGAATAATGTTGTACACTTTTGAAGCATAAGTCCAAAATATAGCTACTTCAGGTGTCAAGGTACATGTAATTTCTTCTGTGATTCCTTCTGGATTCCTCACTGTAAACTTGGTTGTACCTTGTAGGTTCTCCTCTAATGTTTCTTATTTTTTCTTGTTTGTTATGCTTTATTATGCTTTCTTATTTTTTCTTGTTTATAATGCTTTATTTTATGCTTTGCAAAGACAAGCAATTCACATGTCTTTACAGTAGAATCTCTTGCACTTATTGAACAAAAAATAATATTAAAATGTCAATATTATGCTTTTATATCTTTTAGCTTACAGAATATATTAACTGTTACATTGAATTATGAGACTTCTGATTATTGTTTGATAACAATAACTTAATTTAAAAATAAATGCATATTTAAAATAATCTAAGGTTAAGTTGCATGTAATTATGCCTAAATAACTTTACAAAATATTTAGGTTTGCATATTTTATTTTTAAATGTTTCATATTTAATGTTTGGAAAGAGCGATAAACACTGATCTGTTGCTCCACTTATTTATGCACTCATTGGTAGATTCTTGTATGTGCCCTGACTGGGATCCAACCTGCCACCTTGGAGTATCAGGACAACGCTAACTCTAACCAACTGAGCTACCTGGCCAGGGCAGGTGTGCATACTTTAAATACTACATAAATGTATATAAAAAAGAAAAGGAATGAAGTAACTAAAAAGTTACTCCAGAACCGTGGCATTATTCAGTTTTCATTCTTTTATGGATTATTTGTATTCAAAGGCATGGACATTGATAAATACTGGGATCTGTTACAATGAGCACTGAAATGTCAACAGAGGCAAATGATCATTTAGTGCAAGTCAAAGACCAAATCCCATGTGGAAAATTATTTGGAAAGATCAGTATGTAAGCTTGTGTTAAATAATTCTGAATCTTTAATAAAATAAACTCACTGAAAAGATGTCAGAGTTCAGATATCTGACATTCATGTTTGCTGTAGTAAGTGAACAATTAATGGCTAAAATTAATGGCTTTGCCTGGCTAAAAACAGGCAAAGGTGGGATGAAGAACATATATGCTAACAGAGTAATTTTAAGCATTAAAAAAAATCACCCATCAGATGATTTTTGTGTATAAAAAAGAAGCATATTGCATGTATCAAAGAGACATCAAAAAAGTTATCAAGGATAACTTCCAGTCAAAAAGGTGGCTGAGGTAAACACGGCTTGCCTCTTCACACAACCAGATCACAATTACAACTATAATGTAGAACAACCATCACTCAGAACCATCATAAATTGAGTTGAATGGAAGTCTGACAACTATGGAATTAAAGAAACCACATCCATCCAGACTGGTAGGAGGGGCGAGGATGCAGAATGGACTGGTCCCATACCCACATGTGGTGGATAAACATTTGGGAGGGGTATCTTGGGAGTGAGGAGCCCCAGCCCCACACCAGGCCCCTAGCCCAGGGTTCCAGTGCCAGGAAGATTTAGTCCCCATAACTGCTGGCTACAAACACCAGCAGGGATTGATTCAGTGGAAGAAACTTCTGGAGTCCCAAGCAGTTCCCCTTAAAGAACCCCCACACGGACTTACTCAGATTCACTCTCTCTGAGCTCTGTGCATCACCAGGGTAGCAGCTTGAATGGCATGAGTGACATATGGGGAAGAACTGAAGTGTCTGGTATCAAGGGAAGAGCTGGGAGACAGTTATCTCTCAGACAGAAAGCTGGGCAGAATCCATTGTCCCTTTCTGAGCCCTTCCCTCAAAAAGCCACAGAGCCTGCAGGACTGTACCATATCTGAGACTCCATCAACCTGGCCAACACTGTTTACCCCACCTTGGAGATCCCCTGAGATTCTGCCCTACCCAAACTGTTAACTGTGACTTTTCCATATGAATGGCTGGTCTTGGCTCATGCTTCACAACTTCCTAAATCTTATTAATCAAGCAACAGCCAGCCTCAGTGAGCCCCCAGCCCCTGTAATTCTTGCTAAGTGGCCCAAAGCACAGCACTAGCAGCAGTCAGTCTAGATTCACAGTTGCTTCACCTGGGAATGTACAAGCCCAGCACAAGTAGCAGACATCTCAGACTGCTTTATAGCTCATGCAGGGTGGCCCCCAGCCAAACACAGGTGGGGGCTGACCTGACCAGCACCACCTAGGAAATCCCAGTGCCTGTATACCCAGTGGACAACTACAGACCACCACCTTGGAACACTACCACCTTGCTCCTGCACAGCTAATCCCCTACAGAAGGTGGAGATTGGTGGTCAGTGGTCAGAGCCAATTTTTTGCAGCTGACTGGCTTAGGTAAATCCCTTCCAACAGCAATCAAGGCTCAACTATAAGAGGAGGGCATATCAGCCCACATAAAGGGTGCACCTTGAGTACCCAACTTGAGTGATAGGGGATTGTGTGCTACTAGACTCTACAGGACATCTACTACATTAGGTCACACAACCAAGACATGGAGTCAAAGCAGCTCTACCTAATGCATAGAAACAAACACAGGGAGGCTACCAAAATGAGGAGACAAAGAAACACGGTCCAAATGAAAGAACAGATCAAAATTGCAGGAAAAAACCCTGAACAAAATGTAAATAAGCAATCTATCAGATGCAGAGTTCAAAACACTATTTATAAGGATGCTCAAGGAACTGAGTTAGGACCTCAGCAGCATAAAAAGAAATCCAGCCAGAAACAAAGGATTCACTAATTGAAATAAATAACAATTTAAAGGAAAATAATAGTAGAGTGAATAAAGCCAAGAACCAAATCAATGATTTGGAAAATATGGGAGCAAAAAACAACCAATCAGAACAACAAAAAGAAAAAAGAACCCCCAAAAACTAGTGTAAGCAGCCTGTGAGACAAATTCAAGCATTCCAATATTCATATCATAGGGGTGCCACAAGGAGAGGGAAAGAGAAAGAAATTCGAAATCTGTTTGAAAAAATAAAAAGAAAGCTTACCTAGTTTGTTGAAGGAAATAGACAGGCAAGTCCAGGAAGCATGAAGAGTCCCAAACAAGAAGGATGCAGTGAGGCCCATGCCAAGACACATCATAATTAAAATGCCAAAGGTTAAAGATCTAGAATCTCAAATGCAGCAAGATAAAAGCAGTTAGTTACTTACAGAGTGTCCCCATAAGACTGTCAGCGGATTCCTCAAAAGAAACTTTGCAGGCTAGAAGGGATTTGACAAGAAATATTCAAAGACATGGAAAGCAGGGACCTATAGCCAAGATTGTTCTACCCGGCAAAGATATCATTTAGAATTGAAGGGCAGATAAAGAGCTTCCCAGACAAGAAAAAACTAAGAGTACATCATCACCAAACCATTATTATATGAAATGTTAAGAGGACTTATTTAAGGAAAAAAAATCAAAACTATGAATAATAAAATAGCATTAAATACGTATCTTTCAACAATTTAATCTAAAAACAAACTAAGCAAACAGGAAGGAGATAGAATCTTGGATATGGAGAGAGTTTTGATGGTTGCCAGATGGGAAAGGGGTGTGGAGAAATGGGTGAATAGATGAGGGGCTTAAGAAGTACAAATAGGTATTTACAGAATAGTCATGGGGAGGTGAAGTACAATATAGGACATGCAGTAGCCAAAGAACTTATACACATGACCCATGGTCATGAACAATGGTGTGAGGATTGCCTGAGAGAGTGGGGGTTGATGGGTAGAGGGCACGAAGGGGAAACTGAGACAAGTATAATAGCATAAGCAATAAAAATTATTTTAAAAAGAAAGTTATCAAGTCATACCATATATATGTTTACTAGTTGGAACAACCAATGTTGAATACCCATCACACTGATTGTTATTATAGATACATAATTTTATTTATTTTTATTTTTGTTCAAGTATAGTTGTCTCCATTTTCCCCCACAACTCCCCCCTGCACCACCCATCCCCACCTGCACCCTCAATCCTAGCCCCCTTTGGCTTTGTCCGTGTGTCCTTTGTACATGATCCTTGATGACCCTTCCCCTGCTTTCCCCTGTTGTCCCCTCCCCTCTGCCCTCTGGTTACTGTCAGTTTGTTCTTTATTTCAATATCTCTGGTTATAATTTGCTTGCTTGTTTGTTTTGTTGATTAAGTTCCATTTATAGGTGAGATCATATGGTATTTGTGTATATACATAATTTTAGATACATTTAAAATGCAATATTGATATATGTGGAGTCAGTTTGGAAATGTAATTGCTAAGCCCCTTCTTTACAACTCCTGAGTCTCCCTTAAAGTCGCTTCCTGCTTCCTAACAAGAATGAGCAATCAGAGTGCCTGAGTTTGATGTCAGACTTGCATACTTTGTAACTTTAAACTCTCTACACGCAAGTCCCTTCTCTGTAAAGTAATTTTTTAAAATTTTAATAATAGTATCAATAGCATAGGTTTCTGCAAGTATTCATTTATTAACTAAAGCACTTAGAAAAATGTCTGGCAGGCAGAAAATGCAATAGAAGTGCTCATTAGCATTTCCCCACTGGCAGTTCCTTGGTGTAAGCTGGTGGAATCTCCAAGACCTGTTTCTCATCATTGGTACTTGGGTACACCCATGGCATACACATACGCAGAAGGGGCACAGCTGCAATTTCGAATACCTAAGATGGCATGTGTATCCTGTCCTTTCCCAGTAGTAACAGACTTTTGTAATTTGTTAATGGACTAAATTCTTGTTCAGAGAACTAGTGGGCAGTATATTAACAAAATTTCTAAATGCAACATTTTGGAACTTTTAACATACATTTATATTCAGTTTGAGATATGAATCAGATTTGCTTGAGTGTCGGAGGTTCATTCACTAAATGCTGCTTGTTTGCCAGCAGAAGGGCAGTTCCTTCACATGTTTGGACTGAGCAGTGATTACGTTACCAAGATCAGAAATGACAACTTTCCTTTCCTGCTGAAGCACACAAACAAACGAAAATTACCCCCTCCAAAATTGCATAGTACAGTCACCAGTGATACAATCACAATGCCAGATCCACATATTTTTTCCCGATGTATTCTGGGGAAGAAAAGCCTTAAGTTTTTCACAACTATGTAGTAATTGTAAGAAGATGAAATGACAGGCTGATGGAGTCATCTTGAGCTGGGGCCCGTCTGATGGTTTCACAGTTTTTTAATTTTTATAAGTATTTTTTAAAATTTAGAAATAAATAATCTCTTAAGCATCTTTTGCTTTTAGTACACTATACGAGAAAAAATAATCCAAGTTGTTTGTAAGGGGTTGGTGTGGGGCAGAGAGGAGGATTTCATACTAAATCCTGGAGCTAATTCCTGAGCATTCCGCCTAAAGAAAACTCACACCATCCCGTGGCTGGATCACTAGAATAGCCTTCCTTATTCTTGACCACCTTTAACACATTATTATTTGACTTTTTCCTCTTTTTTTCTTTAGAACTATTTTTTATCTTCTGAAAAAAATTCAAACCTACATAAAATTTGTAGGAATAGTACAATATACCTCTACATTCTCTTCAATTTGATGATTGTTAATATTTAGTTTATTTGCTTCCCCCCTGTCTCTCTCCCTCTACCCCCTTCCTTCCATTGCCTCCCTCCCTCTTGTATTATTTGGGATTTAGGTGCAGACTTAATGATGGTTCTTCCCTAAATAGTCCATCATTTATTTTTGAGAACTGGGGCATTCTCTTACATAACCACAATACAATCATCCTGCTCTAAGAATTTAACATTGATGGACTACTATAACCTAGTATATAGTTCATATTCAAATTTCTCCACTTATCCCAATTTTTTATAGCTGTCTTTTTTCCTTCTCCCAGATTTAATCAAGGAAAAGTCTCTGTATTTCATTTTCATCTTCTCAGATACATTTTCCATATGCAGTCAGAGTAATCTTTTTAAAGCTCCAAATGCATTATGACATCTCTTTGAATCTTTCATTTCCCCTAAAATGAAATACAAACTGGCCCTTCGCTCTCCAGTCTCTTTTCATTTATTATCCACTTCAAATTATCTTTCATTGATATTGAATTAACTTATTTCTCCAGAAATCACCATGACCTCTGTTGGGTCTATGGCATGATATTCCTACTATTAGAGTATTCTTCTACCTTCATTCCTCTCTTCACTCAGCTGACTCGTCCATGTTCTGTGGGTCACAACGAACACATCCTTGCCAGTGAAGAGCCTGATCTGCCAAGAACAGACTGTTTTTGGTGTCCCACTATGTGCTCACATAGCACCGTACAGCTACAGCCAGCGGAGGATTTATCACACTGCTTTGCACTCACCAGTTTACTTACTAGAATCCCCATCCATGTTATTGAATTTCTTAAAGACAGTGGCTCTATAACTTGTTCACCACTATATTCCTCAAGCCTCCTGAGTGTTTCTCACTTAGCTGGTTCAATAAATGTTGAGCAATAGGGTGCATTAAATCAGAACTGCTACTGTGAACCCCGGGGCTAAGTCTGGATAAAATTATAATTGAGTGACCTGTGTGAGTTCTAGGTTATTGCCAAGTTAGAGACAGGAAGAAAATTTTAGTTGTTGCAGTTATCTGGGTTCTTAAAATGTTTCCTCAATTACACTTATTTCCTTTATCAGTGATGGCGTATTTGTATTCACATTTGTAATGCTGGAGTATAAACAGGGTTTCAGTTGAAAACTCAGGATCTGAGGCCTCTCCAAACTCCCACCTATTGGAAATCTATTTGCACATCCAGTCAGTAATGTTTAGATGTAAAATTTGTCCGCAAAGGTAAAAGATTCCCAGAAAAATATGGTTATCATTAATTTAAAAAAAGAAACTGATCTGGGGAGATGAAAACGGTAAAATAGGGAGATAGCAGATTGGACACTGAAACAGGCAAATTTTAACATGCAACTCTGATTGAGTTTAACTCCAATCCATTCTTTTAAAGGAATACTTTCAAGAATTTTTAAAAGTTTGAGGTATATTTACTATTTAGGTCTAAGCAATAAGATCATCACTTTTAAAAGTGAGCAAACTGTTACTTTTTGAGTTTACATTTTTCCTGGTTTTTAATCTTTGCTCAATATACAGCACGGGAGTTATTAAAGAATATTGGCTTAATATATAATGTATGAAAAATCATTTTGAGGAACTGAACAACCTTCAGAAAATTACTGTATTTGCTTTCTTAAATCTGTAAATAAACACTTAGTAAAAGTGTAAAAATATCTACTGGTTTTGGAAAATAAATCAGTCTTGAAATATATTTTTTTCTGGGTAAATGTAAAACATCCATACCACATATTTGTGTTGCCTTCTGAAATTTTATTTAAAGTTGAATTGGTAGATACGATAATTAATTAGCTAATTAAAACAATCATGTTATATAAATAGCCAAATGTTTCTTTGATACTTAAAATATATTAGTAACAATGCAAATGATATATTTATTGTCCATTTAATTAAAAATTCATTTTATTTTATGATGATTATGCTTACATATTCACATCTAGTACACCAAATATATATTATTTAAAAAACACATTAGTACTTAATTAACATACCTAAATACAATTAAGTAGTCTATTAAAGAAAGTATAAATATTCATCATTCTGTATGCAAAAATAAACCAATTTATCAGTCTTGAGCATAAAATGTTTGCTACTTCAGTGGTTGAGCAGTTGTCTGACTATCCCACTGATTCCACTCTCAGATTGCAAATTAATGAGGAAGTGATTTTTAAAAGTTCACTCATTTCTTTGTTACTTTTCCTCACTGTGTCTTATGAATAGTCACTGTTTATCTACTACATTTAACAAAGATAAACTGTTTGATGAAATGTTAAGTGCTTCTAATGTGTAAGTGATATCAAAATCTGAATGATAACTTATTTGAAAATATTTAGATATCTACACAATGATTTATTTTTATTTTTTATCCTCACCCCAGGACATTTTTTCAAGAAGAGGGAGAAACATAATTGGTTGCCTTCTTGTACACATCCCAACCAGGGATCCAACCCATGACCTTCAGGTCGACAGGGTGATGTTCCAACCAACTGGGCTATACCAGGCAGGGCTGTACAATGATTTTTTGAGAACCCAGTATGTTATTCCATAATTTATAAAAGACATGATTTTAGCCTGAAAAATTTTGATGGAGTAATTTTCACAGTCAATTCTGATTTCTAAACATCTATGTAATACCGTATTAGGCATCACCTCTTTAATCCTATTGAGTTACTAACTGAGAAGGTTAATTTTAACATGAAGAACTAAAGTAGGAACTAGGTGGAGGACAGTGTTCGGTTTCGACAGGTGACAGGATTACATAGAGTGATTCATGATCTGTAAACACCCAGTTCGAGTCCTCAGGCTGCACTCGAGTTTGTTCCTCTTGCAATGACGTTTCAGATTCTTAACATAAGAGAGGAAAGCAAATCATAAAAATGTACATTACTGAAAAATGTAAACATGAAAAAAGAAAACTAGCAAATGCATATAAAAGTTATGTTTAGGAACAGGAAAGATACACTCACAAGGTGTAAACATGGCCTTTTGTCTGAATCTCTCTTTACCTCAAAGGTAGACCTGCTTCAGGGCTGGAGATCCTTCCACCCACAGGACATTTGCATCTGATTACGTCTTTGTAACTCAATTTTCTTTATATAGTAAAGTAAATTATTGCTTCTCTCTCAAAGCTTTCCTCAGGGAACTATACCACCATTCATCTGGCCTAGTATTTCCGAGACTCTTCAGAGAAACAAGCATTTCAAAAATGTTAGATTTCTCATTGGGAGAAAGATTTATAATCAATGTTTGGTAAGTAACAGGAGAAGAAAACAATATAAAGAGTTGGCAAACTGTTCTGCTTAATAAATTAAAAAAATCCTCCCCATAGCAGTCTAAAAGACAAGATCCTCTTTAAAATAGATAGTGAGGAATTCCTTTGTGAGGTTTGCTGCCACTTGTAGGATAAGAAACGCTATTCAATTTCTACAGCCTCATCTGCATAAGGCAATGGCATCACCCTGCTCACCATCCAAGCCTTCACTGAAGCTTCTGCTGTGTGTGTGTATATGTATGTGTGTACATATGCATGCATGCATGTATGAATGCTGTTTTGGAGACTTTAAGTGAAATGGAAGTTTCATGGGTACTAAAAAGAATAAATGATGACTGGATATCATGGATGCTAAACTAAGATTTGATTTTTAAAAAAAAATTTAAAAAACAAGGTGACAAGTACTTTCTGTTACATCAGGAAGTATTCTACCCTTTCCTTATATAGCAGTCAGTTTACTTTGCTGAAATGCAATAATTCCACAACTATACATATCTATGAGCAGCAAATAAATGATGAATACATCGACAGAACTGCAGATAAATAGACAGTAACACAGTAATAGCAGACTCAGTACTTGCGCTGTCAACAATGGATAGAACAGCCAGTTACAAGAGCACTTAAATAGCGGGGTCTTCGACAAGGGCATAAACTCAAAACAATTGGGCCTAACCCAGTGCATAGCGCACTAAACAGCAGGATACCTATTCTGTTCAAGGGCACAGGGAGTATTTCCAGGAAAGATTACATATCACAAAACAAGTCTTAAGAAATTTAAGAAGATTAAAATTGTGCCAAGTTATTCTCTGATCACAGTGGCATGAAACGAGAAACACAACCAGAAGGAAAACTGGAACAAATATATGGAAATTAAAACACTCTTGAACAAATGCATAATACGCAGAAAAATTCTTGAAAATGGCCTGTGGATGGCAGTATTTTCGTATTCCGGAAAGATAATGATCTCAAGTTATTTTCCTTTCTATGATTCATGTTTATATCTCGCCTCTGAATCATATATAAAACAACCAGCTGAGTATATATTGTCAGCTGGTAAGCACTCTTTAATGAACCAGACCTCACTTTTGTTTGAACACACATCAGTGTTTACGGTTTTATTTCAGAACACCACCAGAATAAGGATCATTTTGGCCAAGAGAAAATTAAATCATCCAGTGATGAGAACTTATGAACAAGAATAGGCATCTCTAATGGTTCTGTAGCTTATTTTATCTGTTGCTGTATTTCTCCTCTGCACAGCATGTTGTGAAGTTTATGATTTATTCATCGAAGGCACTGTCACTACTCAGGAATTGGACTCTAAACCACTGAATATTTTGACAAAACTCATTAAAGGAAGGCACTAATAATCAAAATATCAAGTATTTACAGATCATATTTTATTTGATCTCTTGAATAATTCCTACCAATTATTGAAGTTGAACCACAAGAAAATACCAATATGAAATAATTTTTGAACCACAAAATGACAACTTTATATTATTAAATTTAATTTAAGAGATCTCTGATCAATTCTGGTGATTCTTAGTGTTTCATTTCAGTATGAGAAATATGTAATAATAGAAATGCTCTTTGAGTAGGAGTCAAAAATTAATCTCACCATGGGAAATAAAGAGCCAGTTGTAAAAGTGAAATTGAGGTTTACTTCGCAAAGACAACATGTCTTTTACGTGGTGACTGAGCGGTAGAGAGGAGGGGAGAGATTGAACTTATCTAGCGTGCCTTTTATTAATAGGTTAATCATTTCCTCGTTGATTTACACAGAGTTTTAGATTATAGAAAACATGTAAATGTAGTTGAATTAACTCCCTGAGGTTGCTGTAAAAAAATACCACAGACTTTGTGACTTAAAACAACAAAAATGTATTCTTGTATAGTCCTGGAGTCTAGAAGTCTGCAATGCAAAAAAGTCAATTCTATTCTTTGCCTCTTGCAGCTTCTGGTGGTTACCCAGCTTCCCTGGCTTGTGGCCAAACTCCAATCACAGTCTGTCTTCACACTGGCTCTCTTCCGTGTCTGTTTTCTCTTCTGTATGTCTATTACATAAGGGTACTTGTCATTGGAGTTAGAGCCTGCGATAAAAATGTAAATGATGTCCTTACCTCCAGACCCTTCCCTTAATTCCATCTGCAATGACCATTTTTCCACATAGGGTCACATTAATAGTTTTCTTTAGGGGGTTGGGATGTAGAGTTACCTTTTGGTAACCATTCAAACCACTACATTCGTACTGAATTTCCCTTAAACTGAGGTGATCTTAGGGAAGAAGAAAGATTATGGTCCAGTTTAGTTTACTTCTCCTATAATTCACCACCAGGTGATCTGAGGTCTACTGAAGCTCTTTATTCATCTCACTCTCCAAGAAAAAAATAAATCTTTCAGAAGCATACTCAGACTCAGAATAAGTAAAAGACGCTAGAAATGCATTCTCACCTCTACCATGTAATCTTCTGGTTCATGAAGAATTTGGTTCATAATGGGATAAGGATTTTGCAGCAGAATGAAATCTTTATCAAGAAAGTCTTGCTAGGAAGAAAATGCTAGCTGAAAAAATAGTATGCTTAGAGATATACGTGACTTACAATCTGGTATGAACTCCCTACCTCTGAGAAGTCTGATGATGATGAACAGAGCCAAACTGTGTACCATTGTTCTAGAGGGTTTTCTAACAAGGTTGTCTTGTGGTTTTCCTGTTCTTCAAGAGGAGAGAATGTGATTTTTTGTGTGTGTAATCGTGATAATGGTCTAAATTTTGTACAGCTGTTACACAACGGACCCAGGGATCATGGGGTCCCTTTGACACTGTGGATTCTTTGCCTGCTGCCAGGGAATTGGAATTATGTCTCTCAATGCCAGAGTTTAGTTAAAAGGAAAAGAACTATTTATTTAAAAGTTACACAGGTTTAGAGTAATGAGTTAATGTTGCTGTCAAATACTCAAAGTCCCTTAAAACACCCATAGACACATACAGTCTTTCCTTCCCCCTTTGCCCTGGCAGGCCAGTCTTGGGTACTGTATCTCAGGAAAAAAAATAATAGTCCATAGCTCACTTCCCCTAGTTCATCTGTCATCCCATGCTCAGCTGGCAGGCCTCCTGTTGTTCCCAGCACCATCAGCTGTGTTGCAGGGATCTCCAGTCCTTAATCCAGACCCATGTGGCACCTTCTCATGGCCCACCAGCAAGAGTCCTCTCACCCCTTCCCTTCCCTGCAAGGTCTTACATGGTCTCTGTCCCTAGTCCTGCACTGTCTCTCCTGTTTCCTAAGCTGCTGGTAAAGGGAGCCCCGAAACCGCATGGTTAGTCCTGCATGGTTACCACATCTGGGTTTAAATCCCTGTCCAAATGTCCCTCTGCACCCCTATTTCCAACTCCTCCCACAATCCACTATAACTGCCAGCATTCCCGTATTTTTTTAGCCTTTCTGAGCTGCCATAGTAAGTCTGGGCAGGCATGGCCTCTTGTTGTGGAGGTGGAGCGAACCACCCCCAAGCTCTCACACAGGCACTGTAACCAGGGAGAGCTACCTCCCAGTAATGTCATTGGTCAAAGTCACTCCCATCTCCCTTGCTGAAAGCCTGGCCACTGCTACTTAACATATCTGTGAAGTTAGCCAGCAGTTGTAGATATGTTAAATAACCATTTTTGCATATCAGGTATGAAGCTGGCCAACTGTTGATATGCAAAATAACTCTCTTTGGCCCTGCTCCATGTGGCCCATCCCCCAGTTAGACTTGTGGGAGTGAGGATATCCTATATTTTTATATTTCCTGGGCACCCCGATTTCTGGACCCTGTTACAATCCCTCTTTGGGGGGGCTCTGGCCGAACCCCATTACATAGCCATTTAATTTTTGAGGTTAATATGTAGACAACCTCTAAGTGGTGATATTTTGACTTATCAAGAAAGTAATCACCCTGAACATTTGGTTTTATTCTGAAGAGGTGATCAGTTTTATAACTAACGTGGTATTTGAAATTTAGCTTTCCTTTCCCAGTTGGATTGATTAATCCCTCATCCTCAAATCCTATCTTGTTTCCCTGCTGATTCTCAAATAAGAAGAAACTAAAAATTTGAAATGTGATTAGTATTTTTACAAAAGAATCACTTTTAACATTTTGAGAACCACACTTTTTACATTCCCATTAAGATGAGTCCAATAATCTGAGACTATCTGGAAACATTTGGATATAACCTCCCCTCTTCCAATTACTAAAGGTATTTTTAAATTTGGGGCTTCACCCATAAAAGATTATCACCAGAAATAACTTTGTTTCCTTATACAGTGCTTTATTTCCACTCCTTGTGCACATATTCCCTATTCAAGTATCAAGAATACACAGTTATTTACTATATAGCTGCTCAACTTTTAAAACTGCCATGGAATTTGCTACAAATTTAGGTCATTTGCCTGGATCTGCTTTTTTTTTTTTTTTTTTTGCTTCATTAGTTTTTTTTGTTGTTGTTGTTCAAGTACAGTTGTCTCCATTTCCCCCCCACCATTTCCCCCCATCCCAGCCATTCCCACCTCCCACCCTCAATCCTAACCCCTTTTGGTTTTCAAAAAACTATAGCACATTTACATGATAGAATACTACGCAGCAGAAAGAAAGAAGGAGCTCCTTCCCTTTGCGACAGCATGGATGGAACTGGAAAGTATTATGCTAAGTGAAATAAGCCAGGTCGTGAAAGACAAATACCATATGATCTCACCTATAAGTGGAATCTAATCAATAAAACAAACAAGCAAGAAAAATATAAGCACAGACAGTGAAATTAAAAACAAACCGACAGTAACCAGAGGGGAGGTGGGAGGAGATAATGGGGGGAAAAGAGGAAGGGGTTTTCAGAAAAAAACAGAAATAACCTTTTTAAATCTGTCTATATGGCAGGGAAAACTACTATCAGTGACTTTTGCTCTTTATTATCCTGCCAAGATCTTCCTTTCCAAAGTCGCACGGTACCTTACCACATCTTAGCTCAGAATACAATGTACAGCATATCTCATTTTTTCTCTCTTTCTTTGAACCTGAACCAATTATGCATTTGGGGGTCTCTAACTCTCTCATTTATGTGAGGTTCCCATGCACACATATGAAATTAAATGTGGTTATTTTTTTAAAATTAATCTGTCTCATGTAGATTTAATTATTAGACTAGCTGAAAGAAGCGAGAAGGGTAGAGGAAAATTTCTTCCTCCTACTCTATTAGTATGAATTACTTCACTCAAGTACTTCACTCAGGCATTGGGCATATTTTACTCTTAAGGACTAACAGATTGAAAAGGAATATGGGGAAAGACAAACATGATTATAGTAATACAATGAATAGAGGATAGTTTCAAAACCAATGCCTGGATGTAGGAGGGATTCCTGAGTCAAGGGGAAGCACCCACAGTTTCCCTGGGGAGGTGGCAGTTGGAAAGAGCAATTAGGAATTTAGCCTCTGCTGAATTCTCCTTAGCCACTATTTACCACTCTAAAGGAATGGTAATTTGTCAGATAAAAAAGCCATAACTCTGACACCTTAGTCTTTTCTACCCAGATCTTGCATGGCCTGTGGAACAGACACAGGGCAGCTAGGTTACCTATAGAAGCTAAGGATCTGCAGGATGTAGGAAAAGGTACTTAAGGGTAAGTCAGAGTCACCTAGATGAGCATTTATCTTTTTATAAAATAAATTGGCATGTGGTGGCCATTATTCCCATACTCTTATTGAAAAACATCTTAAATGATGCTTATGATAGAGTACATAAACATAGAGACTGAAGTAGGTAGCTTGTAAACCAAGGGGCATCAAAACTGATTACTGTAACTTCTTGCCTTCTGAGCTATTGTCCTTTATCACAGTAAGTAATAAACTCAGCTTTGTCATATTAGCAGGTTACATTGTTAATGTTTGGGTAGCAACCATTGGACACGATTCAATGGTGAAGGAATATTTCACAATCATGATTTAGTAAGTTCATAAGTAACATGGCTTGGGCCTTGTTTTAGAGCTAGAGTAGGACTTGCATTTTTCATTTTGCCTCTAAAGCCTGATTTTTTTTTTTTTTTGAGTCATAGAATGATGGGTTTTCCTACGGAATAAATGGTGTGGAAATACAAAGCAGGATATGAAACTAGAGAGCAAGCATTTGTTGTTGATGTTGCTATGGGCGTAATGATTCACTGATTAAAAGGGGACTGTTGTTCAAACAGCTGGACTGGCAACTCAGTGTGTGGTTTGCGCATAAGCTTGTGAACACTAAGAAATTTCTGCTCCTACTAGATAAGGATGTTATCTTTTCCTAATCATGAAAGATATGTTTTCATTAGCATATGGAGTGAAATACAGAGGCTCTATTTTTAAATAAATGAAACAATTTGGCACTGCGTGTGACAAGACTTCCTCCCTGTGATAATGAATACTTGTATAAGAGAGGAAACTGCAAAGAACTCGGGAGTCGAAATACAAAGAAGGGAGCTGAATCTCACCACATTAAAGACAGAGCTTTTGCTTTTAAGTGTAAATGTACCATTTTCTATGTCCCCTGGAGAAATAACGGTATTGTTAATTGTGTATTAACTATGACCTTGAAAACCATGAAGGAATATACAGTGCAAAGGAGAAAAATAAATTAGACTTAACAACAAAAGATTTTCTTTTGTTTCAATTATCTAAAGTAAAGGAAATCATTCAGATTTTGAAAAATAAACTAACTCCTTTTCTAATGATCAAGTAAGCATTTCCATAACTAATTGTTTGCTTTACAAAGGTAAGTTTCCAAATCCATGTTGCATTTAAAATAAAATTCATTACATGATATAATTTACTGTTGAAAAAGATATAGATAATAGCCATATAGGTAGATAGATGATAGCTGATAGCTGGAAACATAGATTTAGATAAATGGATAGACAGTATGGTGAGTTTAAACCAACCACAAATAGTTTGTTCCTTAGATTTATGGAAAGAATATGTTTGCAATTGTTTCCATACATATGTAATATGAAGTGGGAATAACTATATTGTGAAGAAATCTGGTAAAACTAAAAATATTAGAATGTTGACTTATTTTATATTATGAAGCATTTTACAAACCAACACTGGAATGTTCATTATTGTTGTAAAATAGCTATGCATAGGGTTTAAACAAGGAAAGAAACCTACTATAAGAATTATGGGTATGAATTAATTATGAGAATAAGCTCTTACATATTTATGGAAGAGACTGAAGAAGGAAAGTTTGGGAAGTGGGATTTGAAAGATCAGGGAAGTCACTAAACAGCCCTACTAAAGCACGGACGGGGGTAAAAAGTCAAGAATTGCAGGGGATTCTGGGAAGCCAGTAATGTCTAACTACCATATGAAATGGGAACATAAGAGAAGTTAAGGGAAAATTGTCCAAACTGCATAACTCGTGGTTGTAAAGGTCTCCAGCCAAAATCTGATGGTGGGCTTCCATTGCCCTGTATCAGCAGGGCTCGCAGTGAGAAGAGCCGGATGCAGGTAACACAAGGTGGGGTCCACCTTTTCTGTTGTCGCAAGATCTAATCCAGTGATCATCAGAGAATGAGCAACTTCTCACTTCTGCCTACCATTTCTCAAGCAATTTCCTATTTTATCCAGCTCTACACTAGAACACATCGATCATGGGATCCTGTGAAACACAGTTCTAGTTTAACTAAATTAAAAGACTGACATATACTTAAATATAAATTATAAACACTGTTAGGTAGTGGTTAAGAAAAATAAGAGATAAGGACATAGAAATTATCTAGGAATTACCATATCATTTCTGCTTTTGCAGTTATAAAAAGTATAAATCTATACATGATAGAACTGTGTATGATGTTATAAATTTAAATTTCAAATACTTTGGGATTAAATTTAATAGTATATGAAAAAAATCTATTTTTAAAAAAGTGAAAAAAGTTATTTTGAGGTCTAAAAGCTTAAGCTTATTGATGATCTGAAACTTGTTTCTATGGCAAAGAATTAGAGAGTAGTTTAATTGGTATGTTCTAAATTAGCAGAAAAATTATTACAGAAAGTGACCCCAAAACCATCTTAGACAAAATGACCCACAAGGTGATACTGTATGGCAACCAACTGAGAGTAACGTGAAGACTACATTTATGTAAAATTTATGTCAGTCACATATTTCTATACATGGACAGCTGTTCCTATACATGGATTCACCAGAACTTCAAGATAGGACTCTGGGACAATTTTTTGTTATGTGGGAACAGTGAGGGAAAAGTTAAGCAAAAAGAAATGAGAAGTGGAGGTAATATTTTTTATCTTGTCTCATTTTTTAAAAAAATTTTATTGTTACTCTATTACAGTTGTCCCATTTTCCCCCTTTTCCCTCCTCCGCCCAGCCCAATGCAAACCCCACTCCCACGCAATCACCACACTGTTGTCCGTGTTCCATGGGTCATTTGCCATTTATACACGTTCTTTGACTAGTCCCTTTCCCTTCTTTCCACCATTATCCCCCTCCCCCCTCCCCTCTGGTTGCTGTCAGCCTGTTCCATATTTCCATGCCTCTAGTTCTATTTTGCTCATTACTTTATTTTTGTTCATTAGTCTCCACTCATAGGTAGATCATATGATATCCTACCTTTCACTACAGCATGGATGGAACTGGAGATTATTATGCTAAGTGAAATAAGCCAGTCGGTGAAAGACAGCTATCGTTTTTAATTTTTCCCAATAACTTATATTTAAAATTCCAATCCTACTAACTTTAAAATAAGCAGCCATCCTCTTTTACTCAATTTGACAAATTGTTAAACATGCCTGTATTTGTTCTATGTACAGATATATCGATTGAGAGGTGGGTGGCTGGTTCGGTAGATAGGTGAATGGTTGGGTGGGTGGGTGGATGGACATGTGGATAGACAGATAGATGGGTGGTATGGTGAGTTAAAAAAGCCACAAATTGTTTGCAGCTTCTCATATCAAGGGGCAAAGTTGGTCTTCTAGCCCTTTGAATATGGGATGGCCTTATATCTTCTTTTGAATGATAGAATGTAGCAGGAGTAACATCATGTGATGCTCTTAAGACCTCCTCCTGTTAGAATTTTGCCACCAAGCAAACATGCTCTAGCTAACCTTCAGGGAAGCCTAGTAGAGGCAAATTAAGGTGCTTCAGCCAACAGCCTGCCAACCACCAGACATGTGAATAAGGTGATCTTAGATCATCTATCCCCAAAGAAAGTGCCAGGTCACTCACTGTTCATGCATGAGGCCAAAAATATTAGCAAAATCATCCATCTAAGCCTTGCCCCAGTTGCCAACCAGAAATCTGTGTGTTAATAAGTGATTGCTATACTAAGCCAAGCCATTAAGTTTTGGGGGGTTTGTACACAGAAAAGACTAACTGATACAGATGGATGGATGAAGACTTTATTTTAAACCATTTGTGAGTGAGTAGCAGGCTGAATAATAAATATTTTACCCTAAGTGCTTCAGTACATAACCCCCAAGAAGAAAAACATTTGATGTAATCTCAGTGTAATCATCACACTCAAGAAATTTAACTTTGATCAAAACACCTGAAACTAATGTAATGTATGTCAACTATAAGTCAATAAGAATTATTAAAGGAAAAAACACATGACACATTCAGTTTGTACTGAATTTAGTACAAAATTAGTTGTGTTTACTTTTAGCACTTGCTTTAAGTAGTATCTTAGTTTTTTGTAATTTGCCCCTGAATTTTTTTTAATTGTTCAAGTACAATTGTCTCCACTCCCCCCTCCACCACTCTCTCCCACCCAACCCATGTACACCTCCCACCCTTGACCCTACCCCCCTTTGGCTTTGTCCGTGGGTCCTTTAACATGTTCCTTGATGACCCTTCCCCTTTTTCCCCCATAAGCCTCCTCCCCCCACCCCTCTGGTTATTATCAGTTTGTTCTTTATTTCAATGTCTCTAGTTACATTTTAGTTGCTTGTTTGTTTTGTTGATTAGGTTCGACTTGTAGGTGAGATCATATGGTATTTGTCTTTTACCACCTGTCTTATTTCACTTAGCATAATGCTCTCTAGTTCCATCTGTGCTGTCGCAAAGGGTAGAAGTTCCTCCTTGGATCCACTCATTTGCTGATGGGTACTTAGGTTGCTTCTAACACTTGACTATTGTAAATTGTGCTGCTATGAACATTGGGATGCATAGGTTCTTTTGAATTGGTGTTTCAGGATTCTTAGGGTATAGTCCCAGCAGTGGAATTTCCAGGTCAAAAGGCAGTTCCATTTTTCCCAGTGCACTGAACTACAATTAGAAGATTTTTTTTTTTATGTCCAGATTTTAGATGGATTTACCATACTTTCTTTATGTGTATACATTTATCTACAGTATCAGAATACATGAATAAACTGATTCATTTGGTTATTTACAGTGTGTGGTGTGGATCTCATCATACACAGGGCTGGGCAGAAGTAAGGCCTGCTTGAGTGTGGTTGGTAGGGTGATAATATGGGTGTAATAATTTGCACATTTCACCTAGAATTTCATATGGTGTGCTTGAGTGTGATATTGTTATGTTACAGAATTAAGTGTTTATGATTTTGTAATAAAAGATTTTGTAATAAATAAAGGGCATTTTTGTGCCAGACCCCGTATGTTTCTCAAATGGTTATTCAGCAGCTTTATGTCACTTATTAAATATTATTAAATCATTGATTTGAGATTTTATTTTTATTACATATTAAATATCCATATATATTTTGAGTCAGGCTTGTCTTCACTTTCTATTTTACTCTTCTTTTTTTCCTATTTATGGAACAATCTTGCTGAAATACATAAGCTGTGGAACATCACTCTCCAGTCAAACTTTCTGAGACGATGAAATGATGATCATACTTGTCTTGTGCAATATGGCAGCCACTTCAAATATGACTAGTATAACTCATGAGCTAAATTTTTATTTTATGTATTTTTAATTAATTTAAATTTAAGTAGTTAACTTTTGCTAAATGGCTCCTGTATGGGAGAGCACAGAGCTGTAGAGATGTTTTAGTGTTTGTTAGGAAGCCCTGATATTGACCTGATAGTCTGTCCTCACTGTTTTTATTTTTCATGGTTTTTGTAACATTTTTGAAATTTTTTGATAGGGAATTTTAAATCAAATATTTTAATTCCAGAAAGAAATTAATATTGTATTTTATTAAGATTACCTGAAAATATATAACTTAGTTCAGGAGGATCTGGTATATATGTTTATATATTAAAGAATTTAGCATTTTTCCTTTAATTTCTTTATTTTTTCACTTAACCCCAACCCCCCATCCCCTCTGATGGATGCCACTCTGTTCTCTGTATCTATGAGTCTGTTTTTACTTTGTTTGTTAGTTTTTTTGTTCATTAGATTCCATATAACAATGAAATCTTATGGTATTTGTCTTTCTCTGATTGGCTTATTTCACTTAGCATAATTTTCTCCAGGCCCATCTATGCTGTCACAAAGGGTAAGATTTTCTTCTTTTATATGGCCCAGTAGTAGCTTTTTTATCCACTCAACTAGTGATGGGTACTTTGGCTGCTTCCAAATATTGGCTATTGTAAATAACACTGCAATGAACAGAGGGGTGCCTTTAAAAAAAGACTCACAGATACAGACAACAGAGTGGTTATTGCCAAAGGGAAATGGGGTGGGAGGGAGGAAGAGGAGGGTATTGGGGGGATAAATGGTGATGGAAGGAGGTGTGACTTGGGGTGGGAAATACACAATAGCATATACAGATGTGCGATGGAACTGTGCACCTGAAACCTGTATGGTTTTGTTGACCAGTGCCACCCCCATACATTCAACACAAAGAACAAGGAAGACGCTCTGCATTTAGAATTCTCCCGGACTCTGCCCCACCCATCTCTTCCCTTGGCTGATTTTAAGGTTTCCTTCCACTATAATAAATAGTATACATTTATTTGTTTTTGAGACTTCTTTACTTATTTTTAAGACTTTTCAAGCAGGTTTAGGCTCACAGAAAAATTGAGGGGAAAGTATAAATGTTTTCCATTTACCTCTTACGCCTACACATGCGCAGCTGCCCTACCCCACTTCCAACATTCCCTCCCCATCAGTGTGGTACACATTTTATCATTGATGAGCCTCCATTGACAAATCATAATAACCCAAGTCCAAAGTTTTCAGTATAGTTTCCTCTTGGTACTTTACATTCTAGGGGTTTCAGCAAATGTGTAATGACATGCATCCATCATTATAATACAGAGCATTTTCACACTCTAAAAATCCTCTCCTTCATTTATTCATCCCTCCCCACCTCCAGGCAAATGATGATTTTTCTTTTTTACCATCTCCAAAGTCTTGCCTTTTAACTAAATGTTATATAATTGGAGAAATACAGTATGTAGTTTTTTCATATTGGATTTTTTTCACTTGGTAATATGCATTTAAGGTTTCTCCATGTATTTTCATGGCTTGCTATCTCATTTCTTTGTAGCATTGAATAATATCCCATTGTCTGGGTATACCAGTTTATTTACCCACTCATGTACTGAAGGACATCTTGGACACTTCCAAGTTTTAACAACTATTAATAAAACTGCTATAAAATATGTGTGCAGTTTTTTGTGTGCATGAACATTGTTTTCAATTTCTTTTAATAAATAACATGCACAATTGCTGGATCATATGGTAACAGATCCATGTAAAACAAACAAAAACACTGAAATATGTAACAAAGTGGCTGTGTAACAAAGCCACTGTGACAAAAATGTAACAAAGTGGCTGTGTCATTTTGTGTTTTCACCCACAATGAAGGAGACTTGTTTCTCCACATTTTCACCAACATTTGGTGTCATGTTTCAGATTTTTGTCATTCTAAAGGTGTGCATTGTAATTTACATTTCCTTGATGATATCTGATGTGGAACATCTTCTCACATGCTTCTTTGCTTTCTGTAGTTTTTTTTTTTTATAAGATATATGTTAAAGTCTTTGGCCTTTTTTAAAATCAGGTTGTTTTCTTATTGTTGAGTTTTAAGAATTCTTTGTATATTGTGTATAATGCTCCTTTATCAGATGTGTCTTTTGCAAATATTTGTTCCCAGTCTGTGTCCTGTCTTTTCATCACCTTGAAATCATCTTTCACAAGGCAGAAGTTTTTAATGTTAATGTAGGCCTCTTTATCAATTTTTATTCATTGTGCTTTCGCTGTTGTATCTAAAAGGCCATGACCACACCCCAGGTCATCTAGGTTTTTCCTATTTATGTTCTAGGAGTTTTATATTTCTGTGTTTTATGGTTAATGGTGTGGTTCACTGTGAGTTAATTTCTATGAATAGTGTAAGGTCTCTGTCTAGATTAATTCTTTGCATGTAGATGTTGAGTTGTTTCAGTGCCACTTGTTAAAAAGTTTGTCTTTGCCCCATTGCACTGCCTTTGATCCTTTGTCAAAGATCAGTTGACTATATTTATATGGTCAATGTCTTGACTCTCTATTCTGTTCCATTGATCTATTTGTTGATCTATTTTTTTATTGGATTGCTTTTCTTTTTATTATTTATTTGTAAGAAGTATTTATTCTTGAGTCATGTATCAGATATGTCTCATGGATATGTTCTCTCACGTGTAGCTTTCGTTTATCTTATTTTTATGTTTTAATGAGTTCAATTTTGATGAATCCTAGTTCATCAGTTTTATTTCATATTTAGTGAATATTGTGTCCATAAATGTGATGATTAATTTCTAAATTAATTTTACTATGTTCAGAAGCTAGACATTATAAAATTTTAACTTTTGAAGTTGTTCCGAATTATTTTATGGGCTAGCTCATGGTCTGTTTTGATTACCACTCCATATGCAGTTGAAAAAAATGTGTACTCTGCAGTTGTTTGATATAATGTTCTATAAATGAAGCCAAGGTGGGTAGTAGTAGTGTTCAAAATTCTTATATGCTTACTGGCTTTATTTCCTCTCTAATCTCCCAATTTCTGAAACAAGTGTGTTAAAATATCCAGTTACAGCTGCGTTTGTCTGTTTCTCTACTTAGTTCTGTCAGTGCTTGCTTGATGTATTTTGAAACTCAGCTTTGGAGGTATGTACATTTATGATTGTTATGTCATCCCTCCCACTCTCTCTCTTTTCACCTTTATCTTTATGAAGTGCTTTCCATCATTTCTGTTTATCCTCCCTTGTTTCAGAAATCCATGGTGTTTTTGTTATAACAGACACTCCTGCTTTCTAATACTTATTGCTTGCATTGTATACCATTCATTCATCATGTTACTTGCCACCTAAGACTTGTTTTAAGTGCCTATCTTGTAAGCATCACATAGTTTTCTAGTTTTTTTCTTTGATAAACATCCAGTGTGAAAATCTCTACCTCAGAAATGTATAGACCATTAATATGCAATTTAATTGTTGATATGGTATGGTTGAGTTGGGCCTACCATTTTTTTAATTTGTTTTCTAGTTATTTCCCCCAATTTGTGTTCTTCTGTTTCTCTTTCATGCTTTACTTTAGGTAAGTAGAATATCTCTTTAGAATTCTGTATTAGTTCTTATATTTTAGTTTGCATTTTTGGAGTTTCTCCTAGAAGTTTACTGTTCAATATAGTAGCCACTAGCCCAAATGTGCCTGTTTAGATTTCAAATTTCATTAACTAAAGTTAATAAAACAATCTCTCAGTCTCACTGGGGATGGAAATAGGATGATCAGATCTGCATTTTATAAAAGAATTGCATCATGATTGTGCATAGACAACAGTGTGGTGATTGCTGGGGGAAGGAGCATATAAGGGGACTGAATGGTAATGGAGAAATTTTACAGTACAGATTAAATTTTAAAAAAGATTGTGCAGAAGATGGACACGGGGCAGGAACACAGAGAGACCTGGAAATTGAAGGCAGGGATATCAGACATGAGGCTTTTGTTATTTTATAAGCTAGAGTAATAAGATGCTGCACTAGAGAAATGTCAATAAGATTAGAACAAGGGTTTTAAAGATATTTGAAAAATGGAAGCAATGGAAATTACTACAAGGTGTTATTAGAAGGCTCAAAAATACAGGAAGAAGTCAAAGATTATATTTGGAGGTAGGGTGATTGTTCTGAGATTAAAGTGTTGACAAACAATAAGAACACAGAAGGAGGAGGTAATCATCAAGTGAGGAGAAGGAAAATGAGATCAATTTTGAACTTGACTCAAAATTGTGTTCCAATAATGTTTCCTTGACCAACTGGAAACATGAAAAAACAATATATTTTAATTTTGTGCAGCTATTAAAATATTTAAAAATCCCCAAAATTATAAGTCCCTAACATATAAATGTCCAAAACAGAAGCAAATTGGACGTCTATAGAACATAAGAGTCGTGAAATAGTATCTCTCTGATGTATTCTTTGGTCATTCTTTCCTTTCGGAAATAAATATTTCCAAGCTGCCTAATTTTTCCTCACTCCACTACTATTTTTTTTTTAGTACTTAAAGACTTCTGTTTTCTGTCTTGGGCAGCTCTTTTGCCCACCCTAACTCCCTAGTGCAATCCGTGAATAGGGCTCTCAAGTTAACCTGTCAAATTCAATTAACTGCTGCAAGCTGTCCAGGGTGACACATGCTGTAATTAATTGAGAAAACCAGCATAAAGGCACCCTTCAGAGGACTTTGTAATTGAGTGTGAAATCTCATGGGATCTTCTCTTGCTCAATTGCAAGTGCATGGAGTTTTGGGGTGGGATGTGGCTTGTGCCATGTTAACTACAAATGAGCTTGTTATAGGCCGTGTCCTACAATCTAAATGCCCCCAGATTTGCCATCGAGAGGCATGGTTTGAGGACATTCAAATTCTTCCTTTCCTCACTCATCCGAAAAGATATTTCAGATTTTTCTTTCTCACGATTTCTAACTGTTCATAAAAAAATATTTCAAACTTCTGTAATATAATGATCAGTGAATTCAACATAGTTTTAGTCTAGATGATACAATATACATATTTAATAAGAATAATATATTTTTCAAAAATAGTAACATTTGTAAATTACTTTCTCCAGGACCCACAATATTAGATGTCTTTTATTTTCATAGTGCTCAGATCCATTAACATAATCTGTCACAAGAAGGTGGTTTTGAATGTGTGAAAGTAGGCTCCAACGTCATTAATTTAGTAATTCATTCTATTTTCAAATCAATTATTCAGCTATCAGATTTTTGTCTCTCTAACTGAGTTCCCTAGTTTTCTTGCCTGGGATGCCAGAATAACAATTCTGAGGTAACTGATGGAAGCTTAAATTAATCAACACTAGATAGTAGCCTTTTCAGGTGTCGTTGATCCATATAATCAAGTCCTTGGGTTGATGTGATGAGACAATAAGATAATGCATGTATCATAATTGTCACAGGTGCAGGCACAGAATGAGCACTCAGTAAATAACAGCCATTATTTTTATTTTTCAAATTAAGATTTATTATACTTTTGCTGCATGTTAGTCATGGTATCAGATAATCTAAACACTAGTTTAATAAACAGCTATTTAAATTTTTTTTCCACTTTGTATTTTTCACTGAACTTTATTTATGTGAGTAATCAACGCTATAGCAACACATTCAATTTTATATATAAGCAAAATAATTTTTAATGATTATTTAAAATGTAATTGTAAATAAGGACCCTACTAATGTAAATTAAATATTCTGTAAGACATTAAATATTTTTAATTTTTTTACTTTAACATTTCCCTATCATTTTTTGATTGTCAAAGCTCTATAAAAAGCTTTTCTCTATACTTACTCTAAAGATACATTTCAACTCTGGCTGGGAACTCAGTTGGTTGGAGGGTTGTCTGGTACACCAAAAGGTTTCAGGTTCAATTCCCAGTCAGGGCACATATGTAGTATTTGGGTTCAATCCCTGGTCACAGCACGTTTGAGAAGAAACCAATCAATATCTCTCTCTCACATTGATGTTAATCTACCTCTCACTCTCTTTCTCTCTCTCCCCACCCCATCCTCTCTCTCTAAAACCAATAAATATATCCTCAGGTGAGGATCAAGAAAAAAATAATTTAACCCTGGCTGGTGTGGCTCAGTGGATTGAATACTAGCCAATGAACCTAAAGGTTGCTAGTGTGATTCCTGGTGGGATACTGCCTGGGTTGTGGGTGGCGTCCCCTGTTGGGGGTGTGCAAGAGGCAATGGATCAACGTTTCTCTCTTGCACTGATGTTTCTCTCCCTCTCTTTCTCCCTCCCTTCCACTCTCTCTAAGAAATAAATTAAATCTCTATAAGTAAGTAAATAAATAAATCCATTTCACACTTGCGTGTCATCAATGACCATATTCACCTAGAATGAAATGTTTTATTCAGAGTGAACCAAAAACAACACAGAGAACACAAACTCTTGGAATATGAATTTATCAGACTCTGCAGAGGATACAAAAATGAATGACTCTCTTCTTATCTATCTAAATAATTTTTCAATGTTCCATTTGCATTTTAATAATCTGACTATAGGTATTTATAATGTATAAATATAGATGTACATCAAGAGACATTAAAATTTATGGTATCAATTAGAAATATAAGATAAAACACATACACATAAATTCAAAGTATTTTGATTCTAATAATTTACATTAATACTTTATTTGTAATTAAAATTATATGTATATTCTAAAACTATCAAGCAATACATATTATATACAGTAAGAAAGTTCTGACATACCATTTTTCCTTGCTCATACCAGGGTGTAACCCTGGAGATAGCCACTCTTAGGTTCTCTCTCTTCTGTTTTCTTTACCTCTTTTTTCTTCCTTACTTTTTAATCTCTCTCTCTCTCTCTCACTTCCCCACTCCCTCCACAATCATACACACACACATATAAGAATAAATCTTGGAATTTTTAATTATATTTAGCATTATCTTGGAAATATTTGGATGTGACTACATCTCATTCTTTTTAAGAACTTCATAATACATATGTGCCATAATTTATTTTTTTCTATTTCCATACAACAGATGTAGGCATTGTTTCTAATTTTCAACTACTGCACATAAATATTTACATGTGTATGTGTATATATGTGGCTATGTGTATTTATATTTGTGCACATGTTCAAGCATTTATGAAAAGATGCCTTTTTAGAAATGGACTTTGCTAGTATATTTTGGTCAGTTTTTTATTGTTATTCTATTATAGTTGTCATAATTTTGCTCAATTTTAAGAGGTTTTTAAAAATAACTTATTGGTAAGAGCTCTTAATATATTGTGAATATGAATTATTTTTATAACTGCACATTGCAAAATTTTATTCCAGTTTGTCACTAGACTATTTACTTCCTTCATAGGATCTTCCTTAAATAAATGTGTTCCACATTTTAAGTTATACAATCTCATAATTTAAAAATGTATAGATTTAGTGTCTATTTTAGAAAATCTTTTCACAATCCAAGATTAAAAAATAATATAAAAGATTTCATTTTCTTCTACATGTTCTGCTCTTGCATGCATCTTTAATCCATCTGAAGCTCACTGTTATATAAAGTTTGAATAGATATTTAGCTTTTGTTTTGTTACCAAATGGATGACTAAATGTTCAAATTCTACTTATCATTAAATATTCTCTTCTTCCTGCTAAACTTAAAAGACAAATCTACCTAATATTAAATATATTTATTTGCCTGTGCATGTCTTTCTGGCCCAAATTTTGTTCCACTTATCTATGCTTCTAATCTTGAACCTATCGATACTTACTCTTTTCAATAATGTTTAAAAATAATTAAAAATTGTTATTGCTGACTAGTTCTTTGGGTAAACTGAGAAACAGTTTGTCCATTTTCTTAGAAGTACTAGTCCCTAGGATAGCATAATAGTTAAAACACTACATATTAAAATCTAATATTTATATATAAAGTTAATGATGGTCTTAAACATTTATTCATTAAATAATATAATTAAATCTTCAGATCAGAAAACTAGAAAAAGCAAAATAAATTTTAAAATATATAACAAACTAAATAATAAAGATAAAATTAGAAATTAATGAAATAGAGAAAAGAAAAAGAGCTAACCAAATTAATCAATAGTATATTTAGGAACATATAATTAGACAATTGAATTAATCAATAAAGAAGATAAAGCATAAATATACAATGCTTAGTATTTGATGCAATTTTTCAGTGGAAGTCTCATCTATGCTGACTTTCTAAATTTTATTTTTAATCAAAAAGAGTTATATTTTATAGAATGATTTTTCTGTTTACTGGGTGAAGTACATTGATAGATTTATACAATGGGAATTATTCTTACATTCAAAGAATTAGTACAACTATGTCCTGATATATTATTTTTGGTACTCCAACTGATTTTTTTCTGATGGTACTTTATTTACAGTTTTTAATGTAAATGGCTAATTGAATAAAAATTGCAAATTCTCTGCACACTTTTCTAATTTTTGTATAAAAGTTATACTGTTCTTTTAAAACCAGTTGAATATCTTTCCCAATTTTTTGTGAACTCTTTTGTGTGAATTATGATTTAACTTTCCCTTGAAGATATAATAAAACATATCAATTAAAAAGTCTTTCCAGCGTCCTTCATAAAAACTTTAATTGCAAATTCAATTTCTTTAGTGGTTATCTTTTGCTTAAGTTTGCTATACCTTCATAAGTCAAATTTGGTAATTTATATTTTACTGTAAAAGTATCACATTCAGGTTTTTTAATTTATTGGCATAAAATTTGTTCTGGTTATCATCGTACATATATTTTGATTTATTGTATCACAGTTTTTTGAGCCCTAATTTTACTTGTACTTTCTTCTTTTTATTCCTGTGACTATTATTGCTAGAAATTTTTTACATCAATTTTATTACAAGTATGTGCATTTATTAAATTTGCTTAAGTTTTCTTTGAATTTGTTCTACTATTTAAAAACATTTTTGGTGTTAATTATTTGCTATAAATTTTGTGGTAAATATATTTGTTGTGATATATTTACCTATAGTTTCCATGACTTTGACATGTTTTGTTCTAAATATTAATTTAATTGGTTCTAATGTTGCTATACTTGTTAAATTTTGATATATATTTTTCTAACATTGTTTCTTCATAGTCTTTCTGGTCTATTTTTATTTATACAAGTGTCTCTCAGAAGTAAATATTAAATGCTTTGTCAGTATAAAGTATAATCAATAGACAATAAGTAGAAGATGGTTAGGCAAATTAAAATGATAAACCAGAAGCTGGTAATGTTACTATTTTAGTGGGGAAACCTGAGATATTTTTTAGATAGTTAAAAATGTTAGTGCATACAAACCCTCTAAAAATATCTTAATCCCAACTTAAAAAAAATTGGAACAATGTAACAGCATAAACAATGAAGAAAAGAAGAGAGAAGAAATGAAGAAGAAGAAGGAGGAGGAGGGGGAGGAGGAGGAGGAGGAGGAGAAGGAGGAGGAGAATGAGGAGAAGAAGAAAAAAGAAAGGAAGGGAGGGAGGAAGGAAGGAAAGAAGGAAGGAAGGAAGGAAGGAAGGAAGGAGAGGAAGAAGAAAGAAGGAGAGACCAAACCATATAAGAGATTAAAAAATACTTGGTGAATGAGGAAGAGAACAGGACCGCAGTTGGGCCTCTTTTTAACCTCAAGTGAAATTCATTGTGCCAGTGTTCCATTTTCCTAAATGCCTATAAGACACCCATGTCTTATAGCACTTACTACTCTAATCAGTCACATAGAGTAGTAAGTGCTATAAGCCAGTTGACTCAGCAAACGCATGTTAAAAGTGAACATAACTGTGGAGCAAGAGAATCCTTCACTCATTGCTGGTGGAAATGCAAAATGATACAGGTACTTTGGAAGCCAGTTTGGCAGATTCTTACAAAACCAAATACACTCTTACCACACAATCTAGCAACTGAGCTCCTGGGTATTTATGCAAAGGAGTTGAAAAATTATGTCCACACAAAAACCTGTACACAGATGTTTATAGGGGTTTTATTCACAAGCAATGAAGGTCTCCTTCTTTAGGTCAATGGATAAGTAAACTAATAATGAAAAATTTTTAGAGCTAAAAGGAAGTGATGTATCAAGCTATTAAGACAAGGAGGAAATTTAAATGTATATTACTAAGTGAAAGAAGCCAATCTGAAAAGGCTACATACTGTATGATTCCAAGTATATGACATTCTAGAAAGGTTAAATATGGAGACAGTAAGATTAGTTACTGCCAGGGTTTAGGGAGGCAGGAGAAATGAATAGGTGAACACAGAAGATTTTTAGGGCAGTGAAACTACTTTGTATGATATCACAACATTATACATTTGTCAGAACCTACAGAATCCACAAGACCGAGAGTGAAACATTATGTGAGCTATGGACTTTGGGTGATGATGCTGTGCCAGTGGAGGTACATCAGTTATAACAAATGTACCACTCTGTTGGGGGGTGTTGATAATGGGGAAGGCTATGCATGTGGGGGGGGCCAGGAGGATATGAAAATTGTGAGGTCTACTCAATTTTGCTATAAAACTAAAACTTCTCTTAAAAATAAAGTCTATTAAACAGGAAAAAAAATCTTAGGTTTTCCAACTACATTAAACTAAAAAGTTTTAACCATCCATGAAATGAAAAGAAAATCCACTGAATGGGAGAATATATTCACCAATGATACATCTGATAAGGGGTTAATATCCAAAATTTATAGAGAACTTATACAACTCAACACCCAAAGAACAGACAATCCGATTAAAAAATGGGCAAAGAACCTGAATAGACACTTCTCCGAAAAGGACATCCAGGTGGCCAATAGACATATGATGAAACATTGCTCCGTGTCACTGATTATCAGAGAAATGCAAATTAAAACCACAGTGAGATATCACCTCTCATACCTGTCTGAATGGCCTTCATCAAGAAATCAACAGACAAGTGTTGAAGAGGATGTGGAGAAAAAGGAACCCTTATGCACTGTTGATGAGCATGCAGATTGGTGCAGCCACTGTGGAAAGCAGTATGGAGATACTAAAAAATTTTTAAAAATGGAACTGCCCTATGACCCAACAATTGTATTTCTCTGAATACATCAGAAGAAACCCAAAACACTAATTTAAAAGAATATATGCACCCCTATGTTTATTGCAGCATTGTTTACAATAGATAAGATACGGAAGCAGCCTGAGTGTCTACCAGTAGATAAGTGGATAAAAAAAGATGTGGTACTTTTGTAAAATGGAGCACTGCTCAGCCACAAAAAGAAGGAAATGTTACCTTTTAAGAAAGCATACATGGACCTTGGGAGTATTATGCTAAATGAAATAAGCCAGTCAGAGAAAGAAAAATACCACATGATCTTACTCATACGTTGAACCTAATGAACAAAATAAAATGTCAAAATAGAAACAGAGTCATAGGTATGGAGAAGAGATGATAGCTGTCAAAGGGGAGGGAGGTTGGGGGAGTGGTGACAAAGGTGAAGGGATTAGAAAAATAAGAAAAAGACAAGAAAATCCTTATGGACACAGGCAACAGTATGAACATACTCTGAGGGTAAGAGGATGGGTGGAGGTAGAGGAGGGTAAAGAGAGGAGTAAGTCATGATGGAAGGGGACAACTTGGGGTGATGAACACGTTATAATTACAGGTGATGTGTTATAGAATTGTACATCTGAAACCTATATAATTTTGTTAACCAATCCCAATAAATTCAATAAATAAAAAATTAAAAATAAATAGATAAAAATTTAATAAGATGAAATGTAAAAAATCCCCTCTACTTAGAGTTCCATCTTACCTTAAAAAAATACAAACTTCAATGAGAATATGCAGTTTTAGATGCTTCTGAGATTCCTACTACACACACTGCACTTTATGATTCTTCAAAATTTTGGAAATACAGAGTTGAAGGGATATGGAATCATAATAAATGACCAAGCTGCCATATTGCCATTCTTCTAAATTTATTCCAAAGGTTAAATCAGAAAGTAGACTATGTGAAGTAAATTGAGGTGGAAAATGAATCCCTTAAGAAAATAGTCATTATTTCAAAAGAACTTATAGGTAGAAAATGCTAAATTTAAAGGAAAGAAAAAAATTGACTTAACTAAGGGTTTCATTGATTGCCCAAAAGTTTATATGAAGGCACTGGTTAACATAGGATGAATTTGGTGCTTAATAATATTAACTGAACAAAGAAATTTAGCATATATCATAAAGACTAGTGACCAGATATTCTTCATTTAGAAAAATAAGATGAGTTTAATCTGAAGCATTAACATTTATTACACTGCATAAAATATCACTTTAAACATTTTAAGATTAGAATGCATTAGCAGAGTAATTCATAATAGAAAATTTGAAGAAAATATAAACTATAGTTTAATATGAAACATCATATCTTGCAAATATCTATTCAGAATAAAAATCAAAAGGCAATGTTTATAGAAACATCCTGTTTTAAATTTTACAAAAACTTCTAAATACTCAATATAATGTAAATATGAATGAACTATAATGTTGTATGACTTAAGGTACTTGGGACCCTCCTCTTTAAGCTATTAAAAGTCAACAATCTCCCTGTACAGTAGTTTTGGGGAACAGAAGTAGCTTTCCTGTTTTTGTGTTCCTATAATGTGTGTGTCATTTCACAGGATTTTTAATAGAAAGGTTTCCTGTGAGAACTGCAGTGACCAGCACAGTTGTTTTGACGGGGATTATGAGTGTCTGTAGCTAAGCTAGTAGATGAAATGAACTCAGACTTGAATGTATCACTTTGTTCTTGAATTAAGTAAAGGAGAATTTGAGCGAATTCTGGTGACATTACAATTCACATGATGCTATGTTTTCACCATGATGCTGAGCATTGGAGTAACATTGTTATTGAATATATTTGCATTACATATTGTGTCATTGTAGTCAGACAGGTCAATCATCGTTCATACTGATGGTCATTGCATCAATCTTATTCAATAATATGCTCCCAAGTCTGCTCAAAGCACAGTTCTAGGTGTATGACCATCCTTTACATTTTATTTCTCTAGCTTAATAATGCATATGCCCTTTGATCTTATCATGTTCTATACTTTGTCTTAATTTGCCGTCAGGTATTTTGATAGAGAATTGAAGAAGACTTGGATTAAGTGACTGGGCTTCAGATCTGGGAGAGAATGGAAGTTATAGTTCTATTAAAATGCATGCATTATTAGATTGTTGATGAATGTGTTTGAAACTTTCAAATGGATACTTTAATGTTTTAATATCACAATTAAATGAGCTTGGAGCTTTGCGTAAGAAGATTCAATTTACTTGATCTAAATCAAGGACTTACTTCAACTTTCAATTAATAATTACATTAGAACTAACTTCAAATGTCTCATAATTACCTTTCTATAGTTATTCTTTATGTGGTTTTTATTTCCATGTTATTAATAACTAATTGGTGGTAATTATATTAGGAAATTGACTATTTCTTTGAAGTACAAGATAATTTCATTGGTTTATTCACAGTAAAGAAACCAGTCAAATAGACATTATTCATGACCAAACATTAGTAATAAATAGTAAAGAAGAGGATTAAAATATACAGAATACTTCTGCAAATACTTTTTGCATTAAAACATAGTATGAAAATGAAAATCATTGGTATGGGTCTCCTCATTCAATTTCCATGATAGTGCCCAACCCTTAGTTCTTGAAATGATTTGGGATCATATTGCGAAATCACATGCACATATAAAAGTCCATTGAAAAGCCTTTCTTTATATTATTTACTTAAATTCTAATGTATGAAAGAGTGGCTAGCAGCTTGAATTTTAAAGAAACTGAATCCATTTCGGAAAGGGGAAACAGAGAGAGATGCTTACTGGGGTAAAAGGGGCATTGAAACGTGCTTATGTTGGAGAACGTGCAGTGAGCAGCAGTTTCCTTTTCTGTAGGACTTCACCAACTTGAAATTTCACATAAAAACAGCATCTCTCTGGGTAAGGTCAATGGCGCCTGCATTAAGAAGATAGGAACACTTTTAAATGAGAAAAGATCAACAAAGACACAGTAATAAGGATTATAAAATAGAAGGAAATGTAAGATTCGAAATCAGTTTGACTCACAAAGCAATAACAATGTACATTTATGGAGTTAGAATGATAGTAATTATTTTAAGGGAGAGAATAACCTCTATTTCTGGAGGTGAAAATCATTATGTATTTACATATTAGTTTAGTTTGACCTTTAAGAGTCTGTTTTTACATAGCTGACTTTGAAAATTCACTCAGGTTCATGTATTCTTCATTTACCGTATGTTCACAATTATATTTAAACTTAAGGTAATTAGAGATCCAGGGTCGATCAAGGGTCGGATGAAAATCATTCTAATGAAGACAATTACTTCAGCAGAGTTCACTTTATAAACTATTCTCTTCTGAATCAGGAAGTGCTGGGGCAGAGTTTCAGTCAGCAAAATTTGAACTGTATTGTAAAACTTCCCCTGTCTCTTACTACACATTTCTGTTTGCTTCAAAAGGGGGCAAACTATTTTCTTAGAAGGAAATGTGTACATTCAAGAAGGTGAGATGAATTCACATGTTAGCCAGTGACTTTTATTATATTCACCTTGCTATTAGAGAAAATCTATTTAGAGGTTATGTTTCCATATACTGTATCACAGTCTAATACATCGACTACTATTTATAAATTAATCATAATTCACATGATCACATAATACACAGTTAGAAAATAAAATGAAAGCAAAAGAGATGAAATAATTTTGTTCAACAGCCTCAATGTTATTTCTTTATTTATTCACACTCAGACCCTTATAGAAGCACAAACATATGATTATTTACCATGGTAAATTAAATGACCACTGCTTCACTGTGATTCTTGCTCTATATAAAAATCCAACAGCCATTGAACAATGTCAAAATATTTTTGCATTGATTATTTAATTCAACCCCTTTGTTTCGTAGAGGAAGCTTGAAAGCCAGGACTGATTTTCCTAGTGTTTTTGCAAGTAATCCAGCTGTGAAAATGTGATTAGATCTTACATCTCTTGATTTTCCAGACTGACTCATTTTTCTACATTGTGTTGTATCTTGCTGCTATTTCAAGTTCTTTGTTTGTAGATGATTTCACTTGTTGATTTTTCTGGAGTACTGCAAAGAGGTAATTCTTTAAAAGAAGAAATGAATGGAAAGAATAGAAAAGGAAAGTGAATTCCTGATCTTGGGGCTACTTAAGTCTATGCCACATAGCTGATGGCAGAGAAGGCTATAGAAATAATTTTGCTCATGATATAACACTTGGTGGAAGGACAATTTGGCATGTGCTGCGATAGCAGTTTAGAATTTAAAATGTTTGAAATTAACTCATGAACTACAAAATTATACATTGTACATAATATATCCAGGTTTTGTATTTTTGTTATGTTATTCACATTATTAGTAACTTCAAAAGCAAAATGGTAAATAAATATATTGATTCCCGTTTGTGCTGGAAAATTTAAAAATATGTATTGACCAATATCCAAAAACTGGCCCAGTAACATATTATTTAAGTTTCGTTTTGAATTAGAAGCACAGCAACATCAATAGCATAGCAAAGAAGCATAGCCCCAGCAAACCAGCAGCTATAATTTTTTCACTAGCTCTGTGAAATCCCCAAAATACTTACCCACATCTTTCTGGAATGTTTTTCTCTATTTGCATACAATTGTAGCATGTAGCTGAATTACAGGAGCAACAGCACAGACCCCATTACCCTACCAGATATGCACAGTCATACTAGTCACATCAGACTAGACAGAAAAGGTGAATCTAAGTTATCAAGAAAGATTGCTAACTTATGGATATACTCTTTATGAATATACAAAAGGAAGAATTGCAGACAAAAATGTAATGAAATCTGAAAATGTCCTGGACTCAGAGGCAGAAAAAAGTACTATCAAATAGATTGCATATTTGTATTATTTTATTTGGAAAGTATCATTATCTCTGCCATGGTCCAAATGTTTATGTCCCCCAAATTTCTATGTTAGACTGAGACCCAGTGTGAAGACCTTTAGGAGGCAGAGCTTTTGGAAGGCAATTAGACCCTGAGCTCGGAGCCCTCAGCAGTCAGATTAGTGCCCTCAGGACAGAGCTTGAGAGAGACCCCTAGGCTCTTCTGACTCATCATGATGTAATGACGAGTCTGCAAACCAGCAGAGGGCTCTCATGGGACCATGCCAGCACCCTAATTTTGGACTTCCAGCCTCTAGATCCACGAGAAATAAATTTCTACTGTTTGTAAGCTATCCAGTATGTGTATTTTGTTATAGCAGCCAGCATGGACTAAGACAATCAAAGTAGCAACTTTCTCTACGGCAGTGATTTGGAACATTTTTCATCTCATGTTGGTCTGACAAAAAAAAATAGGTATAATTTTGAATCATTCACACTGATTGCTGTTGTTGTGATGGCTGATAGCATATTTTTATTAGATGATCTAAGGGAGAAGAGGTCAGTGCCCCTGACTAAATTTTAGGTATTGCATGTTTTAAAAATTCTTGTAACATATCAGTTGAAAATCGCTGCCCTATGGAAATAGTGTCAATTCTGTTTAGTTAAATGTCAGTATTCTTCAGGCCTTAGAGGTGAAAAACTTTATGTTTACTACCTACAAATTCCCCTGGGTTCACAGCTCATGGTTTCCCAGGGCTAGTATTACTCCCATATTCTGTACGTTTTCAACATCCTCACTCCAAAGTGATCAATATTTGCTCGATAATTGCTGAAGGTGGAAAACAGCTGTATTCTTCTACTATATTCCACTTGCATATCTGTGGACCTGTCCAAATTCACAGATAGATTATCTACCTTGAAATTCAAAGACATATGAATAGTCATATCTAGAGTCAGGTCTTATTGGAATGATAGTTCTTTAAAATCACATGGTATCTGTTAAAAATGTAAAAGTGCCACATTTATGAATCAAATGGGATAAAGCCATTGCTTTATCCAGGAAAATTAGCCAGGAAAAACACAACCACATATTAGTCTACAATTGCAGATGAACAGAGTGATGCTGTAAAGCATCGTATAGTGATGTGCTGAATGTCAGGCTGGATATTTGTGCTTTCTCTATTAATGTTATCCGCTTCCTCCATTTTTCTCCTTTTCATCATTTCCCATTCACTGGAACATTCATAGACTTGTTGTAAGCTGTTCTTTACCTCTGTTTCTTCAGAGCTTCATGGTGTGCCTAGTAAATGGTCATACATTTTTGCTCAGTGAATAAACCTGGTTGGAACTGGATCTAGGGGGCATAAGTGGAGAGAGTATAATGAGACACTTCAGCAAATGGCTTGGATATAAGACTGTTTCAAATGGATATTTTCAATACATGACTTTTCTGGATACTAGCAGTAATAAGTTACAATGAAAAAGGATCCTACCCACCCGTAATCCCTACATAATATAAAATACAAGACCATTATGTAGAGCCTGAATGAAAACAGTAAGATTTTATTAATATACAAGCATTGAGTCAATGAAGAGACAAATCGTGCTTGTGAATGGGAAGGCCTGAGAGTCTAAAAGTCTCTGTTCTACTGCAAAGATATTGCTGTGTGGGATATCTGACATTTTACTGCTTATGCTCTCCTTTGGAATTTTTATGGTGTCATGACTTATATTTAAGTCTTTTTATCCATCTTGAGTTTGTTCTGACATATGGTGTAAGTTGGTGGCTGAGTTTCATTTTTTTCTCATGTAGCTGTCCAGATCTCCTGACACCATTTATTGAAGAGGCTAGCGTTATTCTATTTTATGCTCCTGCCCCCTTTGTCAAATATTAATTGATCACAGAGACTTGGGCTTATTTCTGGGTTCTCTATTCTGTTCCATTGATTCATGTGTCTAAGGCAAGGGATATAAAGGAAAGAATAAACAAGTAGGACTATATCAAACTAAAAAGCTTTTGCATGGCTGAAGGAAACATCAGCAAAATGAAAAGGGAACCAACCATATGGGAAAACATATTCACCAATGATACCTCAGACAAATGTTTGATCTCTACAGTATATAAAGAACTCACATGATTCTACCCCAGGGGAAAAACAATTCAATTAAAAATTGGGCAAAGGACCTGAACAGACACTTCTCCAAGGAGGACATAAAGAGGGCACATAGACACGTGAAAGAATGCTCAAAATCACTAGCCAACAAAAAGATGCAAATTGAAACCACAATGTGATACCACTTCATACCAGTCAGAATGGCCGTCATAACCAAATCAACAGGCAACAAGTGTTGGAGAGGATGCGGAGAAAAGGGAACCCTAGTGCACTGTTGGTGGGAATGCAGACTGGTGCAGCCACTGTGGAAAACAGTACGAATTTCTTCAGAAAACTATAAGTGGAATTGCCTTTTGACCTGGCAATTTCACTGCTGGGATTATACCCTAAAAATCCTGAAACACTAATTCAAAAGAATCTGCATCTCAATGTTCATAGCAGCATTATTTACAATACTCAACACCCAAAAACAGCTTAAGTGCCCATCAGTACATGAGCGAATCAAAAAACTGTGGTACATTTACACAATGGAATACTAAGGAACAGAAAGAAAGAAGGAACTCCTACCCTTTGCAACAGCATGGATGGACCTGGAGTGTATTATATTAAGTAAAACAAGCCAGTTGGTGAAAGACAAATACCATATGATCTCACCTATAGGTAGAAACTGAACAGATGAGCAAAATAGAACCAGAGACAGAAATAAGGAAAAAAATTACAATGATAAGAGGGGTGGGGGAGAAGGGCAACAGGGGAGAACAGGGGAAGGGTCTGGTCAAATAACATGTATAAAGGAACCATGGACATGGCCAACAGGGTGGGGGCTGACTAAGGGAGTTGGCAGGGGAGTGCAGTGGGCAGGGCAGAAGAGAGCAATGGGGAGAAATGGGGACAACTATAATTGAACAACCATAAAAAATAGAAAAGAAATAAAAATAGAAGTCTCAGTTTTTCCAATATATACTTACTTAATTGAATTTTAATAATCCTCTCAAAATGTTATTTTGTTTCTTATTCAGAAACTCAGGTGTTTAGGAAAAAATTGTTCTTAAATAAGAAAGAGGTAATGTGGCCACAAATAGTTTAAAATAGTTTGAAATTGTCCTACTTGATATTAAATTCTATTTAACCACTACCATAGTTATAAAAATAAGCAGACAGATTAAAACAAACAAAAAAGATAAGCAGAAACAAACAGTAGTATTATTAGCTTATTGGTATTAAAATGAATCATATTTCTATGAAATTGGACATTACCTAGATCTGAGAGAGCTGAAATATGACATCATCACATAACTGTATATATAAAATCACCATAAAGAAGCCATGCAATTGCATACACTTTAAAGCATCAGTAGCCTAATTGCAAAAACTCAAACAGGTCTTCAGATTAATTCCGTAAGTCATACCCTTCCCCTTCCCGGCCCCCATCCCCGACCAGCCACTTTTGAGCGTTATTCTGAGCTATGTGTTGGTCTGCCTGCCTTACAGGAACACAATGCACCCATCCCGGAGGCAGAAGTGGGTGGTCATTGCGGCTCGTAAATGCCTCTCCCCGAAAATGCACTCATTGACATCTGGCTTTGTACATCAGCCTTGTGTGAATTTGCTTTAGATATATCATTCCCAAAAGGAAAATCTGTTTTTGATGTGTCAACAAATCAGCAGTTGGACTATGTCAGGCAGAAAGCCAGACCCTGAAGTACCGTAATTTCATCGTGGGACTGCCCTTCTAAGAAAGGCTTAGGGGCGGCCTGATGGCTCCTCTTGATGATATTTGACTTGACTAATGGGTGCACATGGTTTTCTTTTGTGATTTCTCATTCGATGTTTAATATTTAATGAATATCATAATTGGTGAAATTTTGTCTTATTTAATAAAATATACTGAGAAGTTAGAGTATTTAGCAAGAAATGAATGTAGACTCATTTCTCACACATTCATAAGAAATAATTCCAGTTGTACTAAAGTGCCAAACATAAAAAAATGAACAGATCAATAAGCTAGACAAAAATGTAGGTAAATATTTGCCTCATCTCTGGATGCCAGTGACTTTCTGGGCATAAAAGTGATAAAATATCATAGAAAGATTAATAGATTTGACATAAAAATTAAAGCTACAAGTTGGAAAGAAAATTACTATTGGTGGTAAGGCAATTAGATAATGCTATAGTCTTTGTGGATATTCTCAAGAAATTGCCAAAACCCATGACTAATAGAAATGGGACATCTGGAGATATTCACAAAACAAAAAATACATAGAATTCATACATTCATGAAAATGCAACCAAGTTGACAGTAAAGAAAATGCAAATTAACACAGAAATGAGGCACAATTTTTAACTATCAACTTAGCAATTATTAATAAGAACATTATTTTTTAAAGCTTGAAGGAGACAGGTTAACAGATACTACTTGTTGGAAAGTAAAATAATTAAAACTTGCCAGAAATCAATTTGTTAATATACACACAAATCTGATATATTCTTTAAAAGGGAAAGAAAAGTAAATTCCTGTTTTTCAGGAAAAGATTCTAAGATTCTATCTCAGGCTGTTAGGCAGTCATTTAAGTAAACTAAAAAATTACAGAGGAATTCTAAACATGGAAGTCTGTAAAACTTATATTTCAGTGGTATTGGGGTTTCTGAAGTTATTTCCAAGCTACTACTATTATCAGAATAGGTCTGAAAACAATTTCATTCTCTCTCTCTCCGCTCTCCCTCCCCACCCATTTCTTTTGCAGCGATGGTGATGCGGTGAGGGTTACCAGAGAAATAAGAGACAATTTAGCTAGGGTGGAACACACACACACTGTAGTTTGAATTCTTTGGGGGCAACTGGAGACTAATTCCTAGTGTCTAGGTTCCTGAGTGTGCTCTACAAAGTAATTAATTTGCATAACGACCTCCTGTTCTTGCTCTGTTGGCTTGCCTTTCTGCTGTCTCTTCTGGTCAATTCATTACTGCAGGTGGCACATTTCTCATAGATAAATGTCAGACATGACATTGAGAAGAGAAATGATTTTTAAATATTTGGAATCTTAACATACAGTATTATAGTTCTTCCTTGGAGACTTTCTTTGGAAGTGCTAGTGTTGTGGTATTTGCCAAGGGCATGCCTATGGGGAAAATAAAAGAAGGAAGCAGATTTGAATTGATGAGGTAATCAGTGGCTTTTATGCCCTATGAAACATTTTCATGGTTAGAACAAGCTCTCTCATATGTAGTACATATCTAGAACACAAGGAATATAAATCATTGGAGAAAGCACATTTTTGTCAGAGTATGGCATGTGGATTCCTCATTCCTTAAGGATTTCAATGTCTAGGGAAAGATGAAATATTGTATTTCTATAAGAATTTCAATATCTTTATTGTATTCTTTTATACTGGATCCTTTTAAATCTAGGTTCTACCACCTAATGGGCTGTGAGCCCGTACAAATTTCTCTTGCACACATTTCTCATCTATAAACTGACAATAACATTCTATTGGGTTATAATGACAATTAAATGAAGCAATATATTGTGAAGCCTAATGTAGATGGTAACCACATAATTAGTAATAGATACTATTATTATTACTATTATTGCTATTATCATCATTACTAATTATTTATGAAGAAACAGTGAAAGATTTGAATATCGTGCCTTATGCCTCCCATAAAGTAGCTTAAATCATTGAGGGACCTGATATAACAGGAGAATAGACAGGATGTGGTAATATGTAATTAACCATAGACTAAATAATGAGTTAACCAGCCTCAGGTTTCCAAATTATAACATTTTAGGTAAAATAATTTCCAACTGTAACATTCCATTAGAAAGAAGGAACATTTTGTGTTCAATGGATTTTCCTAAGGAGGAAATAGGTAGTATCTTTTAATATGTTAATGTTTCAAGAAAAAATCCAAAACTATAAAAAATTATAAAATTATATTCTGATTATAAAAGAAATATGTATTTCTTTGTTTTAAAGATTTTTAATTAATTAATTTTTAGACAGAGAGGAAGGGATACAGAAAGGGGGAGAAACAACGAGTGGTTGCCTCTGTCACACCCCCTCTAAGGACCTGGCCCGAAACCCCAGGGTGTGCCCTGACTGGGAATTGAACCAGTGACCCTTTGGTTCACAGGCTGGCACTCAATTCACTGAGCCACACCAGCCAAGGCAGAAATACATATTTCCTATAAACATTTTTGAAAACACCAAAAAATTTATGTTAAAAAATAATAAAGGCAAAAAAGGTAATCAGAGTTCTATCTTCCAAATATAATCATTGTTAATATTTTATACACTTTCTTCCAATATTTTTCATTAGGCACATATCACAAAAATTTAAATGTACAATAAAATCTATGAATATAAATATTAGTGCCTACCTTATAATAAATTGTTAAAATGTATTGAAGTGCACAGAGATATGTACTGGATAGGGAGAGATACAAAGATATGAAATGTATAGTATTATATTCACATTTTGCCTTGGCAGTAACTAAGATGTACACATACAATACATGTGTTCTAAGGGATAGAAATGAGTTAGAAAATGAATTTAAATTGAATTGGGGAAGGTGTATCAGTTGGGAGCTAGTCAGGAACAGAGGATCCTTCCCAGATAATTCCAAGGAAGGGAGGTAGTCACAGGGTGAAGGAAGAACTGAGAGGGCAAAGAGCGAACCCGGAGGTTAGTCACAGGATTGGGCCCTCTCACCCAGGACTGCAAGGAAAAAGGGGAAAGCAACGCCTAGAACCTGGGCTCACTGGTTCTGCCAGGGGTAGCGAGGCATGTCTGGCAATGAACAATATTTTTAAGTTTATTTATTATTTAATCAATAGTTAAATCTTTGAGACTCAATATGTGTCATTCTCTACCAAAAGTTCAACAGGTTTTGACTTGTTTTATCCTTAAACAACACACAAAAAATGTTAAATTTATTTTCTCCCCTTTAAAACCAAGAAAGTCAAGTTACAGAGAGTTTTACTTTTCAAATTTGCATAGATGCTGAGTGGCAGAGCTGGGGTTCTAACCTAAGCTATTTTGTTTAATGTGCCAGTTGCCAGCTTCATTACGATAAAGTTATACACATTTATCCAACTGCAGTTAATCTAGCCTTAGTTTTTAACCAAGACATTTAGTAAAATTTAAACTATTCATCTAGTTGATTATAGGGGGAATGAGTAAATCATGATTTTAAAACCTGCATAGATTCACAAATATAATCCAATATCCTTTAGTTGCTTTATTCTGGAAAATTTTTATAAGGCTAAGAGTTACCAGGGCAGAGACCTCTTCCAGGATACTTAACTCAATATGGGACAAGTCTGAAGGTCAAGTTGCTCAGAACACATCTTTGAAAATTCTCTCTTGCTGAGTTGCTCCGGTACACAGACAAGCTGTGACCTGAAGCAGAGGGGTAAGTGTGGTTACCAAGTCCAGGAAAACCTTTCCCCCAGGGTGATGCAAAGCTGGGCCTTGTTTGCCAGCAAATGCTGAAAGCAGTGAGCTGTGTAACAAGGGGATAGTCACTTCTCATCCCTGTACCTCCACTACCTCATCTCTATAGTAATGTACTTATAGTGTTGTTTAAATATTTTCAGTAAGAAAAGTTTATGCACCTAAGTTGGTATGATACATAGTCTCTGAACTGTATCTCTAACTTTCCTAGTGAGAGACTTGAAAGATAACCCATTTGCACTTAAAGATTATTAAGTTCAATAAGATGCTTACCATGAATTCTGAAATGTTGCCAACATACTGTTTTCAGTTGACATATTTTCAAAAAAATTTTTTGACTTAAATAGAAAATACAAGTGCTAACTGTGATAGAGCAAGTTTACTATGGATTTCATTTCTCATCCAGGTGAGGAGTTTCATTTACTCAAAATATTTTGAAGCAATCAAATATGTAGACACGCAAATAAGAAAACATGTCTTCCCCAAAAATGAATTAGGTTTTTACTAATGAATAGAGAAGAGCTGGATAATTTTATTTTATACTAAATTTCATGACATTAAACACTCTTGACAGTGAACCCATCATACGAGATACCTTCCGTCTTTAGGAATAGTGTGATCAACAGCGCTTCTCAACAGACAAACATTAGATTTTGAATAATTGAAAATAAATTTTTCAGACAATTTATCTTCCTTTAAAATTATTTATTGAATAAAAGCTTAGAATAAAAATGATGTTGCAATTAGAATTATCCCTTCAGTAACTGATCTTTTTAGGAAATAATCAAGGGTGGGTACAAAAGTGTATATGAGGGATTCGAAAATGGCATTATGGTGACAAATACAACAGCCACTTAATAGAGAAAAATGTGTAGTCATTAATACTGTTTTATTTTTAGTTTTTAACTTTTTGGTTGGAAAATAATGGCAAGTAGATATGTTTGGAAGTGAGTGTAAAACAAGCTGAAGATAATGTGATAATATGAAGGAAAAACAGCCAAGGCAGTGAGTGACTGGCTCGATCAAATGTGTAAGAACAATTACTGTCCCAGAAAAGAACAGAAGACAGAAGATTAAAAGGATAGGCAGTAAATAAATTCTAGTGGCTTCAAGACCAATTTTTATAACTATCTTTTATATTTCCAGGAGTGAAAAAAGAAGATAACTTCAGAAATCTTTCTGTAACTTTATTTGCTGATGCTGCTGTTAAATAATCAAATTAGGGTCCTGCCCAGTAAGTCATTAGGAAAATGCCCAACCTAACACCAGGCTACACGCTTTAAACCTCCAGCGGACAGTTCATTAAATTCCATAATGTCATCATATAGTCAGGATCATTATAAATATATAATTTGTAAACAGACAAAATTTTAATTAAAAAGATCAAATTATGTTTATAATATTACTTGATTTTGATTAAAAAAACATTGCTATCTAAAATAATTTTATATCCTTAATTAATGATAGAATTAACTTATTGTTACAATAAGAATTTTTAAATTCTGAGATGCAGGTGTTATAGATGGCAACATAACAAACTTTAACATGTTAAAATAGCTATATCTTAATAAAATTTTGATTGTGCTAGGAATCAATGCCAGAAGCATTTTCTGTGACAAAAACAAAAAACATTTGGTTCTCAAAATTCATTGGTTTAAATATATATAGAAGTAAACACAAGTAACAAGAATATAAATAAAGTCATATTTATAAAGTGACTAATCTTATTTCTTAAAGCTGTGGCAACTACAAATAACATATCACTTATGAAATAACCAGGTATGGTACTTGATGCATAATAATTATTTAATAATTGGCTGATAAATATATTAATTTTTACTGGTGTGAGTTTGTCTATGCCTATTATAAACAGAATTTACTTATATAATGTGTGTAAAGCTTATATAATGTAAATCTATACATGGGTATGTATACACACAGGTATACATATTATTTTAATGTAAATTTGGGAAATAGCACAAATATTTGTGTTGTCCATCTGTGTTCTATGTACATTTCCTATGTAGGAAAATATCTGGGCTCTAATACCAGGGGCCTCACCTGTTCAATTCTGGACTTCTTTGACCCAGTGCCTGGCATACAGTACACGCTCTTTCAATATTTATGGATGGACTTTTAAAAAGTGATGCAATGTTTGAATAGGCACAGTTCTTTTAGGGTTCTCAACATCCTTCATATGCACCTAATGCTGTGCTATCTGATTGTCTTTGCCTCTGTCTTCTCCCTAATTCCACCAATTTAGGTCTCACTCATTAAAGGCTCACACATCAATTTCGCAGCTGTGGCCTCTGTTTCTAAAGTTGTGTTAAGCCTCTTTGTGCAGTGTCTTCTTTTGCAGTAAATAGAAAGCACCAATAAGCTGCCGCACTGTGTCATCCCCCCACCCCACACTGCATTAGTGCCCTTGTATATAATTATCTACTCTCCGGTATAATTATCTCTATTTTCTTAATAGAATTTGAAAATTTTTGAGCAAATTGGGACATATATTTTTGCATACCTATTTTAATTCCTTTAGGGGGTGCTCCATAAATATTTAGGGTCTTAGGAAATTTCCCAAAATAGAAAATTATTTATGAATATTATTCAATAGTGTGGTGAAATTGTCATTCTCATAGACTGCAGGTGATAGGTGAGTTTAAAGAATATTCACACTGTAGTTTAGTTAAATAGGTATGGTTGACAGGTAGGCCACTCTGAAAACCTCTGCCTCTCTTCATTCCAACCTCTATGAAGCATCTCCATGTGTTCTTGTGGCAATAAGGACATAATCCTAGCACTTACCTTACCCCTCACTGCTCTGAAATTTCTTTGAAGCTGAGAACTGGAAAATTTTATCAGTCAGTCCAATCCCTATGTAATGTTTGCTAACTAAATATCTCTTTACTGGATATTAAAATCATATAATTTGCTAGGTTTTATTTTATTACATTACAAACAAGGAATATTTTAAGATCACATGGAATTATTCACAGGGATGATCAAAATAAATGATTAATTTTTTGACAAGTGGACTCTTTGGTAACTTCATTATTCTTTATTTCATGCAGTAGAAATACTCTGAATGCATACAATTATTTTGGTTTGAGGGGATATATCCTTGCTATGTTTCACTATATTAATATATGGGAAATAGTGATATTTTCTCCTACCCATTGAAAATGATTTTATGCAATATACAAGTAGTACTATCAAGAGGGGATAGACTGATTTCCCAGGTCTGTCAACGAATTTTTATCTATCTACGTGTTTGCCTAAAGGACAGTGTCTATGCAATTATTTGAGCATTTTATTGTATTTTTCCTTTAATAAAAATGAGTAACACTAGTGACAATCAGTATATCTCACAAACTGAATGAAAATTAAACAAAAATAGAAACACTACGCTTTTCAAAATCTTTGGCCACATTCAGATGGTGCTTGGGATTAAATGTATGTGCTCGATTGTGAAGGAAAAGAAATGCATTATAAAACATGTGAAATAAAGCCCTGGCTGGTGCGGCTTAGTGGATTGAGCACCAGCCTGCACACCGAAGGGTCATTGGTTCAATACCCAGTCGGGGCACATGCCTGGGTTGTGGGCCAGGTCCCCAGGTTGGGGCCTGTGAGAGGCAACTGATAGACGTACCTCTTGTACATTGATGTTTCTCTCCCTCTCTCTCTCCCTCCTCTCCCCTCTATCTAAAAGTAAATAAGTAAAATCTTTAAAAAATGAAATAAAAATGTGAAATAAAGAAGTATTATCATAGTTCTATCTAAAATTATGGTTAATTAAGAAGTTTGTAATATGTTTAAGCTGTCTGGAAACAAATTCTCTATAGCTTCCAAGTCTGTTGTGCAATGTTAACTAATCTTTCAGGAAAATTTTCAAGAATTAAATAAATTCTTGTTTGTGGAGTGACCAATAGGATAAATGTTTACTAGATACATTCATTAATAGGAAAATAAAAATGATACATTGAAGTCTAGCTCTTTCTGTAAATGGAAGCGGTGACATTGAAAACGTATGAGAGGTAGAGGCAGCATATAAAACCTCCCCGATGAACCTGTCCTCAGTTTTCTAGAAAACACTGAGTTTGCTCTTCCTTATTCATATTCGGAAAAATACATGCATTCTCATTTTACCACATGTTGGCTCAAATTATAATCACATGACTTTTTTCTTCATAAGACTAAATATTTTGTGAGAGGAGCCAACTCTGTGTTCTCTCCTGTATCCTTATCTCTTAAAATGGCAGCACACATTTAGTGGATGTTTAAAAAATTGAGACGACAGCAAGAGCGAGAGCCAGAGCGAGAGAGGGGGGAGGTAAGAGTAAAGAACACAAGGAAGGAAAGATTCAACAAGCTAAAAAAAAGTAGTATTTGCACATTATGCTGTAAAGTATGAGACAAATGTTAGAGGGAAAAAAAGCTCTTATTGCATAGCGAATGTGTGTTATAAGGGTTTCTACAGTCCCCTTTAGCCCAGTTTGTGTAAGTGCTGGCTTACATAGTTCAACGGGGTGAGCAAGAATAGCTGTGTGGTTTGTGGGGAGGAAAAAATGTTAATTAATTTGTAGCTTTGACTGGATGAATGCTACATTCTAATCTTGGTAGCTGATTATTGCAAAATAATCATTATGCTGTGGTGTGCTAAAGTATTTGCTTGAAACTAATTGTTTTGAACTTTTTATCTGCACCTGATGAGCTTCCTATGAATTATTAAAAGCCCAAGCAGGGTGAAATTGTTTAGTTAGCAAATCAATCTATAATGCATAAAATGCAAACCACTGAAAAGCACAACCTTTCCGCTAAAGATTTTAGGTCACCCCATTCTATATTGTGATCTCCATGACATTCAGAAAAGTGGTTGAAATGTTAAAAATTCAGTCAATGCTGAAGTTGTTTATACCTGTATCGTGCCAAACATCTAGTCTGACATTTGGACTGAATTGTCTGAATTGATCATTTGTGTTGACATCAGGTAGATACACTAATACAACCTCAGATACTCACACACACACACACACACACACACACACACACACACACACACATCTATGAACACTGCAATGGTGGCAGTTTTCCTGCCTGATAGTCATTTTTATTCATTGTAGGATATTACAAAAATCCAAGTAATTGCAAACATAATGAGTTTATACCATGAGGTGATCTTTTAGGTAACAAGCAGAAGTTACCTAATTAACTTTCTGTTAATTTCAGCTTCGGGACACAATGATATGCTGGGCAGATTATCTGCTTAAGGTATTTTTAAGAATTACAAACTCCCCTGTTAGTTGTAGAAATAGCTTCACTAATTACATACCCATCCAGTGCATGAATGAAAATTCCAAATTCACATCTTTTGTGAAACGTTGTTCTCTTCCCCCAGTACCTGCCTGCTTCTGAGAGGAGAGCCTGTCCAGACAAAGGGGCATGACTGGCTTCTGTCTTGCTCTAGCTTCTCTCCCTCTAGCTGCTAATGTTCCTGATTCCTCCAGAGTTGGGCCAGGAAACAGGTAAGAAGATTAAGTTCTCAATTAGCTGGATCAGCTACATTCTTGGATCTCATTCTCTGTGTAGCTGGTGGGCAACGCTGAGTTCTCTGTTCGATGGGTGCTCTGGGAATGTCTCGGAAAATTGTCTTCAGGGAACTGAGCCTGCCTCCTCTCTGTGTGGATGCACAGCCCTCTCCCAGCCCTCTAGCAGTGCTCCTTCCTTGTGTTCCTTTAAGTAAGTACCCAGCCGTTCTGTTGGTGTCATCTCCTATAGGATGACTGCAGGCAGACTCCCGCTTACAGGGTCCACACTGGGACCCTGGTAAACATGGGCTTTTCCTAGCTGCCATTGGAAGTGCAGCCCTCACTGAGGGCAACAGTTGACTTTTGTTCCTCACCAGATGTGAGAAGCTCCAGGCGCTGTGGCCTCTTGACTTCTAGAGTGTGTTCAAATGGCAGTCTCTACCTCTCCCAAATTCTAGGTCACTCATTTGAGTGATCCCATTGAAGTTCCTGTCACTGGAGGCAAGGAGAAGTCATCTCTGTGTGCAGAAGACATCAACACATCTGTCAAAAATATTACCTTTCTCCCAGCCTCCTAGACACCAGCCTTTCAAAACCCATGGCTTAGTGACCAGCCAGATCAACAGAACTGGATTTGGGCCTGCCCTTCACAAGTCCTGCGAAGGAGGGTACAACAACTTGTAAAGATGCGTGGCAAGTAGTAATAACTGAGTTTCTCTTTTTAGAATCTGGATCCTTTTTGAAAATTCTGAACAAAGAGGAGAACGTGCTTTTAATGTTCAGTTACATAAAGATTAACACAAAAATCCCTACAAATGTTACCTAGTTTTTATTTATTCACCCCATTAATACATATAAAATTGAGTTTACACTGTAGATTGAGTTATGTAGATTGAGTTATTGTTACTAAGACACATGAGCATCTCCCCTTGTTATTAAATATTTATCCAAAATGAAAATGTTAAAATAATTGAATAGCATTATTGGATTGGGTGTCTGAAGGGACAGAAAACTTGTCTTTCTAGTTCATAAATTATTGGCCACATGGAGCCATGTCCTGACCAGTTGAAAGGAGTGTCTGTGGTCTGAAAATCCTGATGCTGAGCTTATTGAGTGACTGTCTAGGTCTCTGGATTGGCTCATTTGGAGAGGAAATTAGTGCTTTTTCTCACGTGTAGGATAATAGAAAATATATACGAGGTCTGTCTGGAAAAAGTCCAGCCGTTGTTAACATAATGAGGACAGTTTGCACAACATCAGTGTAACCGGGCAGCCAAGGAGAGGGGATTGGAATGCGCATGTATGAACAACAATGACTTCACTGTGGGGGTGGTAGACGCCATTGAGTGAGCATGTGTACGGTGTGGCTGTTGTATTCGAAATGACTGAGCAAGTAGAGCAATGAATCTGCATCAGATTTTGTGTTAAGCTTGAACATCCTCCATGGAAATTATTCGGATGACTCAGAAGGCCACATTTATGGGCAACTGGTGATTGGCAGCTTCATCACAACGATGCGCCCACTCATGCATCACATCTTGTGCAGAGTTTTTTGGTGAAACATCAAATCACCCAGGTGACTCATCTACCCTATAGCCAAGATTTGGCACCCTGAGACTTCTGGGTTTTCCCAAAACTAAAATCACCTTTGAAAAGGAAGAGATTTCAGACCATGGATGAGATTCATGAAAATACAATGGGGTAGCTTATAGCAATTGGGAGAACTGCGTGAGGTCTCAAGGTACCTCCTTTGAAGAGGACTGAGGTGCGATTGTCCTATGCACAATGTTTCTTGTATCTTGTATTCTCTTCAATATGTCTCTATTTTTCATATTTCATGGCTGGACACCTTCTGGGCAGACCTTGTATACTGGTCTCTGTCCTGGTTCCTGGCATAGAGCCTCTAAAACCCTTATAATTTCCTGAGTGATAATAATAATAATAGGGGCATCCCTTATTCTAATATTTGTTTTTGACACCATCCCTGACACATTATTCCTAAATCCTTATAAATTCCTCAGTGATAAGAGCACCAGAAACATCTTTTGTTCCAATGAGGTGGCTCTGGGTGGTCTGCTAGGTGACTCCTGGATGGGGGCTTGTCACCAGAAAGCCCAAGCCCTGATTACAAACTTAGAATTTTCAACCCCACCTCCACCCTACAGAGAGGGGAGAAGGGCTGGAAATGAAGTTATTAATTGATCAAGATTCCCCCAAGTTGTAGCATGTTTTAATAGTTATCATTGTTATGATAAATACTATTCTATTGCATGAATATAGCATATTTTACTGATTGACTTATCAGTTGATGTTATGTTTTTGTTTGCATTCATACCAAAATATTTTCTAATTTTCTACATTAATATTAATTTCTAATGTATGAATTCTTCTTTGATCCATTAGTAATTGCAAAGTGGGCTGTTTAAGTTAGACAAATTGTGAATTTCCCAAATATCCACCCAATCTCTCTTTCTCTCTGTTTCTCTCTTTTGTCTGACATTGCTCTGGAGCATAAATTGTTCTATACTCTGATCCAATTAAATTTTGACACCATTGCAAGAGTGCTGTTTGAAGCCCTTCTCTAGGATTTGTTCTGATCTCAGAAGGCAGTTCTTAGCTGTGGCATTCCCTAGCAATGGTTCTCTTTTGTAACCTAGATAACCACCTATGGTTTAACTCAGCAATTTTCAACTGGTGTGCTGCAAGGATTTTTCAAACAGGCCATACCTGACTATTTAGTCAGGGGTGTAGAACTCTTTTGCTTTAGATTGTCTAATAAAAAAAAAATGACAACAGCCAACACAACAGTAGCCATCTAGTGTGAGTGAATGAAAATTATACCTATTTTTTTGTTAGATCAGCAAAACAAATTTTTTTTTAGTGTGCTGCAGAATTTTAGTAATTAGTCTATGTGTGCCCTGAGATTAAAAAGGTTGACAATCACTGGTTAGCTTTTCGATTTCATTGAGCTACCAGGTTATTCCTCATTGTGTACCCAGCAAATCTCCATTGTGTTTGAGAATGTCCTTAGGTTTGAACTTCCCCATACTCATTTCTAATAAAGTCAGTTCCTTTGTGGTAAGCTTCAGTGCATTCTGTCCTTATGGCATCTTTCCCCCTGAGCAAAATTTTTGACTCACTGTCCCAAAGCTATGGGTGGGACAGTGTCCGTCTTCTTTTGAGTGACATCTCTGCTTTAAGAGCAGGGTGCTTGGTAGGATTGGTACAATCTATTCTTCCCAGCTTGCCTCTCCTCCATAGAAACTTCACATTATGAAAAGGTAGGGTGAGGATTTTTTGGGCCCCAGCTTTCTTGGCCCGTGGTGCCTGAAGTACAGTCTCTTCCCTATGAATGGGGACCTACTGCAATAATGGAGCTTGAGGCATCTTGGTCATACCCACTCGAAATCTAGCCTCTGTGAAACAGAGCTCATGTGTCATGGCCACATCTCAGTCATGATGACCTGGAGGAGCAGAGGGAGAAGGTCATAGCTCAGATGACCTTCTCCCTCAGTCAGATGACCTGTCAGATCTGACAGACTGGCTGTGATGACCAAGATTAGTATATTTTCACAAGGAAATGTTTCTTCTGCTGGCTCAATGCCTTTGTGACAATTTTCAGAGATTTTGAGTGGTTGTTTTTGCTGGCTTATTTTTAATTATTTTTCAGCAGTTAATGTGTTTTCCCTGGGGTAGCAGATCTATAGATATACACATGAATATTTGTTGAAAGTTAAAACCAGAAAATACCTTATTTCTTATGATTTGACTTGCCTCAAATAATTAGAATGATATCATCCCTCATTTATATTTCTGCTGTGTATGGTTGCAAATATAGTAAATTTAAGGCTCAAACATAAGTATATTTCTTGTTCTTACAGTATATTTAGCATAAATTATCCTTTTATGATTTAGATTAACTTTTTCTAGTTAAATAGTGTTATTGAAAGTCTTTCTTTTTAAATATGCATCAAGTCTAGTTATCTGTGGAGTACTAGGTTGAGTGAAAAAATATTAATTTCTGGTATTAATTCTAAATATATATACCCCTTTCTATGATTTAGATATTCTTTCATGTGTCAGTTTAACAGTCCCATTGTGTGAATGCCTTTTAGAAGCATATCAAGTTATCTTTTATGTATTATATCATTTTAATTCTGGGGAAGGGAGGCTAGGTTTTCTGGCAGTGAATTCTCAGAAGAATATAACCCAAGAAATTCTAGGCTAAATGTTTATTGCTTCATTTCTTTGTCTGTAAAGTGGAGATAGTTGTTCAGTGCTATTGTAAGGATTAAATCAATTCATGCAAGATATATAAAAGGAGTGGTTGGTGTGTAGTATGCACTCACTTAAAGTCAGCTTTTGCTGTGATTATTGTTATTATTTTGAACTAAGATAGCTTGGCAACGAAACACACGTTTTCCAATAAAACATTTTTGTCAGTATGAATTGATTTTGAAACACGAGGAGAGCTTCATTTTCTTTTCACTCTAAACATTAGAAAGTTTCCTGAGAGAATAGAGAAAAATTAGCATCGGCTCATATTCATTTCTTCACAAAGAACTGTTTTTGATACACTCACCCACTGCTTTAAAAGCTCACTTAAATTCACAGGACTGTAGTCATTTCTTTGATTTGCGTTCACATCATGAGGCCATCTTTTGAGACTTGCCATTGCTTAGCTTTGCAGCTGAATAGAGTTTCTTTCTGAATGCCACTTCACCCTTGTGTTTTCCATACTGATCTCTTTGAGATTAAACAATCCTAAATCAAAAGACTTATTTGTTTGAGCTTATAGAATAGGCTGAAATTATTTGAGTTACAGCCTTTTACATCCTCAGCATGTGGAAATTTTTTTAGAAAAAGAACTCATGAGTACAAAGTGACAATGCAAACATCAAAAATGATTAAAACATTGTTGTATATATTCGACTTGCACACTGGAGTGTTTATGGCAGAAGATATGTCTCTCCCCATCTGCCTTTGCCCAGCTACTGGTTATATTTCAATATCGAGAAGTTAAAAACAAAGATATTTGTTTAAAAAAAGTATGATTTCATGAGACAACTTATTCAATAAGCATTAACATTCATGCTTCAAGCAATGTATTAAAAATTGTAAGATTAAAATAGTGATATAAAATAACTATAATTATGGAGAGACAATCTGAGATATATTTCATAATCCAATTATGAATTATGAAGAATGATCACATATTTATACTCATTTTTTAAAAAAATAAAATGAGGTTCAAACAAAGCATAGAAAACATATTAGGTATAGGTTTTGCTGCATTTTAAGAAAACCTTGAGTCTAAAAACCAACCTACATGTCACAAAACTTATAAAAGGGTCACTTTGAATTGTGAAATACGATCCTTTCCAAAAATTTCATGAAGCTCAACTGAAAGGAATCAGTACAGATTGAAATTCTTTTAGATGTGGTTCCTTGGGAAACAGAGCCTGGGGCAGACATAGGTGCTAAGGTCCTAGTGGGAGGTCAAAATCCCAGAGCAGCAAGGCTGGATGAAAAAAGGGAAATGAAGTAGGGAGAAAACACTATGTGGTATGTTCCCAAGCTGGCCAGAGCTTCACAAGAAAATGTGGCTGCTTCTTCCAGACAGGTCAGGTGGACCCACCAGGCTGCAGAACTGTCCATCAAGGTGAGGAAAGAAGAGAAATGTATCTGTCAGTTCCTTCTCATGTCCACATTTCATCCTGAGAGGCGTTCATCTCATTCCCCAACTACATTTGTAATCTTGGCTACTTGGTACCTTTGGTCACCTACTGCAGAGGCCAGATGTTATGCTCCATGTTGGGATAGTTCATCATAATCCAGAAGTAGTGAAAGAGCTCTTAGTGTCTGTGAGTCTGGTGTGGTCCGATGCCCTGATCACCAGAAGTGTGGCCGAGAGCCAGCAGTGATGGGAGGGACTGCAATAGAGGCAGCAACCAGTGGGTCTCCAAGAAGCTGCCAAGGCCAGGGGAGCAGATGGATTGAAAGAATCTGGTGTCTTAACTGGGTCAGGTATATGACATTAAATAGAAATTAATTTAAATAATTTCAGAGGTAGCAATTTAACACTGTGCTCACTCACTATGTGTTACATGTGATGTTGGGTTCCAGTAAAATCAATAATAAATAAAACCAAGTCTTAGCCTCAAATAGCTCAGTCTTTTGAAAATGGTATGTATCAAAACAACTTAGAAATGCAAAATCAGAAGCTAATAACAAAAATATCATTTTGGTTATAGTGGTGTTAAAAAAAGTATATCCAGTTGTCAAAAAGGAGAATATGCCTAATATTACTCAAAAAATATGTTTATAAATTTTCCAAATTGAAAAGTATGATAATTATGACAAAGTATTTCAGGTCAACCTGAGTTCCCATCTCAATTTTTTTAGTTTTAGTCCTAGGACCTCAGGGAAACACTTATTCTCTTATGGATTTTTTTTTTGCTTTTCTTTATAAAATAAAAGGATTTGGATTAGAGTAAAACTAAAGTCAATCTAGCCCCCAAATGTTATATTTCTTTCTATTTTAGGAATATTCTTCAATCTATATTCTCGAGTCGAATCTATGTTCTTGAATTGGAACTGCCACCTTACTGCACATTTAAATTCTCCCCACTTTACCTTTAAAAATGTGGTAACTTTTAAAAAGAAAATGTTTTTCCCTCCTTTGCTCCTTTTTTTTTAATGTTGGAACTCATCACTTCTTACCATACCTGTTCCTTGACATGAGTCTTTAATACTAAATGAGCTTCTCTGCCTTGGAGCAGGGATTCAGCATTTGCTTACCTGGACTTTGATCGATATCTAGATGAGATCCTGTTGCTCCTCAAACAAACTGTGCCCCCCTTCATTCACTCGTTAGGTTTTCTTACAGATGATATATCACTCTTTTATTTTATCTTCCTAAGTGTGTTTTCAGGTATTGCCCAGCCCTTCAGGAAAGACGGTTTATTTTCCCTTTGAGAAGCTGCTGCCTTGGTGAAGATGTAGTTGTACGTTAGATCAGTGTTGTTCCAGACAATGTTAAGAAAGGGTGGTGTCTATATAGGGGGAGATCATTTGAAGTGCTTTACTGACAATTTGATTGTTTTATTGTCTCTAAAAGTTGAAAACCTGGCTTTAAAATAAAGCTATATTCGATACTCATGACGAGAAGCCAACACAAAATTGCCACATATGGTATTTGGCAACAAGGCTTTTTTATTTAGCAAGACGGGCATATGTGCTCCCACAGCATTAAACAATTTCGGGCCTCTGTGATCTATAAATGAATTTCCTCTGAAGAGCAAAAAGTCACTTTAGGAATGAGGTGTCTGACAAATGAAGAACATTTTTTAGCTCGTATTTGGTGATTCATTTTAAAAATTCTCTCAGCGATTGGTTGAATCTCTCTTTGCAGGAGAAAACCAGTACTGAATTAGAAAGTACAGGTTCCCTGAGCTGCTTCTCTCAGAGGCTATTTGTTCTTATCTGGCATTTAAGTATGAAAATTAGAACTAGAAATTTTGAGGTGTTTAGGTCAAAATTCCTGGTGCTATTTTCTTCAATGTATCCACACCAAAACCAATGGAATTATGTGCATATACCTCATTGCATTAGATGTCTTGTTTCTGGATTAGATATTGCTCAATATAGACGGGCATATAGTAGGTGTTTTAGACATTGATAAAATTTTGGTATAGCCATTAGGAAAAATAGTATTGTGGTTCCTCAAAGAATTAAAATTAGAATTAGAATGTGATTCACTCATCTCACTTCTGGGTATGATACAAGGATGGGCTAAAGTATGTTTACAGTTGTGAGTATAGGAAACATTTTATTCTATGTTTTTTATTTATTAATTATTGTATTATTTATTTTTATCAACTTACTTTTGTCCATCTCTATATTCAAAGGAAGTGAAATCAATATCTCAAAGAGATGCATGCACTTCCATGTCTACTGCAGCATTGTTCACAATAGCCAAATATGGAAACAATCTAAGTGTCCTTCAGTGGATAAATAGATACAGAAAATATTCTATACACAATAGACTATTATTGAGCCATAAAAAGAAGGACATTTTATAATATGCAAAGCATAGGTAAAACTTGATAGCATTATGCTAGGAAAACAAACAAGTCATACAATACAGCATTCTACCCTTTTTCCCTGACATCAACAAACTGTAAGGGCCTTGCTTCTTGCATTCTTAAATGTATACAGTACAAACTCTTACAGCTCCAGAGGGACCCACTAAAGTGTGTAAATGTGTTCCTGTTAAGTTGGTATCTTCTCTTTCCTTATTCCCTTCTCCTTTATGGTCTGTCCCAGCAGATACCATCACATCAAGGTTCTTGCCCAGGTATAGAACAGATGACGGCATTCCCAGTTTGGAAAGGAAGAAACAAAATTGTATTTTTCTTTTTTTTACAGATGACATAATCATCTATGTAGAAATTCTGAAAGAATCAACAAAAATACTCCTGAAATTATTAAACAATTATAATAAGTTTGCAAGGTACAAGGTTAATATCCAAAAGTAAATCACTTTTCTATATTCTAGCAATGAACAAGTAGAATTAGACATGAAAAATGCAATTTCATTTACACTAACACCTCCAAAATAGAAATACTGAGGTATCAATCTCATACAATCTGTACAAGAACTACATGAAAAAAAAACAAACCCTACAAACTCTGATGGACAAAATCAAAAAACTAAATAAATGGAGAGATAGTCCATGTTCATGGATTGAAAACTTAATATTATCATCATGAGACTTCTGGCCAAGATGGACACATAGGTAGATACACTTTGCCTCCTTGCACAACCAAAGGGACAACAACAAATTTAGAAACAAAAAAACAACTAGAACTGCCAGAAAATCGAACTGTATGGAAGTCCAACAATCAAGGAGTTAAAGAAGAAACACTCATCCAGACCTGTAGGAGGGGCGGAGATGGGCAGCTGGATGGAGAAGACACGCAGCAACGCTGCAGCTGGAGGACATGGTGAGGCAGAGGCTGGCAGAGCGAGTAGTCCCACATTTGTGTGTGGATAAACCGGGAGGAACAACTGGGGAGTGAGACAGACCACAAAACCCATGGTTCCAGCTCAGGGAACTAGAGCCTCAAAACCTTCAACTAAGAAAACCTGTGGGAGTTGAGGTGGTGGAAGAAACTCCGAGCCTCAAAGGAGAGTTCATTGGAGAGATCCACAGGATCCTAGAATGTACACAAACCCACCCACCCAGGAATCAGCACGAGAAGGGCTCAGTTTTCTTGTGGGTAGCAGAGGAAGTTACTGAAAGCTGGCCGAGAGCTAAGCAAGTGGCATTGTTCCCTCTGTGGCCCCTCCCCCACATACAGTGCCACAGTGCAGTGAAGTGCGTTGCCTCTGGTGAATACCTAAGGCTCCTCCTCTTACTACATAATAGGTGTGCTGAGACAAAAAATATGGCCCAAATGAAAGAACAGATCAAAGCTCCAGAAAAAATATAGCTAAGCGATGAAGAGACAGCCAACCTATCGGGTTCAGAGTTCAAAACACTGGAAATTAGGATGCTCACAGAAATGGTTAAGTATGGTTGCAAAATAGAAGAAAAGGTGAAGGCTATGCAAAGTGAAATAAAGGAAATTGTACAGGGAACCAACAGTGAAAGGAAGGAAACTGGGGCTCAAATCAACAGTTTGGAGCAGAAGGAAGAAATAAATATTCAACCAGAACAGAATGAAGAAACAAGAATTCAAAAAAATGAGGAGAGGCTTAGGAACCTCTGGGACAACTTTAAACGTTCTTGTAGCTGAATCATAGGGGTGCCAGAGGAGAAGAGGAAGAGGAAGAAATTGAAAACTTTTCTGAAAACATAATGAAGGAGAACTTCCCTAATCTGGCAAAGGAAATAGACTTCCAGGGAGTCCAGGAAGCTCAGAGAGTCCCAAAGAAGTTGAACCCAAGGAAGCACACATCAAAGCACATCATAATTCCATTACCCAAGATTAAAGATAAAGAGAGAATCTTAAAAGAAGCAAGAGAAAAGGAAAGAGTTTCCTACAAAGAGTTCCCATAAGACTATTGGCTGATTTCTCAGAAGAAACCTTGTAGGCAAGAAGGGGATGCAAAGATGTATTTAAAGTCATGAAAGGCAAGGACCCACATCCAAGATTACTCTATTCAACACAGCTATCACTTAGAATGGAAGGGCAGATAAAGTGCTTCCCAGATAAGGTCAAGTTAAAGGAGTTCATCATCACCAAACCCTTATTATATGAAATGTTAGAGGGACTTATCTAAGAAAAAGAAGATGATCAAAAATACAAACACTAAAATGAGGACACACTCCCAACTATCAACAATCGAACCTAAAAAAACAAAACCAAAACCAAAACCAAACTAAGCAAACAATTAGAACAGGAACAGAATCAGAGAAATGGAGAGCACATGGGGAGTTATGAGTGGGAAGGGGCAGGGAAGAGAATGGGAGAAAAGGTACAGAGAATAAGTAGCATAAATGGTAGGTAGAAAATAGACAGGGGGAGGTTAAGAATAGCATGGGAAATGGAGAAACCAAAGAACTTATATGTATGATCCATGGACATGAACTAAGGTGGGGGAATGATGGTGGGAAGGGGGTACAGGGAGGAGAGGAATAAAGGGGAGAAAAAAACAGGACAACTGTAAAAGCATAACAGCATAAACTATATTTTAAAAAATTAAAAAATATATTACCAAGATGACAATCTGACATTGGTAAACTGACTCTAAAATTTATATGGAGAGAGAGAAGATTCAGAACAGTCAATACAATATTGAAGGAGAACTAAGTTGGAGGACATACATCACCTGACTTCAAGCCTTATGAGAGCACTACAGTATTCCAGACTGTGATGGGTATGCAAAGGTAGATAAATATATCAATGGAACAAACGAGAGTGCCTAGAAGTAGATCCACATAACTATAGTCAACTGATCTTTGGCAAAGGAGCAAAGGCAGCACAATGAGGCAAAGGCAATCTTTTCAATGAGTGGTACGGAACAACTATACAGCTACATGTAAAAAATTAATCTACACAGAAACCATACACCTTTCACAGAAATTAAGTCAAAATGGATTACATACCTACATGTAAAACCCAAAACTATAAGACTCCAAGAGGATAAAATAAGAGAAAATTTAGATGACCTTAGGTATGGCAATGACCTTTTTTAGATACAACACAAGAAGCATGATCCACAAAAGAAAAAAAATTATAAGCTAGACCTCATTAAAATCAAAACCTTCTGTTTTGCAAAAGGTAATATCAAGAGGAGAAGAAGAGAAGTCAAAGACTGGGAAGGAATTTTTGCAAAAAACACATCTGATAAAGAACCATTATTTAAAATATTCAAAAAAAACCCTCTTAAAACTCAACAATAGGAAGATAAGCAATCTAATTAAATAATGAGCCAAAGACCTTGAGAGATACCACACCAAAGAATACATATATAGATGACAAACAGGCATATAAAAATATGTTCCACCTTAAATGTCATCAGGAATATGCAAATTAAAACATTTGAGATACAACTACGAACCTATTAGAATGACAAATCTGGAACACTGACATCAACACATTCTGGTGGAGATGTGGAGCAACAGGAACTCATTCATTGTGGGTAGGAATGCAAAATGGCACCATTAATTTGGAAGACAATTTGGCAGTTTCTAACAAGAGTAAACATACCCTTACCATACAACGCAGTAATTACGTCTGCACAAAATAGCCCGCACACAAATGTTTATAGAAGCTTTACTTATAATTACCAAAACTGGAAGCAATTGAGATGTCCTTCAGTAGGTGAGTGCATAAATAAATTGTGGTACATCTAGACAATGAAATATTATACAGTGCTAAAAACAAATGAGCTACCAAGCACTGGAAAAACATGGAGGACACATATATGCATACTACTGAGTGGAAGAAGAAATCTGAAAAGTCTACATACTATATAGTTTCATGAGACACTCAGGAAAAGGGAAACTATGGAGACAGTAAAACTATCTGTAGCTGCCAGAGGTTGGGAGTGCACGGGATGAGTAAGTAGAGAACAGAGATGTTTAGGACAATGAAAATACACGGAATGACATTAATGATGATGCTTTTTTCAGGCCCACAGAATGTACAATACCAGGTATGAACCAGGGAAACTTTGATTTTGGGGTGAGTATGATGTGTCAGTGTGGTTTCCTCAGCTGTAATAAATGTACCTTTCTGGTGGGGGATGTTGGCAAAGGCTATGGAGGTACAGGAGGAGTGGGTTTATAGGAAATCATAGTACTTTGTATTTTTCCCTTAATATTCTCTGCTACCAAAAACTACTGTAAAAAATTAAAGCCTTAAACATAAATATATGCCCAGACTAGGTTGTTCAGTTTGTTGGAGCATTGTCCCATACAACAAGAGGTGGCAGGTTTGATTCCTGGTCAGGGAGTATACCTAGGTTACAGGATCCATCCCCATTTGGGGCACATATGGGAGGGAACTGATCAATGTTTCTCTCTCACATCCATGTTTCTCTCTATATATTTATTATATACAATGTCATTTATTATATAACACAAAACTATATAACATTATATAATATTATATATAATATATAATATATAATATAGCATATATAGATCAGTGCTATCACCACTACCATAATACACAAAATGCAAAAAAAACCCCAAAAACAATCTTTTTGACAATACACTTGATGATTTAAACAAAATGGAAAAATTCTTTGAAAAACACACACCATAACTGAAATAAGTAAAACAAAATCTGAATACATTTCTCTTTTTAAGAAATATAGAACATAAAGATCAAGGTTGTTATTTTGGCCTGGAAGAAGGACAGAAAGCTCCAGGCCCAGATGATTTTATTGGTGAATTCCTCCAAATACTAAAAAGGAAATATATGAGTCTTCCATCTACTCTTACACAGAACAACAGCAAAAAAAAAAAAAAAAAAAAGTAGAGGGTGCACTTCCATCTAATTTGTAAGGATGCAATTTTTAATAAAACCTCCTATGAACATTAATAAAAAAGGAAAATTACCCGCCAATATTTCTCATGAATATAGGCATGATAATTCTAAACAAGAGATTTGGAAACTGAGTCCAGAGATGCATAAAGGAAGATAGTTCATCGTGATCAAATGGGGCTTGTTCCAGTAATGCAAGTTTTGTTTAACATCAAAATTAATCATTATAACTCACTACATTAACTTATTAATAGAATAAAGCAAAATAAACATCTCAGTAGATGCAGAAAAACATTTGATGAGCCAATTCATGATAAAAAATTCAATAAACCAAATACAGATGGAAAGTTCTATAATATTATACAAGATCCTGATGTCAATGCGGTGCCAGGAGCAGAGGGGAGGGACTCGGAGGCAGCGTGGAAGAGGCTGTGTTTCCTGGGAAAACGGTGTAGGGCGGTATGTGATGATAGATTCCCTACCCAGGGGCAGAGACGCAGCAGGAGAAAGTCATTGAGTGAGGTCTGTGTGAAGCTACATAATGAAAAGCCCTCCTACCCGCTTCCGGTTCCTGATTGATAGCGAAAGCAGAGATGCCAGGGACACGTCTACCATAAAAGTTAACATGGTTGCAGGGGAAGGTGCAGCTTGCCAATTTAGCCTGAGGGAAGGACAGGATTGGCAGGGGTGCGGAACCCTTCCAGACTGCACAGAAGTGTCCCCTGGAAGATTTAAATGGAGTGAAGGCAGAGACTCACCCCTTCTCTTCTTCTGGAATCCGCAGCATGGACGTGTGGGTGGAACAGTCACAGGACCCAGCAGAGCCTGGAAATCACATGGCCAGGCAGCAGGCCCTGCACCTCTGGCATGAGAAGGGGTTGTGATCTGGTGACAGCAGCACCAGCCCTGCTCTAGACTCCTGGAAGCCCGAAGCCAGAAAGCAATCAACTTAGCAGCTTTATCTGAAGGATAGGTAAGAATCCAGTGGGGTTTCTAGGCATGGTTTTGAGTTTGTCTTTTGGGGGACAAATGGGTTTTTTCTGTGTTTTGCGGAAGAGATTGGCCTGGAGTCAGGGAGTTCCCCATTCTCCCAAATTGTGCAACATTTTAATAACTACCTTTCTCCTTCCCTAGCAACCTCGGTCTTTGGACTATGCCTGTGTTCTGTGTTCGTGGCAGGCAGCTGAACACTGCTTTTGTTGGGTAACAGTATAGTATCTGTCAAGATTCAACCAGAGAAACAGAATCAGTGAGATATGTATTTAGAGATTTATTGCAACAAACTGACTTATGTGATTGCAGGCTCTGTGATTGCAAGTGTGAAATCTGTGAGCAGGTTATCAGATAGGACAGTGTAGAATTGAAGGGTATGAGCTGAAGCTGCAGTCCTTAAAAAACATGTCCATAATGTATAAAGTAACCCTTCAAATAATTAAGAAAAAGTCAGAAAATTGAATATAAATATTTCACAGATGGAGACATAACCAATAAACTTGATAACATACTCAACTCATTTAGTCATCATGGAAATGAAAACTAAAACCACAATAGAATACACAATCACCACAATGTCTAAAAGGAAAATACCAGGGATTAGGGAGGACGTGGAGGAAGCAGAACTCTCTTACTGTGCTTGGTACAAGCATTTTGGAAAACTGTCTATATTTACTGCAAGTAACCCTACACAGACTTCCAATAATTCCCTATTACTGCCCGATTCTACTTCTAGATGTGGCAGAAATATGTACCTATGAATATAAGAGGGAAGTAAATAACAGAGAGCACTATCTGTGATACACTGTAACAATGCAAATATTTATCAACAGGAAGATTGACACAATATGCATTATAGTATAATCATTCAACAAACTACTGCACAATAATAAGAATTAAAGAACTTTTAATACACACCAATGAATCAATTTCACAAACAATGTTAAGCCAAAGAAGTAAGTTATACTTGGTATAATTACCTTTATGTTAAGTTCCAAAAACTGGAAAAACTAATCTAGTAACTTTAGGAGAGGTATATATAACCAGGGATGAGTATAAGCAGGATCTTTCAAGTACAAATAATATTCGTTCTTATTTTGGGTACTGAATGTGTGTTTAGTTGTTTTTTAAATCTGTTTTACAGAATCATCGAGCTGTGCATTTCTCAACGTGTATCATACTCCAAGTATTTACTTTAAAAATTACTATGCTTGCATGGTAGTTAAGAAAGCAGGTTCTATTAGTCAAACTTGTTCCACATCTTAGTTACAAGTTGTATGATCTTGGGCAAATCACTTATTCTTTTCTTTTTTTACTCTCCTTATATTAAAAATGAAAATAATAGTAAACCTACTGCTTAGACCAGTTAGGATGAAAAAAATGTGAAAGTGTATGAAAAACACTAAGAACCAGAAAGTGCACAATGTCAAATATTGTTATAAATATGTTGATTGTGCAATATGTATATATTCATATTTTTAATAAAAACATATAATCTCCATGGTAGTCTTTCTTTTCTCTTTCTTCCTTCCTTCCCTCCCTCCCTTCCTTCCTTCCTTCCTTCTTTCTTTCTTTCTTTCTTTCTTTCTTTCTTTCTTTCTTTCTTTCTTTCTTTCTTTCTTTCTTTCTTTCTTTCTTTCTTTCTTTCTTTCTTTTTTCTTCCTTCCTTCCTTCTTCCTTCATCCCTTCCTCCCTTCCTCCCTTCTTTCCTCCCTTCCTCCCTCCCTCCCTTCCTTCCTCCCTTCCTTCCTTTATTCTTTCTCAGACTAATAAGTTGCAATTTTATCTTTTAGTACCTTATTTCTCTTTTGGTGTTGTGCAGATAAAAATCTGGTATTAAACTGTAGTTTATGAGAGTGCTCTTAGGAAAAGACACTGCAATAGCAACCTTTATTTCCTTTTTCAGGTCTAAATTCTATGTAACAACCTAAAAGATAATGTTATGTCACTTTTAATTTATATAACTCAAGAATTAAGCTATATCATCATTGTAAAATCCATGTTTACTACTTGTCCGCAGTTGACTGGCTCGCTATCCTAATGCACAACCAAATGCTCTTAGCATATTGTGTATCATTTATGACTACCATGGAGATTGGGTCACTAGCATTAAATTAGAAGAAAATAAAATACCAATGTCAAGCCTCAGAACAATAAGTTGGCCCTTGGAGGTATGCAGCATGACAGAGCAAAAACAGCAGGCTGCGATGTGTGATGATGCATTTTCCCCCCCAGAATCCTAGAGACTACATCACTGACAGGAATTCAAGTTAATTTTACTTAGAGTGACAAAATATAGTTTTTGACTAAAGCAGGATATTCTTGAAGATAAAGTGAGATGTTATCAATATTTTCCTGGGACATCGGGAGTAAGCTAGGATTCTTCTAGGCTAACTAGATGTAGGTAAGGTCATTTTAGTCAGAAGGTTTCCTCTGACGAGAAATTGAACCCCAAGTGGTGTGTGTGGTACAGAGGGGTGAGTTTGGAGTGGATTACTGGTGGGGTAAGCTAAACCGCAGCCCACACTCTGAATGGAGTTGAAACCTGAGGGGCCCCAGACAAGGCAGCACAGGCGTTTCCTGCAGTGGCTCAGCTCACTCCCTCAATTCAGACGTAGTCCATCTGCCAGGGCCATCTCACCCACCATCACATTTTAATAAGCCTGTGAGTCTTCTTTCTCTTAAGATGATAAAATGGAAACATAACTGAAGCAACAGGCTCCCAAACTCATGATTAAGTAAATATCACTATAACATAGAAAACATTGATGTTAAAATTTTGATATTGGCATGCAATGCCCTTACCATTTATTTATGATTGTAACTCCCAAAGGACCCGCTTCTATCCACAGGCCTCAGCTCCAGCCCCATGTGGACACTTCTCTACCCACAGCACACCCTCTGCGCGCTTCTCCGACTTCTCCTGCGAGGCTCTGATAGTTATACACCATGTCACATTTATGTCCTAATTCGAGCACATTGGCCAGCCACCCAATGGCTTTATTAAATACATAAAGCTTTGTATTTTACAAAGCACGTTCACACCCATTTATTCTGTGTAAGAATTCCTCCGGTAGAGTAGATGCTTGGCAAACATGTTTCAGTTGACTTTGTTTTTGTTATTTATTCAGAATAATGCAAAAACTCTGCTAAGTTTATGTTTAAATAAGTGTCCACTATATATTAAAGGGAGATTTTGAAAATCGGTTTGTTCACGGGCTATAATTCTAGTTCCATGAAATAGTTAGAGGAAGGTGTTACTCACGGTTCTGCATTTGATAGAGTGGCCGTCTCAGCAACAATGGTCATAGATCTGTTCAGTGTATTCAGGAATGTTGCAACACCACAGTGAAAGAACACCCAAATTTAGTGTTCTATCCCAAATTTCCTATCACTGATACTGATGTTTCACACACGATCGCTCAGCTCGTTCCAAACACTTCAGAGTTCATTGCTGAGCACCGATAACACACGGACCCTTGTTGGAGAACTTTACGAGAGGCCTTTTAATTTTACTGTCTTGTTTAATTTACTCTACTTGACAACATCCCAGCGGAAATGGTTTTCCCCACTTCCATTTTTTTGCTTTGGAATATTAGTTTCCGTGTGTGTCCTCATTTGAAGCTGGTCTTTCAAAATTTTGGATTTTTCCCTACACATATGTTTCCAATGAACTATATAGGAGGATGAATAGACAAACATTTAACTTATTTAGCCTAAGATATCCTCATTTAATTCTAAAATTTTATTTTCTACTTAATTTCTACTTTATATTATATTACTGTATGTAGGAAAAATTTTGAAAGCTTTAACAGAGAAGTGATTTATTCATACACATATTTTTAATCCTGGCTTCAATAGGTTGTTTGATTCTTAGCTTCTCAAGTGTATTTGCCTCTGTTATAGCTCAAATAAAAATTGATATACACAATAGATAATAATCAAACATATGAACTTGATTCTGCTTATGCTATGACTAAAAGTGGTCACCAGGTCAGAAACATTAAATTCTATAATTTGTATGCCAATATAAGAAAATATAGTCAAAACCAGATTTCTAAAAATAAAACTTGGAAATTAAAACACAATGTCATATACTTAAGGTTTTAGTAAATATTGAGGACTATCTTTAAGATGTATTCATTAACTTTTGCAATAAAATTATGAAAAAATCCAGAATTAATACATTGCATAGTGTTCTTTGACATCAATGTGGTTCTTTCTTTAACGGTCACAATTGTGTAACATTGTACAATACCACTGCACTTTTCCATCTTACTTTTCAATTAAGAAGCTTCTATTCTATAGTTGCTCATATATCACTATCTGGAACGCTTTTTTGATTAACTCCTCTGTATATCAGAACTTTGGCTGATTAATTCAGGGCCACTGAGGAAGGTAAACTATCACACAAAAATCAGTGAGTGTATCTAGGCCATACTGTAACTTCCCTTTTTGTACTCATAGCTAACAGTTTCTGAATCTGCCAGACAAATGTCATTAAGCAGTCTAGTTTTCTGCTTTCTGTTTGGGCTCCAATGTTGTAGGTTTCTGATTAACCTGGAGGCCTCCATTGACTCGCCTTCCATTGAATAGACCATAATATTATAACAGGGGACTGAGCGAGAAGTCCCCCAAACCCCCACTAACACGGCTGAGGGAAGGGGAAACAGAGCAGGCCATTGAGAGTTACTTTGTGTATCTAAAGAACTTAACGCTAATAGCCGTGGCAGGCACTGGGAGCCAGGGCGATGGGAGATGTGTGGCACTCTAACCAGACTCTAACCTGTGGTAACCCTTTGTGGGAGGAGTCAGAAATGGGGTTATGGAGGAAGATCCACACCTGGATTTACACTCAGCTGTGGGGCAGCCATGCAGTCTTGTCCACACAGTTTGAATCAATGCAGGAGGATGCCCCACTGACTGAGCAGGGGCCATGCGGTTCTGGATTAAGAGCAAGAGTGTAGTCAAGCACGGATTACTAAGAGAAGCCAGGAATGCTGAGCTGAGCCCAGGGGAATGCTGAGCTGCAGACTCCTGTTTTTTCCCCCTGAGAGACAGTAACGGGACTGGCCTGGTTTGGGAAGGGGAGGAAGGACTGTGTGTGTTTATGGGTGGTTTTTTTTGTTTCTACAGGGAATGGGATCTAATGGCAGAATTCTGCCATTGTTCTAAATCTGTCTAACTTTTAAATAAGTAGTTCCTTTCCTTTTCTTCAGACTCTGGCACAGGAAGTCACGATTTTCTTGGTGGTGAGCAATAGACCCAATGGTTCTGTTTCAATATGAATTTGACCGTGTTCAAACTATAGCAGCTGAATAAAATAGAAAGTGTTTCCTTGCAGACCAGTTTTGAGTCTATGTATCTAGATTATTGATACCTTTTAGTATAAGCTAATCATAATATATATGCATATTCATTCCACATATAACACATACAAATTATATAACATAGAATGGTACAAATGATATTACATAATGCTTAAGTTATTTAATTTGGTTATTATATGGTTAATATCACATATAAAATATATCTTATTTTGTTTTTAAATCAGGCATTTACAAAGCACAGTAAAACACGTGGATTTCCCTCTTCAGAGCCAGTAAAAACTTAGCAGATATTTAGAGAAACAAAACTGTGTAGCAAATATGGACACAAAATAGACGTGACTTATCGGCCAGCTGTACCAGACATTTTTAAAACTCACTGAGTTAATCAGTTTCATTTAACCACAAGTTGCAAAGACACACTGGTTCTTTGAACTTACCCTGACTGAAATGATACCTGGAGAACACTTTTCTGGGAATTGGCAAGAAGAACAACCTTCATTACTGAGCTGCTGAATTTGCAATCTAAGGGCTCTAAGGCAAGGTTTACTTTCACAGAATTAAGATTTTAAAAAGAATAAGTGTGCAGACTTGTGTGAAAAGAACCAGCTTAGACTCATATGACTCTGGTTGATAGCTTTAGACCCAAATGGGGTTATTCCATTTTTAATTTCAAATATAAAGGGGAACTCTTAGTAATTTTTCTGACATGCCAAGGTATTATTTATTCAACTTTCTATTTCGGCTTCAGGGTCACATGCATCTGCTGATCTGTGTTGCTACCCTTCAAGGCCAGGCAGGTTCATGGTATCTGTGCAGATGGAAAAATATTCACGGAGCCGTTGGGTTGTCTGACATGCCTTTATTCATGGGTGGGCGAGCCACGCACGCTGCAAGCTGTGTGTCTGTCTGCATGTCTCGTGTCGTGGCCCCTGCTCCACATGTGGCACCCATTGTGGCACCTGTCCCCTTGTGTGTTTCTCATCATCACCCCTCCCCCCCAAGCAGGGAGTCCCTACCTGGTTAAGTACTAGAGGGGAACAAAGCCAGCAAGATGCCAGAAATTATATAATATAACACAACATAATTCTGTGTATGGGACCCAGTCTCAAGGCTATGAGAACACTGGTTATCAGGACCCCCAAGGCTATGGGAACACTGCTCCCTTCAGCTACCCAGACACCTGGGTGAGGAAGCCAGACTGCCTCCATTTACCCTACATGATCTTAGTAATATTTTTTTAATATTCAGTTTTGAGAACTATATTTTTTGTTTTTAATTTTGCTCGATTAATAAATGTTTTTCAAGGATAGATTATTTAAAATAAGCCTTTGTTAAGTATTTTTACTTTACTATTAAATATTTTCTTGCATTAAAAAATCTGAGGAAAAAAGTCTTAAACAATATACTCTTCTGTCCTTTGAGACAATCTACTTAGGATGATTAATTATTACTAAACCTGTAGAGCTGAGCAAGGACTAAGGCTAACAATATGTATCTTATACAACACAGGATGAGACAGAAAAAGAAGTAGAAAATAGTCCAGTAGATAGGCTAATGCATAAAGTGGTGGATTGGTAGAGAGAGAGACAGGTATGTACTCTATTAGCTATAGTATCAGTTTCTGTAGCAGATGTTTTATATCACTTAAAGACATGTATTTAAATTGTGCATTCATTCCAACGTTACTGAACAAAAACAAGTTTCAGCTGCCTGTTGTCACAAAAAGCCAAACTCATGATACAGATGTTGGTGCAAAAGGGAAAGAGGTTTATTCGGGTGCTGCCCAACCTGGGAGAACAGTGGATTCCTATCTCAAAGACCTTCTCAATCTCCTGCTCAAGCCTGTATTTCCTATAGGGATGGGGAGGGGAGGGCTTTTTTTTAACAGCAAATTCAATTATATTTCTAGCTTTTGGTGTGCTTGGGGTACTATCCATTCATCTTTCCAGCTGTCAGTGTGTTGGTGCCTTATCTATTTATATCTCCAGCCTTTGACATGCTCATTGTAAGAACTGCCTCCCCCCCCCCCCCCCCGCTGGTTTATTTGAAATGCCCCACCACCACCATCTTGGCCAATGGGCAGAGACTCTCCTGGCGCTTTGCCCGACTGTTTTATGGCAACACCAAGACTGTTCAACCGATCCTTACTGGTGAGAATAATAGAATGCACACAATATAAGAGAATCAAACAGGAGCCCTTCACAATGTTTTCATGAAGTTTAGTATTGAGTGTCTAAATGAGATAAATGATAGCCCGATTCCAGTCTGCATGGTGCATAGGATGTATTTAAATGAATGTTTAAATAAGCATTTAGGCAAACTGTCCCCTATACTTATCAAATGTATTAAGTTTATGCTACTTCCAAGCATTTTTTGTTCCTCTGAACACTATAGTGTAGTAATCCAATGTAGATATGAATTTATACTGAAAAAGAAACAGCATGTAATAATTTTTTTTATTTGGAATGATGTAGTTCCATATTACAGCTTTTCATCGATGTTGCTTAATATTTATCACCATGGTGACAGACTAAGTCATGAGCTGCTTGAGAAGAGATGGTACATACTTTACCACTTATTCTCTTTTAAAATATTAAAATGCTTTGTATGTTTGAAATTATATTTTTATAACATTATTAAAATCAATAATTTACAAAGTGTTTGTATTTATAAGGATATTTCCAGTATTTAATCAAATTCATTTCCTATCATTCTCCAAACTACTTTTCGACTCTTAGTGTTATCATATTTTCTTCAAAACCCAATTCTTCCTGAGAAGTTAGTTGAACTTCTGAGAAGTGGGAAGGAGTTGCTTTCTTCCCATTACTGACCCATCTAATTAATCCACAGACACACTAATATGCAGATGTCAAAGCAGAACTGAGGAGGGAGAAAGAATATAGAGGAGGCACGTGCATCTCTTAAAAGCCTTGGCCTTGGGTGTACACATGTCTTTAAGTCACATTCTGTTAGTGAGGACAAGTTACATGGCCACATACAACTGCAGGGAGCCTGGGAAACAGGCACCTCTGCTCGTCTGGCCCCCGCTTAGCTTTACAACCTCTTTTTCACAGGAGAGGCACTCATCTCCCTCTTCAAGATGGACCACCCAAAGAAGTAAGCTGGGCTGTTTATGAAAACTTGAATAAACCTTGAGGACATTACGCTAAATTAAGTAAGTCAGAGAAAGACAAATACTGTATAACCTCACTCATACGTGGAATCTAAAAAAGTCATCTCAGGGAAACAGAAGTAGAGTGTGGTGGCTACCGGGAATTGAGGGGGTGGGGAAATGGGGAAATATTGGACAAAGTGAGTAAACTGCCAGCTATAAAATAAATAGATTTTATTTATTTAATGGGGATCTAATGTACGGCATTATAGCTAACAACATTGCATCACATACTTGAATGTTGCTAAGAGATCTTAAATGTTCTCACCACAAAAAAGAATCGTAGCTACGTGACAGGGTAAAGGTGGTAGCTAATGTTACAGTGGTAATTCTTTTGTAACATAAATGTATTAAATCAGTACATTGTATACCTTAATTTCATACAATATTATGTGTCAGTTGTATCTCAATCACACTGGTAAAGTCCCGTAGAACTCAGCTCCATTAGCCTCACATTCTCTCCTTCTCCCACATAGCCTTTACATTGTTGCGCTAATGGTCCCTGCTAGGAAGTACCTCAAAAAACTGCTGTTACCTTTCAAAGAAATTCTTTCAAATTGGTATCAGAAAACCATGATGGTATAGTTAATCCGTTAAATTAGGTTAAATGCTTCAGGAATTTTATTGAGGACAATAAAATAGTAATTTTCTTACTCGTACACTAATGTCAGTGAGTATTGAACATCTTCTCCATGATCTTAGTGTAATACTTTGCCTTTGAAATGAAATTCCATGTGTGACATCTGTAACATACAATACTGAGTCAGATGTATTGCACTTAACCTTACAGATGTACCACCATTTGAATGATTCAGGAATACCCAAACCTCCACTCCACAATAAGACATCTAGTTGCAAAGGAAGTTGTCTGAGTAATTTAGTTAAATGGCTGTAGCAATTTGGGCGGGGTGCAGATTAAATCAACCTATGAAGCAATAATTTATATTAGTTAGGAAGACCTTAACTCTACTGACATTTTGGGTAGGAAATTCGTTATTGGGGGGAGAGCTATCCTATGCATGCAGGATATTTAGCATCCTTGACTTCTACCCACTAGATGCCAGTAGTACTCACCCTCCTCCTCCGCTTGTGACAACCCAAAATGTATCCAGATATTGTGAAATACTCCCTGGGCGAGAGGGAGCGAAACTATCTCCAGCTGAGAAACATTGGGGATATAACTGCTATAACAGAGATTCCAAATCATGCAAACGTTTAGGTAAAAGGGAAGTTCATTTTGCTCCTAGTATGCCTGGGCAGGAAAGCAGATCAATGAGTCATCTCTCTTTCACACGGATTCTGGAAGACCTGGCTAGCGACTTGGCCTTCTTCAATGAAGTCTTTCAGTATAGTCTTGCATTTCCTAGCTAAGGCGGTGCAAAAGGACAGAAGAGCATCAGAGAGGCACTTCAATGTCTTAAAAACATTGTCCTTGAAGTTCCGTACATCGTTTGAATTTGCTTTCTATTCATGAGAATATGTTGCATAGCCACATGCAACTGCAAAAGGGACTGAGAGATGATCATAGGTCTGTGCCCAGGAGAGAAAGAAACTCTTTTTGGTGAACCATCAGCTACAGGCCATCCTACTCACCAGTTATCCATCTGCATCCTTCATTCACACATACAACACATTCAGTCTTTGATGCAGGAGACAAGCCAAAGCCCTCTCTATTTACGACTTTCAGCTCAAACTCCAGAATCGCAAGGTCATACAGAATCTTTTTTAAATTTTTATTGTTGTTCAGTTACAGCTGTCCCACCTTTTCCCCATGGCTCACCCCTACCCATCCCCCACCACTCCCACAGTCAATTCCCCACATTGTTCATGCCCATGAGTCCTCTATTCGAGTGCCTTTGCTTGTCCCTTCCCCTTCTTTCCCCTATTATCCCCCATTCCCCTCCCCTCTGGTCACTGTCAGTTTGTTCTTTATTTCCACATCTCTAATTCTATTTTGCTCATTTGTTTGTTTTGTTGATTAGGTTCCACTTAAAAGTGAGATCATATGGTATTTGCCTTTCACCTCCTGGCTTATTTCACTTAACACAATGCTCTCCAGTTCCACCCAAGCTGTTGCAAAGGAGCTCCTTCTCCCTTTCTGCTGTGTAGTATTCCATTGTGTAAATGTACCATGGTATTTGATCCACTCATTTACTCATGGGCACTTAAGCTGTTTCTGGTGCTTGGCTATTGTAAATAACACTGCTATGAACATTGGGGTACATAGATTCATTTGAATTGGTGTTTGAGGATTCTGAGGGTATAATCCCAGCAGTGGGATCACTGGATCGAAAGGGAATTCCATCTTTAGTTTTTTGAGGAAATTCCACACTGTTTTCCACAGTGGCTGCACCAGTCTGCATTCCCACCAACAATGTACTAGGGTTCCCTTTTCTCCACAACCTTGCCAGCACTTGTTGATTTATTTATGATGGCCATTCTCATTGGTGTGAAGTGGTATCTCATTGTGGTTTTAATTTGCATCTCTCTAATGGCTGGTGACGTTGAGCATTTTCTCATGTGACTTTGGGCCCTCTGAATGTCCTTCTTGGAGAAGTGTCTGTTCTGGTACTTTGCTTTTCTAAAAATTTATTTATTTATTTATTTTTAGAGAGGGGAAGGGAGAAAGGGAGAGAAACATCAATGTGTGGTTGCCTCTCGTGTGCCCCATACTGGGGACCTGACCCACAACCTAGGCATGTGCCCTAGACTGGGAATTGAACCTGTGACACTTTGGTTCATAGACCTGCATGCAATCCACTGAGCCACACCAGGCAAGACCCTTTGCCCATTTTTCACTTGGATTACTTTCATTCCTGATGTGGAGTTGTGTGAGTTCTTTAAAGATTTTGGAGATCAAACCTTTGTCTAAGGTATCATTGGCAAATATATTTTCCCATATGGTTAGTTCCCTTTCCATTTTGTTGATGCTTTCTTTAGCTGTGCAGAAACTCTTTAGTTCAGTGTAGTCTCATTTGTTTATTCTTTGCTTTTTATGTCCCTTGCCCTAGGGGATATATTACTGAAAATATTGCTGCATGAGATATCTGAAAATTTCCTGCCTAGGAAATTTCCTCTAGGAAATTTCCTCTAGGACTTTTATGGTGTTGTGACTTATATTTAAGTCTTTTACCCATCTCGAGTTTATTTTGGTGTGTGGTGTAAGTTGGTGGTCTAGTTTCATCTTTTTTGCATGTACTTGTCCAGATCTTCCAACACCATTTTTTGAAGAGGCTCTTTTTACTCCATTTTATATTCTTGCTCCCTTTGTCATATATTAACTGACCATATTGAAATGGGTTTATTTCTGGGCTCTCTGTTTTGTTCCATTGGTCTATGTGTCTGTTCTTATGCCAGTACCAGACAATTTTGACCTTGTAATATAGTTTGATATCAGGTATTGTGATCCCAACTACTTTGTTGTTCTTTCTAAAAATTGCTGAAGATATTCAGTATTGTTTATGGTTCCATATAAATTTTTGAAATATTTGTTCTATATTTGTGAAATATGTCATTGATATTTTGATAGGGATTGCATTGAGTCCAGAAGTAGTTCTTCATGGTCCCATGTCCTATGAACTAAAAGGGAATTTATCTGCTTCACCTCAACCTACAAACTCCTAATAAACAAACATTTCTCACATCTTAAAAGACATGGCATATATATTATTTCATTCACATTCCATTGGCAGGAGCTAAACACAAGATTACACTAGGCCATAAGAGAGTTTAGAATACATAGCCTAGCCAAAAATGAGAAGGAATTTCTTTGTGATGAATAGGTAGCAAAGCTGTCAGTGTCTGGCACACAGTCTAGTTTGAGGAATGAGATACAACAGTGAGAAATTAGGCCCCAGGTAATACTGAGTATGAGGCATGCCTACAATGTTTTGGTTCTAAATGAGCAGTCAGTAGTAAGTAGTTTGCTATGAAAGAATGGAGGCCACTTTCCCTATGGCAGGAGAATGGCAGGACATGGACTTAGTCCGAAGGAGGGGTATTGTTTCCAAGTGAAGCCCAAAACTCAAAAAGCAAGGAAAATGCCCCTTATTTAAAGACAAAGAAATGAATGGATTAGGAAAGAGGGCTGCAGCTTTACGGGTATGTGATTTTCCAAGGATCATCTGGGTTATCTGGAGACTGTGTCTATGAGATGTCTGTGAGATCTAACTCTAGATCTCAGGGACTGGAGGCTAGACAATTGCTTAGGAACAGGTCAGAAATGATCTGATAAGATTGGACTTCCTCAGGTTACACTAACACTGAAGTAGCAAGTGGTGAAAGGTAGGGACAAACCCTCATTCTCTTCAATGCTACTTCAGTTTTAGCTTCTCCATTACATTTCTGTCTGTTTTCTGAATATGTATAAGTTTGCATATAGATGTTTTGATATGTAGTTTCTAGAACTTTTGGCAAAGAAAACTTGTACCAGACAAGTTAAACTATCGAAGGAGAATTTATTGATACTATTGCAATAGGAGAGACATTGAACTCAGCTCCACTGAAACAAAAGGCACGAGAGATTTTAAGAACTGAGGTGGACGAGTACTAGGGTGGGAAAGTACTGGAGGACCTTAGAGAGTGGGTTGGTCAGTGCAGCTTGGCCAACTGTGTTCGCTCATTGGTGCTTCTGGAAGTTAGGCTCATATTCTCCCACAGAGGCTGGAAGACAGGCGATGATTACATTTAAAGTGATGGCTCTCAGGTCCTTGAGAAAACATTCCTGGGTTGTAAAACTGGCAACAAGGTATGAGACGTTTTACATCTTAAAGAAGGAGAGAAGGAATTTACAATGGAAAGTTTTCTAGAGTGAATATTCTAGGAAAAGACAGGTCAGAAGCCTGTAGTCAGAAGACCTGTGTCAGACGTGTGTCTAATGTTGAGTCAGTCTGAGAGAAACACTAAGGCTGTCTGTTGGGCACTAAAGTATAAAATATATTTAGTGTAGTGTAGATGTAGTCTTTAGATGTAGTCATCTATTCATGCAGTCCAAAAGTCCATTAGCTGCATGGTGACTCATATAAATCTCTCAGTTTAAATGGTTCATGTAAATCATCTAAAATGACTACAGGTATTGGCTTTTAGGACACAAAGCTAAGAAATTTACTTTGGTTCTACACTTGGTCCCTTTAGATATTCTTCATTACTTCTATTCTTGAGTAAACTTAAATTTTAATAATTATATATTTTATATAGTTATCCAAACCTTTGGAAAAATATTGAAGTGGGTAAAGCTAAAGTGATAACGTACAGGTTATCAAATTTTATTAGAAACCTTATGCCCAGTTGGTAACAACAAACTTACATAATTATATTAGCATTTAAGGCATCAGTCTTCACTTGTTCATGAATATTTGATAAATACCTTTCAAAATGTCCACACTGTCTCCCAAATCCTAACACAGAAAAGAACCAGTTAGTGTGATGTGACTAATTTCAGGGTGGTCTTCTCTTGTCATCCACCATTAGTCCAGTGTTTCCTTGTTTGTCTTCATGCAATAAATTTAACCTTTAAAAATTTCACATTTCTTCTCTGAATATTTTGGGAACTTCATCTGTTGGGGCTACCTTACCTAGTTTCAGAAACTGTAACCCCCCATGGCTAAGGCTGAGTAAAAAAACCTTGGGACCATAAGCCCCTAGGGAGACAAAGCTTATCTCCCTGGCAGGGGCTCTGCCTCAGCCCCCTTTACTTCACCCTGCTTGGCCCCTGGAGGATGGCTGGATAGTCAATGATGGGTAAGATTCCTCTAGGAAGGAACAACCTAAGACAGGCAGAGTCATGAAGGGGCCATCAAGGAAGGACTTAGGGGACTATAGAAAAGGGGTGATAGACCTTCACCCTTTGGCTTTGTCATAGCCTGAGTCCTCATTCTATCTGTAAGAGGTCTCCTAATTTCTTGGCTGCCTTACTTCCCCCACCTGACTTAAGCCAAAAACAATGCCTATGGCCCTGTGCTGGAAAAGGAGGTTCCCTGGGGCAATCAGGCCTAAGAAAGAATGCATAAAATCCTGTGAAACCTGCTTTGCTAAGAATGCCCTCAATTTAAATGTTAAGGGTCCAAACACAAGATGAGTTCTTTCCCAAAGTTTTATGACCCTTTGGTGTCACTCTATCTGTCTGATCCTGACTCAGAATAAGCCCTTATAGTTCTTTGAATGTTGTCTATTCCTTGATCGGTACTGCCTGACAATGATTGATGAACTTTAATATATGCCCTGTATTCCTATGCAAACTAAACCCAATAAAAGCCCATTGAGAAAAAGGCTTAAGGCCCTTCTCCTATGAAAGACTGGTCAGCCTTTCCTCCCCAAGCAGACCATGTCTTGGGAGCCTTATTCTCACCTGCAGCAGCCAAGGGAGCTCTGTGAGTGGAGCCCCCCCATATTTGTCTGATTTTATTTGTGGTAATGGTTCTTTTCTATTACTCTTACTTTGTTTTTATTATTTTAGAATTACCCCAAATTTTTCTTTTATCTTTTCAAAGAGTTTGTGTAAACATTTTTTGGTTACAATGTAATGACTTGTTTTCCTAAAAGTCATGTTATGAGATGAAGTATTTAGAAAAATTGTTTTATTATCCTTAGGTCAAATCCTCCCAAATTCTGGATTTATATATCAGGGATGGTCAAAAGTAGGTTTACAGTAGTGAGTATGTGAAACACAGTGTATTCTTGCATTATTATTTATTAATCACTGTATTATTTTCCACACAAACAACTGTAAACCTACTTTTGCCAACCGTCATATATGTCTTGTATTTCTCCTTTAACTTTGAGGTGGTCCTAACCCTTAGCTATTTGTAAAATAATTAATTCCTTATATGGTTACTTTGCATCATTAATGTCTCTCATGAACACTTTGAAAGATTTAGCTCTTTGGCAATTTTAATGCCCTTGACTTTGTAGGGTACCCTTGTCATTCCACAGTAGGCCCATTTCTTTTCTTTTCAAAGAGAGTTAATAATATTCTGTTGAGATAAGGAACTTCAGTTTTAACTTTTAGTCAAAAAAAGAAGTAAATTTTTACTATAAAATTAGTGTAATGATCACTAAGCCTCAAGAATGTATAAAGAAGTTTTATTTAATTTTTAAAAATGTGGTATGACTATTTAAATTAATTTTTATTTTTAATTTATGCAATAAATTGAAATAAAATAAAATTTAAATATTATTTTCTTCTCTAAATTTCATAAATATAAAATAAGCATACAATAAATGATTGATCATTCTCTGCCCCTTTAAAAAAATTTAGACTTATCTGAAAGAGAAAAATGTATTATAAATTCTGAAATTTCTCAGTAAAAGGAATAGTCACAATATCCTGTCATTAAGCATATGAGAAATGGTAATGATTATGATAAATAACTAATTTATTTTTATAGACTTAATAAAATTCCATTGGTAATATAGTAATTAATTACATAGTATAGTTAGAGAATTTCCAGAAGTAAAGGTACACTGAAAATTAAAGATTTAGTGCTCGCTTCAGCAGCACGTATACTAAAACTGGAACGATACAGAGAAAATTAGCATGGCCCCTGCGCAAGGAAGACACGCAAATGCGTGAAGCATTCCATATTTAAAAAAAAAGAAAATTAAAGATTTAGTCCTTTGTAGTCGGGGAAGCCACACAGATGCTTGAGTTATGATAAGGTTATAATTCTATGGAAAATAATGAGCTCATGTATTTAACATCTGTACTATGGAATAGTCATTATTAAATTAAAGTTCTAAGATGTGTGGTAAGTTTTCATGCTGTTGAGCCATGACCTTGAATTTAATTGCTTTGAGCCGAACACATTGAACCAAGTCCTTCTGACAGTGAATATACTTAGTTGAGTCTTCAGTATTTGGATTTCAATGTACTTATGATGCTGTCTATTGAATATATAATACTTTAGCACAGTGAAGAAAGAAACCACCGGTACGTATTTCCTGAGTCTTCTGCAAGAAAATGATCAAAAACTGGTATTTAAAACAACAGAACTGTATTCTCCCACAGTTTGGGGGGCTGGAAGTTTGAAACCAAGGTTTCAGCAGGGCACACTTCCTCATCAGGCCCTGGGCACAGATCCTTTCTTGCATTTCCCTAGTTTCTGGTGATTGCTAACAACCCTTGGTATTCCTTGGTTTGTAACTACATCACTCCAGTCTGTCTCATATGTCCATCTTTCCTCTGTGTGTGTCTGTGTCTTCACATAGCCTTCTTACAAGACCATCGGTCAGTGAATTTGGGGCTCACGCCAACCCTGTATGACCTCATTTTAACTTGATTACATCTGCAAAGGCTGTTTCCAAATAAGGTCACCTTCACAGTTTCTAAGGGTTAGGATGTCTCTATATCTTTGGGGGGGCGGGGCACAGTTTAACTCACAATACCACTAAACTTTGTTCCTGTGAAAATTAACCAGCTAAGTAATCCAGCTACTGTGATGTGGCCCCAAAACATGATGATTCTTAAATATAAAACAAAGGCTTTGACTAATGTAAAATGCAATGCTAATCCATCTTTCACACACACACATACACCCACACACAAAAGAATACACAAGCTATAATATCCCTTTCCTGGTTACAGACCTGAAATTATTCTGCAACCAGAGTTTGGATGCAGCTTTATAGATTTGGTATGTGATTGCACATCATATGCATATTTACCTGTATTATCTACGTTGCTTTTCTAGATAATCTCAAATTAACCAGAGCATTGTGAAGCTGTCTTATGTTGGCTATCATCTCTCTAAAATTTCCATTACTCTAGAAATCACTTTTACATTTTGTGAATGAAAAATGATTGCAGTTATTACACATTCTCTTTTTAAAATATTTTATTTATTTTTTAAAGGGAAGGAAAGGGAGGGAGAAAGAGAGGGAGAGGAACATGAATGTGTGGTTGACTCTAGAGCGCCCCCCACTGGGGGCCCGGCCTGCAACCCAGTCATGTGCCCTGACTGGGAATCAAAGCTTGACCCTTTGGTTCTCAGACTGGCACTCAGACCACTGAGCCACACCAGCCAGGTCTTACTGCACATTATTGATATGTATAATCACTGTCATATTTATCATTGGGTTTGTTTTCTCTTAGTGTTTATTGCAAAGTTTGGGAGTGCTCGTAGAAGGCATGCACGCACTGAGGCTAAATGTATACCATTGAAATCTAAAGAGTCAAAACTTCTGTCACTTGGAAACTATTCTTCCACTAAATGAAAGGGAGAAAAATTGAAATGTAATAAAAACAATAATTTTTTGAGAGAAGCCAATGAATTAACTCAGTGGCTAAGGAAAGAGATTAAATATAGATGTAAGCCAATTTGTTAAAAGCTTTAATGTATACTTTCTAAGAACTTGTAAGGACTAAGCTATATTCAGGTTTTTCCATTCCCATATTTTAAATAAAACGTTTGATTTAGAGAAGTGGGTATCTCTGAAAGATAATGTAGATAGTAATTCTCTTACTTACTAATTTTAATTTTATGTTTAAACAGCATGTAGCTATTCTCAAATGAAAAATATTATTCAATTACCTTGATAGTCTTCAAATCAGGAAGAATAAATGTTTTTTGTCTTTTGTATTCATATTTTGAACAAAATTTTACATTTTACTTTAAAAATCTGGATAAAATAAGCACTTTCAGTATCTATCATCCTTCTAGTTTGTCCAGAGTTTGCCACAGTGTCTGACAGATACTAGGAACATACAAAAAAAATTTCTGTTGCATGTTTTTATTAAAGAACAAAATGTAAATTTTCTAATTGTCATTTATGAGTAAATTTTACAAAGGAAATTGATGCCATTTAAAAAAATCTTATAATATGTCAGAATATATGTTTTTCTTTATCCCTCCAATATAGAATCTAAAAAAGAAGCTATGCTTAACAGAACAACATATAGTAGTTCATTTAGTAGTCATTTTGCAAATGAACTACTATCCCATTAATTAATTTATTGGAAAATTCTGTATATAAACTTTATAACCCCTAGATCAGTGTTACTAAAACTGTGGCCTTCAGAACATCCCCACAGAAATCATTTGGGGTACTTTTTAAAAGTACAGATTAATAGGCCACACCCCAGCCCTCTATATTCAGGATTTGGAGCATTGTCTAAAATTTTTCATTTTTAAAAAACGTCACTGATGTGTTTTATGTACTCTTATTTTATTTTACTTTTTAAATTATATTTTATTGATTATGTTATTACAGTTGTCCTGATATTTCCCTCTTTACCCTCCTCCACCCAGCATCCCCCACTCCCTCAGTCAATCCCCTCACCATTGTTCATGTCCATGGGTCATGGGTTTAAGTTCTTTGGCTACTCCATTTCCTATCCTGTACTGTACATCCCCATGGCTATTCTGTAACTACCTATTTGTACTTACTCCCCTCACCTCTTCACCCAACTATCCCCTCCCCTAATCTGGCAATCTTCCAGTAACTAACTTCCTTTCTCTTGCTTTTAAGAGTCTATCTTTATCTTTAATCTTTGACTATTTAATAATGATGTGTCTTGGAGTGGGCTTCTTTGCATCCATCATAATTAGGACTCTCTGCACTTCCTGGACTTGCATGTCTATTTCCTTCACCAAATTAAGGAGGTTTTCTTTCACTAGTTTTTCAAATAGATCTCCAATTTCTTGCTCTTTCTCTTCTCCTTCCAGAACCCATATGAAGCGAATACTGAACCTTTTAAAGTTGTCCCAGAGGCTGCTTATACTGTCCTCATTTTTTTTAAACACTTTTTTCCTTCTTGTTATTCTAGGTTGGTAGGTTTTTTGGTGGGGGGGGGGTGTTTTGGGTTTTTTTTTTGCTTCCTTATGTTCCAAATCATTGATTTGATTCTTGGCTTTATCCACTCTACTATTATTTCCCTGTGAATTGTTCTTTATTTCAATTAGTGTATCCTTTGTTTCTGACTGGGTCTTTTTTATGCTGCTGAGGTTCTCATTAAGTTCCTTGAACATCCTTATAAATAGTGTTTTGAACTCTGCATTTGATAGATTGTTTATCTCCATTTCATTTAGCTCTTTTTCTGGAGTTTTGATCTGTTCTTTCATTTGGGCCATGTTTCTTCATCTCATTTTGGCAGCATCCTTGTGTTTGTTTCTATGTATTAGGTAGAGCTTCTTTGACTCTGTGACTTGGTAGTGTGGCCTAAGATAGTAGGTGTCCTGTAGGGTCCAGTGGCACAGCCTCCCCTATCACCCAAGCTGGGTACTTGAGGTGTGCTCTTGGGGAGTCAGAGCTGATATATCTGGGTTGAAGGAATATGTAACCAAGCTAGAGTCTAGTTCTTTGAAGGCAGGCAAATAATTCACTATAGGATTGCTCAACATCTATACACTGCAGGCACAGCATGTTCAGGTGTAATTTAGTATAATGCTTATAATTTTCTATGGGGAAGAGTAATCTTTACAGACCAACCTGGCAGTGGTGGCTTCAATGAAAGATGCTAAAATTCTGAGTCAGCCAGGCTTAGATATCAGTTTATAAGAGGAATCATACAGTGCTCAGGAAATGTGGGGAGCAGTAACTTTCTCAGGGTTTGGCATGTTGTGGACAGAAACCAGGGCAGAAGACCTACGGTTCAGTCATGTGGTGGTCTAGGACTTAGACATGCTCTCCTCTGTCATTCAGAAACAAGGCATGAGATCGAGAAACCTAATAGAGGTCCTGATTTTGTCATAACTGACTCTCAAATCTTGGCAAGTATGGTATTTGTTTGTGTGCATTGTAGATCTCACTCCACATTTTAAAAAGGGAGCAAAAAGAAACAGCAGAGGCTGGCACCATTTCTCGAAATATCTGAAGCACTATTCGCTGCAGCAATGGGACATAATCTCTTCCCGGGAAATAGAAACTAAGAGATACTGAGCCCACTTACATGCTCTTTAAGAGTAAGTGTGAACATCCCTGAATTCCTATTGTCCCTACACATAGGTCTATGGGGGAAACTTGTTTTTCTTGGTGTTCACAAGTTTTTCATACATTTTCTTTATAAACATATGTTTAAACCAGGGCTTTAAACCCAAACTAGGGGGCTTTTTGACCAGTGATTTAGAAAGGAGGACTTGCATGATATATCTCAGGCATGGTGAGTAGAAGGAGGTTGCCAGGTGTATTTGACTATTTGGGATCTTATTTGGGTATAACAAGGGATGGGAGACGTAGGGCAAAAGATCTCCACATCGAAGACTTTGTTTGTTCCCCCGATTCTCCATTATCTGTGTTACTTCAAAGAACTCACTTAAGCTTTTGTGATTTTCATTTTAATTTTCTTATCTAAGTAGGAATAAGTTACCTTACAGAATTATTGTAAGGATCAAAGAGGAAGCACTTTGTGAGTGATAGAGCACTGGAGGAGTGTATGGATTCTTTCCAGCCTGTGGCAGTGGGGTGCAGAGGCATACACCTTTCCCAGGAGCTTTGCCAATGCCAAGAGCAGAATTAATCAAGCAGAAATATCCAGTGGGCAATGGTGCATATTGGAATAGAGTGTACAATTGGATAGAGATCTGGGGGAACATGTTCAAGAAAGTAGATTGTACTTGGCCATTTGATTATAAAATTATTCTTTTGAATTATAATTTTGAACTAGTGCTGATATTATACAATTGTAAAACATCAAATCTTATACAACTTTTAAAATATTTTTCATATTTTCTGAAAAGCATTGCATGGAGAAAAGGTGATTTTTAATATGATATCAAAGATAATATCTGGTCAATATTTAAACTGGCATACTAATTTAAAACACATACACACACAGTGTTTCAAAATATGCACATGTTCATTCACAAGAGGACGGAGTTCCATAGTTTGTAGTAGCATTTAAGGTGAGAGTTCTGATTATCTGTTCATTTTAGGGAGGCAGGGCATTTCAGCAGGACCCCTCTGGGAAAAGACAAGACGAGGAGAAATAGAGCCTAAGGCGAGGACTTACTGAGCTAAAGGCTCTTCCCCCATAAGGGGCAGTGATTGAATAAATGAATTCTTTCCCACTTGACTAATGTCCACATAGGTTGCCATACTTATGTGGGTAGAAATTCATTCGTTTATTTACTCTTTCAATTTGCCTATAAGTATAGGGAATTATGTTAGATATTGAAGATAAAAGTGAATCAAGCAAAGCTCTTATCTTCAACTTGTTTAAAATCCAATAGAACATACTTTTTAAATTAGTATTAGTTATTTGTTGATAACAGACAATATCTGTTGAACATTTACCAGGCTGAATACTTTACATAAATCATTCAAAAACGTTGGGCTGAAAAAATAAAGCTCTACCTTACTCAGTGTCTAAAGTTGCTACGGGCTGTGAAGCACAGGAACTAAAAATTAATATTTAATTTTATGTAAGTTTATGCAAGTAATGAGGAAATCATTATTTTGAATCATAATATTTTAAGTGTTGAAGTAGAAAAATGAAAACAGCTGACAGAACTGGAAATTTTTAGAGATCCTCTTTTTGTGGATAGGGAAAAAGAATCTGAGATTAGTAAATAAGAACTTTAAATTCGATTATAATATTTGGTAATACATTTGGTGATTTTTCCTTAAAACTGTTTTTTGTTATTTTGTGGTTATTGTCTTTGTACACATTAGGTAATCAGGGTGACCTTAAAACAAACAAACAAACAAACCACCCCCCACCCCCGCAAATACATTCAAAGGTCTTCTGTTTAAAACTCTTAAGTGGGTCTCTATGACTCTTAAAAGAATAGTAAAAAATTGGCCCATATTGCCTGTAAGGCCTGGTCCCCTCTCTAATCACTGGTTTCCTACAGGTCAGCCACACTAGCTGCCTCTTATTCTTCCAGAACAGTCATCCTGCCTCAGTCCTCAGGGTCTCTGTACATTCTGTTTCCTCTGCCTGGATCTCCCTGTCCAGGCAACATTTCCTCTGAGATTTGTGGTGAACTACTTCAGCAATACGGTCACATAGCTCTTCAAAATATTCTTTATAATTGTTTATTTATTTGGGGGGTATAAATTCTTCACATGTAAATTCCAAACTGAAAGACCAGGAAATTCCACAGTGAGTAAATTTTATACTGAGAGACCATACTGAGGGAAGGAAAGGAGGGAGGACGGAAGGAAGGAAGGTCACTAAAGGTTACAGCTGCTCTGTCCCACTGGAGCTGACCAGAAATGTTAGGAAATTCCTCTCACAAGTGTCTGCCCTGAAGATGAAAGAGAAACTCATTTATTCATTGGCTCCATCCTCTCTAGTATAAAGTAGTCCATGATATTTGTCTGTCTCCTGGTGGGTGTGCTTAGTAAATCCCCATGGGGTCATTCCCTTGCGAGGGAATTTTGGAATGGGAAATGGAGGTCTGGGCTGGTGATACAAGGTCAGGTACTGTTCACACCTGGCCAAAGCTGTACCACAGTAATGGGGTGAGGGAGTTGGAAGTAGGACATCGGAATTATGCCCTCCTGGAACATATGAGCAAGATATAGACCATCTTCCTCACTATTGTATGCTTAACACCTCGCATGATGCCTGGCATGTAAGTACCCAGTAAATATTTTTAACAACTGGATTAGTACAGTGTAGGAATTCCTGTCTCTTATGGAGAATGCCAATTTTATGATTTGGGAGAATACAAAATTTAAGCCTACATAGTGAGATCATAAAATGATTTCAAACCATTTTCTGTTTTTAAAGTACTGTATATAATTGGTCTTAATTGGTTAGGAATTTAGGGAATTTTACCTCTAAACTTATGGACTATTGCAATACATTTAATAATTCTTTTCTGTTTAAAAAGAAAATATTTGAAGATGGTAGTGCCATCTGGCTAGGAATTTTGTGGTGTTAAAGTTTTCTCTGGCTCAGAAGCAAAAGTGCGATGCTGACACTTTAGTTCATAAATACTAGGGACTGGACATTTCAATAGCCTTCTGCACCAGGCACGTGATCCCACACCTTACCAAGGTGTTTGGGGGCAGGTGAAATAGGTAATGAAGAATTATATCCATTTACAATCATACACAGGACACATTTAAATCAAACATGAAAAGAACTAATTAATGTTGAGGGAGGTGGGGAAAAAGGTAACTGGAAGAGTTATACAGAACTCTTAGCTCAATTTTTGAAATGTCATCATGGTGCCTGTATCCACCAGATTCAGTTCTATGCTCAAATGTTACCTCATCAGAGAGAATTTCTTGGCCCATTTTGTTTTGTTTTTTTAATTTGCTTGTTTGTTTTATTTAGCCAGAAATTCCTTGACCCCTTCAAACTCTATAACCTTATTCTACTGTAATTTTCTTCATTGTGGTTATCATCTCTCAAAGTACTCTATATTCAGTTGTTAATTTATTATTATTAATTACTGCATACTATGTTATAAATTTATGGTCACCTACTCTGAGCTTCATGGAACAAGTATTGAATAGTTTGCTCTCCTTGCTGCATTAACTTCAGTGTCTAGAGTAGTTACCAGCATACAATATTTGCTCAATAAATATGTAAAAAAAATGACTGACCTGTCAAAGGGACACATGCATCAGTCTAGAGTAGACGTTGGAAAACTCCAGCCTGACTTCTGTTTCTATAAATAAATTTTTATGGAAACACAGCCACACCCATTGATTTACATGTTGTTTATGGACATTTTCTTATCGCAGATTAACCATATAGCCCACAAAGCTGAAAATATTTACTATATGACCCTTTACAGAAAAAATAGACCGACTCTTGTTTCAGAGTCCTGGCATGGCAAAAGGGAGACTCATAATTATAATTCGTGCTTCCTAAAAATCATATTATAGGTGTAGCCTGTTAACTGCTTCTACTTCCAACACAGACACATATATACATACAGGTTGGGCAAAAGCAGGTTTATAGTTGTGAGTATGCAAATCACAGTTTATTCTTGTATTATTATTTATCAATTATTGTCTTATTTTCCATATGAACAACTGTAAACATACTCTTGCCCACCTTTGTATATATATGTACATTGTGACATTTTTCTGTGACAGAAGGCTGCTTGAATTATATCCAAAATTATTTTTCTCTGATGTAAATTAATATTCTCCATACCTATAACTCTTCTTAAAGATGACTGCTGCAAGAAGAACAGACAGAAAAATCATGTGTATTTTCCTAGGAATACTACTCTCTGAATTTAGATGCAGAGATCCTGGATTCTAGTCAAAGCACGGGCATTACCTGGATAAATGACCAAGCATCACGTAACCTCACAGAAAGAAATATTTTTTACCTGAATAATGGTTTAGACTAATTCTCAAGTTGTCACCAGCTCAAACATTCTGGTATCAGTGATTGTCTAGGTGAACATCTAAGATACTAATTTTAAGGAGCAAAGGAAAGCCAGTTCAGGTATATTATTTTTTTTATTTTTCAAGGCATTTGTTCTCAGAAAATTGCATAACTGAGGGGGGGCGTGGAAAGCACATTGTGGCTTAACATTCTTTCTAGATCAGACTGCTGAAAAGAATGAGACAAAAAGCTTGTTTGGACTGGGAGTATTGCTATCCTCACAGGACTGATGGAGTCTTAACATTGTATAAATTAAGACTGAATAACTCAGATTTGGGAATGTACTGTGGAATACTGTGATCGATTTTTACTGAGCTGTGAGAGTCAAGATTATCTCATTTTGAGAGTAGGTTAAGGAGGTTTGGGTTTCATGTTTTTCTAAAAGAAATGGACATTTTCATTATCAGTTACTATGAAGCAGGAAATGGATGGCACTTAGACTAAGTGAAGAAAGGAATTCATTTTCTTTTTAACTGAAACTAGGGAGAAACATGGAAAATCTTGTTAATGAGAATTGATGTGACACCATCATGTGAAGGTTTACGAGGAGCGAGGTGAGCAACCTAAGGACAGCTTGAAGTAGAGGTCACTCTTAAAGGAAATTATTATCTATTTCTTTGATGGTACATCCACTTTTCCCAAGTTTTCCTCAAGTTCTGATTAGCTGTCATAAATTTATATCACCTGTTTTTCTCAGATTATGGTTAGCACCCCAGGGTGCTGAATACTTTCCTCAAGACTAGAGAGTACCAACCACATTCCCCTACGGAAGAAAACTGCCTACGTGAAAAAGTTGTTACTCTTTTTTGTTGTACTATTAGAGACAGTAAGCAATGAAAGATCCAACCTGGGTTAAGTCCTGGCTTCATCACTTCTGTAACTGTGCACCAATTAGTTATTGTCGCTTCAGTTTCCTCCTTTGTAAAATTTGAATAATAACTGTACCTACTTTCACTGTGTGACTCAGTTGGTTGAGAGTTGTTCTGGAAACCGAAACGTTGCCAGTTTGATTCCTGGTCAGAGCACATGCCTGGGTTGCAGGTTCGGTCCCTGATCAGGTGCGGATGGGAGGCAATCGATCAATGCTTCTCTCCCTCTCCTTCTCCCTCCCTTCCCCCTCTCTAAAAATAAAATTTAAAAGTAATAACTATTATACCTATTTCATAAGGTATTAAGGATTGGACATCATCTCTGGAAATTATGAAACATACTCGCTAGACTAAGTGATTGATAATGTAATGTAGGACATAGTAAGCTACATATTTTTCTAATTATGGCATTTCGAATGGCTAACATAATGCTAAATCAGAGCCACAATACTCGATAAATGTGAAGAAAAGACTATAGAGAAGTCACATGTAAGAGAGAGTACTTAAGCATGAGCTTCAAAGCTACAGAGCACAGAGGGCCAACAATTTAGATCTGGCACGAGGGAACTGGGAAAATGCTTTTAAGTACTAGAACTTGGGGAAAATTAGCAGTCTCTACTTTGGAAGGCCACAAGGGAACCAATATGTCTTAGTAATGACAGATAATTTTGAGTTCAAATAGAGAGGTAAAAGGAGTGTTCAAGGAGGAGATTGAAAATACAGTGGAGTCTGAAAAATTGGTGTTGCAGGAGGACTAATGCAGCGGTGGCTAAAATTTGACATTACAGCTGAAAGAATTGTGTTCTATTTCTAGCTTTTCAATTTCTGAATGTAAAACCTTAGAGAAGTTATTTAACTTCTCTGAGTCACAATGTCCTCATCTATAATTTGGGAATCATATAATAATACATATAATAAGTTTGTTGGGAAGAGTAAGTGGAAATGCTGGTACTGAATTAGTACACAATAAACAATAGCTACCATAATAATAAGTATAATGTTGATAACTTTTATTTAAAGTGAAAATAAAATTTTGCCCTGGCTGGTATAGCTGAGTGGATTGAGCTCGGGCTGCAAAATAAAGGGTTGCTGGTTCGATTCCCAATCAGGGCACATGCCTGGGTTGCAGGCCAGGTCCCCAGTGGGGGGCAACTGAGAGGCAGCCACACATTGATGTTTCTCTCCTTCTCTTTCTCCTTCTCTTTCCGTTTCTCTTTAAAAGCTTTAAAAAAATAAAGTGAAAATTTCTGAATATCACATCTAGATTTTATTTTTAGTCATTCTAATAAGTACTTACTTCTTACTTAGTTGGTATTTTTTTCCAAACTGTTCAGCCTAAATTTAACCATAAGAAAGTAATCAGGCAATTCCAGATTAAATAATATTTTATTCCAAAAACTGTAGAATATTCAGATAAAAAGAAGGGCACTTTTCTTTATACCAAAGATACTCTACACTCAAATGCAACACATTAGTTTATCTTCTATTACATTCTGGAGTAAAAATATATAAAGAACTTTTGGAGCAATTTGAGACATTTGAAAATAAAATATTAGGTGATATAATTGTATCAATGTTAAATTTCTCGGGTGCATGAAAGTTGAGAGAAGTGGGGCCATTTCGAGGATGGAGTTGGAGCTGCTCCTCCAGAGGAACTACTTTTGAACTGTTTGGACTGGGCTACAACTAGAATAGTAGATATTCTGACCCCACAGGCTAATGACTACTGACTACCTGCAATTAGAACCAGTAACCAATCGTGCATAGTTAAAGAGTAACTCAGCTTGACAGAACCAACAGAAAATCTTTTCATGAAAGTATTCCTTTCCTTTTCTCATTAAACCCCATGCCTTACCCTATAATTGGGGCACTATTTGGGTTTCTGCCTGAGTCTGTGGTCTCCGAACTGCAACTCTTTAATCCCAAATAAATGCTCGTTACCTCTTATTTTAGCTTTTTAATTTAACATATGTGATGGCGGTATTATATTCATATAAAAGCATTTCCTTGTTCTTAATTAATGGGCATATGCTGAAATATTTAGGGATGAATGATAATGATGGCTGCAATTTACTTTAAAATGGTTCAGAAATATATTTTTTCTATATATGTATATATAATATAGATTAAATTAGGTAGATGTAGGGTAAGTGGAGGCAGTCTGGCTTCCTCACCCAGGTGTCTGGGTAACTAAGGGGAGCTCTGTTCCCATAGCTTTGGAGGGGCCTGATACCCAGTGTTCTCATAGACTTGAGACTGGGTCCGATAAACTGTTCCCATGGCATGAAGTGGGCTCGCATGCACAGAATTATATTATGTTATGTAATGTTCTGGCAGTTTTCTGCCTTTGTTCCCCTCTAGTACCTAAGCAGGTAGGGACTCCCTGCTGGAGGCAATGATGATGAGAGACACACAAGGGGACAGGTGCCACGATGAGTGACACGCTGGGGAGAACGAGCCATGACATGAGACATGCAGATAGACACGTAGCTTGCAGTGTGAGTGTCTCGCCCACCCATGGATAAAGGCACGCCAGACAACCCAACGACTCTGTGAATATTTTTCCATCTGCACGGATACCATGGACCTGCCTGGCCTTGAAGGGTGGCAACACAGTATATAATCTACTCCAATATACATGCTATACTAAGAGATAAGATAATGTTGCGAAAGTTATTAGGCACATTTTATATATAATTTTTCTATAAATTATAATAATTTTGTATGAAAATTGATGTGGGAAAGGGACACATATGACCTTTATGATTTAAAAGATCTAGCTATGATGTTACAATAAAATTTTAGGAGGCAAAGGCTAAAACAGGGAGGCTAATTAAGTGACTATTTTAATAATTCTAATGTGATGAGCAAGTGGCCTGGACCAGAGTGGTAGAAGTTGGGATTGTGAGAAGTTGTAGATTTTGGGTTAATTTGGAAGATATATTTTGGAGAAAATAAAATTAGAAACAAAATTTATCCCCAACCCAGAAATCCTCTCCACGAAAGCAGTAGAGAAAAGAAACAGTTTTATTATTGAATAAACATTAAACTAGAATGTGGTGTATACCTAAGCAATCTGCTAAGAGATTGCAGACAGAAAGAAATCTCACCTTTTCATATAGCACAGCAAACACAACCCATACTCACGTGTTCTCAAGACAAACAATATCTAGTTCTCAATAAGAGAATGTGGCTCATTCTACGTTTACTCAGTAATTGAGGTAAACATCAGTGTTAACTTATCAGCTGTACCCAGAAGAAAAACAGGGTTCTTATATCTTTATGACAGTAAGTAATTTTGCAGGTTGGAGCAAGGTGTTATAACTGTGTAGAAACTTCACTTTTTAAATATATCCTTTTCTCTTTTCTCTTTTCTTTTCTTTTTTCTTTTTCCTTTCCTTTCCTTTCCTTTCCTTTTCTTTCCTTTCCTTTCCTTTTCTTTCCTTTCCTTTCCTTTTCTCTTCTCTTCTTTTTGATTCATACTGGCCTCATGCAGCATCCTGACTCACCTGTCTCCTCTCTTGCATTCCACTCCCTTAATCAATAAGCCCTCAGGACAACAAAGTTCTGGTCAGCATCAAATAATCTTAGAAACAAAGCCTTGGATCTGATGACCCCAGAGACAGAGTTTCAGTCAAACTGGAGATAACATCTAGGCTTCAGTTGTGTTCCAGCTGCAGATCCACAAAACTGGCAAAATCAGACAAAGTAATGCCGTGGGTGACATCAGAATCAGGTGCAATGCCCAACTACCTTCCTATCCTAGTGCTGACAGGTCAGTAGAGACCGTGACCTAGACCACCACCCTAACACTCTTAGTTACCGTGATTAATGATTCTCCCCTATGTAACCCTTCCCCTGGAAATTGAAGGGTCAGGCCAGTTTCCCAGCCCACTGGCCTGCTCATGACTCAGGGCCAACTCAATTGATAGCTCTGTCGGCTTAATCAAAACTCTCTCCCACCTCCCACAGGCTGACCCTCCCGTGTCTGGGAACAGCCTGCCCTTTACCTAACCCATTGTCCTGGCTCCATCCTGAAACCCCAGAGGAACCTGCCTGGAAGAACAAGAGACTAACCTTTCCCCTATCCCCTCAGAAACCCTACGCTTTTTCTTTGAAAAACCTCACTCTTGCCTTTCCCTGGTGCTGAAGTCAACCCCGACTCAACCCGCCACTTGGCGCAACATCAAATAAAGGCACTTGGATCAGATCACTCGGTTCCTCCTGCCTCTATTTCTCCAGAACAGAAATCATCAGGGATCTGGATCTTTGAGCATTAGCTTACCTGTGTCTCCAGATGGGAGACACTTTCCAAAAAAGTACACCCTTCCTTTGCTGCAAGATGCCTGTCTTATTGGGCTTTGATGCACTCAGGTAAATGGACCATGTCAGTCTAGCCAGGTAACCGTGTCATTGAGGTCAGGCTCCTACAGAAATGTTTACATGTCAAAGAGATGGTTCCCAAGTCCTTAAGAAAGACCATCCTGGTCTAAAAGTAACAATAGACCTGTATAGTTTTCAATGTACATATACCTTTCATGGAAAGTACTTACTTAACATTACAAGTTTTCTAAAGTAAAAGCTCTAAGGGGGGGAGGGGGCTCTTCTCTTACTTTCAATAGGAATAATTAATCCTCTTCTTTTTCGTTGTCATGTGTTTACAATATCTAACAGGCTTTGCTAATAGATAAGATGCAGGGAGTGAGAGAAAGGAGGCAGTAAAGTTTTAAGACTGAGCACCTGAAAGAAAAGATTTAATTATGTGGAGAAACCGAGGAGACACGAGGTAGAAGAGGCAATATCAAAAATTGAGGTTTTTGTGTATGAAGCACGAGATGATTTTATACTTCCTAGGTGTTACGCTGAGCAGAAATATAGCTATATAAGTTTGAAATTCAAAGGAGAGGTCTGGGTTAGAGCTATAATTTTGGAGTCTTCACTGTACAGACAGCATTTAAAGGCATGGGACTCGAGCCAATCGACCACTTTATCTCTATTCATTAGAGATTTAAAGAGAACAGATTCCAAGTCTAATGCGTGAGGTAGCACAACGAAAATGATTAGGGAGATAAAGAGGAATGAGTAAAGGAGATTGTGAAGAAGTGGTCCATGAAATGAAACAGAAAGCCGCAGGAAACTGTGTGTTCTGTATAGAAAATGAAGAAAATATTGTCAGGAGCAGATCGATTATCGGTGTCAAACACGGATGAAGTCAAACCAGATGAAGACTGGGAACTAACCGTGGGATTCATCAATGTGGAAGGCATCGGCAGCATCCGAAACCACAAATTCCGTGGCGTCCTGTGGGGGGGAAAGCCCAGCTGTTGTAAGCTGAGGAAAGGAGGCGGGGCGGAAAAATGTAAGACAGTGACACAGGAGCACAGATGTGGAACTGTGGTTAAATGGAAAACAGAGTAAAATAGATCTGTTGTAAGATGAAAGAAATTACAAGATATGTGGATGCTGATGGAAGTGATGCAGTGAAGAGGCAAAGCAATCAAAAACACCTGAGAGAAAGGAATTGCTGGACAATGCCCTTGGCTGGCTGAGAGGGCCCACGTGGAGGAACTGGTCTTACAGAAAGGCAGGGTAAAGAAGGACAGGCCACAGCAGCTGGTGTAGATGCAAAAAAACTTTTACTTTTCTCTTCTAGGTTCTTTGGCTGGTCTAATAATTGAATCAACATAGGACAGATTAACAGGAGAAAAACAGATTTAACTTTGTACATACAGAATCCCCCAGATAGGAGACTCAAGGTCAAGTCCAGCAATTGAGGCTTATAGCCATCATTAGCTAAGGAATTAGATAGGGGCTAGGGGATTAAAAAGCGAGAGGTGGGTTTTTCACAAGAGGGCAAGAAAGCAGATGTTTGGTAATTAGAAGTTTGTCCTGCCATGCAGATGGGCCTTTCAGATAGAAAAGTTATCGCTGTAATAGCTCTCATTCTGCTGCAGGCTCCTCTCTAAATTCGTTCAGGTAGGTAAGGGGACATAAACGTTTTTCCTGAGTTGTCTGGGTCATGACTGCCTTCAGCTCACATTACCCACAGGCCAGAGCGACGTACTTTGGGGTATCGTGTTCTGCTCTCCTTCCCTGGCTATTTGATAACTATGATGTTGGGAGTTTAGAATAATGGCTTCTGGGTATACTATATCTCAGAAGAGTTGGAGGATTATCCAAATGGGGCGGAGCAGGTGTGAGTAGTTTAAAAACAGAGCAGAAGCTGTATCATTGTCTATGAGAAGGAAAGAGTATGGAACCAGCGCTATACAGTATGCTTGCTGGGCACCTTAAGAGCCTCTTTGAGGTCATTGCCCTTGAATTTAAAGTACAAATAATCAGCATGGCTGTGTGTGTGTGTGTGTGTGTGTTTTCAGCTCAGAAGTTGTAGGCACAAACCATGATTGAGTTTTGTCAAGCAACTGTGGCAAAGTGAAGCAAGACGAAGAGTTGAGATATGTAAGGGAGCAATGATAGTCGTTGACCATGAATTTCAACTGGCTAAGGAGGGAAGTGAAAAGGTGATAAAATCAATGGGTCGTACTTATTGATGACTATGCCATCAGAGGGTGGAAAATGTAACACAGCTATGGACACTGGAGAACACTTTAATAAAGGACACCGCAGGATAAGCCACAGAACCAATACATGCAGCAGGTACATTGGGCACTGTAGATAACCAAAAAATTATTGTGTTGGAACAGTTAACAGTTCAATTTTTCTAAATTGAAAATTTTTTCTATCAAAAAATCACAAATTATAAAGTCCTATACTTATTACAGTTTAACCGTTTATCCTTCAGTTTGTAATTGAATAATGTGTTCTGTACCCATTAGCAGTTGAATACAAGGGAGAAACTTATACCTGTCAATTGAGACTTAGCCATAACAATATTGTATTTTTCCAAATATATACGAGGTTTGTCTGGAAAAAGTCCAGCCATTGTTAATATAACCAGAACAGTTTGCACACCTGGCAGCCAACGAGAGAGGACTGGAATGCACATGTGTGAACAATGACAACTTCACTGTACTAGTCAGTGGGGGCGGTAGACACCATTGAGTGAGCATGTGTACTGTGTGGCCGTCACATTCAAAGTGACTGAGCAAATAGAGCAGTGAATCTGCATCACATTTTGCATTAAGCTTGAACATCCCTCTGCTGCAATTACGTGGATGATTCAGAAGGCCGCAGCTATGGGCAACTGGTGATTGGCAGCTTCATCACAACAATGCGCCCACTCCTGCATCATGTCTTGTGCAGAGACTTTGGTGAACCATCAAATCTCCCAGGTGTCTCGGCCCGTCTACAGCCCAGATTTTGATCCCTGCAAATTCTGGCTTTTCCCAAAACTAAAATCACGTTGAAAGGGGAGAGATTTCAGACTGTCGAGATTCAGGAAAATACTATGGGGCAGCTTATGGTGACTGGGAGAACTGTGTGAGGTCCCAAGGTGTCTACTTTGAAGAGGACTGAGGTGTCATTGTCCTATGTTCAATGTTTCTTGTATCTTGTGTCTTTTTCAATAAATGTCTCTATTTTTCGTATTACATGACTAGATACTTTCTGGACAGACCCCACCACATATGAATAATTCGGAAAGTTTTTCATGATTATCTGATTTATATTTATGTCAATATTATTTTCTGAGTCAATAAGAGCAAAATCCTTTAAACTTTATAACCAAAAGTACATTCCTGGATTTTTAAATCCACCTTTAGGAAGGCCTATTTGCCAAATTTTCTACAGTAACAATCTGTTAGTAACAAGATACCCTTCTCCCATGTTAAATGAAGATAGTAGGAAAAATTCCTCTTTGAAGCTAAAGCTCTAGCATGTCTAGCAATGGAGTAGAAGTATATTAGAAGATTCATAGACGTGGTCATCTGCAATCAGTGTCCACGGCATTGTGGCTGAGATGAGACAAATTCACACTGACTACCGAGTCCTGTGGAGGAAAAGGGACTTCGAGGCCACTCTCTCAAGGGGAGAGCTAATCAACCCCTGCCTTAACAGGCTTTTTATTGCTTTTCTGGGCACATGACATTGAGGATGGTCCTCATTTACTATGCACAGGTTCACTTTAGGCAGTTGCAGAAAACAAAGGAGAGGCTGTTGCTAATTACATCAAAAAGAAAGGATATTTGCAAATGTAAAGGTTTGAAAAGAGGTTGAACTGGTTACACTTGTCCTTGGGAGGTTTAGCATAGATTTTAGGAAGTTACTTTAAAGATATGCAGTAAACATTTGCTGCCTCAATTCAGGGTGAGGGAGTTTTAGCAAAAAGCAAGTCTCAAAGCGGCCTAGGTACAATGCAGGCCTGATTCCCCAAGGGAGAACCTAACCGTGGGCTTGGGTCCTGTGTAACAGACCTCACTCCCCACTGGCTTTTCTGAGTGGGAGCTGGGCCCATGCCACGCAGAATGGTCCCCTATATCATACTACTTAGAATACATGTTTGGGTTTGCGGATCTGAAGTGAAAGAGAAGATTTAAAACAGTGGAGATAAGCTAGTTTAAATTTTTTTCTAAATAATGGCATATTTCTCTAAACATTTGGCAAACATGTCTCAGGGAGGTATTGGTATTCTTGCTTAACTATGATAAGCCAGCCCATGAACTAAAGATTACATGGGCTTGGACTTTGTCTTGGATGTTAACCTTCTGTTACAAAAGGAAAATAAATATTTTTCTGAAGATCGTTAGAATGGAATATCCAATTATGTCATTGTTTCCTGTGGGAAAGGATTATTATATAGGCCTGCAGCAATGTGGTGAAACTATTAAGAAAGTCATCTGAAGTCTATAATTTTCCAAAACAATGACGACAGCTCTTGAATATGGTGTCAGACTGCTGAGTGGTGTCAGAGGGAGAAAGGAACTAATTTGTTTTGGTCTCCGGGTGTTGGCCAGAGAGAAAACTAAAGAGACATTTGGGAAGCCAGGCTGGGAGATGTCCTTCGAAATCATGAAGGAAACTGCAGATCAATCTATTTGAGGGCTTTGCCCTCAGGAGTAGGTTTTACTGAGTATAAAGCAGGAAGCTTCATAACTGTAATGTTACTACCTTACTGGGACTTTCAAGCATAGATAGAATGTAAGATTAAAGTTCCCCAGTACCTGTTTATTTTACTGTAATAAAATAAAATATACTTGAGTGTTCAGAAAAATGTCAGAAAAATAATTTATAGGGAGTCATTTTTGTTAAAGTATCATAAGTTGGCCTAAAAATATCTTCTCTACGAAATTAAATTAATTCCTTTTCTTGCAAACAAACATTTAATATTAGTCCAATATGGGTAGTAAGGCAAGGTAGTAGAGCCCAGTTATAGAATTCTGAAATTTGGCATCTTAACTTCATTGAAAATATACATCAGCTAAGGAGAATAGCTGAACCACAGAAGGAAGAAAGGAATGTGTTGAACACCAGCAAAGTGTTTAGGAACAGGTGTCTTTTCGATGACTGTAGGTGGTGATAGTTCCCAAATTTAAATCCACAGGCCAGGCATTACCACTGACATCGAAACAGCCTATGCGGCATTTCCACTTGAATGTCTAACTGGGATCACAAACTCGGTGTACCCAAAATAAACGGTGATTTCATCTTCTGCAACATGTTATTCTTCCTCGCCTTTATATTTCAGTACACGGTCCTAAGTGCTTGTTTCCTCTCTTCCCTCACTTTCCACAACCGAGTTTACCACGGCATCCTCTCACATTTATCTCTCATCTGTGCAAACATCTCCTCCCTACCTGGACTCCTTCCTGGACTATTGCAGAATTGTCTTCACTGATCACTTCTTTTCCACGTGGCCTTCACCCTTCAACATTTCCAATTCCATAGAGCAGCCTGACTGATATTTTTTTTCTGAATTGGCCATTTTTTCCTATTACTTTTTTTCTATCTCTTCTAATCTCTTTGCTACGCAACAGTTTTCAACTACGGTACCAGAATTTCCTTCACAGTATTTGTTTAAAAAAAAATACTCTCGGAGTTTATTTTTTACTATAACTTATTGTGGATTAACTCAATGGCATCTTAAAACACCCAGAATGCCTATTAAAGTTACTTTTGCATTCTGCATCAACTCTCTTCCTCTGGAACCACAACCTCTGGACTGGCTATGTTTAGATTTTTTGCTTTCTTTTTTGAATCTCCATTTTTTTTTTGTGAGTCTGCTGACTTTTCGCAGCTGCTTATGTTTGCAAATGATATTCTGTAGCAGCAGCTTTCAGATACGTTGTGTTTCATAATCACGTCCTGAGATTTTTGTTCTAAAAATTCACTAAGCACAACTAGTGTATCCCGAATCAGAATCAGAAATCCCAGAGAAGCCTGTGTGTGATACAGTACATTTTGAGAAAATTTCCACAGGGACGTTATGCATACCTCCGATGAAGAAAAACTAGGTTCTGTGGACATATTGATAGCTTCTTTGGACTCTCTCACCAATTGTGTAGATCACTATTTCATTGATTTCCTTTTTTCTTTTTCTTTTTTTTATTGAATTTATTGGGGTGACATTGGTTAATAAAATTAATTATATAGCTTTCAGGTGTGCAATTCCATAATACATCATCTGCATTTTGTATTGTATGTTCACCATCCCAAATCAAGTATCATTCCATCACCATTTACCGCCTCCCTCCTCCCCACCCACCTCTCTCTCTGGTAATCATCATAGTGTTGTCTGTGTCTATGAGGTTTTTTTTTTTTTCCTTTGCTTAATCCCCTTTCCCTAGTAGGCTTCCATCATGACCATCTCATAATCTGAGAGAGTGGCAATGAGGCTTGTCTAGTATTAAAATTCAATTCACTGAATGTCCTTAACAAGTAGAACTGGGGATACAATGTTGGAGCCAGGCCCTCTGCTGGCCAGGTTCGGAGGAATTTCCTAAAGTAATTCGGTTTTCTCTCTGCTAATTACACCCCTTTCCCTCAAACCTGCTCCCACCTGTAGCCTCTATTACGGTTTCTTGGTGACTGCATTCAGCAAGAGCTATAGTTGTAAGTGACAAGAAGGATTATACTAAAAGCTGATCACCTTACTGGCTTACCATTGAAGAATATTTTGTGTGTCTTATTTGAAGCAGACAGTTCACTTGGTCTAACTCAGCCTGTAAAACACACTCTCCCCTGTGGTAGGCAGAACCTCAAATTCCAGTGCTATTTTAATCTTTGTTTCAGTCTTAGGTAGGTGCCTGTTCCTGAGCCCCACATGCTTGGTGAGACAGGCAGAATAGTGGCCTCCCATTGATATTCCTGTCCAAAGCCCTGGAACCTGAGGACATGATATTATACATCAAAAGAGAGAGAGATTTAAATATGTGATTCAATTAAGGATCTTGGGATGTGAATAGTATCTGGGTATCCAGGTGGGCCCAATCTAATCACATGACGCCTCAAAAGAACCTTTGCCAGCTGAGGTCAGAGTCGAGGGAGGTGCGACTGGAAAAATGGTCAATGAGATGCAGTAATGTTGGCTTTGCAGATGCTGGAGAAAGAGGCCCAAAGGTCAGGAAACGTTAACAATCTAGAAGCTAAAAAAGACACACAAGGAGATCATCCTCAAGAACCTTGCCAACGCCTTGATTTTAGCCCCGAGAGACACTTTTCAAACCGCGGCCTCCATAACTGTAAGTTAGTAAGTTTGTGTTGTTTTACATTTGTGAGGTTGTTTGTATAGTAGCACTTGGAGGCTGACCCACGTGGTCAGGTATCAGCCAGGTATTACGACAGAGTTTATACACAGCTTTCAGTGCTCCTGCTCTCTGGCTATCCCCCTGCTGCGTTTTCTCCCTTAGCTCCAGTCCTAGTGCTTCTCCAAACCCTGTCCTCCAGCCCTTTGAGCCAATAAGACCACAGGATTCTCATTGGAGCTTTAGATATCCCACGTGGCAGAGACTGGAAACTGCCTCCAGGATAAAAGTCATAAAAGCAGGATATTTAATTCCTGTCATTCCCTTCACTCAAGAGTAGATTCTTTTCAGTATCTTCTTTTCTTTGATTATTCTCTAATGCCCTCAAGTAGTTGCTTTTTGTGATTTTTTTGTAGTGTTTATGGCTGTTATCTACAGAAGCTTGGATCAGTGAGAAGCTTACCAGGCCATGATGGAAACAGGACTACCTTGTATAATTACCCATATAAGTGAAAAAGCAAACAAACAAACAAACAATTGCTGAAAAGAAGAAAGTAAAAAGTAAAATTATCGTACCTTCTCTGAGGGGGTTTCATTGTTCAAATAGTTATTTAATATTTTACAGAATATACACAATTTATTTTTAAAAATATTTCGTTATTTATTTTTAGAGAGAGGGGAAGGGAGGGAGAAAGAGAGGAGAGAAACATCAACATGTGGGTTGCCTCTTGCATGACCCGAGCTGGGGACCCAGCCCACAGCCCAGGCATGTGCCCTGACTGGGAATCGAACTGATAACCCTCTGGTGTGCAGGCTGGCACTCAAGCCACTGAGCCACACCAGCCAAGGAAGAATATACACAATTTACTTAGCCATGTCTTATTATCGGCCATTTGAGTGTTTTTAAAAAATATTCAAAATGACAAATATCACTACTAGGAATGTTTCAATAAAATAAGGGACAGAATAAGTGGGAGATAAATTCCTTGGAGTACATTTCCCAAGTAGCATTTTATTGGTGAAATATATGAGTGATTTTATATCTCATATCACATACAACCAATTTGTTCTCCTAAAAGACTGAGGTAATTTACTATCAACATACAAATATTACTATTTTCTCTGATATCATGAAACTAAATTATATGTATTATTTTCATGGTGAATAATGGTATCTGTACTTGGCCTTTAGTGCTTTGAGCTGTCTGGTATCCTCATTGCTCTAGGAATAGATATTTTGCAGAATCAATCTTCTCCTACTCTAAGTCCACGTGGTTTTAGTGGACAACTTATCACTGGTGTTTCCTAAACATTGAACATTGACCTGAGGACTAAGAATGGCTTCAGTTGACTTATCCCGATGGACACGCACTCTGGTAAGACTGCGCTTTAGTCCAGGCATCTGAATCCCCAGCGCTGCATCACTCCCTGTTTTTGCTGAACCTGTGTCAGCGACTCCTCCTTTGAATATACACATGTTTCTGTGATGATGCAAACAACAATACTTTATTTATGTAAATTTATCAGGGTAACTTTTGATTGTGTGAAAGAAAATTACCCAATTGTAAACAGTGATATATTCAAATGTATTTGAATTTTTGGAATGATTAATAAGGATATGATTGTACTTTGTAATTTGAACTTGTCATTTTGGGGGTCAATTCAACAATGTCACACCTAGTGTGACACAACATTCTATTAATTTAAGGGGGATAATTTTCATCTCTCTGATGAAAATTAGTGATGTTGAGCATTTTGTCATGTGACTCTGGGTCCTCTGTACGTCTTCTTTGGAGAAGTGTCTGTTCAGGTCTTTTGCCCATTTCTTAACTGGGATGTTTGTCTTTGCATATTTTGGAAATATGTATCATTGTCAGATGATACAATGATATCAGCTGTATCATTGACAAAAATGTTCTCCCATACAGCCAGTTCCCTATTTGTCTTGCTGATGGTTTCTCTAGTTGTACAGAAGCTTTTAAATATTATATAGTGCTATTTGTTTATTTTCTGCTTTGTTTCCAGTGCCTTAGCAGATATATGGGCAAAAATATTTCTACACTGAGTATCTGAGCTTTTACTACTTATGTTTTCTTCTAGGATTATTATGGTTTCATGACTTACATTTAAGTCTTTTATCCATTGCGAGTTTATTTTTGTGTAAGTTGGTTGTCTAGTTTCATTTTTTTTGCATGTACCAGTCCAGTTTTCCCAGCACCATTTATTGGGGAGATTGTCTTTCCTCCACTGTGTGCTCTTGCCTCCTTTGTCAAACATCAGTTGTTCATACAGGTGTGGGTTTATTCCTGGGCTCTCTGTTCTGTGCCGTTGATCTCTATGTCTGTTCTTGTGCCATACCAGCCTGCTTTTATTACAGTAGCCTTATATTATAGTTTGATATCAAGAGTTGTGATACCTCTAGCTTTGTTCTTCCTTTGCAAGATTGCTGAGGCTATTTGGGGTCTTTTGGTTCCATATACAGTTTTGGAATATTTGTTCTAGTTCTGTGAAGTATGCCATTGGTATTTTAATAGGAATTTCATTGAATGAATAGATTTCTTTGGGGGGAATGGCCATTTTAACTATGTTAATTCTCCCAATCTTTACATCTGTCAGAATGGCTACCATCAATAAATTAGCAAACAACAAGTGTTGGAGAGGATGTGAAGAAAAGGGAACCCTAGTTCACTGTTGGTGGGAATGCAGACTGGTGAGGCCACTGTGGAAAACCATTTGGAGTATCGTTAAAAAGTTAAAAATGGAGCTCTTTTCACCCAGTGATTCCACTTCTGGGAATATAACCCAAGGGTTCCAAAACAACAGTACAAAAAATATATATACACCCCTGTGTTTATAGCAGCACTATTCACAATAGCCAAGATTTGGAAACAGCCTAAATGCCCATCAATAGATACGTGGATAAAATAGCTGTGGTACATTTACAAAGTGGATTATTATGCAGCAGTAAAAAAAGGAAACTTACATTTTGCAGCAGCATGGATGGACCTGGAGAAAATTATGCTAAGTGAGTTAAGCCAGTCACTGGAAGAAAAATACCACATGATCTCACTTATAGGTGGAATCTAATGAACACAATAACCTAATGAACAAAATACTAACAGAAGCTTAGATACATAAAACAGACTGACAGCTGCTGGAAAGGAGGCAGGGGGGTGCGGTGGGGGATGAAAGATGATGAGGGGATTTATGTACAACCCATGGACACAGATGACAATATGGGGATTGGTTTGGGGAGGGGAGAATGTGGGGTGGGGTGGAGGTGGGGAAAGGGAAAGTGGGAACAACTGTTAACAGCATAAACAATAGAAATAAAAATTTAAAAAAAAATAAAATAAAAATATCCTTAGGTGAGGATTTAAAAAATTGTGTCAAAGATTAAAAATAAATTTCAAATGAAATAAAAAATTGAAAAATAGAAACTTCAAAAATTTAAGGGGGTAAAATAGTAATATAAATTCTGACTAAGGAAGCTTACAGAATATTTGTAGAGTCAGGTATATAAATATCTAATGATAATAAGTACCTCCCAAGTGAACACTTCTTTTTCTACTTTTCAAATGTAACTTCTCCATTATACACATATTTAAATCCTTTTTTTACATTTGGATAATGCCTATACTCTGTTATGTTTTTAACATACTTTCTTGTTTTTAATGTTTGTTTTAATTATATTTTATAGTATGTTTTTACTGGAATATCATAATGTATAACTATCCTTTGACCTATTAAAATATATGTATCTTCAGCTGCTATAAAATGCTTTTTTTTGGTCCTGTCTGGTATGGCTCAGTGGATTGAGTGCTGGCCTGAGAACCAAAGGGTCTCCAGTTTGATTCCCAGTCTAGGGCATATGCCTGGGTTGCTGGGCCAGGTTCCCAGTAGGGGGTGTGTGAGAGGCAACCACACATTGATGTTTCCCTCCCTTCCTCTCTCTAAAAATAAATAGATAAAATCTTTAAAAAAACAAATAAAATGCTTTTTGATTAATCATTTTAGTATATAAATTATTCACTCATGACACATGATGTGAGATCTATTTTACATTGTCTTTATTCTTACATTTATTTATACTAACGTTGGCTTAATAAAACTCACTTTCCCATTGTTGATTTACTTTTTGGTTCATATAATCTTGGTATGAAAGTTTGAATTAACTTTTGGAAATAAGTTTTGGGAAATAATTTTCATTTTTTAATTTAATTATTGTGTCACAAATGTTAGATAAATCAAATTTATAATATACTCTGAATTTTTGAAGGTCAAGTTTACCATTATATATGTATATATCTCTCTCATGTATTTGACCTATTATATATATATATATATATCATATATGAATATCATTCAGTCATGAGAAAGAAGCAAATCCTCTTACTTGCAAACACATTAGTGGAACTAGAGGGCATTATGCTAAGTGAAATAAATCAAACATAGAAAGGCAAATATTGTATAATGTTGCTTATATGTGAAATATAAAAATACCAAACTTGAAGAAACAAAGATTAGAATGGTGCTCACCAGGGCCTGGGAAGGTGGGGGAACTGGGAAGATATTAAAGGTATAAACTTGAAAACAGAAAAAAGAATAAGTTCTAGAGATCTAATGCACAGTGTAATGATTATAATAAGTAATAAGGTATTATGTACTTCAAAATTGCTAAGAGACTAGTGTTGGGAACCGCCCTGCCTGGTTTCAGAAGCTGTAAACCCCCATGGCTAAGGCTGAGTGAGAGACCTTGGGACCATAAGCCATTAAGGAGACAAAGCTTATCTCCCTGGCAGGGTTGCTGCCTCAGCCCCCTTTACTTCACCCTGCTTGGCCCCAAGTAGATGACTGGTTAGCCAATGACTGGCAAGATTCCTCAAGGGAGGGATGACCTAAGACAGGCATGGTCATGAAAAGGCCCTTAGGGAAGGACTTGGGGGCTAGAGAAAAAGGGAGTGATGGACCCTTGACTCAGCTTTGACATAACCTGAGTCCTCATTCTGTCAGTGAGAAGTCTCCTAATCTCTTGGCTGCCTTACTTCCCCGGCCTGACTTAAGCCCTAAACAATGGCAAAGGGTGGTGCAGCCCTGTGCTGGAAAGGGTGGGTTCCCTGGGGCAATCAGGCCTAAGAAAGTATGCATAAAATCCTGTGAAAACTGCTTTGCTAAGAATGTCCCCAATTTTCTGATAAGGGTCCAAGCATGAAATGAGTTTGTTTCCCCAAAGTTTTATGACCCTTTAGCTATCTGACCCTGACTCAGAATAAGCCCTCAGAGTTCTTTGTATGTTATCTATTGTTTGATCCTTACTGCCTGACAATGACTGATGAGCTTTACATATACGCCCTGTATTCCTATGCAAGTAAACTAAATAAAAGCCCATTGAGGAACAGTCTCCTGGCCCTTCTCCTTTGAGAGTTTGGCCACCTTTTCTCCCCAAGCAGATCATGTCTTAGTAGACTTATTTTCATTGGTGGCAGGTGAGGGGCTCTGCGGGCAAAGCTCCCCCAAAGACTAGATCTTAAATATTCTCACCACAAAAAGGAAGTGATGATTATGTGATCTGATAAAGGTGTTAGCTAAAGCTATCTTGATAATCTTATTGCAATATATAAATTTATTAAATCAACATGTTATACACCTTAAATTTACAGTGTAACATGTAAATTATATCTCATTAAAACAATACAAAACAAAAACATGTTCCCAGTCATTATTCCAACATTTCCTCCCAGTGATACTATTCCACATATTTTGAACTATAGTCAAATTTAACCAATCAGTTATCTTTTCCCTTCCAAGGAATTTGAACAAAAGTAGTCTTTAAAGTTTCAGAACTGTTGATACTTTTTCCAACAGTATACCATAGACCTCAAATATTTTTGTATGCCCTTTTACAAACTGTTCTGTAGTTGGTGATTAATGCATGTCAAAGAAATTTTAAAAAGGCTGAGGAGCTCTTCCTTCTTTTTTAATATTACTTTTAACAGTAGCCCCAGCATCCCTAGATTCTACCCATACTGAGGGCAATGTCATAGAGAGATTTAATATATGTACTACACGAGAGCAATGGAAATGTTTTCTCCCTGAGCAGGAGACTGAGGCACTTTTCCAGCAAATAAATCCCAACCTATAGCAGCGTTTCAGAAGACTCACATCTGGAAGAGCCCGAATTCTATTTACAAATAAGGAGCGTGTTATAAAGGAGTATCCTAAACACAAGTAGAAAGGGTTATTACATCTGTACTATACTTAGAACAAGTCTTTTCTTCAGTCTGTGAATTCCACAAAAATAACATAATTTTATGCCCCCAGGATGGTAGACTAGGAGTCAAGGCACAGCTTTTCTTTCTCAGATGCATATTAATACTGCAAGAAATACAGTAAGAAAAGTTTAAAGCACTCATCAGAAACTCTCAGGTACAGGTCTGGGAGGTGTTCATCCTGTAGCAAAAAGGCGTGAGCCAGTTCCTTTAAAGCCCTGTACCCACGCCATGTGTCGGTGTGGTGGAGGAGCTGGACAGTGGGGTCACTGAATAGCCTCCCTGCTTTTTCTTCTCCAGTCTAGGTTCTGAACAGTGACGAGTGAGGTCTGGACATGGACCCGAACAGTTCATAACGAGGGCGATGGGCTGGAACCTGAGTGAACAATCTCAATGAACAAAGTAGAACCCAGGTACAGGGACTTCAACAGATCAGAAAAAAGTACAGATAGAGGGATTTAAACCCAGCAAACCACCACTCAAAGGAGAGAATAGATTAAACTCATTTAGACATACCAACTCTCAACCATATTTACCACATACTTTATTTCTGAATAATTTCCTAGAAGATAGGATGATAAGGGAATAAATCAAGAAAGAAAAAAAGCATAGGATTTAGGAAATAGCGGATCCTTGCCAAAAGTCCAGTGAATAAACATCCAGAGGCCAGTGTGATATAGAATAATGAAAATGTTCTTGATTACCGTTATAATTAATCATCATTATTAGGACAAAATAGCAAACAATTATTGTCCACCTACTATATTCCAGACACTATTTTTCATGTGTTAACTCGTTAAATACACATTCCTACTAGGTAAATACTGTTGAGGTTGAGGCACTTGCCCCAGGTGATGGCAGTCTGATGCCACGTCGCCCTCCTATCTGCTACGTTTCAGAGCCCCTACATCAGTGTCACCCAGTCGCTGGTGTATTATTTAAATTAATCAATAGTCACCTGGGGTAAATGAGTATCCCGAGAAAAAGGAAAGATAAACAAAATTACCTTATCTGCATCTAGGATTAAAGCTGTTTTATAACTCTGTTTTGGCTAACTAGAAAAAAAAGTCATGACATTAAAATAATTTGCTTATCGAACTATACAAATAAGTTGTCCTTTGGAAAACATATTTTTCTCAGTGCAGGATCAAGTTGCCTATTCCGTGCTTGTTTTCCAGTACTTGAAGCTTCAACATTATGCAGGTCTAATCTGTGGGACTGCATTGTGGGTCTTTTTTTTAACCATTCCACCACCAAATAAATCTTCATGGGAAATCAAGAAGAAACCTGTCTTATGATCTACATAATGGTAAGTTTATAAAATATCTATAATAAAACACCACTTATACATGAAATAATTTTTTATTCATTCAATATAAAATCACAGCCAATGCAGCGTGTTTTACTTGTGGTGCTTTATCTTAATTTAAAGTTATTACCATGAAGGAAACAGTTTATTATGTATAATTTATGCATAACATAATTTACTCTGCAAATAAAGTGGCTTATGCAAATTTTTGAACTATAACGTTAATATTAAATAAGAATGAGTAGCTAAAAAATTGGAATAAAGATAAAAATAGCAGCAGTCTTTGCAAGCGGCAGAACTTTCTTAATTAGTGGTCACAGAAACACAGTTCAAGCTAAGTTAATCATGAACGAGTTACTATGAGAACACTAGAGTAGGACAGAGACTGCAGGCAGCCAGCGTTATGAAGCATCAGGGTAAGGCAGCTCTGAGATCCTCGGCTAATAGGCCATGGGGCAGGAACAACAGGAACACTCGAAGGACTTGACACTGATATTTGCTGCTTTTTTACTGGTATTTTTTCTACTGTAATAGTATTTCTCCTATGTTAAGAGAATGGTTTTAGGTGGCCAAGGGTTTACATCCTCACAGATCTACAACCAGAAAGTAAAGAAGGTTTACCTACAAGCTAAATTAAAACAAATTTAGACAAAGACTGGTTCAAGTTGGGTCATGTCCCCAATTGTAATCCATCACCGTGGCTGTGGGAATAAAAAAGTTATGTTGGCTACTTTGAGTCAGATATTTTAGAAATTTCTTTTTGTCACATGTCCTATCCCCATGTCCAAATCTGTGGCCACTTCTGATTTCATCTGCAGCGGTGGTAGACAGCTCTGCGGAAGTTTAAACTTATTCTGGAATCATTCCCCCTTTGAGCAAAACGTGGATCTTTTTTTTTTTTTGCTTTTGTTCAGGACCTTCCGTGAAACCACACCAGCCCATACACGGGTGCAACCAAGCGAGATGGCAGGGGATGGGTGGGAGGGTGGCGTCAATGTCCAGGGAGCAATTCTCCGTCAATAGGGAGTGAGAGTTGATGAATCAATGCCCCAGCCATCGCCGGTTACTTCTTAGAATCTGCAGTTGCCCACAGTGATAGCCAAATTATCAATGCCCTCTTGTGTTGATCTTTCCCTGGATCACTTGCCACTCCCTCATTCTGGCTTCCTGAGCACCTCCCAAGTAAATTGCCCTTACCTAAATGCTTTTCTTGGGCTCTGCTCTCAAGGGAACTCAAACGCAGGTGCCCAAAGCTTGATCAATTATTTTATCCAGGAAATTCATTTTCTCTTGGATCTTCCCCACAAAAGTACGGCTTGTTCCTTTTCATCACCAGCTCTGAACTTTGATGTGGTTTTCATGCCTTCGCTATCTGTAATGACTGTCTGGATGATTTCCTGTAGTCTCTTGTCTGTAAAAATCATCTGTACTCCTGAGATCACACATTTACATTTCCAGTTGAGACTTCCCCCTGAACCCCAGACTTTTTACCCGATTGCTAATTTGAAATTATTTGGCAATCTCGTAGGTATCTCAAATTTAACATGTCCAAAGACAAACTCAATACCTTTCCCAAACTTGCCTTTTCCCACAATACCCTCCATCTCAATACAAGGCAACTCCACTATTCCAGTCTCAGGCTCCAAAGCTGTTGTAATCTTTGAGGCATATTTCTTTCTTGAGACGTCTTTCTTCTTTTAATTTCCATCTCAATCAACAAAGTTTTAAAAATACTTAAGATTCAGCTATATCTTACTTACCTTCATTTTTAGCAACCTGGATAATTCCCATAGTATCCTAACTTGTCTCTATTATCCACCCTTCACTCTTAAAATGTATTTTCCAAAAAGCACTGAGAATGATCCTTAGGAACGTGAATCAAATGTAACACTCTACCACACAAAGCCATTTCTCTCAGTAATGTTACTCTCATGCCATTCAGAGGAAAAGCCAAAGTTCTCATAATGGCCTATAAATACAGATGTCATCTGATTCTTTTTCTTCTGTTATTTTCACCTACTTCATTTCATTCTGGCCACAGCAACCTTGTATTCCTTGAACCAGCCAAGCATATCCCCCCAGATATCCAAACACTTCAAAGCTTCACTTATGGGTCCAATCAAGTCACATTATCAGAGAAACCCTTCTTAAACAGCGTGTGTTACAACCTCCCACACTCCTTGAACCTCTTTAGTACATGTCATTGCACTTAGTACCACTTCACACGTATACTTATTTGTGTGTTCATTGTCCTTGGTCTCTCTGTAAGCTGTAAGCTCTAGGAAGGGAGACCCACAAGACAGTTGGATACGTAAGGGGTTCCCAGCTTATATTTTGTTGAATGAACGGAGGAGCAGGATGAGAGAAGATGACTGTTCCAGTTCATTCGACATCGTTGAATTGATGAGCCACCCGGGAGGAGAACAGATTCTTCTAAATATATTCTGGAGCATGAATGATTTGGGCGATCAGTGGGAAACAGTGCAAGCAGAACAGTGCCCCGCCGCCCTCTGGAGTACACTACAGCCCTTTCCTGTCTGTAAAACTGAGTTAGAAACATGACTGTGATTTTTTTTTAGGGGCACACTGACATGTACACACCACACTGTGTCAATGATGTAAAGGAAATGAAAACCTTATGAAAAGCACAATTACTTTTCGTTTTAAATGAAGAAATCTTTTACTCTGGGACCAAATAGAGAGGATATTATGTAGTGTAGTAAAGAACAGCTCAAAAATCTAATTACAGTAAACATGCAGTACTTTTTATGTACGATTGTGTTTAAAGCAAGGATGCACTGTTTCCATGTGATTTCAATTTTGAAAGTTTTTGGTGAATTTTTTAATAAATGTATTCCTTATAATTTATCTAGATTAAAAATTGATCATTGATGGAAAGATATTAAGGAGAAAACCCAGAGGCTAATGACAATCAAATGAACTAAAGAAACTTATAACTTTCAAAAATTATAATTTAAAAATAAATCTTTTAAAAATCATATCTCCACATTCCCTAAATCAAAATGCTGCAATCAACCAATTGGATCATTATGAAAACTGGATTAAAATCCATCCATCTTTTTTATTACAATTCAGCAGTGTTCTTCAAATCAAGCAAAATTTAATAAATCATTGCAGGACTTAATAAAAGAACAGAAGATTTATGTATCTAATAAAAATTCACTCAGTTCCAATTGTATTATTGAATTTGTTTCCATATGTCTTATCACCTACTAGATATCATTTTGTTTCTCAAAATACAAAAAACAGAAATTGCTTCTAAAATACTTTTTATAGAAAAATATATTGATTTCTCAAGCATTCCAAATGTCTGTTCTTTTAAAATGTGTGGATTCAAGAACATCTTGCCTCAGAAAGCATCAGCAGGAGGTTTTCTTGGATGCCGAACTTCAGACCAATGTTGTGATTCTAATAGTCTACTCCTCCTAACTCACAAAGGATTTTCCCTAAAGAGTTTCGGAGAATGAAGAGAGAGTTAAAATTAAGTACATTCTAAATGTACTGGACATTTTTGTAGCTAAATTATAGAATTCAAGCCTGTAGCTTCTTTGTGATTTTAGTAGCAAAGAGGCTACTTTACTGAAGAATGTTTCATAGCGTGTCAAATTATATTGTAATCCTTCTTTTGTCAAGGAGAAAGAAGGGTAGTTCTCATTTAAAAGCACTTTTGCGTATTTATTTCTAGCTCATCGATTAAGAATTAAGACCAATTAAGAATAATCTGTAGGGTTAACCATTTGCTGGTAATTGGAATGTGCCTACTCTGCTATAAGCATTTGAATAATAGGGGTGGCTTTGTTTCATAAAGATAACATTAGATGACAGTGGTCATATGAATTTCCCCCAACAAAGGATGCTGTTCCTGTGAGGACCAAAAAGAGCTTGTAAAACTGATACGGGGCACAACACAAATCAGAAGTCAGTACTGGGATAAGCTTTCTTAAGAAATAAGGGTACATGGCCCATGTGTTTGGATCATTAGTCCTTAAAGCCAGGCTAGGTTTTTAAATAAATTCATTTTCCTGAAAAATTCATTTTCATTTTTCTAAAAAAAGAAAAAGAAAGAAAGAAAAAGAAACAAGGGTATGTACCCCAGCACTTATCAAGAGCTTTGTGTGGTAACTACCTGAGCACATACTGGGAAACCTTTATTCTAGTCCCTTTTCACATTTAACTAATTCTGTAACCTTGAGCAAACCATTTAACATTTTGGGTCCTCCTTTTTCTTTTTTGTAAAATACCAAGAACTTTCACCCAAAAACTTTGTTTATGTTTATTATTGTCATTTGTTTCAAAAATGTAATTCCCATGTATTCCCACCAGGACATAATCTCTAAAATATCATATTAAGTGCACAGGGTTGTTAACGTGAGTGCTTTTCACACAGTCTAAACTCAAATTTTCACAGACCATTGGTGTTTGTCAAAATGTAAATATTTGCAATAAACTTCTGTAATTCATAAATAAAACAATTAGGATATACATGCTTTAATAAAGCATTGAGTATTTTTACCCTATGTGTCAATATATACACATTGTGATAATACCAAAATGACGAGGAAAATCTAAGCAAATCTAAATACTGAGATTGCAAAAGAAAATTTCAAGTAGTTGGGCCACAAACTATTTTATTTCCTGATAGTAATTCAGTTTCTTTTTAATTGAATGTATGTTATTTGATTTAGATATAACTTTTCTTCATTCACTAGTAAAATAATCTTTGGAGGGAATACATAATTTCTCTAATAGTTACATCTTATCTTTTCTAAAGGCAAGTTTAAATCAAATTTACATAGCAACTTCATAATAACCTTTCCCTTTCTCTTATCATTGCATTCTCCACAGCCAATAAATAGGGACCAACTGTAAGGTAAAAGTTCAATGTTTACATATTTTTATATAAGTTACATTAATAAAATTTTCTAGCATGTATAAAAGCATCTTCATCACTATTCACAGTGCTCAGATAAAAAGGAAATATAAGAAATAAACAAAATGTTATTATAGCAAAAGAAAAAGTATACATCTTTTACCTTTATTTCGTGTTCCCAGTACGATGGAAAATAAATGCAGGTCAGAGAACCCGAAGCATAAACAGGTTAAAAAGCATTTTAAAGAAAACATACCAGGTAGTGTTTATTCATGTTTATACATTTGTGTTCAACCATTATAAATTAATCTAACTTTACCCTTTGCAGCATTAATCTTTCAGCAGAATATTTTTTCATGAACAAATTATTTCTTTGTCTAAGTGTTGTACCATATTAAAATGAACAAATTATATCATGACCTTAGTCCCGCTCAACAGAAGGAATTTTGTCTAGGATTTTTTGTGTTTTAATGGAAATGAACAAAAAAACCCCTGCCACTATGGAATGTGCATTCCGTGGGGGAGGAGCAAGCGGGGGGGATGGACATATAAACCTGACCAAGTGGCCTTAACTTTTTCCTCAGCTTGGCTACATTTTAGATGGCCTTCTCTCTGCCCCGGGTGCCTGACTTCCTTCGCCCTGAGGCCCTTACAGAATGCAGATGGCCACACTGCAGAGATCCTCCTCCTCCTGTTTCTTAGAGTATTTATTTTAGAAAATTTCTCATTGTATTTCTCTCTTTTTCCCTTTGATATGCAAACCTTTTTAAAACAATCTTGCCAGTTTTCCAACCAAGGACTGTTTTTCTGTAGGACCTGGGAACCATCCCTTTGACGTGTGTGTGGTCATCACGGAGGATAATGGCCCTATCTCCTGGGTCATGAAAGGGTAGGAGCTTGAACTCAGTGGGCACCTTGTTTCAAGTTGTAAAACTACCTCCTGTCATAAATGTTTAAGAAAATTTACTTTTCCTTAGGGTAAGATCAATTAGCAAACACAGATGGCCTATGATCTTTTCTACCCCAGCTCTTAAAACCTTTCCAGCCCTTTCTTTACGCAAACTTGAGTTCTGACTGGATTTTTGGTCTCTCTTCCCTATTGCCATAGCCTTGAATAAAGTCTTTCTCATCTATTTTTTCCACGTGCAAGTTTAGCTCTGCAAAACCTAAGTATGTACTGCAATAAAAACAGTAAAGCAAGATCAGGGTATTCGTGCTATTAGAAGTACTATGGGGAACCATTAAATAGAGTGGGTGAGAAAGGCACCATTTCAGCAAATACTTGATACAAGACCTGAAGGTAAGAAACCACCCTTGCAAGAGCAGTCAATTCAAAGTCCTGAGGGGTGAGTGAGTAACTGCAAGGTGGCCAGTGAAGTTGCAAAGTGACACAGGTAGAGGAATACAGTATGAAATCACAGAGGCCACGTGGCTAATAATAAAGGGCACTGTAAACCATTTTCAGGGTGACTGCACTTATTCCAAGACAGAAAAGAAAAGGAGCCACAGGAGATTTTTGAGCCACAGTAGTAATTTTTGGACTGATGTGTTAAAAAAGGACCATCGTACCCTGACTGGAGTGGCTCAGTTGGCTGAGCGTCATTCCGCTAAGCAAGAGGGCACTGGTCTGATTCCTGGTTAGGGAACAGGCCTGGGTTGCAGGTTCCATCCCCAGTTGGGACACGAGAAGCAACAATTGATGTTTCTCTCTTACATCAATGTTTCTCTCCCTCTCTTTCTCCCTCCCTTCCCCTCTCTCTAAAAATAAATAAATAAAACCTTTAAAAAATGGGGGGGCATTGCTCTATTGAAAATGCATATGCTGGCGGAAAGAGTGGAAGCAAGGATACCAGTTAGAAACTTATAGCAATAATTTGGGGGGAAGAGAGAGAGGGGAGGGGAGGAGGAAAGCACTTTTGGAAGTATGAGAAGTGATTGGGTATTCTGGATAGATTTTGAGCATAGAGTCAAGAGCATTCCTTAACATTGGATTATGACAATAAAATGGATGTCAAGAATAGATTGAAATATTGTTGGGTTTGTATGTTTGGTTGGTTTGTTTTGATGTTTGATTTTTGTCTTCCCCCTTGAAGCATTGAGTTTCCTTAACTGAGCCAGATAGTTTGAGGAGAAAGTTTAGGAATTCAGTTTTGAACATGTTATGTTGAAACATCTATTTGATCAACATTTGATCAGGTTGAAGTTACACAACCTGAATGAATAATAGAAACATCAATTTCAAACATTAGTTATGAGAATCAACAGCATTTGCAAATGAGAAGTTCTCTACTCCATGCACATCACATAGCAAGGGCCTCGTTAATGTTAATATATTACATGTACACCTGTTGATATAGAATCACTCTTACTCCCACCTTTCACACTTGAAATGAAATTATGAATAATATATATAATCTACCTCTATGATTGAAAACAAAGCTCAAGGTATACTTTAAAAATAATCTCAATAAATAATCTCATCATAGTGTTTATTATGATGCTAAATAAATTCAAATAAACAGGTTATAAATAATGCAAGATATTTTATAATAATGTTTATTAATGAAATTCAAATGAATCTCTGGATTTTATGTGTCACTGCTAATTTAAAAGTATTTGGCTTCTGTTTCTTTTTTCTTTTTTTTTATTGTTGTTCAAGCACAGTTGTCTCTACTTTCCCCTCCACCGCCCACACCCCACCCACCACCAAATCTCACCCTCAGTCCTACTCCCCTTTGGCTTTGTCCATGGGTCCTTTATACATGTTCCTTGATGACCCTTCCCCTTCTTTCCCCCATTATCCCCTCTGCCCACCCCTCTGGTCACTGTCAATTTGTTCTTTATTTCAATGTCTCTCATTATATTTTGCTTGCTTGTTTGTTTTGTTGATTAGGTTCCATTTATAGTTGAGATTACATGGTATTTGTCTTCCTCTGCCTGGCTTATTCCACTTAGCGTAATGCTCTCCAGTTCCATCCATGCTGCTGTGAGGGTAGGAGCTCCTTCTTTCTTTCTGCGGCTTAGTATTCCTTTGTGTAAATATATCACAGTTCTTTGATTCTCTCATTTACTGATGGGCACTTAGGCTGTTTCCAGCACTTGGCTATTGTAAATTGTGCTGCTATGAACATTGGAGTGCATAGGCTGTTTTGAATTGGTGTTTCAGTATACTTAGTGTATAATTCCAGCAGTGAAATTGCCAGGTCGAAAGACAATTCCATTTTTAGTTATTTTAAGAAATTCCATATGGTTTCTCACAGTGGCTGCACCAGTCTGCATTCCCACCAACAGTGCACTAGGGTTCCCTTTTCTTCACAACCTCGCCATCACTTGTTTATTGATTTGTTTGATGGCCATTCTGACCAGTGTGAAGTGGTATCTCATTGTGGTTTTAATTTGCATCTTTCTAATGGCTAATGATGCTGAGCATCCTTTCATATGTCTCTAGGCCCTCTGTATGTCCTCCTTGGAGAAATGTCTGTTCAGGGCCTTTGCCCATTTTTTAATTGGATTATTGTCTTTCTTCTGGGGAGTCAAGTGAGTTCTTTATATATTTTGGAGATCAAACCCTTGTCCAAAGTGCCATTGACAAATATATTTTCCCATACAGTTGGTTCCCTTTTCATTTTACTGCTGTTTTCTTTAGCCATGCAGAATCTTTTTATTTTAATGAAGTCCCATTTGTTTATTCTTTCCTTTTATGTCCCTTGCTCTAGGGGACATATCAGTGAAAATATTGCTGCTTGGAATATTTGAGGTTTTCTTGCCTGTATTCTTCTCTAGGACTTTTATTGTGTTGTGACTTATATTTAAATCTTGTACCCATCTTGAGTTTATTTGTGTGTATGATGTAAGTTGGTAGACAAGTTTCATTTTTTTGCATGCAGCTGTTCAGATCTCCCAACATCATCTGTTAAAGAGGCTATTTTAAGTTTATTAAAGCAAACTTACACTTCTATGTTAAATGTTGCCTTTTCTTTTTTATTATATTTTATTGATTATGCTATTACAGTTGTCCCAGTTCCACCCCCCCGCCCTTGCCCACCTCTATCCAGCACCCCTCACTCCCTCAGGCAATCCACACACTGTTGTCCATGTTCATGGGTCACGCATAAAAATTCTTTGGCTACTCCATATCCTATACTGCACTTTAAATCCCCATGGTTATTCTATAACTACAAATTTGTACTTCTTAATCCCCTCACCTCTTTACTAATTCCCCCCAAACCCCTCCTATCTGGCAATAATTAAAACTTTCTCCATACCCATGATTCTGTCTCTGTTCTTCTTTTTTGTTTAGTTTGTTTTTTAGGTTCAATTGTTGATAGATATGTATTTATTGCCATTTTATTATTCACATTTTTATCTTTTCTTCTTCCTTTTAAAGACAACCCTTTAATATGCTTTGTAATACTGGTTTGGTGGTGATGAACTCCTTTAGCTTTTTGTTGTCTAGAAAGCACTTTATCTGTCCTACAATTCTAAGTGATAGCTTTTCTGGGTAAAGTAATCTTGGTGGTAGGTCTTTGCTCTTCATTACTTTGAATATTTCATGCCAATCCTTTCTGGCCTACAAAGTTTCTGTTGAGAAATCAGCTAACAGTCTTATGGGACTCTCGTATGTAACAGTCGTATGTAACTCTCTGCTTTTCTCTTGCTGCTTTTAAGATTCTCTCTATCTTTAACCCTTGGCATTTTAATTATAATGTGTCTTGGCGTGGACCTGTTTGTGTCATCTTGTTTGGGACTCTCTGCTTCCTGGACCTGCATGTCTGTTTCCTTCACCAAATTAGGTAAGTTTTCATTCATTGTTTTTTCAAATAGATCTCCAATTTCTTGTTCTTTCTCTTCTTCTTCTGGTACACCTATGAATGTGGATATTGAAATGCTTAAAGTTATCCCAGAGTCTGTGTACACTATCCTTGTTGTGGGGGTCTTTTTTCTTCTTGTTGTTCTGATTGGTTATTTTTTGCTTCCTTCTGTTCCAAATTATTGATTTGATTCTCAGCTTTATCCACTCTCCTGTTATTTCCCTGTAAATGGAAAATAACATTTCCCTTCTGTTCTTTATTTCATTTAGTGTATCCTTCGTTTCTGACTGGGCCTTTTTTATGCTGCTATGGTTCTTACTAAGTTCCTTGAACATCCTTATAATGAGAGTTTTCAACTCTGCATCTGATAGATTGCTTATCTCCATTTTGTTTAGGGTTTGTTTTCTTTTTCTGGAATTGTGATCTGTTCCTTTATTTGGGCCGTATTTCTTTGTCTCCTCATTTTGGCAGCCTCTCTGTGTTTGTTTCTATGTATTAGGTTGATCTGCGTTGACTCTGTGTCTTGATAGTGTGGCCTAAGATAGTAGGTATCCTGTCGGGTCCAGTGGCACCGGCTCCCCTATCACCCAAGCTGGGTACTCAGGGTATTCAGCTCACACAAGGGCTGAATACCCCCTCCTCTTGTAGTTGAGCCTTGGTTGCTATTGGCAGATCAATAGGAGGGATTAATCCAGGCCTGTCAGCTGCTAGGACTGGCTGTGACCACTGACCACCAACCTCCACCCTCTGTAGAGGATCTGCTTTTGGGGGGCAGGGTTGTGAGGCTCCAGCATGGTCTGTAGCTGTCCACTGGGTGTGCAGGCTCTGGGGTTTCCTAGGTGGTGCTGGCCAAGTTCACCTACCACCTGTGTTCTACCCAGGGTCACCCAGCATGAGCTATAAAGCAGCCTACAGATGGCTGCTACTTGTGCTGGGCTTTGAGGTTCCCAGGCAAAGCTGAGCTGTGATCCAAGGCTGGTTGCTGCTACTGTTGGTCCTGGGGCCACTTAGCAAGAGGTAAGGTATCTAGGGACTCACTGAGGCCAGCTGTTGCTTGTTAGAGAGTATTTGGGAGAATGTGAATCATGAGCTGAGACAAGTCACTCATACGGAAAAGTCAGTGTTATCAGCTTCAGTGTTCCATAAGTTGGGTGGAGCATAGCCTCTGGGAATCACCAGGGCAGGACATACCATGTGAGCCAGGTTAAGGGAGTCTCAGATATGGTAGGTGTCTGCAAGTTCTGTGGCTCTTGGGGGGGAGTGTTCAGAAAAGGAACAATGGCCTCTGCCCATCTTTCCTGTCTGGGAAAAAGCTATTATCCAGCTCTTTCCTAATGCCAGACACTTCAGATCCTCCTTGTATGCCACTGGTGCCTTTCAAGTTGCTATCCCAGTGCTGGAGCTCAGAGGGAGTGACTCTGAGTAAGTTTGTGTGTGGGTCATTTAGGAGGAACTACTTGTGAATCCATAGTTTCTTCTACTGATCAATCTCCACTGGTTTTTACAGCCAGAAGTTATGGGGGCATATTTTCCTGGCATTGCAATCCTGGGGCATATGGAGTGCCTGGGACCCATTGCTCCTGAGATAGCCCTTCTGAATTTTTATCTACCACACATAGGTGTGGGACCAGCCCATTCCACATCTTCATGTCTCCTACCAGTCTGGATGGATGTGGTATCTTTAGCTCTGTAGTTGTCAGACTTCCATTCAACTTGATTTCTGATGCTTGTGTGATGGGTTATTCCATAGTTAGTTGTAATTTTGATGCGTTATTCGAGGAGGTGAGCCATGTTTACGTATGCCTCCATCTTGACCAGAAGTCGAATGTTGTATTTTCAATAGGATTCATTGTTTTTGCTGTAGCTGTTAACTAGACTGAAATATTTTCAATTGTTATTTAGTTGCCAACGCTATAATATATAGACTAGACTACATGTCCAAGTGAATAAATTATTCAATAATTTTCAGAAAATATCTTTATTACATTTAAGCCTTTGTTCATTGAAATGATTTTCTTTCTAAAAATTTTATCTTTATTGTATTTTTCCATTACCATTTAGTCTCTTTATACATCCCTCCCCACAGCAATCACCTCATTATTGTCCATGTCTATGAGTCCTTTTTCCATTTTGCTCGATCCCTTCACCCCTCATATCCCCTACATCACTAGCTGTCATGCTGCTCTCTATCTATGAACCTGTCCCCAGTTTCTTTGCTAGTTCAGTTTATTCATTATATTTCATATGTAAGTGAAATCGTATGGTATTTGTCTTTCTCTGACTGGCTTATTTCACTTAGCATAGTGTTCTCCATGTCCATCCATATTCTTGCAAAGAGTAAAATTTTCTTCTTTTTAATGGCTGAGTAGTATTCCATTGTGTAAATGTCCCATAGTTTTTTATCCACTATGACAAACCCACTGCCAGCATCATACTCAACAGGCAAATCCTACAATCATTCCCCTTAAGGTCAGGAAGAGGACAGGTACGTCCACTTTCACCTCTCTTATTCAACTTAGCATTGGAAGTTCTAGCCACAGCAATCAGATAAGAAGAAGAAATAAAAGACATCAAAATTGCCTTTTATTAAAGGCAACGAAGAAGTAAAACTGTCATTGTTTGCAGATGACATGATATTATACATAGAAAACCCCAAAGATTCCACCAAGAAACTACTCAGTCTGATAAATGAATTCAGCAAAGTAGCAGGATACAAAATAAATATCCAGAAATCAATTGAATTTTTATATGCCAATAATGAACTGACAGAAAGAGAAATTAAGAAAACAATCCCATTCATAATTGCTACAAAAACAATAAAATACCTAGGAATAAACCTAACCAAAAATGTAAAAGACTTCTACTTGGAAAAGTATGAGAGACTGAAGAAAGAAATAGGAGATACAAGTAAGTGGAAGCACATACCATGTTGGATAGGAAGAATTAACATTATTAAAATGTCCATATTACCCAATGCAATCTATAGATTCAGCACAATTCCTATCAAGATTCCAATGACATAGTTCACAGAACTAGAACAAATAGTTCAGAATTTATGTGGAACCACAAAAGCAATCTCATAACAACAGCCATCCTGAGAAAGAAGAACAAAGTTAGAGAAATCATGCTACTTATTATCAAACTATACTCTAAGGTCATAGTAATCAAAACTGTGTGGTACTGACATAAAAACAGACACATAGATCAATGGAACAGAATAAAGAGCCCAGAAATGAACTCACACCTTTATAGTCAATTAATATTTGACAGAGGAAGCAAGCACCTACAGTGGGCTAATGATAGCTTATTCAATAAATGGTGTTGGGAAATATGCAGAAAAATGAAATTAGACCATCTTATACCACACACAAGAAAAAATTCAAAATAGACCAAAGGCTTAAATGTCAGATCCAAAATCATAGAAATCATAGAAGAAAATATAGGCAGAAAAATATCAGACATTGCTTGTAACAATATTTTATCTGATATATCTCCCCAGGCAAGGAACAGAAAAGAAAGAAGTAAACAAATAGGATTACATCAAACTAAATGTTCCTCTTTATAACAACTTTCCTTTATACTCTTGAAATTTTTATAAAACGTTTAAAACTTTGGTGTTATTGATTTATATTGGGTTTACTATGGCAGGACATTTGAAAACAATGCTGGATAGAAGAGAGCTCTGTGCTGTGTAGGATGTGTGACATTCCTAGTCCCTGCCCCCTAACTGCCAATAGCCCCTCACCTGCATCTCTGTATCAGCCAGATGTCCTCACACATCGTCTAGATGCCCTCACTGTGACCATACAGAAAAGAACACAATAGTGGTTTTGGGCCCATTAATTAAATATTTAGCTAGTAATTTAAATGATTGCCGGTTTATTCAACATGCATTACTTTGACAAAACAGAAAAGAAAATACCTAGTTTTACCTAAGGTTGACAAAATTACTTTTCATTTGTCAACTAGAAATACTAAGAACATATAGATTTATTATTTAATTTATATAAAGTATCTATATTCTTTTGAATTGGTATTTTGGGATTCTTAGGATATATTCCTAGAAGTGGAATCATTGAGTCAAAAAGGAATTCCCTTTTTAATTTTTTGAGGAAATTCTATGCCTTTTCTCCACAGTGGCTGCAGCAGTCTGCATTCCCACCAAGAGTACACTAGGGTTCCCTTTCCTCTGCATCCTTGCCAGCACTTGTTTGTTGATTTATTAATGATGACCATTCTGACAAGTGTGAGGTGATATCTCACTGCAGTTTTAATTTGCATCTCTCTGATGATGAGTGATGTTGAGCATTTTTTCATATGTTTATGGGCCATCTGTATGTCCTCCTTGGAGAAATGTCTATTCAGGCCATTTGACAATTTTTAAATTGGATTATTTGTCTTCCTGGTGTTGAGTCCTGTATGTTATTTATGTATTTTGGAGATTAAACCCTTGTCTGATGTATCATTAGCAAATATGTTCTCCATATAGTCAGTTCCCTCTTCATTTTGCTAATGGTTTCTTTAGCCATGCAGAGGATTTTAAATTTTATGTAGTTCCATTTATTTATTTCTCACTTTGTTTCCTTTGCCCTAAAAGATATATTGGAAAATAATACTGCTATGCAAGATATCTGAAATTATGCCACCTATGTTTTCCTCCAGGATTTTTCTGGTATCATGACCTATAATTAAGTCTTTTATGCATTTCGAGGTTATTCTGATGTATGGTGTAATTTGGTGGTCTAGTTCCTTTTTATTTTTTTTGCAGGTACCAATCCAGTTCTCCCAACACCAATGATTGAAGAGACTTCCTTAATTCCATTGTATGTTTTGCCTTCTTTGTCAAATATTAATTGACCAAAAAGGTGTGGGTGACCAAAGGTGTTCTGTTCCATTGATCTATGTGTCTGTTCTTATTCCAATACCAAGACTATTTTGATTACAGTGGTCTCATAGTTTGATATCAGGTATTGTGATCTCTCCAGCTTTGTTTTTCTTTCTCAAGATCGCTGAGGTTATCTGGGGTCATTTTTGGTTCCATATACAATTTTGGAATATTTGTTTCATACCATTTCAAAAGAATGCATGCACCCCTATGTTTATAGCAGCGTTATTTACAGTAGCCAAGATTTGGAAACAGCCTAAGTGCCCATCAGTAGATGAGTAGAAGAAAAAAACATGGTACTTCTATACAACAGAATACCACACAACAACGAAAAAGAAGGAATTTTTACCTTTTGTGACAGCATGGATGGAACTGGAGATTATGCTAAGTGAAATAAACTACAAATACCATATGATCTTACTCATAAATGGAATCTAATGAACAAAATAACAAGCACAATAGAGCCAGAGTCATGGAAAATGGAACAGTCTGACAACCGTAAGAGGGGAGAGGGGAGGTGGTGACCTGTGAAAGAAGGTGAAGGGATTAGTGAAAGAACATATAAGAATGACCCATGGACATGGACAACAGTAGGGGATTGACTGAGAGAGGGGGGCCTGGGTGGAGGGAGCCAAAGGGAGAAAATTGGGAGAACTGTCATAGCATAAACAATAAATTTTTTAAAGGAATAAAGTATGTTATATAGCCAGTGGAATATTTTTATTATTGGCAATACAATTGGACCACAATAGCATTCATGTGGGCAAAATGGAAGGTAATATCTTTTAATCAGGTGACAAAGAATATAAGACTATTGTTAGTTAAATATTAAAATTTTAGGTCACTTGTTTTATGACAGACATTCCACTAGACATTTTGTGAATTGTGTTAGTCAGGGGATCTCATCATCCTGGTTGAAATCAGGGAGCTCATCTCAATGGTCACAACCTTCCCCATTATCCTCAGACTACAGAGAACAACAACTCCAGTTTTCAAGGATGGTGGTGCCCCCTCACTTCCTACTGCTTCGCTGAAGGAAAAGTTTCCTGTTTCCCTTAAGAGATATACTACAGAGTGAATATGCAGAATATATACGATAAAATGCATTTCTACGTTTTTGTTTTGAAGTCTTTGGGTTATTTCTTCTACATCATGCCAGAGAAGTTTTGTCATCTTAACCTTATCAGTATTAGACCTGCTTGACCTAAGGTTTTAGTTAAATATCCAAGAAAACTGCTCAAACTAACACATTAAATCTAAAATCTCTGTTCATGTGTTCTTAAATCTATAAAATGTATGAAACAAAGTTATCCTCTTAACCTAACAATTCTTATGTGTATTTTTCAGGATCCTGCATATAAAATTATAAAGTTTTATAATTCATCTAGAGCATAAGATGTTCCCTTCTAAGTGAGACTTTTGCGCTTTTCCTTCCTGGGACATGCTGGGATACACCACTAGTTATAAATTTAAGGCAGTGAGAAATGATGGGGATAACTCTTAGGGAAAACAATCTTTCCCTTGCAGGGCGACTACTTTTGTTTCAATTATTATAGGTTCTTCAAGCAAGGGTAGATTGGTATCCACATTCAGGGAGAAAGGGCTGGGCTACTTCTGTGGAAAAGGAGGGTCAGGGAGGCTTAACAGTTCAAGATTATCTCTTTTCTTCTAATATAACTGTATATCCCAAGTCTCAAGATCCTATTACTTCTTAATCAATACCCCAACATTCACAAAGGAGACTTAGTATTTAAGTTCTTATACCCGTACATTTAAAATACTGGCCTGACTTTCAATTACATGTTAACTGGGGCTACAAAAAATTAGAGATAAATTTGAGATTGTCATAGAATTTCTTTGTTTTTACTGACATGACATTAACAGAGTTTAAGCTCCTCAGTTTTTCATTTTCTTCTTAAAAACTCTTGAGTGTAAACAAAGACAGCTATTAAATCTTGTTCTTACCATCAGAATTCCTACAATGATAGTTAAGTTTTGGGCCATTTGCTTTCCCAAAGCCTTGATTCTAATAGGTATTCTATCCCAAACCATTTGCAATTATAATTTAATTTCTGTGATGATGCCACTTGTCAGAGATTACCAGAATCCCATTTTCCATTGGTAAGGATCTCATTGATGCTTCAAGGTCTAAGACATAAGAAAGCCAACATTAAAATCCCATATTTGCGTGTCCATCTCCCTGAAGCCACTCTTGGTACCACATACCATAGTAGTGAAGGTCAGTTAGGAAATGAAGCCCCATTAGGCATTACAAAAATAGGACATTTCAGCACAGAATTGGTTACAGAAGTGTTAGGAGGCTGAAAGAGCAAGAAGGATGCTGAATTCATATAGAGAACTGCATGAAACATCTACCACCTCTAGTTCCGGAAGAACACACAAGAAGTGACTTCCCTGGAGGATGAAGGGGCCAAGAACTCTCACTGGTGCTCAGCCATGGAGACAGTTGTGACCTACCAGATACTCCATGTAAGGCTGGGTTGTTCTGGGAGAGGAAGCCTGAGGAAGGCCCCAGTCTGACTGACAAAGGGGTGCGATGAAAGATAAGGCTGCATAAACTGGGTGATGATGTGCCACTGACGAGGACTGGAAGCAAGAAGGGTCTTCCTTAGACACACTGCCATTCTTCTGCTTTCTAACCTCCCTGTGGGCCTCCCTTAGGTAGAATCTAACAGGCAGGCCTTTGTTTTGCACAATGTTCAAAAAATGTAGAGTTCCTGTCTTAGTGTCAAAGAGCAGAGGATAGAACAGTTATCCTGGAGAGTTACACTGTAAAAAGGCAATAAGGAAATTACTATTTATTAACTCATATATTAACTCATTTTGCCAACACAACAAAATGACAGTATGGTATTATGATCTCCTTTTTACAGATAAGGAAACTAAGCTAAAGAGAAATTAAGATACTTATGTGTATACAGATGGTAAGTACAGCACTGAGATCTGATACTGAGCATTGTGTTGTTGGAACGGAACACTGAAATAAAGTTAACGTGTGTACATTTCTTGGCTCATGATAGATTTGGTCCAGTTAAATGATTCCTCCAACCCCTAGGCTTAATATATGCCGCATCTTGGTTATAATTGGTTTAAATATTTTAATCTGTCTGATAACCTAATTTATGCAGTTGATCATGCATTTGACATATATCGTATTAATGCAGAATAGTACATAAACTGATACATGTTAAAAGTCAATTCAAAGGTCTATACCAGAGTTCATAATATTGTACCAATATTAATTTTCTGGTTTTGACAATGTGTTGTACTATGGTTAGGTAAGATATTACACTGGCAAGCTTGTCGAAAGTTACATGGAAAGTATGTACAATTTTTGCAATTTCTTGTAAGTTAGGCTGTTTTAAAATAAAAAGGTTTTTATAAAAAGTCAACTAGGAATCCTAAACAGTAGTTAAAAATGGGTTCTCCAGTTGCTGTCACAGTGTGAGATTACATTAAAATTTGCATGTATAAATTAAAAATTGTAATATAAAATTATTAAACTGCTGGATTAATAAACCCTTGAACATTTAATATTTAAAACCCTGTGCTAAGTTATTACCATAATTCATAAAACTTGTAGCAATTGTGACACTTACTGCTATCCCATTTCATTGGTAAAGAAACTGAGGCTCAAATATTTTTTCGCCAAGAGTATACAGCTGGCAAATACCAAAGCTAAAGTCATGCCATTTCCATTGTAAACCATTGGCTCTCATGGAATTTTAATGCTTTGATTCTGCAATTTTCAACATTTTCATCATATGGCACATATAAACTAATTACTAAAATTCTGCAGCACATCAGAAATATATATTTTTTGGTGGGGTGGAGGGATGGGGAGAAAAGGCACACAACTGTAATTGAATAACAATAAAAAATTTAAAAAAATATATATATATATTTTTGCCAATCTGTCAAAAAATGTTATGATTTTGCTTCATTCACACCAGATGGCTACTGTTGTGTTGGCTGCTGTCATTTTTTATTTGATAATGTAAGGAAAAAGGGATCAGTGCCCCTTACTAAATAGTCAGATATTGCATGTTTTAAAAATTCTTATGGCACTGGTTGAAAATTACTGTTTTGATTGAAAAAGTCATCTTGTCTAGGTCACCACTCAATGACACAACAATGAAAAAGCAATTTCACTCTCAGTACCATTTCACTCTCAGTACCATTTATTTCATTTTGCTCATCTGGAAAACAGACGTTAAGTATTCCACAATATTCATGCTGTTTCTTGTAATGATTCTTGGGTTATATATGACTTGCAGATTAATAGCTGAATAGCTTAACAAACACTGGATCTCAGGAGTTCTCGGAGTGTATATTTGTAGACTCTCCTCTCCCATAACTATAAATAAATAAAGCCTCTAGGAGAAATATATTCCTGATACTGTGTGCTGTAATTTCTATGCCTAAGTACTTGTCCAAATGTCCTCATAAAGAATGCCACTTTAAGTAACCTGAAATCAATGATATTATGAAAGGGCTCATCTGACAAATTAACTCTCACCAGCAGGGTGCATATTTATGTTTGACAGACATGCTGCCTCATCTCTCTTTTCATCTGTGCATATACAGACTTACAGGTTATCTCAAGAGCCAAGTAATAATTTCATTAAGCAAATTATTTGAATGCTAAGGCTGAAATTAGGGCTCTGATCAATTTTTAAGGGGATTTTTTTCCAATGACTAAAAAGTTCATCTCTTAAAACAAAACCAAATTCCATATAAGTTTCTTATCTCACAGTGTTATCATAACGGTGGACTTTCAAAGAACAGAGTAAATTCCATTCCATTTGGAAATTTCGTTTCCCCTCCTTATTTTGTTCCATTTCATAATTACAAAGAAGGAAAAAAAACCCTGAGGTTTCATTATCACCCGATTTGAAAACACTGCACTAGGTAATACCTCTCGGTAGTCGGCTCAGAAATGCGTTACATACTCACTCGTTATAACCACTGCGTCATTTCTGTTGGATTGCATTTGCATGTTTGGAGGTATAACTATTACACATCTGTAATGGTTTTACAGTTCCGAGGAGTGACTGATATATGACAGTACTAAGAGGTTTAATGTCTGTTCAAAGAATCATAATTTACATTTGCACAGAAATTCACAGTTAGAGACAGAGAAATGGAAGCTTAGGAAAGATAAACAGTAAGCATTAAGCTAAAGAAAATAAATATTATAGGATAGTATGTGGGCATGTGCTCATGTGTGTGTTTAAATAAGAGAAATACTTGAGCTTTTCATATATATGCTGGAGACAATTCAGGGAGAGAGAGTTAGAAGACACAGGAAGGAGGAATGCCTAAGAAATTAGACCTGAATGTGACTTCGTCATTTATTTAACTTATCGAGCGTTCCTAAGCTTTAGTTTCCTTGTTTCTGTGGTGGGGGTATCAATTTTACCTTCCACGTAGGATTCCTTTGAGTATTAATTGAGATATGTATATAAAGTGCTTAGCATAGTCTGTATTCTATAAACTATTTCATACTTTTCTTTTTTCTTTTTTTTTCTATCATTAGAAGTTAAGAACATAGACTCTGGATTCAGACTGCCTGGATCAAATTCTTGATCCTCCATTTGCTAGGTTTTATCCCCTTAGGGCAAATTGTTTAAACTGTCCCTTAATTTCCTCATGTGTAAGTAAACTAGATCTCTGAGGATTAAATAAACACAATAAATCACTTAAAGAGTTTGTTATATGTAAAGGTATATAGTAAGATTTTGTCTTCTCTTTCTTCTTCCTGTCGTACTAGCACTACTGCTATCACCAACGTCGTTGTTATTTTGTGGAAAGAACAGTTGTACTGCCACCCCTTTCCCATCTCCTCAACCCGCTACTCCTCCCTTCCCATACTTCCCTGTCCAGAGTTGTTATTGTTTTCTTCATCCTCTATTTGTAAAACGCCGTGGTCTTCTTCTTAGTTTTTATTTTAGTTAAATTCTGTGATACCACTTCTCCTCATTAACCCTTCTATCCTATTAATAACCCCATTCCCAGTTTTCTTTATATTTCTGAATGTTTTTTCTACATTATAAGAACTCTTCGTTCTGCGCTCACTTTCTCTCCAACGTGCAGTATTGGTATTAGTCAAAGACTCTCTTATTGGCCCCTTCTTTTCCCTCATTCTGAGTGTTATGGCTGGACAATCTCATCTAGGCTGGAAGCTTCACCATCTAGCATACAAACACACACTACTACTCCATATGATGTTCTTTGTGGTCCTTCCACGAATGAAAAAACCTCAGAGATGCTTTTTCCCATTTCCCAGATGAAGTGAGCCTCACGATTCTCTTAGAAATTTTATAATTTATAATTACTTTAAAACAGGGGTGTCAAACTCATTTTCACCGGGGACCACATCAGGCTCGCAGTTGCCTTCAAAGGGCCGAATGTAATTTTAGGACTGTATAAATGTAACCGCTCCTTAATAGGGGCAAGGAGCTCGGCGTTGCTGCCAAGTAGAAACAAGGTGCTGGGCCGGATAAAACAAGGTGGAGGGCCTGATTAGGCCTGTGGGCCTTGTGTTTGTCACCCGTGCTTTAAAAAATTAAAGTATTTTTCCCAAATTATGTTTATTATTCTGTCTTCACCAATAGCCTGTGTTCAATTCACAAGTGTAGCACATTTCTGACATTCAGTTATGACCGTTAACTGATCACTGAACCGAATCTTGAGTTCTATGTCTGAATATCTCTAACACTTGCACGTATCAGTCTGAGTGTCTCAAAGAGTTAAAAAAGCATAAATCCAGAAAGCAAACAGCGTGTGTCTTTTTTGATCACTTATGCTTCCATTGACTCATCACTTGTGCAGTTGTTTGGGTACAATAAGTTTCTTTGGCAATGTCTCCAAGATATTCTCTTCAAAGGACAGCATAAACAAATCATTAACATAACCATAAATCATTAATCATAACAATAAATAATCATTTTACAGTATACCTAGTTTCCCATTGGGCTATTGAATGAATGATTGCTATTACTGATTTTTACTTACTATGTAGCTCTGTGCTTAAAATAGTGTCCCTTTGCTGTGCTGTGAACAACCCCCTTGTAAATGTTAATGTATTTCTCGTAGGTGGCAGGGACTGTATATATTTAGGGTATTTTTGAATATATACCAAGGGACTCTGCTAAAGGAGGTTTATTTGCTTTTGACAAACATGATGACAATAAAAATGAAACTTCTGTTCGGGGCAGAACTGTGAGCTCTCACGCATCACTGGCTTCTGAGGTCACTCTGCTAAAGGCATGGCTGATTCCCCTACCATCTGTCTGAAAGGTAAGGATTAACCCCACGTCATCTATCAACAGAACTGAAACCGCGATTTCTGAAACATCACTTTGCGCTGAATTGGTCCCCACCTTTCTTTACGGCCTTAAAATATGCCCCAAGTTGAGGCTGAAGAAAAGAGATTTCATTGATTCCCTTGAAATATCTCCATGGTGTGTCCTCCCTTTGGTGTAGAATTTGCTTTATCATGACTCTCTGGACATTTATAACTTAATTAACTTTATGAATAGTGTAAAGGCATATCTATTTCTAAGGGACTGCATGGCTCTTCCGGGGTGAAACTTTATTTTTATTATCATCATTGTCATCTTTGTCAAAAGGTAAAGAGTTTGCTTTGAATGGTTCCTTGCTACGCATTCAAAAATACATAAAACATATACTTCTCTGCCATCTATGAGTAATTTGTGATTTTTTAACAGAAAAGTTATTTCTAGTATAGCAATGGCATAAAATTTCAATTTTCTAAGCTACATATGAGACAATTATCAACAATATCAATCATTTGTTCAATACCTCAGTAGGAAATTAGGTTCATTCTAAAAATATATTATTTATATTGTAATTATGAGAAATGTTCTTGCACCCAAATAATTGAAGAAGCAAACATCAAAATGAGGGAAAAGTGTTCAGTAATAATGACAATTATTTTTAGAAACATAAAACTGAAGAAGCATAAAATAAAACCATCCTCTTTTTTTTTGGAAGATAAATTTTGTCAGTCATAAAATACAATAACACAGTCTCAACACAGTGGTGTGGATCTAGAAATTAGCCTGTCACCTTCATAGCAAGGGATGGCTTTGCATTTTTCTCCTGTTTCATAATTAATCATGGCTGGATGTTTTTATTTAAAAAATACATTTGTTGTTTCGGATGACCATATTTTGTTTATTTTTCTGTAACACCATGAGTGTAGCTAGTGTCTTTTTGTTGTATCCCTTCACTGGGTTTTAGTCTGAAAGGCATTTTGATTGGGGTTAAAAAGAAATTCAGGTTAATTCGGTCAGTACATATTCTTTCAAACTTTGGAATTAGAAAGAGATGAGCCTCAAAGTTTTCATATTTGCTCTGATTGTTTTTAAATTGCTTGTACAAACCCAGAGCTGTGTTCCTTCACTCAGCCTGGTCTCTCTCAAAACTCTCCTTCCTGCCAACATCAGCATGTTTTTTTGAATGCTATTAGTTTGCAAAGCTAAGGCATTTGGGATTACTGGAAAATAAAAATAGGCTTGAAATTGTTCATATTCACCTGCTGTTCTCAAGATGAAAACACCCAGGAAAGCAATTTGAAAGTGCATAAGACTTTTTTTTTTAATTTAAGGAAATTATTATATTTAATGAATGTATGTTAGCTCAATTTTGTACCACAGAGAACTACTAAGCTGTAGACAATCATGTCCTGGTAGGAACCTGAAACCTTTGTATTTAAAAAAAATTTTTTACCCATGAATCATATATAAGCTTAATTTAAGATTAAAGCAACAATATAATAATTTTTTGTTTTAATTTTTCTGTCTTGAGACTTTACAGAATTTTGTGTGGATGGTTTCTAGGGAATATAATCATTTCCAGTTCTTCTGTGAACACATATGTCCCTCAGAGTGATATGGTAGATGAGGTGGGGAAATGAAATTAGGAAGCATGATTGGGGGACAAATTTACTTACCATCAGTGCCTAATCACCTATTATTAGAATTATTCTTGTTTATAGTTGGATTTTGCTTTTGATTAACATTGGAAGTCCACATAAAACACGAACCTTCACCCTGGTGGCTTGGCTCAGTTAGTTGGAACACCACCATCCTGTACTCCAAAAAGGGTTTGCGGTTCCATCTGCATCAGGGCACATACCTGGGTTGCGAGTTAAATTCCTGGTGGGAGCAGGCATGGGAGGCCATCGAATTAGGTGGCAATTTAAAAGAACAACAACCAAACCACTGTCCTTCTATTTAGCAAATTCTGGCTCAGATCTGGTCTCTGCTTCTTATGAACTACGTGGCCCTGGGCAAACGACTGGTAAGCGACTGCTGAGATTCGATGTCTCCACCTGTGAAATGGAGGTAATATTACGTGTCTCAGAACTGACGTGAAGATTAGAGGTGACTGAGTTGAGAAGAATCTAGCATTGAGTAGATGCAAATAGATGTTCCTTTTGTTCTTGTCTCACTGACGTTTGGATACACATTAAACAAATAATCTTTCGGGAAGAAGTCCACAATCTCCTCTGTTTTGTATCTTACTAGTAACAGTTTCATACTGGGAATATTTAGCAGAAAATTGGGTCTGGGGGGCAGCTACGGAGGTGCTGGAGCAGTGGCATTACAGTGATTACGACAGAGACCTCACTGACTTGGCGTTTTCCTCCAGGGGTGTTTGCGTGAGAGCTCCTTCTGAAAGCCCTCACGTGCACTCAGAACAAATGCCCATCTCTCAATGGCCCCTCCTACATTTTCACTCTTTGCTCCGTATTTGATATTGATCTATGGGAGCAGCTTTGCCTAATGAGTGAAATAGAAAATGAGGAATACATGGTGAACTTTTATGTTGTCCAAAAGTTTTATGCTTTCTATTTACAAATATGTCTTAAATTACTAGTCACCATTCATGGAACCAAATATTTCTTTGACTTTATCTTTTTCTGTTATCCTGTTACATGTCTGTAGAAGTGCTGTTTGGAAAGGAAGACAACAAAACAGGCAAGTGAAAAACTGTATTTTTGGGTTTCCAAGACTGTGGCCTTAAACTCTGCCTCCTCCCTCTTTCTGTCTTTCTCTCAGTGCTTCCCTCCCCTTTCCTCTGCTTCCCATGCACACGTGTCTATGCCTGTGTGTGTGTGTCTGTCCGTCAGTCTCCCTATAAAAAACTATAAACGACAAAGACGAGCTGGACAATAGAGCGTTCATGGAGTAAAAACTGCTTGCTTTTGAGCAAGGAAATGCTTCTGAGTGCCATAAGTTTATGTCTATAATTCTGAATATCATTTTCCACTCTTGGGGGTGAAAAGCCTCTGCAAGAGAATAACAAGGTTTTTCTTCTTTTGCCCGAAGTAAAACATAATACAAGGATATCAGGAAAGATTTCCCCCTGAGTTTCCTTAATTTGTCCCTCCGAGGAATTCATAGCCCCAGTTACGTAAAATGTAAGCAGGTTAGAAAATATTACCTGTTTACATTTTCATATTTTGATTAGGTTTCCCAATAATATGCTGTCTAAACCAATGTTCTCAAAGAACACAACAAAACAACAAAAACCCAAAACTAGCCTCTCACATCTTTCTTCAGACAAAATCTTTAGAAAAACCAAACGCATGAAAGACATTAACTGGAGTATCTTTGATTGAAGGAGAGAAGTGTTTGGTAGAGTTTCACCCCTGCCCTGTGCCCTCACTACCTGGAGTCATACCTGCATCCTCAGCCAGCCCTGGAATTCAGAGCACAGGCCAAGGGAAAGCAAATTCCATTCACTTCCCTATGAGAGAGACCGCGTTTTGGCTCTTCTTCTATCTTGGCCCTTACAGCAATTCCAGGCCTGGCCTTTAGCTTCTTGTTCTAACAAGGCAATGATAACACTTCAGAAAGTGTCTTCTGCCTGCGTGGAGACTCCCCTTGTGTGAAACAGCTTCTGTTCGGGATTTTGTATTTCTGCCCTGTGTTAAGACACTGCCCTAAAAGAGCTGTTTTTGTTGCTGGGCATGTTGTTGATTGGCTCTGTAGTAATCAATATCTAACTGGTGGCGACTAATCTACTGAAAGCACTGTCTCCTTTTGTTGTCCCTTGATCTGGGAGATCGCCCTTGACCTGACTGGATCATGACGAGATACATATTTCTCAAACAGTACTGTATTCCTTAACCTTAAGAAACTATTTTGCTGCACGTGGAGGCCTGCATAAAAGACATGAGGCAAAAATGTGAGCAAATTCGACCCCAAAAAACTACTGCAAGTGTTTTTTCTCAATCACATACATTCCAAGCAAATATATATGAAGTCTTTCATATATTAAGTATTTCAATACACCACTTCACTTGGTTGTGCAGTTGGGTGGACAAATGCTCAGGGATGTTTCATATTTTCTTCTTATATTTAAGAGAAAATAGTTACATGTCTCATATCATGTCACAATTTGAAGGGTGTCCTAAAACATCTGTGATTTTCTTGGTAAACTTCTACTAAAGTTTAAAATATAGCCATCTCCTTTCAATAAGAAAAAATTTCTGGTACTTACTATCGTGCATAAAGTCTATGTAAAGTATATATACATTATATCAAAATACTAAACAGGGTATCCTCCCATAAGAATTAGAGATGCACTGTTATTGGGAACCACACAGCTGTGTTAATATACATGTAACTAGAATACTAAACTGAAGTAAACAATATCGAAGTGTGAGAACTGCATCTTTCAGCCATGCAGCCTTGGATATGTTGAGTTACTCTGTCTTTCTCTTACTCTCTATACTACATTCAATTCTCAATCAATTCTGCATTCTCTACAAGTCAGTTCTTTCAATTTTTAAGTAATGTTGTTCTTATTATCTCTTGCTTGAACCATATTGTTAATTTCCTTCCACAAGGAATTTATCATTCCTCTATAGGTTAACGATTCTTTTCTTCACTTTTTAAAGATTTTAGTTATTTATTTTATTTATTTTTAGAGAGAGGGAAGGGAAGGAAAAGAGAGGGAGAGAAACATCAATGTGTGGTTGCCTCTCACGTGCACCCTACTGGGGACCTGGCCCACAACCCAGGTACGTGCCCTGACTGGGAATCAAACCAGTGACCTTTTGGTTTGAAGGCCAGCACTCAATCCACTGAGCCACACCAGCCAGAGCTATAGGTAACAATAACTGTGATCATGGTATTACTCTGAGTCAAAATGTTTTCTTAGTTTTTTTATGGCCAACAGAATAAAATAAAACATGTAACAGATAATAATCTAATCCTAATCACTTCCTCCTATTATGTCTGCGTCATTGCAATAAACTCTACACTAACGTTTACACAGGTAAGCATTTTACTTTCCCCCCTTAGGTCCTGACCACTTATGCCTTGGCTATGTACCTTTAACTAGGACTTCATCCACAACACCACAACACAACTCATCCTTGATGATCCAACTCACACTCAACTTCATGCTTTAAGCTTTTCCTCTTTACGTTAGCAGAAAAGTAAAACTATTTTCTACGCTGTACTTAATATATAGAATTTATCAAATTATGTCCTGTATTCACTATCTGAATATATGTCTTATATCACCAAAGCAAGCTATAAACTCCTCAAGCATAGAACATATTTCATTTGTTCTTGCATCCTTGCCCAGCACAATTCTTAATAGGCAGTTGTGGAATGTTTGGTTTAGTTGAATTATTTAATGATATATGAAAAGTCCAAACTACCACAGGGTCTGTAATAGTTTCTCGTCACCCATGTCCACTCCACTTTATTAAGGGTGATTTAGTTCCCTCACCAGACCTTAGAGAATCTTTCTTGGTTCTACATGCTGTTTTCCCCTGAAATCACTCATTCTATCTAACTGAAATCTGCTTCACACCCTTTACTCCAGGAAACCCTCCACCACTTCAAAATCTCTTTGAACTTGTTTCTTTGTATTTGCATATCTTTCCCAAAATTTCCATGGGAGCTTCAGACATCATTCAAAAAGCTCTCTTTGGCTCATCTTTGCCAATCTTTCTTTCTCATCTCTTCACACACGAACGTGCACAACTGTGGGACTTGGAAGTTAAAGCTAGCCCATTCATTACCTTTGCTATTGTGGTGCTGTAAAGAAAACTCTGTGTTTTCTTCCTCTGTAGGGAAAAACTCAGTTCTTTGGTGTGTGTTTCTTTATCCTGTGTACCTTCTCTAACTTCACAGAAAACACCCTGCTTCTGATACTTCTGGCTGCCAACCCTGTGGAGGCCCACACTCCCCACCACCGCTAAGCAATTCTTGAGCACCAGCAGCTGGGTCTCCTACAGTTTGACTTAATTCTGATACAATTTACCTGCAGATAATGTCAGGTCCCACAGGTTAAGGCTTCAGTCCCATAACACTAAGACTGACTCCCCCTTCATTCACGAGCTCGCTTGTGTGCGTGCGTGCGTGCACGCACACACGCACACACACACACACACACACACACACACTTCATACACCAGTCTCGGGCCCATGTTATCACTCATGCTTCAGACCAACTGACTTCCTCAGGTTGAATTAATTTGTCAGGACTCATAGAACTCAAGGAAACAATTACTTATGTTTACCGGTTTATTGATGGATATGATAAGGATACAGATGAACAGCCAGATGAAGAGAGGCACAGGGTGAGGTCTGGCAGTGTCTGCCCTGAGCACAGGGCCTCTGCTACCAAGGAATCAGGGTGCATCACCTTCCTAGCAGCCCAGTACTACTGGGATTATATGGAGGCTCCCTCGTGTAGGTACGATCAATTATTAACTCCCTTTCCAGCCCTTCTCCCCTCTCTGAATGATGGCGGAGGGGGTAGAGCTGAAAAGTTCATGTTTCTAACCAGGGCTTGGCCTTTTTCGTTGCCAGACCCCATCAAGGAGCCACCCAGGAGCCCACTTGAAGTCACTTCTTTAGAACAAAAGATCTTCCTAGTGCTCTTACCATTTAGAAGTTTACAAGGGTTTAGGAACCATGTGTCAGGGGCAGGATGAAAGACCAACTATTAGAACAAGAGGCACCCCTAGTATTCTTATCACTTAGGTGATTATAAGGATTTTAGGAACTCTGTGCCAGGAACTGGGGCAGAGACCAATATACATCAATTCCTATTATCTTACAGGTACTGACTATCCCATTTTCCTGGCTGGATATTTTAGATGTAAATATAGTTTTCTTAATGGCTAGCAATAAGATTTAGGAAAAACATGTCATGATGTCATGATTCATAATTTTACTTAGAGGTAAAGTGAGAAATAAATTCCACAGAAAACAAATCATTTTGAGAGAAGTAATCAAGAAAAAATATTGTTTCATTTTCTATCACGATGCATTACTTTTTTCCCCCATGTTATTCCATGCTGGAGTTCTTATCTATTTTGCTCACATTTTGCCTCTGTGATCTTTAATATTTCCTTGCTTGGTTAAAAATACATTTCATTTCCCTCCTTTTCAGCATGTAAATATTCCTCCAATGAAAGCATCTTGTTCAAGTGAAGGTTTAAAGGGTGTCACCTCTGCCTAAGCTGATGCCTCGCATCCTTCCTATTCTGGTTCATTACTAGAGCAAAAGTACAGGAAGTTGTAGGGAGGTTATAAATCCAGTGTGCAACAAAGAAATAAGCTAATTTAAGAACAAATCCCCAAGGTCATGCCCAAAGTGAATTTCTGAACTTTAAATGAAACAATCTTCTAAAGTAATTTGGATAATTTCCAGCCCAAATAGAAAGAATATTTTGCATTACATGTCATTTTCCTTATTCTTACCTCTATTTCTGCATTTGCCCGATCATTAGATTGGCATCTTTACAAGTGGCTGTGTGGTTCCATAGAGCTATATAAATGACTAGGGGACTTGTTCAGTAGTAACTGTGTCTAGACTGAATATTTGTGTGCTCCCTATAAACAGAAGGATGTGAACAAAAGGCATAAAAACTGTAGGATAAAACTCAGGGTAGTAATTTGTGGAGCCTGATGTAGTCAGGTAAACAGAAGAGCAAAGACATCAAAAGCTGTAACTGGTAAAGCTGTATTACTTGGGAGACAAGTAATAAGGTCAAAGGGTTTAAGAGATTCATAATTGACCAAGAAACATTGAGATAAGAAAAATAACAATGCAGAGAAAGTGAAAAAGGGAGGGTGGAGAGAAAGAAAGATGAGAAAAAGGGGGGAGAAGGGTGAAGAGGGGAGGGAAGGAGAGAGATCAGTGCTTGGGACAAATTTGTCCAACACAGAGGGTAAGAAAGTTGGAGTGGAGTGAAAAATCAAAGGAAAGACTAAGCAAAGACAGGGAAACTTACATCAAGAAAAAAAATTATAGTTGAAATGTAGGGGCTAGGAAGAGAGAAAAATCCAAGTACAAAGATGGAGTGGAAAACAACATCCACTGGGAGAGGGGAGAAAATATAAATGACAAATTATGTCCGCTTGTAATAAGATGGTAGAGAAAACACATGTGGGCTATGTAAAATCAAATTAAGTGAGGAATGTCATTTGCTAATGATGCTTTGACATTCAGTAAAATCTAAGAAGACAAGGTGAAAAGCAACAGCTGAGAATTAGAACATTAAAAAGACAGAAAGAAAGTAAATGTAACTTCTGGTTGGCTCGTAATATATAGTAACAAGAGATGTAAAATAAAAACAATTCCATTAAATAAGAGAAAGAGAAAAGTATAATGGAAGAACAGGAAGGTGATCAAACTTTGAAACCTCAAGACTAAGACTAGAAATAAATGTTTGGAAAATTTATGATTTTACACAAACATGTGTATAATGAGATTTTTAATAAATGCCAGCACAGAGATGCAAGAAGCAAGGAAACAATAATATCTGGAGAACATTGGGCTTATTCTCAAGGAGCGAAAAAAAGGACTTAAAGAAACACCTGAAAGAAACAGACATAAAAAAGAATATAACAAGACACAAATCCGTCTGAAGACAAGATATCTACAAGGTATACATTATTAGTAACAGCTGCTTTACAGTGTTCCATCTCAGGAACTCCAGAGTGGCAGCAATCTGAAAATACGATTCCTTCGGGATATTTTAATGAGGCATAGGAAAACAGAAATACTGAGGTTTGCAATTATATCTGATTTGGCCTGGCCACATAGACTGGAGCTGAGGGTGGATGGCACAGCAAACATAACGGAAAGAGAAACAAGAGGATGTGGCAAAGAAAATAATAATTAGGCACATGTATGCTGAATGAGAAAGAGCGAAGTTAACATTTCAATAGTCAGCAATTTTGTATCCTAGCCACTAAGTAATGGCTAAAATCTTCTATTGAAATTCTGCCCTGTACCACTTTCTTCATTGCTAGCAAAACCATTCATCAGTTCCTTCATGCTGGTTCAATTAAACCCTATAGTGCTCCAAGGCAATGTAGCATCAGCTCCAGTAAAGAATTTCAATTCTGTAAACAGGCCTGTAAATATGCTACTGTGGATAAATTGGCCATGAGGGTGATAGAGAGTAGCAAACGAAAATGTGTGATTACAGCTAGTTTTAGTGTGCTAGAAAGCTGCTGAGCCATTACTGTGAGCAAGAACAATGTTTTTTCTCCTCTGCCTATCTAGCAGTTTCTCTCTTTCCATATTTGGTACCTCCAGACAAATACTCTTTGTCGGATTCATATTTCTCTCTCAATTACTTTCACAATAACCCTGACCTACATTTTTTTTAGAGCTAAAATCTAACTTACCCCTCAAACCCACTTTTCACTGTATATCATTCTCATCGTACTTCATTCCTACTAGGCCTTCCAGTCTGAGGGTTGCAGGAAAATAGGCTAGTTTTCTTGTTTGTTTTAAACCTTCAAATTAACTGCCACATGAAGGAACCACGTGTCAGGGGCTGGGTCAAAGACCAAATATCAGAACAAGAGGTGCTCCCAGTATTTTTATCACGTGAGTAATTATAGGAGTTTTAGGAATGCTATGCCAGGAACTGAACTATTTTCACTTTTGACCATTTCCCTTGTTTTTATATAATCCTTGCATGAGAGACCTTACACTATAAAGGGAAAAGCATGATTTAAAATTTTATAGCTAAAATACATTAAGAAGTCACACTGTTGAAGAAAACATCTTAAAAATAGTAATATTGTTTTGGAGGAAAAAAGTTTTACTTTGTTCTGTAAAAATCTCTTTACTATGATCTCAAAAACTAATATATTGTGATCTCAAAAAGTAATACATATAGTGATCTCAAAAAAAGTTATAAGAAACTTTTTATTTAGAAAGGGAAAAAATGTGCACAGAAATTTCTGGTACTAATTTATATGTGTCAAAACAATGGAATTTGTTCTGCCAAAGCAAAACAGGGGCCCTGACCAGTGTGGCTCAGTGGTTGGGTGACTTCTGCAAAGCCAAAGGCCGCCAGTTTGATTCCTGGTCAGGGCACATGCCTGGGGTGTGGGTTTGGCGTATGTCTGATGTTTCTCTCTCACATTGCTATTTCTCTCCCTCTCTTTCTCCCTCCCTTCCCCTCTCTCTAAAAATAAAATCTTTAAAGAAAAGAGAAACAGATGCAGGATTTTCTATGTTCAATGAAATAAATAAGATTCTAGGAAAGCCTTGAGGTTTAGAGTCTGCACATAGGAAAACTCCATTAAAGGCAATTATGCAATTGTTTTGGGCACCGTTCATCACACTGTCCTGAAGTTTAGATTTTTTCTTTCGCAGATTTATTTTCCCAATACAAAATTCACGTGAAACTGTATTTTGTGTTGAATATTATAGAGAAAACCTGTAAACCAGAGGACTTCCATTAACTTCTATGGCCACTCACCAGTCAGCAGCCTCTTGTTGCTACTTCATTTAATATTAGAAATCACAGCTCTGCTCACTTACAGTTCTCTCTGCCTACACTGCATTATTCTTTCAATAGTATTCCAAGCAACGGGGAGAGAAGAGTCACTTTCTGATCCATTCTGCTTCAAAGTAAATATATTTGTAAAGAGTTGTGTTAATAATGCCCTTTAATCTAAAATCAGCCTTTTTAATTGTAAATTTCACTTTTGAAGAAAGAATGCAGGTGCATTTGGGTCACAGATTTATTTTGCAGAGAGGCACTTGGAGGGCTTAGTTGAAAAATACATGATCATCTTCCTTTTAAACAAAAGACAGAAACACAGAAATATTTTAAAGCAGAACAGCTCTTGATATAGATGAAGTAATTTTGAGGGTACTGAATGGTAATGCAGACTGATACATATTCCCCTTTTTCTGATAGTCAGTGTCTAGGATTTTCATATACTTCCTAGACCTGTATATATTTTTAAAAGATTTTATTTATTTATTTTTAGAGACAGGGAAACGGAGGGAGAAAGAGAGGGAGAGAAATATCAATGTGTAGTTGCCTCTCACGTGGCCCCTACTGGGGATCTGACCTGCAACCCAGACATGTGCCCTGACTGGGAATCGAACCAGTGACCCTTTGTTCCTCAGCCCATGCTCAATCCACTGAGCTACACCAGCCAGGGCCAGACCTGTGTTTTTTAATACAGAATGTTACATAATATACTGTAATGGTGAAGTCATTGGGTATAGATTTGCCAGATTTGGATTGAAATCACAGCTGTGTCCTTATTGGCTCTACAGATGATAATTTAATAATTGATAAAAGATTGTCTAAGCAGAGCTAGTATTCTTTCTAAACTTTGGTTATTTACTAATCCCTTGACCCCCACTTACTTCATTTGTAAAATTAAGGATAATGGTAATAAGTAACTCATTGGGTTTTGAGAAGTGTAATTATCATAGTACATGAAAAAAATCTTACTACAGTTAGTGTATAACAAATGTTCAAAAACACCATAGTACTACTCACAATAATACTAAATCACATCTATAATCCATTGTCTTCCCTTGCAACATCTTTCATGGTGAGGAATTTGTTTGTTTTTGTCACTTTGTGATGTTAATGCCGTCTTCTACATGAAAATTCCAAATAATACTCTGATAGTCTACATCTGTGGTTGGAAAACTAAAGACATGGGCCAAATCTGTTTTTCAGCCTGGTTTTGTGAACCAAATTTTATTCTGACACAGCTGTGCCCATTGGTTTTCTTATTGTCAAAGGCTGCTTTCCCACAGCAAAGACAGCGCCGAGCAGTTGCAGCAGAGAGCATTTGGCCCACAAACCTGAGAATACTTACTATCTGGGCCTTTACAGAAAAGTTTGCCAACACCTGGTCTATGTCATGCTACACATTTGGATTTTTTTAAGCTCAGTAGTTTTATGGAAATTTTGGAGTATATTTTAAGGTTTATTATTGGAAGATTCTTCTTGTCTCCAAGGATGTCGATGGGCCCAAACATAATATGCCCCAAACAGATACCTGGATAGGTTTTCCTGATCCAGTTTTTCTCTCTCGGCTAATAACACCAAATTTCCTAAAGAAAATTTTGATTGGTATCTTTTTCTCGCATCCCCACCCTGTCTAATCCACCATCACGTTTTATAGTGTGTAACTCTAAAATACCTCCCCGCACTCTTCACTGTTCCTTAGAGTACTGGCCCCGTTCTATTCCAAGCCATATGTATTACGTTTGTAAAGCTACTGTAATAATCTAGTACATATGTAATGAATTAAAGCACTACAAGCTTATCAGCATATAATTTTGAAGATCAGAAATCCACACTGGGTTTCACCTGGCTAAAATCATGGTTTTGGCAGCTGGGTTCCCTTCTGGAAGCTCTGGAAAACAATCCATTTTCTTGATCTGTCCAGCTTCTAGAGGCCCCCTTATTTCTTCAAAGCCAGCAATGGCCACTTGCATCTTTCTCATGAAAGTCCCATCTCTCTGGCTCTGACTCTACTGCCTCCCTTTTCCCATTTGTGGACAACATAATGATCCTGGATAACCCAGGATAAACTCTTAATCTTAAATTTAAATTTAGCAATCTTATTTTATCTGCAACCTTATTCTATCGTACTTTTCCCATGTAATATAAAACATGTGTTATGTATTTAAAAACTTGCTAAGAGGGTAGATCTTATGTTAATGTTCTTATCATAAAAATAATAATAAATGGAAGGGTGGAAGAAAGTTTTTAGAGATGATGGATAGCTTTATGGCATAGATTGTGATGATAGTTTCATGGGTCTATACTTATCTCCAGATTTATCAAGTCAAATACATTAGTTATGTATGTCAAAAATTTTTAATGAAATAAAAAAGATCATACAAAGTGTTAACATATAAGCCAGTTATTCTACTGTTAGGTATATACCCAAGAGAAATAAAAATATAAGTCAAATCAAAAACTTGCTGGGGGAAAAAAAAACATATGCAAATAGTCAATGCATCACTGTTTGTAACAGCCATGAGTCAGAGCAACTTAAATGTTTATCAGCTAATAAATTAATTAAAAAATGTAGTATATTCTTACCTAGGATAATATTCAGCAATAAAAAACAAATGACATTAACAACTTCATTTGTTGGCCATGAAAACTCACAAACTTATGCATATAAGCTCAATTGCCACGTGGAAAATAAAATGAATGAATTTTGAATTAGTATGCAGCAAATAAAGAAATTAAAACAACAGTTAAAACATGAAGAGATGAATACAGGCAGAAGGATATTAGCTGTATGACGAGTAGTAGCTCCTGTATACTATTCAGGCCTTTCCTTGGGTCCCTCCACAATTTGAAAAACATGTTCGTAAAACTACTATTCTTAGGTAGGGATGACTTACAATAAAATTCGGAAGTGGCCTATAATGGCTTAACCAAAAGCTTCTCCCCGGAATTAAATTAAAATATCTTCATCTATAAAAATGGCTTCCAAATAATGATAAAACAAAGCAGGGTCGAAACCAATGTTCTGCAATGCAGCAGCGGGGGGGGGGGGGGGGGGGAATGGGGGGAGGGGGAAGCCACCATTTAAAAAACACCACCTCAGAATGCCCGGAGGTGCAGATAACTGATAACAATAACTGATCGCCTGTCTGTCCTTGAAACACGTCATTTGTCAAGCAGACTGGGGCTCTCCATGCCCCTTCGGCTCTGAGCTACTGGAGCACTGCGAAGTCCTCAGCTGTGTGAGGAAACTTCAAGCCTGGGTAGTTTATGAGAAACGAATAAAATGAGGTTGGACATGCCGCACAGGGAGTGGAACACGAAATGTAACAGAAAAAGACTAATATGAGTATTTCAATGATTTCAAAGGGGACATAACAACAAAAAAGGAAAAATTAACACTGCAATGTTTATCACACACGGTCATCTGTTGTGCTGAATGTGACAATATTGATCGTCCTAGTGAGTGTGACTAAATGACTGATGTCACCGCAGGGAAAGTTATTGTTGCAGTGACAGCTTTGCACTGTCTAAAGCAAACATCCGGCTTTCTGAGAGTTGCTTTTGCGGGAGCTGTAATTTGTACATAGCATTCCTTGTCCTTAGACGCACAACACAACTCTGCTTGTCAGGCGGTGGTTCAATTACTTCCCTTTCACGTTCTTTTCCATATTCCTGACCTATAAACATGTCTGTTCTTTAGATTCTCTTTTAAGCCCACTGTGACATTTTCCCGGTTTCTTTAGTAAGAGTGAAATAATGCAGCTAACACACATTCATATTACATCTGTATGGGAATCATAACTTTACCTCTTTTGAAAATTATCTCTTAACATTGATATCACAATTAAACATACAAAGCCATCATGGAAATATCCAAATCTCCTTTTTTTTTCTCAAAACATTTCCTCTCTCCTCTCATCCTTCAAGCTGTGTGTGTTGTGGAAGACTAAATACATTAAGGAGATTATTTGATCGAGATGATTGCAATAGGTATTCTTTAAAGGGAAAAAACTGAAAGAAAAGGAAAGGAACCTGGGGTTTTATAGAGGCCAGTCAACAATGGAATAATCGAAACTGTGTTTACATAAAGTAAGAGTAGGGAAGACTATGCAGTATAATGACTATAGATGTAAGCATTGATAAAAATTTAAAAAATAAAAAGAAATCATAAAAACCAGGTCCCGGTAAAGAGCAGGGAGGAGATGCGCTCCGTAAATGATAAACAGGCTGTCTGAAGACACTAGCGGTGTTTATTTCTTAATCTGGGTGATGTTTTTAATTCGTGAGTGGTCTTTAATTCTATGTATGTTTTTATAATCTTCTATGAATAAGTCATGGTTCACAAAAGTTAACTTCATTTTGAACTACGGGTGACCAATTTTCCTAGCACCATGTATTGAATAGTCCATCCTTAACAATCTGTAATGCCATTTTTTGTGATATATCAAGTATTAATCTAACTGAAAGTAGATGCTAAATTGAACCTGTGAGCCTGACAGCAGGTTGCGATCTGGTTTGCCTGAAGAACTACCCCGCATCAATACATGTGTGACAATTCTATAGAAAAATGACAAAAGACAGAAGCAAAACAGTCGTTTCACAGAGAAGGAAAAAAATAAATGCCCCAAATATTATGCATATTAAGGTCATTTAAGTTTGATAAAATCCGACATTCATTTTTAAAACACTATTTATAGAGCAGTTTTAAGCTCACATCCATAGCAAAAAAAAAAACGTACAGAGATTTCCATATACCTCCTGCCTCCTCCACTATCAACACCCCACACCAGGGCGGAACATGTGTCACAGCCAATGAATCTGTACCGACACTCTGTAATAGCCCGAATCCTATAGTTTGCACTATGGTTTCCTCTTGGTATGGTACGTTCTATCAGTTCAGGCAAGTGTATAATGATATATCCATCACTGTAATGACCACACAGGATATTTTTATTGCCCTACAAATCCTCTGTGCGTCATCTATTCATCCCTCCCCTAACTCCCACTCCAACCCTAGAAAACAATTTTTTTACTGTCTCCATAGTTTTGCCTTTTCCAGAATGTCATGTAATTGGAAAAATAGAGTATATAGACTTTGCATATTGGTTACCTTTACTTGGTAATATGCATTCAAGTTTACTCCCTATCTTTTCATGGCTTGATAGCCAATTTGTTTTCAGCACTGAATAATATTCCAGTTTGTGTTTCTACTCAACTACTGAAGAACATCTTATTTCCTTCCAAGTTTTGGAGATTATGGACAGAGCTGTTATATCTACAGCAGTTTTTTGTGTGGACATTAGTTTTTAATTCTTTTGGGTGAACAGCAAGGAGCATGATTTTTGGATCTTATGATAAGAGTATGTTTAGTTTTGTAAGAAACCACTGAACTGTTCTCTAAAGCGGCTGCACCTTCATGCATTACCACCAGCATGAAATGAGAGTTCTTGCTTCTCTACATCCTTGCCAGCATTTGGTGTCAGTGCTCTGGATTTTGGCAATTCTAAATAGTGTGCATCTTAGTTGTATCTTGTTTTTTAATTTGCACATTCCTGATGACCTATAATGTAGAGTATCTTTTTACATGCTTATCTGGTATCTGAATATCTTCTGTAACATTAATCCCATATGGTGTATCTGTTGAATCATACAGCAAATGTAAAGCAAAGGTGAATGTTAAAATCAGTCCATAAATTAAGAACAGAACTAAGGTGCTTGCTGTATTGGGTTATAAGCATTGTGGGGTTTTTCAGGTTCCCTTGCCCCTCTTCTTCTTGGTTATGGCACCTCACCGTTTTCAGAGTGAAAACCACACACCACACAATACCAATACCACACAAAACCAATACCACACAATATTGGACACAGAGTCTGGCTTCCAGAGTGGTGTAAATCAGAAGTTCAGTCATTAGTGGACATTTGCCAATGCAAAGTGGGGAACAGAGGAGGGCTAGATAAATGGTCTCTCTCTGTTCCGGAGAAGGTTCTGACACACCATTTCTCCTTCCCTGAAACAGCCAGCCTGTCAGACTAACACGCCCAATGATCAGTCACCTCTTTGTGGCTCATTGTGACACATTGTATTTGTTGTTTTGTGTCTTACTTTGTTCCTCTTCCTCTTATTTGCCACTCTAAATACCGCAGGCTTTCACCTCGCCAAAGGAGCACCATCTCAAATTCTACTTTCCGAAAGACCAAAGCTAAAGTACCTCTTCTCCCCACTTCTATTTTATAGCATGTTGGAAGCCCTAGTACATGCACTAAGAACAGAAAAACATTTAAAGATTGGAGTGTTTAAAAAGCTATCATAATTTGCAGTAGATATGACTGCCTATGTACAAAGTAAAAAATACAAAAGAACAAAGATAAATCATTTGAACAAACAGGAGAGTTTAACATTACCTGTTAAAAGATCAACATATAATATTCAGTTATATTTCTCCATTGCAGTAATAAAAGATTAGAAAATGTGAACTAAAAATATAGTTTATAATAGCAATAAAATTGTTTTCCCAGAATAAATCTGGTAAATGTGCTTAATAGAAAAATTATAAAATTGTATGAATGATAATCTCATTACTAATGTCATCCAAATAAATTTAATCTAAAAAATATGAGTGACTTTAATAAAATCTAAATAAATGAAGAGATATAGCATGTTCATAACAAAGTTGTATAACATCATACATATATGTCTATCTTGGTCTATAGATTCAACCCAATTCCAGTCAAAATGCCCTGTTCTCTCCAAAACTGACTAGCTGATTCTTAATTTAATATAGAAGTAGAAGGGTATTACAGATAAATAAAAATGTGAAAGTAAACTTTTTGTAACCCTAAGATTTATTATAATGTCATAATAAGAAAGTCAGTCTGATGGACTAGAAGAACAAACCCAGAATTGGGTCCACAGATTTATGGAAAATGATAGACTATTCAGTATACTGTGAGGACAATTGGTGACTCATAATTTAAAAAATGAAATTAGATTCTTCTCATATGACACACAAAAGTTAACTCCAAATTGAATACTTTAAAAATAAAGGCAAACTTGCAAAAACATTCAAAGCAAAATAGTAAATATATTTATAACCAAGAAACAGAAAAACATTTCTTAAAGAAAATGTATGTATAAGCAATAGATAAAATGACTGGTAAATCCAAACATAGTAAACTTTATTTTAGTTCATCTAAAATGCCATAAAGAGATTCAAAAGATAAGCCACAAATAAGCAGGAGATAAAGGCGACATATACAATAGATAAATGTCTTGTATTCAGGACAAATATAAATTTGGAGGCAAAATATAAGGAGCTTTGTAGAACACTGGAAAAGAAAGAGTATGTCATTTCACAGAAGAAAAAAAAATGGTCAAAAAGAATTTGAAGAGAGGTAAAAGGCTCCTCAGAGAAATGCAAACTACACTCACAATTACTGTAGATATAATTTTGAGGTTATAAAATTGTTTTGTCTGAAAGTATAAAAAAGTCAAGAAATGATGGTAACTCTTTGGGAATGGGAACTCTCATACATTGCTGGAGGAAGTATACATTGAAGTCTTTTTGAAAAAAAAGATTTAACATTATCTGATAAAGTCAAACCAGTCTATTTCCTACAATTTTATTCCTAGGTATTTTCCTTCGAGAGCTTCTCACACGTGTACACCAGAAAATCTGTGTGAAGTACAATATCCTGTAAAGCACATGGACTAGGGCCAGGACCTGTCTACCCAGGTTCACAGGCAGGACTACACCCCGTGATCATAACCTCATTTTGATCATTTATACCAATTCTGATTAGTTGATCAATCTCTATATTGATAAACAATCTGTGTTTTCTCCAGACCTCTGGGTCTTTCCTTACTTCTTGATCATACTTCTATCAGGTGCTGAAATCCTGGGCTAAGTCCAATTCTCAGGACTGGTGTCCTCATATCTGCTGACAGATCTTTCTTGGAAGGAGCTTACCAAACCTCATTGGTCATGGAATTTCCATAGTCTTTGTCTGCCAGCCTATAAGAATGCCTAGAGCTTTCTTGAAATTTATTAATTATAATCACTGCTTACCGAGTGTTACCTGTCTCCACAGTCTCTATTTATAGTGTTCTACTTTTCAGATAGAACTGGGACCCCATTTTAGTGATTCCATTTAAGATTTTATTCAGTCACATTCTGCTGTATCCTACCATGGGTATGTAGGATTACCTAATAAATGGAATATATTTGATCTACTAGCACATCCCTTGTAAGACAGAATACTATGTACATTCCATATAACTATATCATATTTGCATGAACAATGCATTAGGTTTTGGTTGGTAGTAATGAGCCTCATTACATTATTCAAACTACATTTTGTTATAAGACTCCTTTAGAAGCATAATTGTAATCAGTTAGGGATAAGCTTAACCAGGTATTCTAGAAAAAAAATCTAATTTCTTCTTATTACATGGTAATTTTTTAACAGTATAGTAATTCTTGTTCTTTCTCAAAGTTTAAGACATAATGCTTGAATTGCTAAATATTACACATTTTTAGACAAATGGTTCATATGCAAAAGGTTTTATTCCAGAAATGATTCTTTCTTTCTCTCTAAATTGATCGGCATGTGATTAGATTGAATGGAATATGAAACTACTGATATTGCCAGAGTACTGACTTACCAACAATCTCAAACACGTGTGTGTATAAGTGTGTGCATTTGAGATTGTCAGTAGGTCAGAGAGAGGCGGAGAGAGAGGATGTTTACAAATCAGACTCTAGCATAAATACTTACTGCAATTATGTGTAAGTTGGTTGCATTGGTGGGATTAAGTGCAAAATGAAAAGCAATGCCTAGGCTAGCATTCTTTATGTTCTATGATGAAAGTATGCTTTTTTATGGCTTGAATTTATGCAGTCCATTCTTATATTTTAACATACCTCTTAAAATGATGGGAATAAAAATGCTTTTCCAACTTAGTCATAACTTTTCACTATTCATTAAATCTAGAATAATAGATACCAATATGTCTCTGTAATATATAAGTAGGAAATAATAAACTATTTTGGTATCTTTTATGCTACCATAACATAATTACTTTTTCATATTCTTTCCTAATACATATAAATAATCACACTAATATAATTAAATTATATCTAAATGCTTTAAATAATATATTAACTTGTAGTAAAAAGTTAAACTATGGGCAAATTTCATGAGCAGTGACAGTTATTTCACAGAAGTTTTATGTGTCTTCAGTAGAAAATCTGAATTAATATATCAGGGAATAGTGAGTATGAGGGCTATTATACACATTCACACTTCAAATGCTTCACCATTGTTGGGATTACAAAAAAAAAAAAAAGAAAGTATAATGTGTGGCAGACTCCGGCCAGCAGAGTCTGCGTGTGGTGGATGAAGACGAAAACAAATGCACACAGACTACAGCAGTCCTGTGGAGAAAAAGGGAAGGTGCGGTACTCTCTTAAGATGAGAGTCCTGTGGCCCCTTTTCTCAAGGGGAGAGCGCCCGACCCTTGGCTGCACAGGCTTTTATTGATTTCATCGGGTCTTACATCAAAGAAGGATTTATTATCTATTACATAGAATACTGTTGTTTACATTTTAGGTACAATCAAAGAAACGAAAATAACAAATGCAGAAGGGAAAGGTGGCGAGCTGATTATGCTCCATCCTTGGGAAAATTCACACAGGCTTTGGAAATTACCTTGAAGATAAGCAATAAACATCTACTGTTTCAGACCAGGGCGAGGGAGTTTTAGCAAGAGCAGGCCGTAACAGTCTGGATGCACTTTCTAGGCCGGATTCCCACGGGAACACCTGGTTTGAGGGTCTGGCTCCTGCCCACCACTTCACTCCTGTTGGTTTTCCATACAGGGCTGAGTCACATTTGCCATATTTAAAACAAACCGGTTCCCTACAATAATGTATACTTTAGGCATGGATTTTAAAGATTACATTGAGATTTTGAGATACTGCAGTTAAAAGTAGGTACAATTTAGATTTCCCTCCATAGCCAGAGTCATTATATTAATAAGCATAGCTAGTATATAGTGAACTCTTCAAGTACAAACCACTTAATAATAAACGATAATAGTAAGCAACCTTTATCCAGAGTATACTATGTAACAGAAACTGTGCTAAGTGCATGTTCTCATAATTGTCGTAATCTTAATTTTACAGTTGAAATTGTTTTAAAGTTTAAGCAACTAACCCTCTGAAAGTTTCAACCAATTTCTTAAAGTTAAGGGAAAGTAGAGGGCAGAACCAGGATGGAGAAACCAGAAAAGTTTATCTATTCCATATCATTTGCATTTTTAATAGCTACACCAAATTAAGTTTTAATGTTGTCCTGATTTTAATGATCACTCATATCAGCTAGAGCAGAGCTCCCCAACATCCAGGCCATGGACTGGTACATCCCAGGCCTGTTAGGAACCAGGCTGCACACCAGGAGGTGAGCTTGAATGTAATGCACTTGAATCATCCCCAAACCATCCCCCCAACCTGGTCCATGGAAACATTGTCTTCCGTGAAACTGGCCCCTGGTGCCAAAAAGGTTGGGGACTACTGAGCTAGAGTTTTTTCAGGGAAGAAGACTTACTAAGGGTAATATAGAATAATAAATATGTGAGTATATAGGAATTATATTCTGCAGAGTACTGGGAATGACTGGGAAAATAGTTCTAAAAGGGATGGGAGTGGTCAGATAAATGCCACCTAAGTCACCAACCAGGGACCATGAGGAAGTCTAGTGAACACTGTTACCTCTCTCCTTGCAGTAGGCCTGAAGTCGTTATGAGTCAGAAAGATAATTGAGAAAAAATCTAAATGTAAATTAAGTATAAATAAATTTGATTCCACTAATGGAACCCACGAGGACACACTGAGCCCCACGAGGACAATCTGGAGTCCAGGTCTGTCAGTGCTTTAATTCTACCAGTGCAAGTGAGCAGAAGGCCGTGCCCATCAGCACAGCTGCAAACACACCTGGCCTGGGGCTCAGAGAAAGTAAAGGGCTACAGGGCTACAGGGCGAGAGCTGGCAGGGGCTGGAGGACCTGACCTTGGATTGCTGCCAGCTTTCACTGAGATGATTCAACAGAGCAACCAGAGCATTATGAACTGCACTGGTGCCTGGCACTTTTCATTTCTGCCTTCCAAATCTCACACAAATTTCCCTTGTGATCAAGTAACCTGTGAAGGAGGAAATTCTGGGGAACATTTTCAGCTCGTGTAAGAGAATGAAAAACCATCGCATCGCATACAGTATTTTAGATCTAAATTTTGCAAGCAGGCAATGCAATTAGAAAGACTATAATATTTTTAAGTCTATAGATATTAATATGGTTCTAGGTAAAATTACCATGGTATTTTTCAAGGTACATACACCAGATTGTAAAATACTATAACTTCCACTTAGTAATAATATGTGGCTTCAGTGACCCTCCAATAAAATATAACTAGATTCTGCCTATATTCTTACCTTTAATTACATTTCTAGGTTCACTAGAAATAAAGAAATCTCCAAGGACCTAAAAACAGAAGCAAACAACAGCAGGCTGAAACTGAAGTAGGGAGCTGTGAACAGTTGGTACATGCAAAGCAGGTGTATTTCCCAGAGACACGCAATAATACATCCTTACAGAATTTAAGTGTAAAGCAGAGTCAGAAAGCCAAGCCTGAGAATTTCACATTCTTGATCCCTTGTGAAAAGAGAAATTGGTTCCAGGATGGTGGCATCCAAGGGAACAGGCAAAATCCACTATGAATCCTGTCTGGCAGAAAAAGTACCCAACACAGGCCTTGGTATACCACAGAATAATTTAAGGAAAATATAATTTGACAATAAAAGACTTTTGAAAAGAAAAAAGAGAAAGTCCATTATGAAATAGGAATGAAAGCAAAATAACAAATAAATAAATTTAGATCTCAGATACTGAAATTACTAATTATAAAATAATGTATAAAAAGTGTGAAGAAATATATATGGATTAAATATGGAATAAACAAAAAGAGCAATGAAAAGATGTTTAAGAAAAAACTAAGTATAGCTTCTAAAAATGAAAAATGCAATTGCACAAATTAAAGTCTTCACAGATGGGTTAAACAACAGACTAATATCAGGTAAAGAAAAAATAATACGGCCCTGGCTGGGTGTTATCAGTTGGTTGGAGCATCATTCCATAACTGAAAGGCTGTGGGCTCAATTCTCTGTCAGGGCACATCCCTGGGTTGTGGGTTCAGTATCAGGTCTGGGTACAGGAAGGCAACTGATCGATGCTCGTCTCTCACATTGATGTTTTTCTCTCTCCTTTCCTCTCTCCCTTTTTGTCTCTCTAAAGACAATGAAAAAATGTCCCTAGATGAGGGTGAAAAAAAAGAAAAAGTAAAAAAAAGAAAAAGTAAAAAAAAGAAACAATAGTATACAGGAAAATAGACATGCAAAAATTATTCAAAAGCCCTGTAAGGAGACAAAGATATGGAAACATGAAAAAACAAAAGGTTAAGAGGCATGGGGATACAATGAGCTCTAACATTTATTTAATCTGAATTCCAGAAAAAAAAATACTGGTATTAGAAAAACAGCAATATCTGCAGAAATAATAGATGATAATTTTCCAGATCTGATAAAAGAACAGAGTCTCTTTCATAGATATAGAAAGAAGAGTTTATAGCAACAAAAGAAATTTTTTTTTAAAATGAGAGAGCCCAAGGACTGTGATAATGGAGTGCTAGGGACCAAGGACATCTGCTTCTGATGTCGTTTATAGTTTGAAAACTCTGAGTGGCTGGGAGCTAGTGGTGAGAGAAGAGCCCCGGCACCGAGCACAAGGACGCTGCCTCCTGTTTGACGATCCTTCCAACACCCTACGTTCCATAAGGGTTGAGAAAAAGGCATTGCACTATATAGAGTCTTCTTTTCTTTCCTTTATATCTTTCCCACTCAACATTCTGAGACTTATCTACATTGTTGGCTACAAGTGTAGTTTGTTTTTCACTCTTTATAGTGTCTCCCATGGTGAATATACCCCAATAGATAGAGTTTCCATGGTATTGTCCTCTTTATAGAAATCAGTTTTAGTTTTTATTAATTTTTTGCTATTATAAAAAATAGTAAGAAGATTCTTGCATAAGTCTCCTGATTCAGAATATCCTGTGTTTCTAAGATACATCTCTAAAACTGGCACCACTGGGTCTGAGGACAAAAGTCTCTTCAAATTTATATTTTTATTGTTTATTCTATTACAGTTCTTTCAATTTCTTTTTTTCCTTTTCCCCCCTCTGCACAGCCTACCCATCTCACCCATAGTCAATCCTCTCTCCATTGTCCATGAGTCATTCATACATGTTCTTTGACTAGCCCCTTCCCCTGCCTTATACCATTTTACCCTTCCCGCCTCCCCTCCTACAGCTCAGTCTGTTCCATGTTTCCACGTCTCTCATTCTGTTTTTCTCATTAGTTTATTTTGTTCATTGGATTCCAGTTATATGTGAGGTTATATGGTATTTGTCTTTCACTGACTGGAGTATTTCACTTAGCATAATATTCTTCAGTTCCATCCATGATGTCATAAAAGGTAAGAATTCCTTCTTTCTTTCTGCTGTGTAGTATTCCATTGTGTAAATGTACCACAGTTTTTCAATCCACTCATCTACAGATGGGCATGTGGGCTATTTCCAGCACTTGGCTATTGTAATAGCACTGTTATTAACATAGGGGTGCAGAAGTTCTTTTCAATTGGTGTTTCAGGATTCTTAGGGTATATTCCCAGAAGTAGAATTGCTAGGTCATAAAGCAGTTCCATTTTTAATTTTTTGAGGAAATTTCATGCTGTTTTCCACAGTGGCTGCACCAGTCTGCATTCCCACAAACGGTGTGCTAAGGTTCCATTTTTTCCACATCCTCACCAGCACTTATTTGTTGATTTATTAATGATAGCCATTCTGACAGGTGTGAGATGAATCACATTATGGTTTTAATTTGCATCTCTCTGATGGCTAGTGATGTTGAGCATCTTTTCATAGGTCAATGGTCCCTCTGCATGTCTTCCTTGGAGAATTGTATATTCAGGTCCTTTGCCTATTTTTTAATTGGGTTGTTGATTTTCCTGGTGTTGAGTCATAGGAGTTCTGTATATATTTTGGAGAGTAAGCCCTTGTCTGATGTATTAATGGCAAATATGTTTGCCAATATATCTTCTAGGTCAAGAGAAATAAAGAAAAAATAAATAAATTGTACTATATCAAATTTAAAAAGTTTCTATATGGCTAAAGAAGCCATCATCAAAATGAAAAGGGAACTGACTGTATGAGAGAACATATTTACCAAAGATACATCAGACGGGGCTTAATCTTAAAATTTATTATGTAATTTTAAATTATTTTCCAAAGTTGGAGGGTCTGTAAGACCCCAAATTCACTAATTCAGTGAATAAGTATTGGTGATATTTGCAACAAATATGTCATTAGCTGTAGTTAAAAATTAAATTTCCAAAACAACAACTTTGATTTTAGATAAAGTAGGTTTGGACTTTTATAGACTGTTTTATTTTGATAACTTTCAGTTGTTTTATAACATTTTGAAAAGTGAGTAAAATTGTGAAAATGGCATTTTTTTTATCAATAATCCATTGTTGTCTCAAAAAATAGCTTGTGATCTTAGAGTATAACTTGTAGTAGCCCATTGTGTGTATAAACCAAATCCCTACCCACTAGACAGGAGACAGTATATTTTTATGGGTAATTTGGGATATAAATATATATAAACACACATATATACATATTTATACATATATATACACATATGAGGTCCATCTGGAAAATGTCTATCCATTGTGAATATAACTAGAATGGTTTGCACTATTTCGATGTAACCTGGCAGCCAACGAGAGTGGAATGGAATGCACATGTGTGAACAATGATGACTTCACTGTACTAGTCAGTGGGGGCAGTAGTCACTGTTGAGTGAGCATGTGTACTGTGTGGAAGTCACATTCAAAATGACTGAGTGAGTAGAGCACCAAATCTGCATCAAATTTTGTGTTAAGCATGAACATTCCTCCACGGGCACTATTTGGATGATTCAGAAGGCCGCAACTATGCACAACTGGTGATTGACAACTTCATCAAAACAATGCACCTGCTCATGCTTCACGTTTCATGCAGAGTTTTTTGGTGAAACATCCAATCACCCACTTGATTCTTCCCCCCTACAGCCCAGATTTGGAGCCCAGAGACTTCTGGCTTTTCCCAAAACTAAAATCACCTTTGAAAGGGAAGAGATTTCAGACCATGGATGAGATTCAAGAAAATACAGCAGGACTGCTGATGGCGATTGAGAGAGCTGTGCGAGGTCCCAAGGTACCTGCTTTGAAGGGGACTGAGGCATCATTGTCCTATGTACAATGTTTCTTGTATCTTGTTTCTTCTTCAATAAATGCCTCTTTTACATAGTCTGTGGCTGGATGCTTTCTGGACAGACCTCATATATTCACATACATATTTATGACTATGTATTACATGTATAAAATATACACATATAATTTTACTAAGCAATGTGGACATTGATTTCAGTGATGGAAATTTAAAGTATGCTTCTAAGGCGTGCATATGAGGGAGAGAATTAGAGTGACCATGGTTAAGTGGTAAAGAAGTGTTTTGGAAGTGATATATAAGTTCCTTTATGTTGCGAGAAGTTTTACTTTAGTCTGGTGAAAGTTCAATGTCTTAGGAATTCAGGCACTGGCTGGTATGACTTGCAGAATTTTTTCATCAAAATTGCTCATGTGACTGCTTCCTGTGGACAAACACTGAGTTGAACATGAGATTTTTATTTTCCAGAAAAAGCCACCAGCTGTGCTCCACTGAAGCTCTATTGCTTTTTCAGTAGCACATTTTCTTAATGATATCCAAGCCTCATAACTTCCCAATAACTTTTCTCTCTTTTGTCAAGCTATTTGTTTTTTAATTGTATTTTATTGATTATGCTATTACAATGATTAAAATTGTCACTGATCCTATTCGAACCTCCTTCTGTCCCATTGGTGTAGCCTAGACTAGTAGTTTCAGCTTCTTAGATCAGGGAAGAGGAAACTGTTCTTACTCCCCTTTTCCACCTCTCATCCTTTAAAATATTGACAACAAAATGTGAGCATAAACAATGTTCTCTACATTAAACGACTTCAGATTACAGGGAGAGGGGGCACAGAATCAACAATGTTGTTGAAATTTAAAGCACCAGAGTGGCCCAACACTTTTGGAAATTTAAGTCTTATCCTTACTACGCCAGAGACTGGAGACGAGGGTTGCCCTGGCATGTCCTGCCGTGTCTTCCCAGTTCTCACCGCCAGCATTGTCTTGTTGTTGTTGTTGTTTTTGTTTAATGACTCCTAACATTTAAGTAAAAGAAAAGCACCATTTCCTAAAAATCCATTGTAATGCCCCCCGCCATGCACCCAGAGAGTGGAAGGAAAAGTTGCTCCTTAACTCTGCATTTGCCCAAAAGATGCCAGCCTCCTCCACAACCCCTTATCTTTCTACCAGTGACCAGTCAACTAGGAACAACAGGGAGTTTCATGAGTAGGACCATTGAAGTGTTTCATAATATAATTCCCAAAATGCAGTGGTTTCTACCGCAGAGATGGTCCTATTCATTAATTATTGGAGCACAAACGTAACTCTCAGAAGCCTACTTAAATTATATAATTAAATATGTAGGACCAATTGATTAGGTAATTATTTAACACATAATAAAGGTTGTTAAGATTCAGAATAGATGCAAACACAAAATTGATTGTTTTTAGAATTCATGTTAAAAATACTTCCTTCTAAGGCCCTGGCCAGGTAGTTCAGTTAGTTAGAGCATCATCCTGATACGCCAAAGTTGCGAGTTTGGTCCCTGCTAAGAGCACGTATAAGCATCAACCAATAAATGAATAAATAAGTGGAACAAAAAAATCGATGTTCCCCCCCCTTTCTGTCTTAAATCAATAAAACAAGCAAAAAAATTAAGTTCTTCATTTTGATAGTCACAGTAATTTTAGCTATAATTGAGATGTATGCCAAAAATAAAGACAACTAAATTTGTTACAAACATGTGGAAGATAATTTTTTACATGAATTGCTTAAAAGTTAAAATTTTCAGAATTAGGTAATTTTTAGCATTATGGCTTTAATAGGACTTCTGGGTGAATAAACTTACATAAAACTGCATCAAAGGATCTCTTGTCTAAGTACCTAATGAAATAAAGGATATAGAAAAGAAATACAGTCAAAAGCATCAAAAAAAGGTCATGTCATATCCATACCATAAATTTAGGAGAGAAGACTTGAAATTAAGACAGCATTCTCATGTGATATTCCAGAGTTGTATTTTTTTAACTTAACTAAATATTTCTGGCTAAATATACTTTTAGTATAATTCCATATTATGAGAGGTGGATGATATAGTGGATTATATAATGATCATTTATGAGTGTATTGCTTCAAAACTAAGCTCTTAGAAGCATTTGTGAAGAAACATGAGATTTTAAAATGTTTCACTAATGCCTTAATAGAGAGAGAAAAATATTGAACGTATAAGTAGTTACACAGGGATCCATTCACAGGTGAAGTCCCAAGCAATACCAAAGATCCTGAGGAACTGGGCTTCCCATTTTCCAGCGTTCTGCACTGAGTAACAGCAGAGCAAGGATGGAAAATACACCACAGCTAGAACAGTTGACTGCACTGACTGAGACAAGTGGGCCTTGGTGTAGGACATTTAATGGGATCTCAGAAGATGAATCATAATTCAGCATCCATCAAAGGCCAGATTATGATTTCCTTCAAGTTCTCTCTTTTCTCTATACTCTCATTCTGAGGTTTTGGGAAATTTGATGATAGCAATGTCCAGCCCTTAGATTATGGAACTCAGAGAGAACACAAAATTAATAGTAACAACAGCAATAAACTTTGCGAAGGATGACTAGAGAAATTCACCCACAATCGTTCAGATCAAACAGAAAGTCTGGGTGGAACAGTCTATATCACACGTAGGCAGTATGAAAATAATGGCATAATAGCATATATTCATTCTTTTGAAAAAAATGAGAAAAAGGAAGAAATAAATATCCAATGAAAAACGTGGGTAATGTAGATTTAAAAAATCCAGTTTGGAGAGGAAAAAAGAAAATCTTCATACGTGAGTCTTATGTAGAGGTTAATTAGTAAAGCACAATTACATTTTTCAAAAGGAGCTCCAACAATACTTGAGAAAATAGAATAATATGAAAGTTGAAATTACAAAACTAAAGATAAAAAAAGAAAAACTCAAATCAGAACATGTAATCCAATCAAATCTAGGACTCCAGATACTACAACTGGAGAAAATTATGGTTAACAAAACAGAATATTAAGGTTATATAAATCATGAAAAAATATAACACTACTAGTACAGTGAAGCAGAAGAAAATGTAATGACAATCACTTCAGTATTAACTGTTATAAATTAACGTTAATTCCGTGTACTTAATAAGGCATAATCCTATTCATTTATCAATGAGTTCTTGTTTAATCCTAAAAATGACTTTATACTGTCTTAACTCCACTTAGTTGAGAAAATTGAAGAATGGGAATATTAATTTTCCTAAGTACGTGAAGAAACTGACATTCAATTTCAGTCATCCTGATGCCAGAGCATCCCTGATTTTCCACTTTAAGTGTAACAATGACCTCACTTTGAATTATTCTTGATGCTGTAATTTAATTTACTTTTGACTTTACTCATTATTTTCTTTAATACTTGCTTTTTAAAAAAGAGCATGTACTTTAGTAAACAATAAATTAATTACTTAGTTAAGCAAAATCCAAAAACCTATGTCATTAATATAAAGGTAGGAGATGACTGGGGCCAATGATCTCCCAGCTCAATCCTTAGGTCGAGGTAGAGCAGGGGAAGAGTAAAGGGGGGAAATGGGGACAAATATAATTAGACAGCAATAAAAAAAGAGTGGCGATCTAAGAACCAGAAAGCCCTATTTGAATTGTGTCAGGGTAGGCAGTATAAAGATGCTAAAGTGGAAATAAAATGCCTGCCCATGTTACTGACAGCCAAATCCTGCCAAATCTATCATATTTTTTAATAAAATAAGGATTTCAAAATAAATATGCTTAGTATAATTCCATGCTTTGAGGGGGTGAAAATGGTGGACTATATAATGATCATTTGTTGAAAGTACTTTTCAAGTCTAATTGTACAGTGCATGGTGCAATTGAAGTTGTCCTCATCTTCAGTATTTTCCATAAAACCTGGAGACACCATCAACTAAATCAAAGTTCTATACAGCAATATTTACTTGAGTTAACTGTACATGTATATTTTATTTTAAACAAGCAGTTATGTTTCATTGAAGTATACAAATTATGAATATATAATTTGTTCCCAAATTAAATTTTCAATTTTGAATAGAAACTGAGAAATGAAGAGCTCTAGCTAGCCCTGGCCAGGTGGCTCAGTTGGTTGCAGCATCATCCCATACACCGAAAGGTTGCATGTTTGATTCCCAGTCAGGGCACATGCCTAGGTTGTGGGTTCAATCCCCAGTCGGACATGTGTAGGAAGCAAAAGATCTATGTTTCTCCCTTGTGTTCTCTCTCTCTCTCCCTTTCTTCCCTCTTTTCTTTCACTCTCTATAAAATCAATAAAACATATCTTCAAGGGAGAATACAAAGAAGAGCTCTGCAAAAATACAAATTATCTTTCAGTCCAACTGTTTTATCAATTTTTAAATAAATAGAACAACCAGAAAATAGGAAAATGCTGGGAAAAAAACCCCCAAACATGATTTGAAGAACATTAATAGGATTTTTGTTAAGACAGACCAGTAAGTGAAAATGATCCTTCTGTCAACATTAAAGGAACTAAAATTTATATAGTTTACAATAGAAAACTGTAGGGAAAATGTCAAATAATAAACCTAATGACATCTATTTGTTTTTATAATGTAATAATTTTTAATCTTTCCTTTTCAGCCACATATCCATGGCATGCAATCATGGTCACTGGTCTTACAGCAAAGGATGCTCATGGACTTCTCCTCAGATACCTCCCTGTATTTAGTTAGTGACTACAGAGTTCCAAGTTTGATGGTCAAGATGTCTGAGAAGTTTGGGACCAAAGAGTAGGGTGAATGATGAAAATGAAAATTATTTTTGTATCATAGTTGTAGTAACACATAACTAAGGAACTGTGTTATATTTTTGCATTTCGATTTTTTTGAGGTTGAGGTTTTGTTTTTGAAAGACAGTGTGGTAAAAGTAAACAGGACTGGCAACGAGTTACAAGGTATGGCTCAGGTCTACCCTCGTTTACGAATTGCATAGGACTTAATTTCCTAGGAAACTTCAAGAGTTTTAAAGAATCAGGTAAAACATGTCAAGAAAAGCACTTCTTCCTCTTCTTGCTGAAGAGCCCTTTCTATATATTCATATTACTTTGTAGTTGTTAACCTTTTCATCTTATATTATTTGAAAAATATTAGTTTAAAACAGCAACCTCACTTAAAAATGCTCAGGTAGAAAATATCTTTTAGTAGGAGCCTGAAAGAAATACCAATTGAGATAAAATTTCAGGACTGACAATTTTTTTCAAGTAAATGGAAACAATTTTAAAGATATGTTTTCTACACTGTTTAGTACTCCTTTTGTTGCTTTCATTCAATATATTGACTCTGAAAATGAGTGGTTAGTTTCAGATAACTGAAGGCGTTGTTTGCAGGATTGAGACTGGAAAGACTAGCTTAAATGGAATTTTTAAATTTTGTAGAGACCCAGAATTTTAGCTTATGTAGTTTCTAAAATAACACACCTGTGTGGGCAGTGTAACTAATGCAGGGCAAGCACCTACAGATTGCAACTGTTTTCTAGTCCTTTTAGAGCACAGGTAGCTGATTTACTGTCATTATCTCTTCTCTGTTGGTTCTACGGGGATTCAGATTCGAGCAATCTGAACTCTGTTGTCAACCTATAACCTTTGTGTGATGAAGAAAAGATTGTACTATTGTGCCCTGAGCATGAGACAACATAAGGCTTGTCTGGGGAAACCTTTTGCCGCGATACCCAATTGTCCTGGTACTGATAAGTGAAGGTGATAGGTAATTCTAAAAACAATGTGCAGAAATTTATAAGGAAAACCTAAGCAAAAAGTTTAAGATATAAGTTTCAAAGACATCATAGCTGAAATATTTCTAAAGCCTATCCTTATTTACATCCCTGGCTACTGTCTATAAATAAATATTTCTCCTCTATAAATCTTGAATTTTCTCTAGCTATTTTTTATTCAAGGTCATAATAGCTGCATAATTATGACTGCACTACAAACAAAACTTTCGACATATTTCCCCAGCCTCTCCCAAGTTAAAACTGTTTGGTTAGAATAGCTTTTTCTATAAATTGCATACAAATTGCTTAATTCTCACTTTAAAGTATCATTTGCCATTAAAAGTCTTTCCGGTATGAATATAAAAATTATTTCTCCAGTAATCTCTACTCTAAAAATGCTGTAAAAATATTTAAAATACTGAAAATACGTATTTTTCCAGTAAATTTTATTGATAAGCTTCAGTCACACCAGCATGGCCAAAGGAGGATGTGCTTTCCAAGTCCTCAGGAGTGCAGAGCTCGCCACTTGTCCAGGGCGCCACGATTGGGGACGTATTTGACTCCACAGCCGTCCGGGATGAGGATCTTCTCAGCCACTTTGTTTTCAAATTCATCGGCGTTAAACTTGGTAAAGCCCCACTTCTTGGAGATATGGATCTTCTGGCGGCCAGGGAACTTGAACTTGGCTCTGCGCAAGGCTTCAATCACATGCTCTTTGTTCTGAACCTTGGTGCGGATGGACATGATGACTTGGCCGATGTGGACTCGGGCCACCGTGCCCTGAGGCTTTCCGAAGGCACCTCGCATACCGGTCTGCAGCCTGTCCGCCCCAGCACAGGACAACATCTTGTTGATGCGGATGACATGGAAGGGATGGAGCCGCACTCGGATGTGAAATCCATCTTTGCCACAGCTTTTCACCATATACTTGTTGGCACAAATTCGCGCGGCCTCCAGGGCTTCAGAGGACAGCTGCTCGTATTCGTCGGACACCATGTGGCCACAGAGTGGGAACTCGTCCACCTTCGCCTTCTTCCGACCCAGGTCAAAGATGCGGATCTTGGAATCTGGGACACCTCGGCAGAAGCGAGACTTAGGATACGGCTTGTTCTTGCAGTACCGGTAACAGCGAGCAGGACGGCGCCCCATGGCGAGACCAGCAACGGCCACAGCGGGAGGGAAAGGCACCCGGCCCACGCTGCGCATGCGCCTGACGAGCCTCGCCCCTCTACCCGCCCAGGGACCATAGAGTCCTGACGCGGAGGCGGGGGCGCTTTTCTACGACCCCAACCCCCCACCCCCGCAGAGGCAGGGGCGCCCGACACCTGTTTGTGGGCACTGCGTGGCACTGCGGGCAAACGAAAGGGCGTCTTGGAATATCCGCCCCTGGGCTGCCAGATAAGGAATTGGGCCAGGTACAATGGTGGCTTGAGAAGCCATTTCTTTCTCGGAGTCCATCGTGGGTGTGGAACGTTTGCCCTCGGCTTTGCCTTAAGCATAAAAGGCCTTTTCCTAGAGATTAAGTGAGAAAGGTCTCTCCAGCTAGTAATACACTGCCCCTAGTTTGTCTGAGTAATGTGTTTTCCAGAGGGCATCGCTCCCGTCAGCATCGATCGCTATTTCTCCGAGTATCACCTGGGACACTGGGTATCTCAGAAACCACCGGGGAACGTGGTTTCCTGGCACCAGCTCTCCGATAAGGCTCAGGAACAGACGAGCAGGGAGTGGTGCCAGGCGGAGAGAGCAGATCTCTGTTATACATATTGCTTGCTAATGGCTTTAGAAACTTGAAACTTTGGTTATTTTATGTATTTGGCCATATGGAGTGATTTTATTATCGAAGTGGCATCCACAAAATTGAAATACCAACAGAAATTTTCAACTTAAGGCTATTTACATTTTCAAATGTTACAGCTGTTGGGAACTGTGTAAAAGTGACGATGTTTTATTAATCTTGTACCTTACTGAGAATGAATTTAATAGTTTTTTCCTTTGATATTAGATTTTATAGAAATGTGATTAGAATCAGAGTGTGGGGAAGGAGGAAAACAAAAGATAAAAAGAATTACAAATAGTCTATAACCCCTATTTGGGTTTTTCAAGGTTTTTTTTATTCCTTCCTGCTATTTTAGAAATCTATGACATCATGGAACAAAATCTTTTCAATGTGATTATATCTTCCATGCTTTCTTTTAACAGGGAAATAAATAATTAGTCACAAAATAACTCTTCTACTTGAAGTGAGTATGTTTTTATAACATACCCATATTATAGTAGAAATGCTAAAACTCCCAGGGTAGAGAACTTTCCCACCTTGCATAAAGTTGCTCACTTGTCCATCCTTTCTTCATTCTTGCCTTCCTATTTTCCTTAAATAGTTTCTATTTACTATGTAAGCGTGGATATGAAGATAAAGTAGCAAGTAATGTTGTGTTGCCTTCACTGAGCTTACCAGTCTAGGAGGGGATTTAGATGCTACTCCAATAACGTCATTGTATTTTGTACAAAGTACTAAATGTGCCAAAAAGGAAAAGCAGAATGAGCCCTGAGAGCCTGGGATGAGGCCCGGATTTAGACTGAGGGATGAGAAAGGAAGATTTTATCAGGAAAGAGATTTTAGAACACATTGTGGATAAGGCACATGGATGGGGCCTGGCATATGCAAAGATTGTAAGCCGGCAAGAACATGGACCATTTAAGAAACTGAAGGCCGTGTAACTGTGGCGGAGGGGTTGAGTGGCATAATGTGTGTCTACATCGTGTAAAGGAGAATGGCTTGCAAAGCACCCAGGGCCCATTTGCCAAGTTAGGGATTCTGATCTTTTATTCAACATCATTAAAGAGCTTTACACAGGTGTTCTTCTCTCGTAATGTATAATATGGGCAATAGATGGGCACAGGTCAAAAAATGGATGCAGGAAGGAAGGCTTTGCAGCACTAAAGAAAAGAAGTGAGGCCCTGGTTGAGTAGCTAAATTAGAGCAACTTCCAAATACTCCAAAGTTACGGATTCAGTCCCAGGTCGGGGCACATACAAGAATCAACCAATTCATCAGTAAGTGGAACAACAAATCAGTGTTTCTCTGCCTCTCTCTCTCTCCCTCTCTCTCAAATAAATAAATAGATAAAATTTTTAAAAAGAAAAGAAGTGAGGATAACTTGAACATGCTTTTAGTACATTTTACCTTCGAAAGATGTATCTTTTTCTACTACTACATACCTGGAATCTATCATAGTACTGGGGGAGAGGAGTCTGTTGAGTCAGAGGAAGAAACTCAGCTACAGTACATGTGCCATCATGCATTGACAGCCATCTGTCTAGGCCATGCTTATGGTTTCAAAAGCTCTAGAATTTGCTGACTAGCAGATGCTGTGTCCCTATCGGGGTCTGCTTGCATAATCCTCTTTCACTAATCCAAAGGATGACCAATCGTGATTTGCCTGGGACTGTACCCATTTTGTCCTGGAAGTCCTGCATCCTCCAGAATCCCTCAGTTCTGGGCAAAATGGGAAGGTTGGGCATCCTACCACACTTCTACATGGGGGCCCCTCATAGTTTCAGGATAGAGTCAAAGAGTGAGAAGACAAAGGGAGAGTAAGATTGGGACTTTTCACTTATACTTCCTTCCTTAGCCATGCAAATATTAGAAAGGAGCCTGTGGAAAATGCATGAGCCATACCATTCTGTTTAAAATTTAAAAGAAAAATCATTTCCAAAATTTTGAGTGTTCCTCTATGTTCCAACTCCTGACACCCGCAGTGTGTATCATGCTAAGCAAACCTTGCAAAAGCCATAAACTCATCTGCTTTGAAGTATCCTGAAATATTATAGAGAAGATGATACATGGGAAATAATTTTGATGTTTCTTATTTGCTAAATTTATTACTTTGAAAAATGCAATAAAAGTTCAGCAAAGGGAGACATTGGTGTCGTATAAAATAGAGGTGGTATATAGAATTAAAGAATGAGTAGGATATATGTAAGTGAAGGTAAGGAATAAGGTAAGAAAGTGGCATGGCAACTACGTAAGACTTAAAGCTTTGAGAACAAAGACTATATTTGAGTCACTTACTGTTTCATCCTCTGTTTTTGGCAAATTGTGTGCCCCATAGCACAATAAGTATTTGAATGAATACACAACACTGCCTCAGTAGTGTGTTTTGGGGAGTGGGGTAAGGGATTTGTAGTGTTGGCTGACTTCTGTGGTGTAAATACTCTATCATCAATTTCAGCCCCTGTTGTGATATTAATGCCCCTGAAGGTGGGGACCCATGCATAAAATCGGACCTTGTGAGTCAGTGTTAGTTGGCTCCAGCGTGCTATCGTTTGGCTGTGCATACCAAAGAAAAGTATGAAAAATAAACTTGGCTAAAGCTAGTACTAATGCATAACCTGAAATAATAAATTTGGGGATAGGTAGAGAGAGATGACTTTTTAGGAGGCCTTAAAAAGCAGAGAAACATGTTTAGACCTGAGATTTCAGCTTTGAATGTCAGGAAGTCTGTCTTCCATGGTTTCTCTCTCCTAGTCCATAGCCCCTTTGTAAGGCATCTGCAGTGTTCTACACTTATTGATTAGTTATGCCTTTACATACTTGGAATTAGCATTGGACAGTGTTAGGAACACAATCAGATTCCCAGGATTTTCTGCCTTCATGCAAAGACTGGAGAAGAACAGTTCTGTATTATCAGGTCAGTGCATCACTGCCTTTCCTTTGATACCATGTTTCAACCATTTCACAAAGAACGAAGCCTGAATTTGTTCTCAAAAAATAATACGTCCTGTAGTCTAATGTACTGATGTAGTAATAGACTGATGTACACCCTGCATTCTCCCTCCTGCAGCTGGAACCGTCTGCATTGTTGATCACTGAGTCATTACGTAGCCTTCCATCACTTGTTTGACAGTGTGCTGTGATTCAGAGATCATGCTCCCGTTTGGGCTCTCAATGAGGTGTGATGCCTCCACTGATGATGAACAGTCATTTTCATTAGTGTTTCTTAGTCACTTCACACTGGGAGCTATCATCTTAATATGTTTGAGAGTCCAGATGAGCAGCTCGACTGTATTTTCCTAGAGTTGAGTGGTGAATGTAAAAGAGTCATGGTTACAATTGGCCTTTCTTCAGTCAGCTGACAGTTTCTATTCTCATGACTAACGGGTGGTCATGCTGCCTGTCTTTCCCTCACTGTATTCACAGTGGTCCCCTTACCTGTTTGACAAATGCACATTTTCCAAAGAAAATATAGTTGGATGATTTTAACTGTTTAAATAATAATAATATTATTAACTGTTTAATAATGATAACTTTAATAATCCAGAGGCCTAATTAATTTTTTGACTGCTATTTTGTACATTTTGATTATTCTTTCTTTGGCAATTTGTTTTCTTTGTTGGGTATAGGAATTGAGTACATACTACTTATGTATGCGCTTTGGTAGCATAGTAAGTTACCCTGAAATGAGTTTTTTTTTTACATTGTTCCAGACAATTGGAAAAATAGGTGAGGATTAAATCAGATACAAGTAATGCATAATATGCTCATTAGAATTTGATTGATTTTAGTTTGTAAATTTTTACTTGTTTAGGTTTCATATTTGTGAAAAGTTTATGTCATTAATCAATTTTATATGGTAATTAGTGTGTAGGTTTAACTAATTAATGCAGTAACAAATATATAATTTATATAGTAATAAACATGATATAATAAAGCATAATAATAAAAAGCTATACTAAAGATGACTTGAATCAATACAAATAATTTACATATATATTTAAAAGACCTTCTTTCTTAAAAGGGGTTAGTCCAATAGGAAAATTCAAGAAACAATGATCTGGGGTTCGGGTGCTGTGTATGAAGGTTGTCTTCCCTCCCACATATTGATGCATGCGCTTCCTGTTTTTGCATCCACGTTCCTATTTATTTAAAAGAAAAAATAATGGAAATGTTATTTTCCTCAGACTGACCAAGTTGTTTGCCTAGCAGGAAGTTTATATGGCTTACTATGTTTATAGACATGCATGAAATAAATATTTAACTATTGAGATTATTTAATAATTTATGTTATTACATCCAATTGTATTGCAGGTTAAATGAATATTACATGTTTAGTGGATGACTTCTGTACCCACTGATCATATTTTTTTCTTTAAGGAAGCAAACAATCAGCATTAGTGATTAGATATGAGTATTCTTTAATTATGAAAGAATTATTCCAAATGCTATAGCAGGGCTTTGGAAAGTTTTCTGTTTTACTATATACAAAATGTATCCATTATATTATTTCAATGAATGTTTTCATAATTTCATGAGGACTGACCTATAATTATATCTGTTTTACAGACAGAGAAAGGGAAGTTGAGGACATCATTTTAAAGCTTATTTTTTAATATTCTTTTTATTTTTCAATTATAGTTGATGTAGAAGATTATAGTAGTTTCATGTGTATAATCCAGTGATTAGACAGTTTACATAACTTACCAAGTGATCACCTCAGTATATTTAGTACCCATCTGACACCATACATCATTATTACAATATTATTGACTCTATTCGCTATGCTGGACTTTAATATCCCTATGCCTGTCCCATAACTACCAGTCTGTACCTAATCCCGTCATCCTCTTTACCCATTCTGCCCAAACTTCCTCCCCTCTGGAAGCTGTCAAAATGCTCTTTGTATCTATGTGACTTTGGAAGGCTTTTAAAAAAAGCTCTGCCTACCTGTCAAACATTTCATCCAGTTGCTTTTTGTTCTTTTTCCCCTATGGCAGCAAATACTAAGGAGTGGATCAGAGACAACAGGCCATACTGTTTGAGAACCATGGTGAACTACTACATCACTGATCTGCTTAGTGGCATGTAAAGAACTTGGCCTTGCTCAAAGATTTTGGGAGTAATCGCTAGTGTCCTTCCTCTGCCTAGGGATTTTGGTGATACTGGATAGTCTAACAATGTGACTTAGGGAAAGGGACAGCTGTTCCAGAAAACCCAAAAATGTAGTGGAGGGTTTTGGGTCAGTGGTATCATTTGACTTGGAGACTTCCGTTAACCATGTGCATAACTGGTCAATCTATCGTGGTTACATACTGAAGTCCCAATACAAATTTTGAACACCGGTGCTTCAACAAGTTTTCTTGGTTGACGAGACTCCATACGTATTGTCAGAAATCAGTATTAGAAGATGAATGCAACCCATCTCAGTGGGGAGGGTACAATGGTAGCTCCATATTTGGTCACTTCTCCTAGAGTTTACCTATGCACTTCTTCCCTGGGCAGATTTTAATGTCTCCTTCCCTTTAATAAACTATCACTATGAGCGTAATCACCTTCAATGAGTTCTGTGCATTCTTACAGTGAATTATTAAACAAGGTGGTCTCAGGAATCCCCCAAATTTGCATTTGGTGTCAGAAATGAGGCCAGTCTCAGGGGCTGTAACTTCTAACTTGTGGTTGATTTAAACTCTGTAATTTCCATCTGTCTGTCACCCTCACGAACCTAATGAACAGCATGTAAGTGGTGGGGCAGGGAAACAGAGGATAATGTAAATCCAGGATCTGGTGCCTAGAAGAGTTAAAGCAAATGCTAACAACAAGGAAAGACTGCCCTAAAAGTCATTGTCTTTTATGCTAAAGTATAATGCATATTTGTTGAAGAATGAGCAGATATGCATGACAAAGATATAAAGATATAGGCTTTTAAGATTTGGGTGTGTTTCCTTATAATAATACTATATTTGCCATTTTATAAGTTGATTTTTCTTTTCTTAAGCCTTTTCTGTAATAATAAATGTTCTTCATATTATTTTAATAATAGAAAAATGTGTTTTATCATATGCTAAGTTATAGATCCATATATGAACAGATGTACTTTCTGCTTGACTATTTTATTGTCCTATTCATATATTCAATAGCTAGTGTCATAGAGCTTTAATAAAAGCAGCTTCAACTTATTTATTGATTTAATTGAGGTCAACATCCAGGAGCAGATTGTTCATACATAAAGGCTTGCTAATTCTGACAAAGTAAATAATATTTTAGAGTGAGGCTTCCCTGCAGTCACTGAAGCCACACAATGCCACGTATAGTGCCAATGACCAGCATAAAAAATTACGATGCAAGACATGACGTGAATTAAAATGAGGAAAATAAGCCCGTGGCATTCCAATTTTGGTGAAAATCTTAATTACAAAGAAGTAACAATTCTTGCCCTGGCTGGTGTAGCTCAGTGGACTGAGTGTGGGCCTGTGAACCAAAGGGTCACTGGTTCGATTCCCAGTTAGGGTACATGCCTGGGTTGCAGGCCAGGTCCCCAGTAAGAGGTGTATGAAAGGCAACCACACAATGATGTTTCTCTCCTTCTCTTTCTCCTTCCCTTCCTTTCTCTCTAAAACTACATAAATAAAATATTTTTAAAAATAAGTAATAATTCTTAATTTTTTACTGGACAGTAAGAGGATTTGTAAAATTCTGACTAAATCTGGAAGATACTTGTTTCTTATTTCCCCTTGAGATTGCACAAAATATTATTTTAGAATGGCTCTAAAGACAATTTAAAGGCATTTGGGGAAAGAGTATATCCTAATGCTTTCCTTACCTCACCATCTCACTTGAAAGCCACCTTGTATCCTTTATGGGATGAGGTAGAGTAACCATTTTTTGAATGCATTTTAATAAAAAAAAAAAACCCTTGTGTCTTAACAAACTTATTTGAATAGGTCATTTTTAACATACTTGCATTACTAAATTCTTTCTGGAAATTTATTAAGTCTGGAGGATCACTGGGTTAAGTTCAGTATAATGTCATAACATATCTCATATATGTAAAATAGTGGTGCACCTAGGCTCAAGGATGACATGTATCTCTTTATAAGAATATTTTCTCATACATCACTTAACTCAGTTCTCCAAAATAATTTTCTTGGAAGGCATACAAAAGACAAGTTAATCTGATTTCTAAAATGAAGAAGTAATACTCAGAACACTAAGTGACTCACCCAAAAATAAAATTTGGTAAGTGGTAGATCTTAAAGAAAGCTTAGCTCATTTGTGAACACTTTTCCTAAAATGTGTTCTCCTTCAAAATTTACCATTAGGGGCCAGAATCACGTAGCATCTAAAAGTTAAGCTGGTTCTAAGATGAATTACAAATTAGGTGTGGGGCACATCCAGGGTCTGTGGGGTATGAAACCAATACAGTTCTGAAGATCCTCCTTAAAAAAAGTAAAACAACTATGAACACAAAATTAGAGACAAAGGAAATATTTATTTAGAGTGAGAAAATTAAATAAATAGCTATTTAATAAAGGTTACAGCTCATAAAAAAAATAATATACTTCCATTAATTGTCTGATCTACCTTTAAAATCTTTCTTTTATTTCCTGGCTACATATTTTTGATCTCCTCTCTGTTTAACCATTATTTTCTAATACTTTTATTAAGAGTAGAAACTCAGCTCAATCTTTTTTTCCAGTAAGGTTGTTGAAATTTGTATTGATAACGTATAAATGTTTCTTTCAGCCTCACAACTGAATATCATCAGTGCCGTGTATATCGTTAGGATGGTTGTCAAATTGAGAAAACCCTTTTTCATATATGAACTGTAATATTTCAAAGAATTTCAATTTTCTTTGGGTATTGGCTACTCAGATATTAATGGACAATACTGGTGAGCCAGTTCACGATTTTTACCCACCTTGTGATGGAACAGCTGGAAGCCACTTACCCATTTGTACTCATAGAGCTGACTGTGTGTCTCTCTTCCCAACTTTGAGTTCGGTGACATCACATTGGTAGATTGAGTTGGCCAGGTTGGGAGTAATTCATACCATGGACGAAAACTAAAAATCAGGACACTTTTTCCCCCTGGAGAGCCATTTCTTGAAGCAGGTACCACCAGCATTGATCCCTTCTCTCAAGCTACATGCTTACTTCATTGGTGTCAGCACTTCATGTCAGGTCAGCGAGATATTTAATTTTTTCTAATGAGCTCAATCCGTTCATTATTCTCTGTTTATCACATTATAAAACAATCCATCAGCCTGTTTATAATTTCAATTATAATTTTTGCTTAATTAAAGCTATTGATGTGATCTGAAATTTTGGCAACAATTTGGTTCTTGATTACAGAATACTTTCTATTGATGTTATTTATCTGTATTGCTTTTTAAAAATCAGCAGTTTGTACCAATTTTTCTCAGTTTCTTAATAAATTTGAAAGTGCTGCTAAGTGAAAAGTCTATATTTTTTACTTGTTCCATGTGAGATTTCCCAGAGTGTCCTTCCAAACTGAAAATGATACATTGTGCTTTCACAATTATTTAAATAAGCACCTCTTTTACCACATATCTCTATATCGCGATGCTGGATGAGTTGGCACAAGGAGTAGTCTGAATACTCTTGAAAGCAACTTCAATGCCAGAGCAAACAAGCAGTAACTTTATCCATGCATCAGTCTGATTGCAGACTACATACAAGTGAACATACTCCGCTAAGCCCATACCAAATGAATTCTCTAATAACTTCCTTTCAGCCAGATCCCCAAATAGCCAAGGCCTCTCCAGTGCTGTCTGACCTCAGGGAAAGTATGAATGAAGGACAGTATAAAAAGAATATGTGAACTCTTTGCTGGGGCCCATCACAGGGCCTAGGAAAGAGCCTGTATAAATGAAGGTCTCTGAATCTGAAGTTTCATTTATTTTATTGGAAGTTACTTCATTTATGAGCAGGTGATACTGCTTTCTATTTCTTAATACTCCTTTTAATTTTTACTTTCCTAAGTGGTTTTCCTCTCCTGTTTACTTTCTGTAGTTCCAATGTCTTCAAAATCTCCTAACAATATTTATGACATCACCACCCTCAAATCTTTTACTCGCACTAAAACGTAGATTGTAGTTTCCAACTTAAAAATGTTCTCTCTCAAGGTTTGCAGTAGCACACCTTTACAATAAAAGAAGTGGGTAATAATAGTACAATTTCAAGAAACAAAAGACTGGGAAGGATATTTTAGTGTATAGGTCTATACAGGTGCCCCTAAGTCTATGGCTTATATTTTAATTAGTTGAAGGAATAAAACCATTCAATAAATGTTGGCTTGTCATTTAAAAAATAAGTTTGCATACTTATAAATATAACAAAATAGATTTCAGAGGAATCAATGATTTAATTATTAGAATAAAATACTAGTAGAAAAGATAATGTGACTTTGTTTACAATCTTGCAGTGGTAAAGGTTTATTGAAGAAGGACAGAAAGAGCAGAAACTATAAAGGAAAACTTGTGACTTCATAAAAATTAAACTTCTGTAAGATTAAAATTAATAAATGGGGTATATGTGTGTCTCTGTTTAGACACACATACACATTATAGAGAGAGAGTGAGAGGGGATACATGTTGTGGAGATTCCACAGAAAGTTACGTTCTGGTTATCCTTTCATCCATAATAAACCATCCCACATTTAGTGCTATTGAATAATAAAAATCACTCACTTGTATTACATGTCGTGGTTCTGAGTGTTGACTAGTCTCACCAAGTTAGTTTCACTTGAGGCCTGACTGCATGACTGTGCAGTCAGATGGTTGCTGGGACTAACGTCATTCTGAAGACTACCTCGCTTCCATGTTTGATGGTTAATGCTAATCGTTGGGTGGGATTTCAGCTGCTGCAACCAGCCAGACTGATGGCACCTGCCTGTCCTAGTGAGCTGTACTTCATCATAGCGTGGTAGCTGGGTTCCTAGAGCACCTGTTCTAACAGAGAGATCCAGATGGAAGGTCTGTCACCTAGTCTCAGAAAATTGTGTAACATCTGTTCTATTGCATGATTTTTGTTAGAAGTGAGTCACCGATACCAGCTCCTGTTCAAGGGAGGAGGGATGAGACTCGTTTTCATGATGGAAGTTCTTCTGGCTGGTCTAATAACAAAATCTACATGAGACAGATTCATGGGAGAAAATGACCAAATTATTACATGGGTACATATGGGGGTTTCCCTAAGAATAGGACCAGGTGAAAAATCTGGCAGTTAAGGCCCATATGCCATTTGAGCTAAGGTGAAGTGTGGGGGTGGGGTGTTGTGGTTTTGGATTTCAGAGAGCAAGAAGGCAATTCACATGGAGATAGAAAAGCAAGTTTTGGTAAATGAGTGTTTGCTGGGCCATCTTTAACAATGGGACACTAGGTCCTATTCTACTTATCTGATGACCTCTCCCTTCCTGGGGTAGGACCTCTGTCTACCTTAGGTTAGGCAGTTGGGGGAAAATCACACGTTATTCTTGAGTCTTTTGTTTCTCAATAATAGCCAACTTAAAATAACTGATATCCCCAAAAGGCATAATTTGGGGTGGCAAACTGTGCTTCCCCTAGACTTAGTGCTGTGCAACTAGGAAGTATATCAGTAGGCTTAAAATCAGATCAGGAAAAAAAAACATATTTACCTTTGCTAGTGAGATGAGTTTTACTTTCTGCCATTTAGGAAATAGGAGTGGAACATATGACTTGCAACAGGCAGGTGACAAAAGACAACAAAAACATCAGAGTTAAGATTCTGGGTCAAACCTGCAGGCAGGTTCTAAAGTATATTATAAGAAAGTAGTCAAAATAAGACACAGTAGAGAGTAAAAGAGAATCCATACAAATGAGAATTCTGTGTAAGAACAACAGAAATAATCTGGACTGAGGAACTTGTTTAAGAACTGTGGCCCATAGACATATGAAAAAATGGTTAACATCACTAAGCCACCAGAGATGCAAACTAAAACCACAATAAGATATCACCTCACACCTGTCAGAATGGCTATCAATAATAAATCAAACAACAAGTACAGGTGAGGATGTGGGAAAAAGGGAACCCTAGTGCACTGTTGCTGGGAATGCAGACTGGTGCAGCCACTGTGGAAAACTGTATGGGATTTCCTCAAAAAATTAAAAATGGAACTGCCCTTTGACCCAGCAGTTCCGCTGCTGGGATATATCCTAAGAATCCAAAAGCACCAATGCACCCCTATGTTCATAGAGGCACTATTTGCAATAGCCAAGTGCTAGAAACAGCCTGAGTGCCCATCAGTAAATGAGTGGATCAAAAAACAGTGGTACGTTTACACAATGGAATACTACATAGCAGAAAGAAAGAAGGAGGTACAACCCTTCACAAAGCATGGATGGAACTGGAGAGCATTATGCTAAGTGAAATAAGCCAGGCGGTAAAGGACAAATACCATATGATCTCACCTATAAGTGGAACCTAATCAACAAAACAAACAAGCAAGCAAAATAGAACCAGAGACGTTGAAATAAAGGACAAACTGACAGTAACCAGAGGGGAGGGGGCAGGGCAATAATGGGGGAAAGAAGAAGAGGAGTCGTTAAGGAACATGTATAAAGGAGGCAAGGACAAAGCCAAAGGGGAGAAAGAGTGAGGGTGGGTGGGGTGGGAGAAAGTGGTGGCTGGAAAATGGAGACATCTGTACTTGAACAACAATTAAAAAAAACAAACAAACATATTCTAGGTTATATTACCAATACTGATTATTTCTTATCTGTTATACTTTCTATTTAAAACACAATTTCTGCCCTGTTTTACAAAGGGAATAAAAACAGTATATTTAATAAAGGAAAAATCTTTCATACACAGGTTGACATGCATCAAATTTGTCTTTTCTTTCAACCAAGCTCAGATAATCACAATAAAATTTCAGAAAAATATTTTCTTCCCGTGGACATACTGGATAGGAGGAAAAACCTGGTACTTCAGGAACACAGTAGACAGCTGCTAGGTCATCCCTATTAAAGAAAGATGGAACAACAGGTGAAGTGACACATTTGAGAAAGTTTTCTTTTGAGTTAGAATCAACAGCAGGGTCAGGAGAGGGCTCGGTGGGTTATTCAGACCCCATGATCAGGAAGAGTGAGGCTTTTTCTCGGTGGAGATAGTTATCTATTGCTGATGAAATCAAGCACTTGCCACCCTGGAGTGAACAGTGTTTATTGTCATTTGGCTGTTTTATAGTGTGAATGACTTCAGAGAGTTCTTATTCAGAAGAAAAGGAAGTCGATTTAAAATTTTAACTTGTACTGGATAGGCTTTAGACACTGAACCTAGAGAACTGAAAAGATAAAAAATTGAAAAGATAGGAAAGTCACCTATTTTGAGTGGTTACATAAGGGTGTTATAGCCTGACTTTTGAATTTAGAGCTTATTTTGTACAGAAAATGTGTTAGCTGACTAAAATGGATAGAGGTATATATCTATAGAGAGATATTAAAACATATCCCAGGTAAACAATGTTGTAATTTTTCTCTTTAATTCAGAGACCTTGTGCCTAGAAATGATAAGAAATAGATGCTCTTTAAAAGCTATATCCAGCTGGATCTCCATATGTGTATCTATCTATATCAGTATATAGATATACTTATATACCTATATACTTAATTGTATCTGTGTATATAATAGTACATTACCTTGCTGGATTGAAAAAGTTTTAAACTCTGAGTTAACTCAGATCAATGCTTCAAGCTAATACCCTAGCTAGAGTATCTCACCCAGCTGCAAGAGGCAAAGAGCCACAGGTAGAACCTAATTTTTCTCTAAGGGCACCTAACCAATTTTAGTGATATCACATGTCACAACAGTTTTATATAACCTATGACTTCTTAAATGAATACTAATCCAACATTTTGACAGAAAATGTCCTCATTGTTGGGATATTCTGGATTCTTCAACTCAAATTAATAAAGTAGTGTCTAGGATGCACACCATAATTCTTAAAACATGTTCCTAGCCAAACACAGAATTATAAGGTTTTCCTTAGGTCAGAGACTTTCTTCCTAGAAATGCTAAGAAAACAGATTCTCTTTAAGACATCTGAATGTTCTTAAAACTTAGGAGCATGTTAGAGTTTAAAATTTGTAAGTGGATAACTTGTTTGGGTGCTATTTACAGACATCACAGTGAAATAATATTACACCAGCAAATTAGAAGTATGTCTGCCACATGCTGATGAGTAAAATCTTAAAGCAGTATTTTGGTCAATGACTAAGAAAACAGATTCTGCACTGAGTCTTACATGTGTACAATTAAAAAAGGTGTTCTTATTTAAAAAGCATAGAACTTAAAATATAGCAAGTGTGTTTTGGGGATCATTTACCTGAGAATGGGATCTTAGCTTTATTCAGAGGGACTTCAGCAACATGGGCAAGCCTGGACACCTTGAATTAAACGTTTTGAAGGAGCCTGTGGGTTCTGCAGGGGAGACCAACTGTCGCCATCCCTAGTGTCTGACTTGGAAAAGTCTAGTCAGAGAAAATGTGACAGGACCTTTTCAAATTATAGATGAATGTGTTGACTGTCAGAATTAAATTCTTGGAATTCACAAGACTCCTTCAATGAAGGCACCAGTGTTTCTTCAGGGTTTGTACGGAAGGCAAACCTAACATCTTGATATATAAAGTGGTAAAGGAATAAATGAGCGATTGGTCCTTCATCACATCAGTAGTACGGATCTAAAGAAAAACCACAGGCAAAGCTTAGAAAAGTTGATAAAACACAGCAATGGATAAGATGTGGGGAAGCAGGCATTTAATTGTTCTAGGGACGGGAGTATACAATTTAGGGTGCGTAATCAGGAAATACTAATCAAAACTTGTATGTGCAAACTCTGATTCCACTATTCTACTCTGAAGGTTTTTTTCCAAGGAGATAATAAACAAGTTGGTGCTTTATTAATTAAAGTTACAAATGTATGGGAAGGTTAAATGTCCTACATAGCAAATAGGAAATAAATAGTATAGCAATATCATCTAATGAAGCTGTTATATGGATAAGAGGGTGTTAAAATTAGGTTAAAAAGATAAAGCTGCACTGGCATGAAAACTATTGAATTAGATTATAAAATAAATGAACCGTGTAAGAAAAATTTGGATTGCCCTGTAGGTACAGGGGACGTTTCCTCCCCTCCATGCCCTGGACACTATCCCATTGATTTCTCCAAGAGCCTGCGGGCTTTGTCTGGCTGCAGGAATGTGCACAGCAAGGCTGAAGTGCCAGACTATTTGTCTACACCCTTGAGGGTAGAGCCTGCAGACAACAGTGCGTGGGAGTTTGTGAATACGTAGTCCCAGTTCCCCACTCCTTGGGTGGAACAGCTCCAAGTCTGTTCACTACAGCTGTCCTGATGTTCCCAGGACGACCAGGCTGTTGTCTCCCAAACGGGTAACTCATCCATTCATTCCCCACAGCAGCAGGCTTTGTTCCTGTCTGCATGCCCCTTCTCCATGGGTGCTCCTGGTTTCACCTCCCCAAAAAGCTGTTTCCTCCTCAATTTTATTCAGGGTCTGCTTGAAGCAGAATCCAACCTAAAGCAATATTTTTGGATGTGTGTGTATGGTATGCTGTGTGTGCATGTGTCTGTAGTATAAAGATATAGGAATATATACCCAAACATTAACAAGGCTTCTCTTGTGCAGCTGGATTACAAGTGATATTTATATTTTTCTGTGTTATGTGATTTATGTTTAAGAATAATGTATTCTTTGTGGAAGCAATATTTGTGGGCCGGAAAGGCAGTGCCTCTGGCCTTGTGGACACAGAGTCCAAGGTGAGGAAAATGACACTTCAGGTGTAGAAAGGCAGGTGTTTGGCGTTCGTACATTGCCTTCCTCCAGTAGATTGCCTGTTCTGTTCCGGACTCAGCAGGACACAGGCTGAAGGGAGGCCTTCAGTGGGCCTGCTGTGAGGAAGCAGAGCAAGAGAAAGTAAAATAAGAGGGGTAGATCTGTCAAAAAATAAGAGAGGAACAAAGCCTCCTGGCTTGCCTATAGCATGTCAATTTAGGCCACAGTAAGAATGATCTGCTCATTTTTTTTCTTACTAGAAGGCCTTTTCTGTCATCTTGACTGCTATTTTGCATGATTGCTTTTGAAAGGACTAGCCCGTTTAAAATCCTAGTCTATAAAAATAGTAAAAGAATATGCATATCAGTGTCTTCATACTATGGTGAGGGCATGTTCATTAGTGGAACCTAAGTTCGCATGAGGGATGTCAGCGTTGGATATGTATTTTGAAAAGAAGACAAATGAGAAGGAATACAACTAAAGATTATTTAGATGACAACATTTAAAAAAATTTTGACGGTGATTTATTGTTATATCTTTATACATTATTATTTTTTATATGATTCTCTTATGCCCTAATAATTAGGGGTAGTTTTTATTTAAAAATAGACACCTTGCTCAAAATTTGATTTTATTCACTAAATTCCTGAACTAAAAGATGAATAAAAATCATAAATTTCAATTTTGTTACTTTTAATGTCATGGGTTGGTAATTTTACCTTATGAAGCATTAATGTGCCTTTCATAACATTTCATTCTAAATGGAACAAAAGTCTATCAGTTTTTATTAACTAACATTGCACATAACCCTAATATTTATCTTGTTCTACTCTAAAACTAGGAAATAGGAAAACACAGGTTAGTGGTGAGCCACACTTTTGAATGCATTAAACATGTACATATACTATAAACACATCAACTAGCAGTGTTTGAACATTTTTGTAAAAAATATAACAATAAACACTTTGGTATTTTGCTTATACAATATGAAAAAAGATTAACTGCTGAATAAAATTTTATCAAGTTTGTCATTGTGATACTTGCACTATTCTATTTAGTCAAGAGAAATTTAAAGTTGTATCTATATCACTACTGAATAATTTTATGGGACAAACTTGTGTTTAAGAAACATGGTCATAACATAATGTTTTAGAATTCTCTGTTATGTATAGATTCACATTATTTGCTGAAACTTCAAATCACAATCAAAAAGGTTTAGTCTAAAATTTAGAAACAAACATAAACTGATATTAGTTCCAAGCTCAACTGAAGCATTCTGTGTTTCAAGAAAGTGAAACTGCAGAGTTCATGAATGGCTTTGGATACAATAGAGATTAGGCAGGGCTTATTATTGAGAATAAATTATTACCGTATAAACAGGATTTTATGTACTGGTTTATATGTGAAACGTGAAATATTTCCTTGATAGAACTAAAAGGCACAAAGCCTGAAGCAAATATATTAAAATACATGCTAGTGGGCATTTCCTATAGGGCATTTTTATACGAAGTTTTTTGAAGCTAGTATTTGATAAAATTTTAAGTATTTCATTGTAGCAGAACTCAGAGACAAGTGTTTAGAACAAAGGAAAAACATTCACTTGAATTGATCTGAATAGGCTATTGAATTGATTTACTCACTGTCACTTTTTCTCAACATGTACAGATTGAAATATTCTTAACACAAGCCTATTAAGCAAAAAGATAAAGCTTAGGGGAAATACTATTTATTAAAGTATATATTGTAGAAAAATTTGTAGAATAAGTTGTCAAGGTCTACTTACCTGTATTGTGAATTGAGATATGCATTAAATTAAAAGTTAAATACTAAATTAAAATGTCTTACTTAGTACAAAAATTCTTGGTACAAATAATTCTCAAGTCTAAGAGAATAAACTGATTTTTGTGTGTTTTGCACATATCAGTAATTTTTTAACAGTCTACATCTCTTTCTCATTTGGCTGTTTCATTATACCAATATGACTCTTAATTTTAATGATGAAAGATGAATATTTTAAACATACTATTTGCTTCATAAATAAATCTCTCATTATTTACAGATCCATGCTTGACTATGATGAAAAAATCACTTGTTTGTTTTTTAAACTTTTATTGTTATTTTTTTTTTGTTTTTAATTGTGATGGCTGTTTGCATTGCTTACTATTTGTCAGGTGTTTTGCTAAGCATTCAACATTAACTCATGCAGTTCTCAAAATAACCATGTTAAACAGATTAATTCAGTGTTCCCATTTAACAGATGAGATCATTGAGACTAAGTGCTCATCCAAGTTCATACATCTTTTAATTGGTAAAGTTGAAATTTGAGTAGGTTGAATTCAGAACCTGGGGTCAGATTATTTAGTGTAACGAAGTTCCTCTATTGCTTCTTTGTAAAAAACCATGCTACTTGAGTTTATTTCTGGGCTCTCTGTTCTGTTCCATTGGTCTATGTGCCTGTTTTTATTCCAGGGTGCCAGGGTTTTTTTCATCTAAATATTTAAAATACTTTAGACCGAAACTTCAAACAGAAGTATACTGAAGATCCTTCACACGAAAGTCATTTGTTTGTTTCTTTTTTTTTTTTCTTGCCTATGTTTTCCTCTAGGACTTTAATGGTGTCAAGACTTATATTTAAATCTTTTATCCACCTTGAATTTATTTTTGTGTATGGTGTAACTTGGTGCTCGAGTTTCTTTTTTTTGCATGTAGTTGTCCAGTTCTCCCAACACCATTTGTAGAAGAGGCTATTTTTGCTCCATTTTATGCTGCTCCCCACTTTGCCAAATATTAACTCATCGTACAGACTTGGATTTATTTCTGGGCTCTCTGCTGTGTTCCATTTGCCCAAGTGTCTTTTCTTATGCCAGTACCAGGCTTCTTTGATTACAGTGGCCTTGTAATACAGTTTGATATCAGGCATTGTGATCCCTCCTGCTTTGTTCTTCTTTCTCAAAATTGCTGCAGCTATTCAGGGTAGTTTATGGTTCCATATGAATTTCTGAAATGTTTGTTCTATATCTGTGAAATATATCATGGGTACTCTAATAGGGATTGCATTGAATCTATAAATTGCTTTGGGTAGTATGGCCATTTTGATGATGTTAATTCTTCCAATCCATGAGCATGGTACATGCTTCCATTTGTTTGTGTCTTCCTTAATTACTTTCTTCAGTGTTGTGTAGTTTTCTGAGTACAGGTCTTTTACCTCCTTGGTTAGGTTTCTTCCTAGGTACTTTATTTTTCTTGTTGCTATATCAAATGGATTTTTTCCCTGATTTCTGTTTCTGCAGTTTCATTGTTGGTGTACAGGAATGCCTTTGATTTCTGAGTATTGACTTTGTATCCAGCTGTTTTGCCAAATTCATTTATTAGGTCGAGTAGTTTTTTGGTGGGGTCTATAGGATTTATATTAATATTTGACAAAGGAGGCAATAGCATAAAATGGAGCAAGAACAGCCTCTTCAACAGATGGTGTTGGGAGATCTGGACAGCTACGTGCAAAAAAATGAAACTCAATCACCAACTTGCGCCATACACAAAAATAAATTCAAGATGGATAAAAGACTTAAATATAAGTTGTAACACCATAAAAGTCCTAGACGAAAACATTGGCAGGAAAATCTCAGACATTCCACGCAGCAACATCCTTACAGACACATCCCCTAAAGCAAGGGACATAAAGGAAAGAATAAACAAATGGGACCTCATCAAAATAAAAAGCTTCTGCATGGCTAAAGAAAACAGCATTAAAATACAAAGAGAACCAACAGTATGGGAAAACATATTTGCCAGTGATACCTCAGACAAGGGCCTGATCTCCAAAATATATAAAGAACTCATACGACTGCACTCCAGGAAGACAAACAACCCAATTAAAAAATGGGCAAAGGACTTAAACAGACACTTCTCTAAGGAAGACATACAGAGTGCCCAGAGACATATGAAAAGATACTCAGCATCACTAGCCATCAGAGAGATGCAAATTAAAACCACAATGAGGTACCATCTCACACTGGTTAGAGTGGTCATCATAATCAAATCAACAAACAAATGTTGGAGAGGATGTGGAGAAAAGGGAACCCTAGTGCACTGTTGGTGGGAATGCAGACTGGTGAGGCCACTGTGGAAAACAGTATGGAATTTCCTCAGAAAACTAAAAATGGAACTGCCCTTTGACCCAGCAATTCCGCTGCTGGGATTATACCCTAAGAACCCTGAAACAACCATCCAAAAGAACCTATGCACCCCAATGTTCATAGCAGCACAATTTACAATAGCCAAGTGCTGGAAGCAACCTAAGTGCCCATCAGCGAATGAGTGGATCCAAAAACTATGGTATATTTACACAATGGAATTCTACTCAGCAGAGAGAAAGAAAGAGCTTATACCCTTTGCAACAGCATGGATGGAACTGGATAGCATTATGCTAAGTGAAATAAGCCAGGCGGTGAGGGACAAATATCATATGATCTCACCTTTAACTGGAACATAATCAACAGAAGAAAAAAGGAAACAAAATACAACCAGAGACATTGAAGTTAAGAACAATCTAACAATGGTCAGGGGGTAGTGGGGAGGGGACAGTGAGGAGAGGTGATTACAGGAGCTACTATGGAGGACACATGGACAAAATCAAGGGGGAGGGTGGAGGTGGAGGAGGGAGGTGGGTTCAGCTGGGGTGGGGTGGAAGGATGGGGAGAAAAGGCATACAACTGTAATTGAATAACAGTGAAAATTTTGTAAAAATCTCATTGGTCAAAAGATAAAAACAAAAAACAAAACACAACAACAACAAAAAAAACCATGCTACTTGTCTTATTATGTTCCTAACCTCTTGTAAGAATTTAACATTTTATAATGAATTTGTATTACTAATATACAGTTTTTTCTATATCCTTTGGAAGGATGTGATACTAAAACAAGATCTAAAAACTACCAATAATGTACATCTTATACTAATGCTCCCTTCTTAAATTTCGTAGATTAAGTGAGAGCATTTTTTAGAATAGGTTTCTATGGTGCACGGGCAGTGATCAGGCCCATTCTCATAAAGTGGTAAAAGACACCTGCGCTGCAGTGGGGCTGGCATTGCGTCCCTGTTCTGCTGTTTGCTGCTCATATGTCCCCAGGAAAGTTAATTGTCTGCTCTTTGCCACTAATTCCTTACTTGTGAAATAATCAAACTAATAAAAAATACTTCATGGAGTTGTGATGAGATATATATGTGATAAAATATATAAGGCACTCATTTCCCCTCTTTCACTGTTCCCCTCTGTCCTGTTTATTTCGTACTTTCTTTATTTCTTCTTCCTTATAAAACTTGGTGACTTTTTTTTGAAAGACATTTTACTTTTTCCTTGCACTAAATATACAAGCTTCCTTGATTAAAAAAAAAAAAAGAGCTCGGTACTTTGTAGCGAGCTTATTTCATTTCTGTTCTTTTGGCCCAGTGCACAAAGAATAAATTCAGTTACTTCCTAATCAATCACTACAAATATGTAGGTTTGGCATTGCATACCGGTTGGTTAATAGCTCTAATGATGTTCTCAGCGGTAGTATGGCTTTTTTAGCACATTTCAATCTTCACTAATATTCCTGTACAACATTCTCTTTTATCATTTTGTCATTTTCCTGCATACACCGAGGTATTTGTGAAATCTATCAACTGTCAATTTTAGGATTACATTTTTGTTACAAAAAGTAAGCTTTTAGATGTTTCATTTCCAGCTTATAAATTATCACTTCCCCCTTTATGAGAATCATTTCCTTCTCATTATAAAACAGCTTATAAAATCCAGATTCATCCTAAATTTTTCTTCCACAAAGGTAGACAATGATAAGGTCTCTGGGTATTTTTAAGTAACTCTATGCTCATCTAAGTTTCATACTCATATATTATTTCTGTGAATTAGTAAAACATAAAGTCAAGTTTGAAACTTAAAGGAAAAGTCTTTAAAAGTTCTTAGAATCAGCCCATGCTGGTGTGGTCCAATTGGGTGGAGCCTCACCCCATACACCAAAAGGTTGGGGTTTGATTCCCTGTTAGGGCGCACACCTAGGTTAGGGTTCAGTCCCTCGTTGGGATGCGAATGGGAGACAACCAGTCAACGCTTCTCTCTCACATTGATGTCTCTCCCCCTTTCTCTCTCTTAAAAATTCAATGAACATATTTTTAAAATTTAAAAAAAAATTTCTTAGAATCAGATTAAGAGAGTACATGCTAGATAATTTCTATTATGTTTCTTCATTATATTTTTTTGTAACATCTGATCTATGTTGGGATTATTTGGGGGAAATTAATTTAAATAATTAAAGGAAAATATAAGAAATTCTTTGATTCAGATCCACTTTCAATGAGATATATTTGGGTAGTTTCTGATCAAATATGCTCACGTATTGGGGCCAAAATCAGGCTTCCCTTACAATGGCATATTGATTATTTTGAACTAAAATCACCTGAAAAGCATCAAGGGCCGGAAGAGTTTTCTGACTCTTCTCTGTCTCCGTAAACGCAGGAAATAAACCTCTGCGGTAAATGACCTCCCTACTCCTGAAGGACTGAGAGACAACCTTATCACAAGTGTTGTGAAGTCCAGAGTCTGGAAAACCTGTATAAATAAGCACTGTAACTCCTGTACTAATTTATTATACAGGCCTACGCTCTGTTTAGATTCCTCACCAATGATACCCAGACTTGCCTAGATTCCTTCCTCATGAGCACCATCAGTCTTTGTCCTGTGAGTTTCTCGTAAGTGTGTTGTTTGTCTAACTAATGTAAAAAGATGCCTACTTCGATCACTCTGTGAACCCCGTGTTATGCTCCGAACATCATACTGTGAATTTCCTGTGCAGACACACTAAAATTGTTTTTTCTCCAGTTAACCTAGTCTTGTGTCAATTGTATTATTTTATAATTTGTTCAGGCAGGAAAACTAAAGAAGGGTGGAGAGGGGGATTCTCTCCCATACCACAACACACATGAATAAATTTATTATTTATTGTATGTCCCATTAAAATTTGATGTCTCAAAGGAATATGATTTTTCTCTATCAAGTCTAGTGCCATGTTCTTAGGTAAGTAAAATTGTTGAAGAGAAAAGGGCAGAGCAAATATATTCTGGACCGTGCTTGAAACTACTTTTTGTAACCTGTTAAGGAGAACTAATAAGTTAGAGCAGGTAATAGGTTGCAGGCAAAAAATAAGATAATTATAGCCCATATATGTAGAAAAACTGCGAAGAATTTGTTAACATTGTTATTAAATGTTGACTCACATTTATATTAAATGTTAGAGTCATCTAATAATCGAATTTGGTTCTAACATTTTGGGGCTTACAGAGCCTTTGAAAATCTGAGGATAGCTCCGCTGTGGACTCTCCTCAGAAAAATGCACATCCTGAGTTCTGTCCGAGTAAAAACCGAAGGTTAAGAACAATCTTAGTTCTGTCAACATATCGAATAACAGTAAACTTTACTCCCACTAACATGAGCAGTGCGTGCCTCCCACCCCTCTCCAGATGGATTTTCTTAGACTGTTGCTATTCTGTTTTTTTCATTTCTACATCCCAATAACCGGCAACAATTTTCCTCTCAGTCCACTTTTCTCATCCCCATCAACTCGTTCTAAAGACTTAAGTCCCTCGATCCCTGCGTATTGTTGCATTTAACCCCCTTTTCACCAAGTCCCCTTCTCTGGAGCCCAATACCGTTAACCACTTAAATTACTCTTCTTACTCTCTCAATGTCTTTCCTTCCCGATTTCTTTATATCTCTTCAGAAAACAACTCGCTTTAAATCTATTTCAGACTCTACCTGGATCCCTTCTACTCTGAGCTGGGATGTTGGTAGGGAAAAACATACTAGCAAAATAGGTAGTTTATAGTCACAATAAATTTGTGATAGTAGCAGTCATCCTCTGAAAATCTTTTATTTATCGTAGGTCAATTCCCCACCCGATGCAAAACACATCATTTTCTTTAAGTTTTCTAAGTAACCCTTCCCTTATTCATACATTGGCAAACAACTCTTGTACTTCAAAAAAGACAGGTTCTATTATATTGGATGAACCTAATGGTCTAAATTCCAAATTGTTGCCAGGATGATCCTTCAAAAGAAAGAGAAACATACAACCATTTCCATATTCTAGGCGGTAGTGGCAGCAAGAAAATGGGGACCTCAGTGGTACAATCGCAAGAAATTAAATTCTTTTAACTACTCGAATGAATGATTTAATAAAACCTGTCCAAGGTGAGATATACAATAGTAAGTTGGATGTTTAGGTTCCACAGCCTTTGGTTATCCAGGCTGAAGCTCAACTGAGACATTTTATTCAATACATAAATGAGTGTCCTAGATCACAGCTATAGATCAGAAGCTTGGGATTGTCAAGATTGTAGAGTATGAAAGATGCCCGAGGACATCCTGTTCTAAGAGACAAAGGGAGGATGTGGCGGATGAGAGGCACTGAGGGGCAGTATCTTAGTCTAATCCAGGAGGAAATGACATCATCACAGAAAACAAGATAATGACAGTTCGCATTAAATTGCCCAGTGGAACAGACTGCAGGGCCCTCCTGACTCCTGTTTAATCCCTTAGTAGAGTCCAGTATTTGATTTGACCTAAGTTAAAATTTTGACTGACGGCATAGTGGGTATTTGTCGTGTTTTTAGTTTCCAGGCATTTGAATACTTTCCTTGTTTTGATTAGGTGAGCATATAATTCATCATCCAAATCAGGATACTGTTAAGAGAAAAAATGACCTATTCATACATACCAGGTTAGGACATATCTAGACAAATTATGTCAGGCAGCGACTCTAATTTTGGGTGAATCTTTATCAAAATAAATAATGTGAAACAGATTGAACTGGCATCATTTCTCTTTAAGGTCTTTATAGCCTGGAGATACTTAAAAGGCTCAGAAGTCAGCCTTTAATGATATCTTCCATCCTGTGCTTTTTCCCAATCATCCAGGATTCATTTTAGGGTTTCACAACTTTCTTACAGCTCCTGGAAACACTGAGTACAATCTGCTCCTTCAATGTGGAGTTTGACTTCCCATTAGCAAGAGACCTAGTTCCTTTCTGCAAAACAACAGCAACAATAACAGCAACCACCAAAGAGCTTCTTTATTGTTTTCAAAGGGCTACTCTCCTGGAATAATAGTTAACCCATTTATTCCCTCCTTCATATTCATTGTTTTCTCTATCTCCTTCAACCAGCAAGAGGAGATGATTTTTCCCCTACAACAGAAACAAAATAAAACATGTATGAAATCCTCAATATGTCATTTTGGAACAATGAGGAATTGTAACCCACCCCACCATTCTTTTGACATTGTTTCTGCAAATGCTGACTCTGCCTAATATGTAGCTTGTAGATAAACAGTATGTTTGCATAGGAACCTCCAAAATATAGACTTTGACCTTCAGGCATCCCAGCTCCGGGACATTTGTTGACCTTCAACCGTGGAGCCATGGTGGTGTGAAGCCAGGATAACTAAAACCAGGATTGTGCACACCAGACCATCCCATGTCTTATAAGAATGAATTGTGCTCATCTGCATGTAGAGAACATTTCAATCCCCTTCCTTCACTTCTTTGTTTTGCTTCCTCTCTTCCCTGCTTATAACAACCTCTGCCTCCATTGAGATATGGAGATGGGCTTTGAGACAATAGCCTCCCATCTTCCCGGGAAGATGAATTCTAAGATGGGCTTCCAAGTGACCAGAATCTGAATAAACCACTTTCTTTTACACCACCACCTGTCTTTGAGTATTGGCTTTCAAAGCAGCAGGAAGCTGCACCTGCATTCAGCAATAATTTCGTCTCTCTTTCTATAATAAATGCTTTTATCCATTGTGGGAATCACGCTTGTTGCAACACCCTCTGCCGTTATTCTTCCTAACTGGAAACACATTAACTTCATTTGGATAGTCTTCTGATATGCAGTCAGAATCTCGGAAAATATGCTTAGATCCTCACTCACCCTGAGGTCCTGGACTGAATGATGAATGGGTAAACCAACATCAGGGTCTCGTTACTCAGGTTAATGATTGGTCTCTGCATGGATATGTGTCACAATCCTTACTAATGAGATGACATAGAACTCCTAGTTCTTAGAGAGGTTTTCCTTGCTAGATAAAAGGGACAGATGAGGGGGAAAAATTGCTCCATTAGCTGATGATGCTTGTGTGTGTGCTGCCTGGAATTGCAGGGATCATCAAGCATTAACTGGGTGTGGCGTATCTGCCATGCTGAGTGTGGCAGCAAAGAAAGATGGAAACGCTGGGACACCGTCGAGCCCTGAATTAAATCATCCTAGAAGGACCTTTCCCCTGAACTTCTTTATATGAGAAAACAAAAGCCTGTTATTACCTCACTTCTCCTTGGATCTTCAGTTACAACTGAGAGAAACCTATGTGACAAATCCAACCTTCTTGTACACATCGTTTTAAAAATGTATTTGTTTACTTATAATAAATTTTAAAATAAACAATATTAATAAATATCACAACAAACATTTGTAATAAATTATAAATAAATTATATGTATTATATAATTTATAACAAATATTATTAACTTAAACGTTAGAAGTAAATAAAACAAGCCGAATCCATGTTACTGAGGAAGATGTTACTATAGGAAACGGAGTCATCCCGTGTGTAAAACAGTGTGCAGTTTCTCATCCCGCCTACCAGGAAGTCCAGCTCATTTATTCTTTGAAAATACTTAAAGATCCAGCTTTAGTTAATAAATCAAACTGTCAAAAACATTGGTCCTGTTTATCTAAGTGTTTATTTGTTCAAGGAATTTGTGACTACATTGCTGCTTTCCATGACAATTACTTTCTTTTTCTTTTATATGAAAGCTGCCTTATTTCCTTACGTATTTTTTGAGCTACAGGTTTTTATCATACACAAAACCTCAGGGCCTCCGCTCTCTGTTGATCTATGTCCTGAAGACAAGATGTGGACTTAAAAACTTCCTAAGCAGTAATAAGGCGTCCTTCTACCTAGACACCATTCGTGTTACACATCTCACCTTTCACAAGCAAGTGCCAGTGTTCATTCAGCTCAGTGGTCTGGTGAGTTACTGAATCGCACAGGAGAGTTTTATCTAGTCTCTTGTCAGGGCTGTCCCTTCCAGCCCGCTGGAACTCAGCACTTCATTAAGTGCTTGTGAGGATCGCCAAACATCACAGAAAACCCCAACTTAGAGAGAGTTTAAAATGTTACTTTTGGATTGAACTGAGCGTAATCTTGTTGCTGCTGTAGTTACGGCTATGGGTTTCGGGAGAATGTTATTTGCTGAATTATAAAGTATTCTTTTTTACAGAAAACCATAGAGAAAATGTTGTTTAAGCCTTGGTATCAGGAGTTCATTTTGGGGGTGGGCTGTGGTGAAGGAGGAGACTTTATGTAGTGGAAGCAGCTCAACCGTGGTGCAGCAAGGCGATCGAACAGTATGGCTGTGGGGCAGCTCAGTAGTGTCACAGCTCGATTATGAAAAGAGTGGCTGTGAGGTGGCCCTGGTATCAGGAAATCTTATGCTTCTTTTAAACAAATCTATAATTTCTATAAGAAATTACGTCGTTCCTTCTTTATGCACTTTTCTGGAAACCTCAGAGGTAACAATATGGCCCACATCTAACAAATACTATGGACCATGCAGTCCATGTGTAATCAGTCTCACTTTTTGTCTTCTATTTTTGCCTTTTATTTTTGAGGTTTTTTTTTTTTTCTTTTCTTGTTGTTTTTATCACTCTTGCTTTTCTTCTGCTGAAATTTCCTTGCTTACTGATTTAGCATTCCCATACCTTGTCCCCACTGTTATAGTCAATCTGCCATCAAATTGTGAAGATTGTTACACTGAAGTCTCTCTGAAACTATTTCATTTCTAATAAAAGCGTCTCAGGAAAGGTTCCTAGCATCTCTGTATTAAAGTTGTGAGAGTTCTCCGCCTTTCCTCTGGGACCTCTCTCATCCATTCTGCCCACTGCAGGCAAATGATCTTTTCAAAATGAAAATTTAATTGTGTGCTTTTACCCCATAACTTCTGCCATAACAAAATAACACACACACAAAGCAATCTTCAAATTCTTCTAATTGCCGTAGGTAAAGCTTCCAAGTCCCCGAGGATTACAAGGCCAAAACACAACTCTCTATCCGGTCTTTATTACTGGCCAACACCACAGAAGAGAAGCTTCCAACCACTTAGATGAGAAGGTAGTTTCTGCCCTTTCTTCATTCTCCTTTCCTTGTTCTTCACACACACACACAAAAGATGACATTTATCTAGTTGGGGAGATTGGAAAAGAGAGTGAGTGTGCCTGTTTCATATCTTACACACACTTGCCTTGGGTCTCCCACAATCAAATCAATGTGAGTCCCCCTTCGGAGGGGACCCAAAGGTGGATGATCGCAGGCAAAAGTAACGTTACCACTTTGCCAGGGCTGAGGTAACAAAGTGAGAGCCTCAAAACAGCAGAAATGCGTTGCCTCACAATTCCGGAAGCCAGAAGCCAGGAATCAGGGTGCCAAGAGGGCCGACCTCCTTCTGAAACCTGTGAGGAAGACTTCTTCCTCGCTGCTTCCTAATTCGGAGGAAGGCCATCGATTCTTAAAGCTCCTTGACGTGTATATATGTATAGCTCCGTCCCTTCAGTGCCTTCCTGTATCATCAACTGGTGTCGCCCCTCTGTGTTTTTATGTCTTCATATGGCATCTTCTTCTCTGAGTTCCTCTCCCCACCCCACCCCACCCCCCCGGCCCCACCCCTGCTCTCTCTCTTTTTCTGTAAGGATATTTTGGACCCAGGGAAGGCTGCCCCAGGATATCTCACAAGGGCCTACCGATTATTTCCAACTCAAATCACCTGGAAGCAGCAGGCGCAGAAAGGGCTCTCTGACTCTCCTCTGCCCCCCAAAAGCAGGAAATGAACCTCCATGATATGGCAGAGAGACAGCCTCGTCAGGGGAGCTGCAAAGCCTGCACGGGGAAAAGCCTGCATACACAAACTTTGCAACACTTTACTCATTTACTACCTAAATTCAAACCTTGTTCAGCGACCTTTCTAAGGGGTGCTTGCTTTGTCCTGTCAGTTTCTTAGAAAATTATTGTTTCTTTGTCTAAAACGTTTATTGAAAGGTGCCTAGTTCAATCATTTCTTTTAGCCTCATGTAAAGATAATGCAGTAATTCTCCCATGCACATATATTAAATTGAGTTTTTTGTCATGTTAATCTAGTGTCAAATTTTTTATCTTGTAACTAATCCAACCAGAAGAACTAAGGAAGGGTAGACTGGAGGAATTCTCCCATTCTCCAACAGACACCAGTCATGTCGGATTAAGGGCCCATCCTATTCCAATATGATCTCATTTTAATGAAGTCCATCTGCAGTAATTCTATTACCAAGTAAATTCATAGTCTGAGGTACCAGCAGTTAGGACTTTGGCATATCTGTTTGGATGGATGGCCCAATTCAACTTCTAACAAGTGGAAAGTTGGTTCTCAAGCTCTGTTTCCCTATTGGTTATTTAGCAACAAAGTTAATCTTGTATTCCCATCATACTTATGTGCATGTTTCTCAATTGTTTTAGCGTTTTTGAATGGAGCATGATAAGCACATCATCAAGAACCCCCACAGGAGCCCCAAAAGTGTGCTTGGTGCTAGCCACTTCGGAGCTACCCCAGAAAGCCGTGTGTCTCGTTCAGTTGTCCTGCAGTGTTCGTTTTCAAGTGCATCTTGTTTCTCCTTTAAAACTCCTCCTTCGGCCCCCACCCAGCTCATCTTCCCTAGCAGCACAGGGCATGTGACACACTGTATCCTTTCATGGGATACTTTCCCCTAATTCCCCTAATTAAATCCTACTCTTTTTCTTCCACAATAAAGACAGTGACCCATGAATCTGGTCAGATTCTTCTTGCCATGGTTCTTTCACAGAGGGTCCCTTGTCTTCAAAAACCATTATAATCAATGTGATATTAGACATTAATTAGAATGATTACCTAACCTCTGTTCCCCTCTCCCTGCAATGTTCATAAGGGATCCCATTTGTTTTCAATCACTGTATTTGCACCAGTAAACTAGTGAAGTAACTAAAACAAAATGGGCCCCAAATAAATATTTGTTGAGTATATAAATCAATTGTTTGAAATATTTTTATATTTCAAGTGAATTTTTAAAATCTACCTTCAATGCATTTTGAAATAACAAAAGAAACAACAAAAGAAAGTCTGAAAGCGTGAGAGAAAAGTGAAAGTCAGTAAAAGGAAGAAAAGCAGGAAGGGAAGGAGGGAGGAAAGAAGGAAGGGAGGAAGGATGGAAGGAAGGACCTTGCTGTTCCCTTGGTTAGGTTCCTGTCCCTGGAAAGTTCTTCCTTTGGCTCTTCCCATGGCCTATCTCCCTCCTCATCTCTTAGTCACACCAGCCCCCAGGAAGCAGTCTACCCTGACTACTCTGCTCAGTACTCTCAGCTCCTAGGTCTTCAATAATGAAGACACCCGTACATTACTTTCACAAGACAACAAATTCTGAAATTCTCTTGTGTATGAATTTTATTTGTTGATTTTTCCTCTTCATGAAGTAGAAAATAATCTTCATAAGGGCAGAGCTTTGTCTCTCTCACCATTTTCCCTCCATGTGATGATTAAAAATATATCCACAAATTTTTGACATTCCTTCAAATGTCGAGCTGAATTTCCTTATCTTTGAGCTTAGACTGAATTTAATAACTTGATTCTAACGAAATTTTATAAAAATGGGAAACGATGGTGTGTGACTTACTATGTGAAGTCATAAAAGGACTTGCAGTTTTGTTCTCTCTCTCTCTCTCTCTCTCTCTCTCTCTCTCTCTCTCTCTCATACCCTGCTTTGGGGGAATTAGTTACCATGCGGTAAGAACACTCAAACAGCCTGTGGAAAGAGGCCCACATGGTGAGGTGGTGAGGTGGAGAGGAACCTGTTGCCAAAGCTATAGACGTGAGCCACCTGGGCAATGACACATTGACAGCAACCACGTGAGCCAGAGTCACCCAGGTAGGTCAGTCCCATTTCCTGACCCCCAAAGAAACAGAACCGGTAAGAGCTTGAATGTTTGTTATTTTAAGGTCCCAGGTTTTTATTTCATAGTTATATAGTGAATAATTAATATACTCTATACAATATTTTCTTAATATGCTAAGCTCTCACACACATTTAAATGAATTGGTTGTCAAACATTAATGGAGTAAAGTAATCAGGAAGACAGTTCTGCAGCTAATTGATGCTTCCAACTACAGCTAAATTCATGTTTCTGTTCAGCATTTACTTTGCCTTTGGTTATTCAGCAGTCTCAGCTCCTGAATGTGCCTGTTAATTACGAATAAAACAGCTTTGTGTAAGACACTGTGGGTACCATTTTTTTCTTTTTTAAAACAATATCTACTGAGCCCTTCATCTTGCTTTAGAGAAAGATTTATCTTTCTTTTCTAGGTTTACCCTGTATTTATTTCTGCAGGTTATCCCACTCTTCTTTCTTTCTCTAGGGTCTAACATTATTCATTCATCTATTTGTTTATCCATTTATGCCTATAGACTGAGTTTATTCTATAACACAGGTTCCAAATTAATTGCTTGGGTGATAGAGACAAATATTATGCTCTAAGGATAAACACCCAAATACCAGTTATAGCATAATATGACAAGAACTTTAATAAAGCCATAGAACACAATTTATGATGCAGCAGAGGAGGTGGGGGTATAGTGGAAGCCTAAGAATGACTTCATAGAGGTAAGCTGTGAAATATTAGGAAAAGAATGTGAGGCAGTTAGCTGGAGAAAGGTACATTTTGTGCAAAACATAGAGGCCTGGAGCCAGCCATGGAGGATCTACACATTGTAATTACAAGATGTTATTTCTTCAGTCTCAAATGCTCTGGGTTCTCTCCGTACCTGACAAATTCTTTACCCTCTATCGCATCGAATGTTACCTCTTGAGTAGGGTGATCTTTGATTCCTCCAGGCAGAGCATGTACACTTTATTGTTTATTGTTCAAAAGAACTTCATTGTCTTGTAACTTATCTGCTGACATGTGTGCCTTTTGACTGAGAGGTGATTCTGGGCAGAGGGCATTTTTTCCTGCTAGAATAATTCCTATTCCAACACCTGACCCAGAAAAAAAATCAATAATTGTTTATTGAATGAATGATGATTTACCCACACAGAAAGATGGAATGGAAGTACCCAGACTAAGCCTCCAAGAATGTGTCTGTGATACGTGAACACAAATGAAAGGAAAAGTCATGAGGATTCTGTGTATTTGAATAATTATTTCCAAATTCTATTTGGCATAGGTAAAACTATTAATTGAGAATTTTTAATAAAGAAATGATGTCATGTGCCATTTGAATTAGTCTCCATATCCTCTCTTGAATAAAAGGAAAATGATACATTGTTTCATCAAAACTAACAACCAACTTGTTTTTGGTCCCTGTTGTAACTGTGTCATCAGGCTACTCAAGACCTGCAGAGGCTTTTTTGTTCTAAATCAGTGTTAGCTCTTTTAAATGTAGCTGTATTATTTTTACCGGACAGGTAATATTTTCTGTCTTATGCCAGCAGAAATCTTCCTGGGAGATCAAGATAGTTTAATATATTTAATAGTTTTCAGTTATGCAAGTTTCCTTGGTAACATGGTGAAGTTATCCTATTTTGATGGAATTCCCTTTACTTTCAGATCAATTCCTATCTCTTAGAGATCTGTCCAGGGAGGGAAATAAATAATAAGGAGCCACTAGATGAACCATATCTGAACAAATTTGAAAATAATCAACTTTCAAGATATAGACAACATCTCTCTTTACATCACACTAATTCTTTAAATAACTACACAATTGACCCAATTTATTCATTTATTTCTGAGATATTTTGTAGTGATCTTGCTTATAAAATGTACATTTGAATAAGACCAACCATTCAAATTCCAATTATGCAATAAGCACATTTTCTCCCACTATGAAATCATTTTGCAACTAAAAACAGACACTAAAATATGGTCACACATATGAAACCTAAACAACTGAAATTGGTAACTAAAGTATGATTCCCTGTCTGTCTTAAATTTCATCTAACTTTCCTGATAAAAATTTTTCATGAACCTCACAATTTCTGTCCTGAATCAAAGTTTTGCCTATCAGTCTTTCACTGCTGAGTATTTTTCCTAAATGTTACTCACTAAATGAAGAGAAAGTTCCACATTACAAAATTGCAGTAAGTCTATTTTGAAGATACTGTAGAAAAAATGATTGGGGATTCTTATAGCTTCTACTCCAGTGCCTTAGCAGCAGAGAAGAAACTAAGAAAACATTAGGAGAGTTTTGAAGATAATTAACTCTTTGACAATGTAAAAAGATCCAAATACAGCAAAAATAATATGCAATTAAAGACAGAAAATAACTTTTTCCAAAAATTCAACAGGATGAGAGCATGCATTTTTTACTAAGAAAATAATGTTTACTAAGAAATAAATAACATCTTATACTCAACATAATAAAAATATAATTGTCCCCTAACCTTTAAATTTAAAAAGGCAAATTAAAAAAATAAAATTGAATCATTAGCTCAGAAAACTCCAGTTCAGACAAATCCAGAGTTTTTAAAGTATAAATTATGAGTAGATAAAAGTGTGCTAAATAGTCAGGAATTTTAAAAATATTTCTAAGGGCAGACTGTGAAGAGTGTTTTGTGTGTGGATATGAAAGTCTGCATTGAAATTGCATTTTTCTCGTAGGAACTCCAGTCAAACTAATTGTGAGGTGATGATTTTTTGTTTGGCTTATAATGACCAGTGTAACTGCTCCCTTAAAGTAAAGGCAGTAATGAAAAAAAGATACCAATGGTTTAACGATGTTATAATTTTTGCTTAGAGATGTTTTGCAATTGTTGAAGAATACCTTTTGTGATGTAATTGAAATATAGGAATCAAATACAAAGCAACACTACTTATAGTGAATTTATAAATATCCATTTGTCAGTTATTTCATAGTAAAAACTCCCAAATTGACTGGATTTTCCTCTTGTGTATATATTTTAATAAAATATAGGTGATGCCATCTGTGTACCTTGTGTTGAGATTATGTAGTTGTTCAGGAGAATGATTTCCTAGTTTTGATTTTACAAGAATGTTGATGTGTTCTGACCTGTTTAGAACATAATTAATTTGAAAAAGTATTAATCGTACATAAGGATCATAGTAATATTTCTTTGTACCAATTTATGATTCAGTAATTTAAACAAAAGTATTTCATTTATGATTTTCAAATTGCCAATCTTTTTATATTATGGTGGTCAGATATTCCCATTCTGAAATTATAACAAGAAATTTAAATAACTGTATGATAAACCTAAATAATTTATATACTGTAAAAAATGCTTATTTTAATTTTTTTTCTTGGTTATGCAGTAGGGAGAGGGGTTTACAGGAAAAATGCTTTTTTATAGCAAGAATTATTAAGGAGTAGATTTTCAAATTTTAGCAATGACATTTCTGAAGTTAAGTTATTACAAAGAGCTACATAGGCAGGATTTGGATTATTTAAATGTAGATTTGTTCTAAAATCAAGGGAGTGTAACTTTGTGATGACTCAGGAGATGTTATAAGTGAATAGTAATGCTAATATCAATACAAGAATTTTTGTGCTATATTCATAACAGTTTAGTTATATTCTAAATCATTAAGGTTTCCCAACTCTAACATGCATGACAAGTCAAAAAAGTTAATGTAGAAAAGGGGCTCAAACAGTTAATTTCAGAGAGACCTAGATACTAGGTAAAGTTTATTAGTGATTAGAAAAATATTTTTGTGTTGTAGGAGACTAAAAAAATGTTTCTCTTTACCTTTAAAAATTCTTCTGGCTGCAGTAATACATTACTGTGAGCCCGATTAAAAGGAGAAAATGACTAAATTAATTACACATGCACAGATGGGGGTTTCATAAGAATATGAGACCCAAGGATATACGGATAGTTCAAGCTTGTCTTGAGCTAAGGAGCAGGGCGGCAGGGGGAGTGTTTCGTTTGGGACTTCAAAGGGCAGGACGGCAGTTCACAAAGAGATCAAAATACAAGTGTTTGCTCCTTTCCTTCCTTGAGCTCTAGGCAAAGCCAGCAAACAGCGATGGAGGAATGAACGAAGCTAACATATCTACTACAATTGGAAAGGAATCCTGAAAGTGCAGGAATCAGGGAAAAACCATAAGAACAAAAATAACAATACATTTTTTCCCCTCATACTTTCATTTGAAATTCATAATAGTCCTATGAGAGTAAGAGAAAAAGAAAGTATTGTGTGCTGTCCACTCAGAATAAGGGCTTACCATATTTTAGGGTTCAATTGTGAAATTCTAAGTGCACCAAGATTTTGTAATTTTCTTTTTTTCTTTCCTTTTTCTATTATCCAGATGATGATCATTAGTATAGTCCTAAATAGAGTCATAGAGCAATTAGATATATTTCCATGAATCTTGAAAAAGCACAAAATACGCACTTAATTTTGATTTTTCTTTGGATACTTTTAAAAATATATCTTTTGTTTATCTCTTTCAGTTGTCCATTGTTTTAAATAAAATATAACCATAACAGAAAAAAAAACTTTAATAGTTTTAATGGAAATTGTTTTATATTGTAGTTAATTGAATAAAAAAAGAAATAAAATTAGGTGTGATTTTATTTACTGTTATATCAACATTATGTCCTTATAGATTTAAACTCCCATAGAACAGAATAAGTTTATTTATTGTTTTATCTCTATAATTGATTTTAGTAGATACCAAATGATTTATTAACTAAAGTGAGATATAAGACCAGCAATGCTCCATTTTCTGGTGATAGCTGTTCCAGAATCCCAATGGGGATATGCTTGGCCAATTCAACCCCATTTTAGTGAGAGCAAATGGCACAGTGTCTAATATCCTTCTCTTTCACACGTAGAAAATCCTCTCGAATGTCTGGGGAAAAGCGGTGATGTGTTTTCAAATATTCTGTATTGACACAGTGAATAGACTGTGGTAACGTTATCAATTACTGCCTTGGTCGTACTCAATTCAAAAGCCAGTTATTGGAACTGCCATCAAGCCTCTGTCTCACTTGAACATCAGACTGTAATATGTCTGTGGTAACTTGGGGATTTTGTCTTTGTTTTCAGTGCCACAGAGTGGAAGAGCCTGTTTGGGTTCATACAGCACACACGGCTCGCTGTGGCACAGTCACAGATAACAGATCATGTCTATGCGTGAGCCAGACGTGCGGAAAAGTATTCCCAAGGGAAAAGCTAGCCTGCTAGACTAGATAAAACTCATGTGCGGTGTGTTTATCCTGAGAAGGGGGACTGCCCAACTCCCCCGTGAATGTCAAATGGAACACCCAAGATGAAGCAGCTGATGGGTTTCCTGTGCTAGCCATGTGGGATTGGCTTTTGAATAGCTGCCCATTGAGAGTGCTCATTGCTCAGATTATGGTAATTGCTGTGGTTAAGGGGCTCCTTTCACAGGGGCAGCCTGTATTGCTGCAAAACTGAAAAACACTTCCAGAACCTCATCAAATTTGGTGTCTCAGCTTCCCCTCATGGGTGTTACAAGATGCTCATAAAATATTAAGTTAATTAATAAGAAAATGGAGAAAAGACAAGGAGGAAGTTAAGGGAACCAAAGGGTCGAGGTTCAGTTCCCTGTCAGGGCACATACCTGGGTTGCAGGCCAGTTCCCAGTTGGGGGAACAGTGGGGGGGTGGGGAATGCGTGAGAGGCAACCACACATTGATGTTTCTCTCCCTCTCTTTCTCCTTCCTTTCCCCTCTCTCTAAAAATAAGATCTTTAAAAGAAAGAAGGTGTATAAATCAAATATCTATGGGGGAAAGCAAAGAAGAAATAGAAAGGGAAGTATCAGGAGACTTATTACAGCAGAATGGAAATCTTTAGATGGTTATTAAAAATAGGATGAATAAAATCAACATTTACAGTGTTAAAACTTTGAATACAGAATTACCAAAGATTGGGTGGTTCAAAATGACCCCCTTTTGGTCCCCCATTAAATGGTGCCAAATAAGTCTCCTGTGCCCTAGTTTGGAGAAATTTAAACAGCCAGAAGGCAAAAAATAACAAAGAGGCAATGGTTAGGAAGATTAATCAAGATAAGACTTGACAAAAAGGCCAAGGTCCTTTGGCTTCACCTGTCGCTGGGGACCCAAAACCTTTTACCTACATAAGAGTAGGTAAAATGGTCAGGAGGCAGAAAAGTTAAGTTTCCGGAACTCATTCATGTGGGCCTCACGAGAGCTGTGGTACCAAAGCCCATTGGAGAAGCCCTGCCTGTGCCAAAATTAGATGGAGAGAATGTAAAAATGTAACGATTGATAGGATTGTGAAAGCTCAGGTGCTTAAGCAGACATTATGTAGATAGAGCAGTTGAGTCTCTTGTACCTGATTATGTTTTGGGATGGACACTCTGTCTAAATGGGTAACATTTCCTCTGCCAGAATTCTATTACAGAAGGCGTGTAAATCTGCCCTTCAGGCATTATTAACTGGACATGCTAAATGGGAAGCAGTAAGAGTACCTGAGCCCAGTGTGTAATAGAAGCTGGAAAACACAGTGTGTGGGGAACACACTCTGTGTGACATGGACCTGTGTGGAGTATAGACTGCAGTTTACGTCAGAAACCTGTGAGCACCTCCCAAGGACAACTAGTGCCACTTTGGACTAGAGACTAGCCACTTCAGGGGCATTCACTACCTCGTTGTTGGATATTACTTCAAGCTACCCATGTGACTACGGGGCATAAAGTGGTCTTGACACCTGTAACACCCGGGATGTCTTGGGTGATGCCAGAGAATCACTGTAATGGGTAGTGCCCAGGAGGGTTCCGTGATGAAATGGAAATGGTTTATACAGGATCATTCTGCCTGAAGAATGCAAGGAGGAGACATTTCCCCCAATAATTAACTTTTGAGCTCCCCGAGGACCACTCTGACTGAAGAAGATAAGAACTGATCAGCCTGGTGAGCTGAATCGCATGCTTTTTCCTAGCGATGGTAAAAGAATTTAGCAATGGCAAAAGCTCCTGTGTCTGGGTTCTACTGACTCATGAGTAGTAGCCACTGTCCCGGAAATATGGTCAGTCCGGAGGGCAACGGAAACCTGCCTATTAAAGGGCAGCCCACATGGGGCAGGGCCTGTGGAAATCACTATGCAAATTTGAGGGGTGCATTAACGTGGTGAGCAGGGTAGTAAGAGACTAGGAAAACTCCTTGGCAAGTGGAATGAGAAAACTGAGACAAACATTTAAACAAATGGCCAGGACAGCTGAGCAATTAACAGCCAGCTAATGGATCATGAGAGCCCATTCTCCCCAACTGAAGATGCCTAAAAGCAGGTGGTTTAAATCACCACAGCCATGGAGGTAGATAAGAAAAACAAGTTAGAGCCAGAGTAATCTAAGACAGAGCTAAAACTGACCAGAAAATGACCCCAGAGCCCATTATATGCTCCTTTTAATACATCAATCTGCTAAATGACGCACCAGGAAATCTAACCAATATCCTGTTGAGATCCTCCCCCGGGACCTCCCCTAAAATTCCCACCTATAGAAACTATGTAAAACCCCTCAGGACAACCGCCTGCAATCTTCTTTGAGCATACCTGTGCCACCCCAACACCTTTCCTCAGCTTTGTACTTCTTTTATCCTAAGCTCTAAGGGTCCCACCAGGGGAGCTGTGGGCAATGGTAGCTCGTCCCCAGCTTAGCCCGTTCCCGTCTCCAAAGGCCTTTCTTTTGCCTCACTGTCCTAGGCATTAGTAAACTCACTTTCACTCTCACCTGGACTCACATCTTGAATTTTTTCCTGCAGGAGTCAAGAAACTGGAGGTCACCTGACACCCTGCAGTGCCGGGGCAGGGCCAGCCCCTGGTGCGCAAGTGTCCGGTAGCAGTAGGACTTGCTGATGCCCGTCAGAAGAAATCCCTTCCAGGTTTGGAAATGGACGGGAACCAACATATCCCCCCATGCACTCCTTTGAGATGACCACCAGGGTCCGTGAAATGAGTGGACATGGAGGTACTGCAGCAATGCAGAGAATCTATACTTAGTCCTCTTGTACCCTCAAAGTCACACATGCCGGTAAGAACTGCTCCGCCTGGAAGGAGCAGAGACAGGCTGAAGATGGCCTGTGGCAGATTTATTGTCTGGTGGGGAGGCCCTGAGCGTGGCTGGCCAGGCAGACTGATGCTGGTAGCCTTAGTGGCGGGGTGGGGGCCTGAGGCTTAGACCGGTCTTGACAGGAATAGACACTGACGCTAGACTGGGCTTTGCTTACCTCCTGGTAGATGCAAACGCTCAGAGCATAATGGGAAGAATCAGAACAGAAGGTATGCACCAGTTTGGATGGTCCACTGTCATCTCTTCAGACCAAGGAACTCATTTGACAGCTGATTGTCCAACAAGGGGCACAGAGATATACTCTTCAGGTGACCTTGATAGTTTGAGATAGAGCTGGAATGGACAACTAGGACAGTGGTTGTCTAAAACAGGGAGATAAAAACTTAAAGGGCTAGCTTACATGCCGTCGTGAGTGTGTGCTCACACTCAGCATGCATGGTACTGGGGCTAAAGGAGTGTCCCTGTTGAGTAGATTTTTCTGTTTTTCTGGTGGATTTGTGGAAAAGCGGTGGGCAAGGTGCTAGTATATTTTCTTCCACATCACTTCAGCTCCCCTCCCCCCCTACTTCATGCATTTGTCATAGGACTGGGGCTGCCACGACAAGAGCAGGAAGCAGAGGTGAATCCTAAACAAGAAGCTGTAGCTGTGTTTTCAGCTCTTACGTCACAACCCCTAAGGACCTGACGGGACAGGATGTGCCTCCACCCCATCTGCCACCCATAGCGGTGAATTCAGATATTGCCTGGCAATAAAAACAGCCCACTGGTTGTACCTATGTGACTTCACTCCATGTGAACAGGAGCGGGCTGAGGTGGAGCCGCTTGTAGACTAGTTTGCCGCCTGCTATGTAGCCCAGCTCCGTGGCTGAACAGAATGTCCATTCCAAAGGTGAGAAAGCTTGGGAATAAATGAAGAGAGGAAAGTAGAGGAATGAATAAATGGGTTATGTTGTGTAATGAGATAAATCCAGTATCACATTAACACATGCCCTGGCTGGGTGGCTCATTATCCCATACACCAGACATTTTGGATTTGATTACCGGTCAGGGTGCATACCTAGTTTGGGGGTTTGATCCCCAGCTGGGGCACCTACGGGAGGCAACCAATCAATGTCAGTCTCACGCGTCAATCTCTCTCTCTTTCTCTCCCCACATCTTCCTCTTGTGAGAAACTCCATTCTTCTTGCTGCTGCAGTCAATAGTGAAAGATCAGCAAGTCGGTTAGTATGCAAGCAGACTTTATTAGTAGTGCGGCCTCAGGGAAGAGAATGGGCCTTGCCGGGGTGGGTGGCAAAGGCATAGGGCATAGGTAAAGGCAAGAGGCAAAAGGCAAGGTGAGGGCGGCAAGGTGTCAGGTCCTTTATCTTGAGGACTTACACAGTTTGCAGGGCGGGGCGTGGTAGTTACACATTAATTCATTGGGCAGAGGTGGTGCATGCTCTCCCACAGGAAGATGTGACCACCTAAACATAGGTAGGTGTGGAGGTCTGTTACCCCAGACCCTTCTCTTGCTCCACGCCACCTCTTGTTATCCGTTGTAAAACAGATATGTAACCTGAGGTAGTTAATCAGAGTTAGGGCAATTAACCCAAGTTATTTATGGGCTCTTTGTTTAAGCACTGTGGCCCCCTCCACCCCTTTCTCCTTCTATATTTCTAACCTCTATCTAACACCTTCTTTCTAAAATCAATAAACATATCCTTGGGTGAGGATTAAAAATGTGTGTGTGTGTAACATTAACTCCTCAAAAGAGGCTCAGAATAAGATGATATTTTCTCTCAGTCCCACTGAAAGGGTGAAGTCACATATTGGTGAAACCACTCCTACTTTCGGGACCTGAGTGGATCGAATACAAGCCTGCCAAGCAGGGCCTTGCCCTGGGAGATATGTTCAAAAGGTAGATGATGAAGTGGGTGGTTATTAATCACTGAGATTCTAGTTGTGTATGAGTATCCTTTGACTTACGTGATTGTTTTGCTACAAGAGATTGGTGTTGGAAGACAAGGGGGCAGATGACCAAAGTATGCTTTTCATATATACTTGGTCTTTGTCAGTGCTTCCTGGCTCAAGCTCCTAAACCCATTGGAATGTCTTGTGATGAGAGCCATAAAGGTGGTGTCTTTTATTATGTTAATGAGGTGAGTTTGGGACAGCCCTTAGGTAATCTAAGGATGGGGGCCTCTTTCCCAGGAGAGCCAACACTCTGACTAGAGGGTTGGGACATTCAGTTCCCTCCCTGACCTCTGGGAAGGGGAGAGGGGCTGGAGATTAAAACTTCTAAATGACAGGGTTTGGAGATCTTTCAGGGGGGTGAACATGTGGAGGTGTGGGAAGAATGGTGTACCTGGAGGGAGTGTGGAAGTGTTACTCAAGGGGCAAAAGCCCTTTTTCCAAGACCCCAAGTGGGATGCTTTTTCTGTTTGGTGTGCTGAAAACAATTACTACAAAACCTAAAAGGAGTGTTAGCAGCTAAGCTTTATTTAATAATTCGACAGCCAGAGGGAGAAGTGGGAGGCTAGCTCTCAGATCAACTTCCCCTCCATCAGAGGTCCAGGAGTTGATACCGGATAGTGGAAATGAGGAGGAGGTTTATGTAAGTGACTGGGTGGAATACTCACGATCTTTCTGGTGGTGAAATGAAGGAGCCAGGATTACACCTTCTCTTCTTCCTTTTGTTGGGCATTTCCATGGTGATTGTCAGTTGTCATGGTGCCAGTGGGTGTGTCATTTAGTATGAAAATGAGATTATAATACGGTTTGGGGTATCCTGGGTTGCATTGGTGGCCATAACTGGTTTTTTCTTCAGAACAGACTGTTAACCACAGCCTTCCTGTTCTCAAAGGTACACAGAGTTAGGGTGTTTCAGGGCTCAGCCAGATTTCCTAAGCTTTCTGTGAAGTAACAGAAGCTCCATGCTCTTCCCCACAAACCTTCCCCTATGCATCCCTCTTCTATTTAGCTCCTGAATTATATACCCTGTGTAATAAGCCAGTGACCTAGTAAGTAAAATGTTTCTCTGAGTTCTGTGAACCACACTGTAGCAAATCAATCAAACCCAAGGAGGGGGTCATGGGAATCTCTGATGTATAGGCAGTTGGTCAGAAGTACAGGTGACAACTTGGACTTGCTGCTGGTGTCAAAGTGGGAGGGGGAGGGGTGATTGTGCATGGGTGTGTTTCTCCCTGGTCACTAGGAGTTTGGCATATCATCCCTGTGGATATATGCCCACATGCCTTAACACTGAGTGTTGTCATTTAAGTTACTAAGTTTAATAAAGGTAGTTTGACCTAATGTGTGTGCTTTGGAGGGCGGATGAACCTAGAGGTTGCCTATTGCCAATAGAGATGTTAACTTTTTATACCCATCTATATGAAAGTGAAAGCAAATCTTCCTTTTCAAATGTTTTAACAAATTTCGAGATAAATTGATATATAATGTTGTTTAAGTTGAAGGTGTCCAGTGTGTTGATTTGATAAACTTATATATTGGAAATTGATTACTACAGTAATGTTAGCTAACACCTTTATCACCTTGTAACTACAGAACCAGTTTAAAATGTTCTTATCCTGTTTAAAAAGATACTTTGTTGTTTTTCAGAGACAACAGACCAAAACCACAAGCCACGCAGCTAAAACAGCAGAGGAGAAAAGTTTGAACTCCAGTATCACCCAGAACCAGTGCGCCTCTCCTCATACACACACAGAACAAAAGGACCAGGATGTAACGGAAGCTGAACATCAGATCCCTTGCAAAAGCAAAGGTTTCAAGGCTGACGCCCCTTACTGTAGATGGCCAAGCTCAAGGTCCTCCAATTAAAACTTGTCCTGCAGTGTTTACGCTTAAAACCTACCTGGAACCCTGGATTGAGGAATTTGGGCTTTTTAGCATTAGCTTCCTGTTCTCCTGGGTGGCATTATTCATAATAATATAGCCAATGTTTTTTCACTGCCATTCTCAGCATCTAGTGTTTGGCAAGTGGAGGAACTCTCTGTTTGGTAACAATCTTTCATAATATCTGAAAGGTTTTCTTAGGCGCTGCCGAGGAATAAAAGCCAATCAGCCACAAAATTAGGCAGTACAGAGCTTTATTGGGGTTTGCGCTCTTAGATGAAATTCTCCAGTCTGCAGAGTGGGGGCCAGAGAAGTTGTACCCAGCAGGGAATATGGCGGGGCTTTATACACCAAAATTCTGATTGGCTCCCCTCGAGGGCTAGGGATTGGTCTCCTGGAACAAAGCCGTGATCCATCATTGGTGGTTCTTCTTGAGCTCTGACTGTCAGTCGGATATCCCCACCTATCCTGATATTCTGACATCTTTGATAGGATAAGGGGCGGTTTAGGTTGCCAGGGGTATATCCCCTTCCACCCTAACAATAACCATTTCATTTCAGTAATGAGAACATATAAAATTTACTCTCATACAACTTTCAACTGTGTAATGTAATATTTTATAATCAGCATATAATCACATTAGATCTCTAAAACTTATTCAGCTTAAAACTGAAAGTTTGTGCCCTTTGACCAACATTTTCCCACCCCTTTCCCCAAGCCCCTGGTAACCACCATTACTCTCTGTTTCTGTGAGTTCAACTTGTTTAGATTTCACATGTAAGTGATATCATTGTAACAGTTGCCTTTCTCTGTCTGATCTATGTTACATAGCGTAATGCCGCCGTGGTCTACCCTTGTTGTTTCAGATGGAAGGATTTGCTTCTTTCTCATGAGTGAACAATAGTTCACTGTATATGAACCACATCTTTATCTACTCATCTGTTGAGGAACATTCCGTTTGTGTTCATATCTTGGCTATTTTGAATAATGTTACAGTGAACATGGGAATGCTAATATGTCTTTGACATCCTGATTTCGTTTTCCTGTGGATACATAAATACCCAGAAATGGGATTGCTGGATCGATCACATGGTAGTTTTATTTTTAATTTGTTGAGGAATCTCCATACTATTTTTCCACGATGGTTGCACTAAGTTACATGAACAAGGCTTCCCTCTTCTGTACATCCTCTCCAACACTAGTCTCTTTTGACTTTTTGATGCTTAACGCACTATGTGTGAAGTAATATCTCATTGTGGTTTGCAATTCTCTGATCAGTAATGTTAAACAATTTTTTATGTACCTGTTGGCCACATTTATTAATTGGTCTTCTTTGGAGATATATGTCTTTGGCTCTTCTGTGCATTTTTTAAAAATCAGATTTGTGGGGTTTTTTGGGGGGTTGGGTTATATGAGTTCTTTATATAGTTTGGATATTAATTCCTTATGAGATACATTGTTTGCAAATATTTTCTCTCACTCTGTACGTTGCCTTTTTATTTGTTGTTTCTTTTGGTTCAGAAAAGCTTTTTCAACTGATATAGTCCCAGTTAAATTTTGCTTTTGATTCTTGTGTTTTTGGTGTCCTATCAAAAAAATCATTGCCAAGATCAATGTCAAGGAGATTTCCCCTCTGTTTTCTTCTAGGAGTTTTATAGTTTTAGGTCTTATGTTTAAATCTTTAACCTATTTTAAAAGAGTTACTTTTCCACCCTGAAACACCAATCCAAAAGAACCTATGCACCCCAATGTTCATAGCAGCACAATTTACAATAGCCAAGTGCTGGAAGCAACCTAAGTGTCCATCAGTAAATGAGTGGATCAGAAAACTATGTTACATTTACACGATGTAGCAGAAAGAAAGAAAGAGCTCCTACCCTTTGCGAGAGTATGGATGGATCTGGAAAGCATTATGCTGAGTGAAATAAGCCAGGCAGTGAAGGACAAATACCATATGATCTCACCTTTAACAGGAACCTAATCAACAAAACAAGCAAGCAAGCAAAATATAACCAAAGACACTGGAATTGAGAACAGGCTGACAGTGACCAGAGGGGAAGGGGGGATTATAGGGGAAAAGGGTGAAGGGTTTGCAGGAACAATTGTAAAGAACACATGGACAATAATGGGGCGTGAGGGGGTGGAAACAGGAGGGAGGTGGGGAGGGCTGGGGTGGTGGGGAAGGGTGGGGGGAAAAGGCAGAAAACTGTACTTGAACAACAACAACAAAAGTTAAAAAATAAAAGAGTTATTTTTTGTGAGTAATGTAAGATAGGGGTCCAGTTTGAATCTTCTGCATGTGATTATCTAGTTGCCCCAATGCCATTTATTGAAGAGACTGTCCTTCCCCCATTGAGTATTCTTGGCTCCCCTTGTCAAATATTAGTTGACCATTCAAGCATGAGCGTATTTCTGGGCTCTCCATTCTGTTCCATTGGTCTGTATGTTTATTTTAATGCTGATCCCATACTCTAGGTTACTGTAGCTTTGTAATAGAGTTTGGAATCTGGAAGTGTGAAGGAATCAGCTTTGTTCTTTCTCAGAAATGCTTTGGATATTTGGAGCATTTTGGTTTCACACATATTCAGAATTATTTTTCCTCTTTTTGTGTAAAAAATGCTATTGGAATTTTTATAGGGATTATACTGAATCTGAAGACAGCTTTGGGTAGTATAAGCATTACAATAATATTAATTCTTCTTAGCAGGAACATGAGGTTCTTTTTATTTGTGTCTTCTTTAATTTCTATCATCATAGTATTATAGTTTTCAGTGTACAGATCTCTCACTTTCTTGGTTAAATTAATTCCTAGATGTTTTATTGTCTTTAATGCAATTGTAAATGGGATTACTTTTTTAAAAGAAATTCTTGTTCAGATGTTCCTATATTAATGTATAGAAATAAAAGTAAGTTTTATATATTGATCTTGTACCCTGAGACTTTAGTTAATTCATTGATTATTTGATGAAGTCTTTAGAATTTTCTATCCAGAAGGTCATATCTGCAAAGAAAATTTTACTTCTTCCTTTACAATTTGGATATATTTCTTTTCTTTTCTTTTTTTTTTCTTTTTGCCTAATTTCTTTGGCTAGGACTTTTAATACTATGTTGAATGAAAGTGGAGAAAGTGGATAATCTTGTCTTGTTCCTGATTTTAAAGGAAAAGTTTTCTACCTTTCATATTTTGTTGGCTATTGGCTTGTATTATGTGAAGGTACAATTCTTTTATGCCCATTTTATTGAAAGATTTTTATCATGAAATGATGTACTTGGAAGATGCTTTTTATGAATCTGTTGAGATAATATACATTTTTTATACTTTATTCTAAAAATGTGGTATGTTATATTTATTGATTTGCATATGTCTAAACATCCTTGAATCCCAGGGGTAAATCCCACTTGATCATGGTGTATGATCCCTTTAATGCGTTGTTGAATCCAGTTTGCTAGTATTTTGTTGAGAATGTTTTGCCTCTATATTGATCAGGGATGTTGGCCTGTAGTGTTTTGTTTTGTTTTTTAACTTTATTCTCATATGTGCCTTTGTTAGAGGGTAATGCATATCTCATAAAATGAGTTTGGGAGTGTTCCCACCTCTTCAATATTGTCAGAGATGAGAATGGTTGGTATTAATTTTATTTAAATGTTTGGTAGGATTCACCAGTGGAAATATCTAGTCTTGGGTTTTGTTGTTGTTGTTGGGAAGTATTTGATTACTAATTTAATCTTTTTACTCATTGGTCTGTTCAGGCTTTCTATTTCTTTTTGATTCAGTCACATAATTTTGTATGTTTGTAGGAATTGATCCATTTCATCGAGGATATTCAATAATTCATTGGCATAGACTGTTCATAGTTTTTGAATGTTAATGTTATTGTCCTTATAATTAGCTGTAAGCTATAAGTACTAATGTCAATTCATGAGACTCATTGCAAATCACTTAACTTTTCAAAATTGCCCTACATCATATTTCCTCACATTTATGACATTTCACAATGCTGGCCCGCTTTCTAAAGTAGCGCAGAGAGTAGCCAATCAGTGTGATTCACGCAGACTCTCCGCTCTCCTCTGTAACTGGTCAGGCAGCCTCCATTTTCCTCTTGCAAGGGAAATCTGCCCCAAGCTCAGGGTTTAGCATGGAAATTTTATGAATTTTAAAAATTCAACAAGCATTTATTATTGTATTGTGCCTTTAGTTTGTATTAAGTGCTGGAACATCCAAAATAAATGCTGCACAAATCAATTAACTGTTACTAAAGAAAAAAAACAAGCACGTACTAAAATGTGTCAACAATTGAATTGACTTGTATATGCAGGGTGGTAAAAGATAGAGAGATGCCTTTTGGTATTGGATTTGTAAAGAAGAAAAGCAGAGTATATAAATGTATGACACAGTAGGTAAATGCAGTTACTGCCTCCTCCCACAACACATCAGAATTACAACTGAACTCCAGAACAACCATTTTTAAGAACCACCTGAAATCTGGCTTAATGAAAGTCCTACAACTAGGGAACTAAAGAAGAAGCCACATCGAGACTGGTAAGAGGTGCAGAGAAGCTGGACAGGCTGTTCCCACATCCACATGTGTTAGACAAAAATTAGGAGGGATAGCTCAACTATAGAGATCCCAACTGAGGAGAGACAGGTCCTAGCCCCACACCAGCCCCCCAGCCCAGAGTTCCAGTGGCAGGAAGAAAAGTCCCCATAACTTCTGGCTCTAAAAATCAGCAGGAATTGTGGCTGAGTGAGATTGAGGGCTTCCAGAGTCCCACGCAGTTCCTCTTAAAGGACCCACACACACTTACTCAGACTCGCTCTAAGCTCCAGCATGGTGCAGCAGCTTGAAAGGCACCAGGGACACACAGAGAGGAACTGTATTGTCTGGCATCAGGGTCAGAGCGGTGGGAGTAATTTTCTGTCAGAAGTACTGGCAGAGGTCATTGTTCTTTTTCTGAGCCCTCCCCCACACAGAGTAGACAGGCAGGCTTCATATTGTAATTTCCATCAACCTGGCTCACACTCTTTGCCCCAGCCTGGTGATTCACTGCGGCCGTGCTCCACCCGACTTTCAGGCCAAGCCAAGCTGTTTCCAGTGGCTTTGCCATACAAATGACTTATTTTGGCTCATGTCCAGATTTTCCTAAAATCTCTCAAACAAGTAGCATCTGACCTCGGTGAGCCCCTTACCTCTCACTAAGTGGCTCTAGGCCTGGCACTTTTAGCAGCCAGCCTTGCTTCATGCATGGCCTCTCCCGGGCACCTCCAAGCCCAGAAGAAGTAGCAGGCATCTGCAAATTTCTTTATAGCTCATGCCAGGTGGACTGATGCAGAACACAGGTGGTGACTGACTTTGGCCTGCACCTACCGGGAGGCCCCAGAGCCAGTGCACCCAGTGGCAGCTTCAGACCACACTGAAGCACCACCCAACCAGCTCCACAAGTGATGCACTCAAGGGGAGGACTCAGCAGGCACTAGAGCCCTGCAGAAATAAGTTCTCCTCTGTGCAGTGGGCCCCTGCACAGCTGATCCTCCATAGTGGTTAGAGGTCCATGATCAGTGTTTGCTGTTGTTCCTTGCAGCTGACCAACCCGAGAGTAAATGCCTCCCATTGACCTGCCAACAGCAATCAAGGCTAAACTACAAGAGGAAGGTGTACACAACTCACAAGGGGAAGGCACCTTAAGTGCCCAGCTTGGGTGATCAGTGAAGCTCTGCCCCTGGACCCTACGGTACACTTCCCACATTCGGCAACACTAACAAGCCGGGGAGATGTAGCAGCTCTACCTACTACAAGGACTTTGCCAAAATGAGAAAACAAACATTTCCTAAATGAAAGAACAAAACTCCAGAAAAAGAGCTAAACAAATGGAGACAAGAAATCTACTAGATGCAGAGTTCAAAACACTGGTTATAAAGATGCTCAAGGAACTTAGTGAGGACCTCGGCAACATAAAAATGGACCAGTCAGAAATGAAGGGGGTACATTAACTGAAGTGAAGGATAAATTACAGAGAATCAACATTAAAGTAAATGAAGCTGAGAATCAAATCAGTGAAATGAAATATAAGGAAGCAAGATACACCTGATTGGAACAGCAAAAAGGAAAAAAGAACCCCCAAATTTAGGATAGCGTAAGGCGCTACTGGGACAACTTCAAGTGTACTAGCATTCACACCATGGGATTGCTAGTAAGAGGAGAGAGAGAGAGAGAGGGAGAAATTGAAAACCTATGTAAAGAAATAATGAGTGAAACTTCCCTCACTTGCTGAAGGAAATAGACATACAAGTCCAGAAAGCACAGAGAGTCCCAAACAAGATGTATTCAAATAAGCCCACTTCGAGACACATCATAATTTAAATACCAACGGTTAAACACAAAGAGAAAAATTTTAAAAGCAGCAAGAGAAAAATAATTACCTACAAGGAGTTCCCATAAGAAATGTCAGCTGATTTCTCAACAGAAATATTACAGGCCAGAAGGGGTTGGCAAGAAATATTCAAAGTGATAAAAAGCAGGGGCCTACAACCAAGATTCCTCTACCCAGCAAAGCTGTCGCTTAGAATCGAATGACAGATAGTTTGCCAGACAAGAAGAAGCTAAAGGAGTTCATCACTATGAACACAGTATTATATGAAGTGCTAGACAGTCTTTTGCAAGAATAGGGAGAAGAAGAGGAAGGGGTAGAGGAGAAGGAGGAGGAGGACAAGGAAGAAGAAGAAGGGGAGAAGATAAAAATATGAACAATAAAAAGGCAATAAATACATATCTATCAACAATTGAATCTAAAAAACAAAATAAAAAAACAAGCAGAACAGAAAAAACTCATACAGAGCATATTTTGATGGTTGCCAGATGAGAAGGGGTTTGGGAGGATGGGTGGAAAAGGAGAAGAGATTAAGAAGTACAAAACGGTAGTTATAGAATAGTCATGGGAATGTAAAGTACAGCATAGGAAATGTAGTCAATAATATTCTTATAACTATGTATAGTGTCAGGTGGGTTCAAGATTTATCAGGATGATCACTTAGTAAGTTATATAATGCCTAATCACTAAGGTTACACCTGAAGCTAATATAATGATGAATATCAACTACAATTGTAAAATAAAACTTAGAAATGGAAAAAAGAAAAAAGCAATAAATTGGATTTTGAACATTCTATATGATTTATGTAATAGACATCTTAGGAAGGAGACTATTTAAAGGCAATATATCTAAAACAAGTGTCTTGGAAAACTCCAGGTAAGCTGGAAAATAGTTCATTAACTAATATTTTAATCTATTCCCTATTAAGAGTTTGGATTTTAATTAATACAAAGAATAAACTGTTTTATATAGAATGTAGTAAAATCAGATTTGTTTTAGTTTTTTTTTAAGATTTTGGGGGAAAAGGCAGAAAACTGTACTTGAACAACAATAAAAAATTTTAAAGAAAAAGATTTGTATTTATTTATTTTTAGAAAGAGGAAGAGAAGGAGAAAAAAAGGGAGAGAAACATCAATGTGTGGTTGCCTCTCCCGCATCCCCTACTGGGTGCCTGGCCTGCAACCCAGGCATGTGCCCTGACTGGGAATCTGACTGGTGACCCCTTTGGTTCACAGGTCTACGCTCAATCCACTGAGCTACGCCAGCCAGGGCACATTTGCGTTTTAGACTATCACTCGTCTTTAAATGGATCATGGATGTACCAAAAAAGGGGAAAAAAACTACAGGAAAATGATTGCTGAAAGCAGATGAAAGTCACTAGATAAAAGTCTTCAAAGAACTGCACAACAAACTTTGACCAAAATATATGAGATATATCCAGAAAAAGTCCAGTCATTGTTAATATAATGAGAATGGTTTGCATGACATTGATGTAACCTGGCAGCCAAGGAGAGGGGACTGGAATGCACGTGTGTGAACAATGATGACTTCACTGTACTAGTCAGTGGGGATGGTAGACATTATTGAGTAAGCATGTGTACTGTGTGGCTGTGCATTCAATATGACTGAGCAAGGAGAGCAGTGAATCTGCATCAAATTTTGCTTTAAGCTTGACCATTCCTCCCTGGAAACTATTCACATGATTCAGAAGGCCGCAGCTATGGGCAACTGGTGATTGGCAGCTTCATCACGACAACATGCCCGCTTATGCATCACATCTTGTGCAGAGTTTTTAGGTAAAACATCAAATCACCCAGGTGACTCAGCCCCCCTACAGCCCAGATTTGGTGCCCTGTGACTTTTGACTTTTCCCAAAACTAAAATCACCTTTAAAAGGGAAGAGATTCAGCTGGGGTGGGGTGGAGGGATGGGGAGAAAAGGCAGACAATGGTAATTGAATAACAATAAAAATTTTTTTAAAAAAGGGAAGAGATTTCAAACTATCAGTGAGATTCAGGAAAATACTATGGGGCAGCTGATAGCAATTGGGAGAACTGTGTGAGGTCCCAAAGTGCCTACTTTGAAGGGGACTAAGATGTCATTGTCCTATGTCTAATGTTTCTTGTATCTTCTCAAATAAACATTCTATTTTTCATATTGCATGGCTGGATACCTTCTGGACAGACCTTGTATAGCCCTGTTTTTAAAGAGCAAGACTCTAGCCCTATCTTTTTATTTTAATGTTACTTCTCATGGTTCTCCAGCCAATACTTTTTGTTATTTTCATTGTTGTCTGGTAACTACATAGCCTTTCCTGTTTGCTTTGGTTAACTCTGTTCTCTTAACCTGGGCCAACCTTCTCTCTCACTTCCAGTTGTCCACATCACCCTCGGTCTTCTGTGACTAGACCAAAACACAACTCCTCCATGGAGCCTCTTTGATCTCCCCAAATAGAGTCATTCTTTCTCCTACCTATCCTTATGCGTTTATCGATTCATCTGTGTTGAAAATGGTCTCAATGTGTTACGTACCTTAAGTAAAGTAGGTTAAATGCTATGGATTTTAAAAAAGGCATAAATCTCTCCTGCCAGAAAACTCCTGGTTCTCTGCAGGGAGAAGGAGAAAGAAAGGGTGTGGGAAGGGAGAAATAATATAGAAAAGATGATACTTGATCTTGAGTATGATTTGAACATACAGCATAGGGTGAAGACAGTTTCTGGTGGCAGAGGGGGGGCAAACATGCATGTTTAGAGAATAAAATTAGCTCATTTGGCTGGAATGTGGGTGAAGTAGACAAAGCAAACATTGGAGGGATACAAAAGACCAAGGTTACAAGGAGCCTTGAATACAGGCCAACTAAGAAGACTGAGGTTCATGCGTTGGGCAGGCAAATCTTAGAAATTTTCTGTGCCTTAAGCATCCTCTTGCCTATTTGTATCCACTCCCAACTCAGACCTGGGATCCACTCCCAGACCCCAGTTACTGATTCCTTCCCACATCACAGAACCTTAAACTTTGGCATTAACCAGGCCTGCCCTTTCCTCTTCAGCATAAATCCTTGCAGAAGCACTGCAGTTTTAAATATAGCAGCCAAGTGGTGAAATACTCAGTTGTAATACGCTCTATACTTTCCCCACAAGTCCAGTGCTTCTGAAATCACATTGTAAAAGGTATTCGAAGCTATCAAGGTTACATTTAAACAGTGGCATATGATTGAAAGGCATTTTACTTCCCCATCATGGCTTCTCCTGTATCACACGTGGACATTGGTAATACTGGATAGCTTATACATGTAAAAATGACACATTTGTCATTTTTATTCTTTCAGTTTGACTTTAGGTTTCTCTTGTGAAAGGTGTATCTGAGTAGACAGGAAAAAAAATGGTACTCCTTATACCAAAGCGTAAGTTTTAGCCTTCTTTGCAGCTGCCTTCCCAGCCTCAAGATGATTTTCATTACTGGATGGGTACCTATGTCAATATTATTTAATAATATTAATATTAAGCACTTATTAAGTGCAAAGCTCTCTATATTACCTCATTTAATCGTCCCAGCAACAATTTTTTCACTTGGTAGATAAGGATATTTACAGATAAATTAATAACCTAAAGTTACACAGTAGTAAATGGAAGAACTATTTTTTAAACTCAGGACCATCGAATACCAGAGCCTGAGCTCCAGATGCTGAACTCTGATGCTAGGTTACCTCCTGTCACTGGGCCTTGTGGCCCCCATTTCTTAAAGTAGAAGGTACTTTGCGATTTCTCATATTGTTTTGGAAGTGATGTAGGATAGACATTCATCCTTTCCAATTTAAAAAACCAGATAGACTACATACACCCTTGTTATTCAGATGATGGTGTGTTGTTTCATCCTTTTCACTTGTTTGTTTTCCTGGAAATTATTAAAATATTAAGGTTAAAACTGTGGAAAATGGCATTTTTTTCTTCTGTTTGTAAATGACATTATAGGTTAGGTTTCATTGTTAGCACTTTAAAAAAGCAATTCTACCATATCAACAGATGGTTTTCACCTGTTTTGTAGATATATTCTTGCTCAGAAAATGTGTGTCCTCTGACTAAGCCGAACTCTACAGGGAAAAGGAAATAATTTCTATGTTTTAAGTTTTCCGCCTTCTTAGTTTAAGCAGCTGTAGTCTTTGATTGCTTTGATAGGACTCATATAATAGTTGCATGTTAATTCTTTAAGAAACAGGAAAGTGATGCCCTGGCTGGTGTAGCTCAGTGGATTAAGAACATGCCTGTGAACCAAAGAGTCACCAGTTTGATTCCCAGTCAGGCCACATGCCTGGGTTGCGGGCCAGGTCCCCAGGAAGGGTTGCAGGAGAGGCAACCACACACTGATGTTTTTCTCCCTCTCTTTCTCTCCCCCTTCTTCTCTCTCTAAAAATAATAAGTAAAATTTTTCGAAAAAAGAATGTGAACTCTAAACATTAGGAAAACGCATATGCCAATTTGGTGTGTTCAAAATAATGACATTGAGATTGTCTCTTTGATTCTTCTACCTTGAGCAATTACAAAAAGATAAAAATTTGGTTTATTTTTATATTTCCCATGATATTTTACTATTTATCAGATGAATTACTATTTTGCTATTGTTTAATCTTAAGAAAATAATTTGCTTGTTTTTGTACAATAATCTATTTCCTTTAAAAATAGTATTTTCACAATATTTTCTTATATGTAAGGATTATGACACAAGTATTACTCTTCCTATTGTGGATTATTTTTGTCATAATGTAACTAAAGTCTATTTTTTCAGAGATATTGTTTACTGATACTAACACTTGGGAAGACATGGGTTAGGAAATAAGCTGCTTTCTGGCAGGTCATACTCTTTGAAGAAAGTGCACAGTGGACTTTCGCATGTAACAGATGCTTCAGTTTGTAACAATTCCATTCTCTATGTGCATTGAATTTGCCTTTCATGTAATTTATGGGCTTTTAAATCCATCAGATTTATTTTTCAAATTAAAAAATGATGGACTCTTACTGTGCTTTGTGTAGGTCACTTAACTAGTTAATGGCTGATTCGGATTCAAAAATCCTTATTAATCTAGCATTCTCTCTGTAATGCTCTGTACTGTTTAAAAAATGATGGATTAAACTAAAACATGTTTTCAAGGGAGTATATTTTCAAGGAAATAGAGAATTAAAATTAAGATGAAGATTTCTGAGGGGGTCAGGTCTAGAACTCTCCCCAGACATTTGACTTCATTGGTCCTTCAATTCTGATTTTAAATATCAAAATTATATTGTATAAGTCTCTATAGCAAAGTTGTTTCTCATTGTTCTCATTTGTTAAAATGTAAGAGTGTAGATACACTGTATAATGTCATCTAGTTCCAAAATGAATCAGTTCCATAATTCATCAGCCACTCTCTTTATATTTCAGATTCTCTGCTACATCAAACTTCATATACCCTACCTATCCCTCATGTCCTCTACAATTTTACTATCTCTACCTCAGATTTGGCCTTTTAAAGCTTTGGTTTAGATTATCTTTCTGACTTCATTCTCACTATTCCAATTTATATTTTCTGCCTTCATTGGATACCAGATCTGTGTGATAAATATGAATTAATAAGGTATTTTAAAAGGGAGTTGTTATAGGATTAAAGTTCACACTTTCCTCAATAAATAATCAAGAATTACTATTATTTTACTCATGCCAATTAATAATAAGAACAACTCACAAAAAAAAGGCTGGTCTTTACCAAGACTTTTTTGTGTGTGTGTGATTTTCTTTTAACATTCCTTCAGTTGAAAAGGGTTTAGACAACAAAAAATGTAGTCTTGTTATCAGTAATAAATAGTGGAAATTAAATTCTGCAACATTATCAAGGCTTAAAAACATTTTAAGCTAATGATTTTTGGTAGAGTGTAACTTTTTGGAATAGATTTTGACCTATAATACTTTAAAATGTTACTAAGAAAATTGTGTTAATAAAGCTCTTGAAAATGGTCCCTTCAAGAAAATTATATACCAATTCAAACAATTACTATTTCATGCTGCATAAAATTACCTTACTTCATCTGGAAAGTGATAAGTGATACTTGAATTAATGTGAATTTCAATTTTAGAGCAAGATGTGACTCTGTCACTCTTCTGAGTATCGAAGAGAGTGTGTGTGCATACGAAGGGCACCTCCTCTGTGCAAATCACAGCAATGTCCCAGTACTCTGTGGTCTCCCGAGAAACGAAAACTTTACTTGGAATTCAATTCTTGTTATAAATTTACAAATAATTCTGTTCCTTTTCAGTATCAGATTTTTAATTAATCATGAGCTGAGGATTGAACCTGAATGTAGAATTAATATGCTAGGATTCATGCATAATTAATGCATAATTAATATTTATTAATATTTTTTGTACATTTATCAGGAGCAATAATTATTTGGTAGCAATCATTCCTAAAGTTGTATTTTTAAAAGTGAAGCTACTTAGTAACATTAATGCATGGACATGATCCAAATGCCAAAATGACATTTATAAATAATTACACTGATATAAGACTGCTTATGCAAATTATAGTTCACTTTATAAAAGATCTTTTTAACAGTGTTAGAAAGGATACCATTAAGAAACTAATCCTTTGAATAAGTTCACTGATACCTAGTTCTTTATTTTTAATAATAGGATTTGTATGGATTATTAACTAATTTATACCCATTTACTCAGATGATAAATTAGTAGCAAGACTCAATAGATAATCTGAATTAAATATGTTCTACCACCCATAGTACTCATTTTTAATAGCAGGACATCATCTTCATTAAAACTTATACTTATTAATCAACTAAAGTTAATTTTAAAATATTCAGAACTTAATTTAAAAATCATAGAGATAATATATTGTTTTGTTACAAGAATTTTTTCACGACTTATAAAACTTTCAACTTTTTCTCAGAGGAAATTAATGTTGATATTTATTTTCTAATCAGACTTAAATTTGTGACTTTGCAAGAAGAAACTCCTTCCTATTCCCAAACCTAGTGTCATTCTACTCATTGATAAGGAAAAGGGTTTTGTGAAAACATTTTTTTCACACAATATTTTTCTGACATATGTATTTGGACAACATTTTATGTTATATTTGATTATAGTGTATACCTTTAACATTAAAAGTGATTTAATTTGATTTATTATAACACATAAAACATTAAATTTTATGAGAGTCAATCACCAATTAAAAATGAAACAAAAAATCGATATATGAAGCACTTCTGGTGAATGAATCAATAAAAATAATCCCTAAACTTAGATGGGCAGCAACAACGTTTCCCAGCTGTCGTACATGTAACATCTGTGTGTCTGTGTCTATTTGAATTGGCTGGTTATGGGTCACATCATTTGCTTTTTTCAGTGTGGAAGTTTGTTTTGCAGTAGTTGCTTGTAGATTAGCTTGTTTGGATGGGTCAGAATAGCCTTTAGTGCTAATTCATGCTTTCTGCTGAAGCATGATCTTGGATTCTTAATGATTGCCCCAAGTATTCAGTATGTTTCTCCTTCCCCCGCTCTCCCCCAGAGAAGCAACACTTGGTTCAAGCCCTCTAGTAGCTTACAATTGAGATAGAAGATAAGACAGGCCAAATCACCAAGTATTCAAACAAATATTCGTTGGTTTTCTCTTATGTGCTTAGTCAGGGGTCAGACTAGCAAAAGCAGGTGTGTAGTCTCTGCCTCAAAGAATGAAAGTAAAACATGGTAGTGATTTCTTTTGTCATTTTAAACTTTTTATTTTAAAATAGTTCCAAACTTCTCTTCCCCCTCCTCCTTCATTTTTCCTATCTGAATTGAATGAAAGTTGAAAACTCCTAAATGTGTCTTAAAGCTCTGTAGTTCCTAAAAGATGAAAAAATAATTCAGACCAACCATTGAATCAAGAAATTTATATTGAGACTTCCAGCGAAATGGAGGCATAGGTAGATACACTTTGCCTCCTCACACAATCAAAAGAAGGACAACAAATTTAAAAACAAAACATAACCAGAACTGCCAGAAAATCAAACTGTATGGAAATCTGACAACCAAGGAGTTAAAGAAGAAACATTCATCCAGACTGGTAGAAGGGATGGAGACAGGCAGCTGGTGCAGAGAGGACTGGCAGCAAGGTGGTGGCTGGCAGAGTGGGTTGTCCCTCATTTGCATGCGGATAAACCAGGAGGAACAACTGGGGAGCAAGACAGACCTCACAGCCCAGGGTTCCAGCACAGGGAAATAAAGCCTCAAAGTCTCTGACTGATAAAACCTGTGTTGAGGCAGTGGGAGAAGCTCCCAGGCTCACAGGAGAGTTCGTTGGAGAGACCTCCAGGGTCCTACAACATACACAAGCCCACCCACCTGGGAATCAGCACCAGAAGGGCCCAAATTGCTTGTAGGTAGAGGGGGAAAGGGACTGAAAGCCTGCTGAGGGCTGACCAAGTGACATTGTTCCCTCTTGGACCCTTCCCCCACATACAGTGCCGCAACCCAAGGAAGTGGGTTGCCCTGCACAAACACCTAAGACTCCACCCCTTACTATGTAACACGAGTGCTGAAACAAAAAAGTGTGGCCCAAATGAAAGAAAAGATCAAAGCTCCAGAAAAAATACAACCAAACAATGAAGAGATAGCCAACCTATCAGATGCAGAGTTCAAAATACTGGTAATCAGGAATTGGTTGAGTATGGTCACAAAATAGAGGAAAAAGTGAAGGCTATGAAAAGTGAAATAAAGGAAAATGCACAGGGAACCAACAGTGAAGAGAAGGAATCCGGGACTCACATCGATGATTTGGAGCAGAAGGAAGAAATAAACATTCAACCACAGCAGAATGAAGAAACAAGAATTCAAAAAAATGAGAGGCTTAGGAACCTTTGGGACAAGTTTAAACGTTCGAACATCCAAATCATAGGAGTACCGGAAGGAGAAAAAAAGGAAGGAAGAGGAAGAAATTGAGAACTTATTTGAACAAATAATGAAGGAGAACTTCCCCAATCTGGCAAAGGAAATAGACTTCCAGGAAGTCCTGGAAGCTCAAAGAGTCCCAAAGAAGTTGGACCCAAGGAGGAACAGGCCCAAGCACAATCATAATTACATTAGCCAAGATTAAAGATAAGGAGAGAATCCTAAAAGTAGCAAGAGAACAGGAGACAGTTCCCTACAAAGGAGTTCCCATAAGACAATTGGCTGATTTCTCAAAAGAAATCTTGCAGGCAAGAAGGTGCTGGAAGCATGTATTCCAAGTCATGAAAGGCAAGGACCTACAACCAAGATTTCTCTATCCAGCAAAGCTATCATTTAGAGTGGAAGGGCAGATAAAGTGCTTCCCAGATAAGGTCAAGTTAAAGAAGTTCATCATCACCAAGCCGTTATTATATGAAATGTTAAAGGGACTTACCTAAGAAAAAGAAGATAAAAAAATATGAACAGTAAAATGACAACAAACTCGCAACTATAAACAGCTGAACCTTAAAAAAAAGAAAAAAACTAAGTAAACAACTAGAACAGGAACAGAACCACGGAAATGGACATCAGGTGGAGATCAGCAGGAAGGAGGAGGGGGAGGGGAGAGAATGAGGGAAAAGGTACAGGGAATAAGAAGCATAAATGGTAGGTACAGAACAGACAGGGGGAGGTTAAGAATAGTATAGGAAATGGAGAAGTCAAAGAACTTATATGTACAACCCATGGACATGAGCTAAGGGGGGGAGGATGTGGGTGGGAGGGGAGTGTAGAGCAGAGGGAAATAAAGTGGAAAAATGGGACACCTTTAATAGCATAATCAATAAAATATATTAAAAATTTATATTGATGTAACATTACTACCTAACCTAGACCCTCATTTAAATTTCACCAATTTTCCCAATAATTGTCTTTATAGTAGAAAAAAATTTCCTTTGTGGTCAATTATTCGATCCAGGACAGAGGATTTCATTTAGTTATCACACTTTCACATATATGTATCTTTAGTCGTATAATTCAGGAACTCTACTCAGTTTTTTCTTGGCTTTTGTGATTGTCATTTTTGAAGTGTGCTGGATGGTTATTTTGTACATAGTTCCTTAATGTGAGTTCATGATTCAATTCAAGTTACGCATTTTTGGCAGAAATGTCACTAAGTGACATTGCATTCTTCTCAGCATATCATGGTAGGAGGGCCATGATATCGATGTGTCCTATCAGTGCTCACGTTGACTCTGGTCATTGGTTAAGGTGGTGTTTGCTGGATTTCTCCACTGTAAAGCTGTTTTTCCTTTGTTATTAATAAATGTCTTTTGGGGTGTTACCTTGGAATCACGTTCATTTTATTCCTCTACAAACTCTCAGCTTATCATCCTTGGATGATTGTTGCCTGAATAAAACATTATTATAATAGCTGCTGAATATTGATTTTTCTAGTTTTATCATGGCTTCTACATTTATTCGTCGGTTTTCTACTGAAAAGTAGTGCTTTTTTCATTTATTTCTTTCTTTATATCAGCAAGATCCATGGATTCCATTTCACCCTGTTGGTCATGATCCATTCATCAATATTTATTTTAATGCACAAATTGTCCCATATTTGGCTAGTGGGAGCCCCTTCATGCTGGTTCCTGTGTGACTTTTGACAGGTCCCCTTAAGTTTTTGAGACTTCCTTGCTTTCTGGAACAAAAAGATATTCCAGTCTCAGCGTGTACTTTGCCAGCTTCCGTCAGTTCTCCAAAGAGCCCTGATTCCTGTGAGTGGAGAATGGGATTTAGACACCAAGACCTGGGCACTAGGGGTGCTCATTATGTCTTAGCCCTCTCAGTGGACAGTGCTAAGAAATGTATTATGTTTATACATGTGTGTAATACATATCTGTATCTATTTCTATATCTATGTAAAGTTAAAAGCTTTCAGTTTGGGTCAATAATTTCTATTCGAATCCAACACTACAGGGCTCATTTTAGTCTTACTCTTTCTATATCTATAACCCCTTCTATCGTGAAAAAGTGTGCTGCTATTATCTGTGCATATCTTTGTCTGCTTATTTTCCTTGTACGATGGCAATCTCCCAGCCACGTGCCCTCAGCTCTGGTCCTACAGATCCCCAAAACCTCACCAGCCTCCTAGGCCCCGACTGCATCCTTGGCTCCAGCCCCACAGGGTCCTGTCATCTCTCCTTCAGTGAAAATCGGAACAGCTCCTATGTCTGTGTAAGCTCAGACAACTGTTTATAGTTTATAGCTCCCTGGCAGTTGTTATTTTCTTGGCCTCATGAAGTTTTACCCTATTTATATACATGTTAGTATTTCGTGGAGACTCACAGGGGATCATGTGTGAATTTCTAAGTTTTTTCTTAGTATAGGTCCGTGTCTCTGATACTCTGCCCTGCAAATTCCAGCTGCCTTAGCCTCCCTAAACTCTGCTCCATGTCCCCAATGCATCAAGATTTCCAGGCTCTTTACATTCTGACTTCCTGTCAGAATAAGAAATTTCTTTTCAGAAGAAGTTGCCATTTGTAGAGTTCCTCTTATGCATTCCCTTCCTTTCACGGATCACAGTTGTGCATTGCTTGTTGTCCAATATTTGAAGACTTTTTCATATGTTTCTCTACTTTTACAATTGCATAGTGAGAAAAATAGATCAGTACCACTTCCTTCTTAATAAGTAAAAGCAGGAAATAATTTTTACTACTGAATATTAAAACTAAATTTTTGTGTCTGACATAGTGGAAGTTTGACATTTTTTTGTTGTGAAAATATGAAATCTTACTCATTTTCCTTCATACTGAATATCATCCAAACTGTGTCCAAAAGTTAACATCAATACCAGCAATGATGAGCCAATTTTTTTAAATTTCAAAAGCAGGATTATTTTTCAAATACTTGCACATGAATGAGAATATAACATCAGTTTTCTGAATTCCACATTGTAGAACTTATGCATTGGGCCTTGAGAAATGTTAAGATTTAATTTTACCAATGTCAGCCATAAAAGAAAGTCTCTAAGATTCTATGGACTGTCTGACTTTTAATACAAATGATGTTAAAGAGCTTTCAGGGGGAATTGGAACTGGATAACCACATTGTGACATTGCAGAATAAATTGACTTATTGGACGGTACACTTTCTATTTGACATTGGGAAATGTTAGTGTCATCGATGCTGAGTTTACCTTGCTTGACAAAATTAGCCAACAGTACTAGATGTTTCTTAAAGAAGGGCCTGAAGCAAGCCAACGATACAGAAGTAGATACTTTCATAATTCTTTGCTATTATAAATTGGTATGTCTTCAGTTACTAAAATAACTATTAATTCAGAGTGAAATTTGTAACAAGGTAAGAATCTGATGATTTTTTTTCTACTCCATTAGCTGTTTAGAATTTAGTATTGCAATTTTTATCACTTAGCAGTTTTTCTTTACTCTGACAATGATTATATTTTGATTCTACAGACTTAGAAAAATTGTTATTAGGCTGAATACTATACAGTCATGACTTATTACATTGTGCTGTCTTGTCAGACTGAATTCAAATAATTAAGCAGTAAATGTATATCACTGGCTGTTATTCCACATGCCAACAGGTTGCAGGTTTGATTCCTGGTCAGGGCACATACTAACTCGTGGGTTCAGTCCCCTATCGGGGTGCAAATGGGAGGAAACTGATTGGTGTTTCTCTTTCACATTGATGTTTCTCTGTTTCTCTGTCACTCGCTCTCTCTCAGTCTCTCTCTCCCTAAAATCAATGAACATATCTTCAGATTAGGATTAGAAGGAGAAGGAGAAGAAGAAGAAGAAGAAAGATAAATGCATGCCATACACACACTGTGCAGGCAAAACATGGCTAGTTGTTCAAAAATCCAGTTTCCATTTTCTTTTGTGGACACATCTAGACCAAATCCCCCAGTTACTTTCATTTAGATGGTCCTTGACCATTGGAATGTGGGAGTAGGTAATGTATTTTCAGGTTGGCCCATGACAATCTCCTTCATGATCCTCTCTTCTCTTTTCTCCCACCCATATTTTGCTGACCATAGAAAACTTTAAAAACATAGATGGGGCAGCTTCACAATCGGAAAAGAGCCAACGTTGAGTGGAGCACTGCTCACATCCCCTTTCACTGATAGACGTTAGGTGGTCAAGAAATACACTGCTATTGTGTTAAGTCACTGAGGTTTGGGAGTTGTCTTTTTTTTTTTAAAGATTTTATTTATGTATTTTTAGAGAGAGGGGGAGGGAGAAAGAAATGGAGAGAAACATCAATGTGTGGTTGCCTCTCACACGCCACCCCACTGGGGACCTGGCCTGCAACCCAGGCTTTTGCTCTGACTGGGAATCGAACCGGCAACTCTTTGGTTTGCAAGCCCACACTCAATCCACTGAGCCACACCAGCCATGGCTGGAGTTGTCGTTTAGTATTACTTTGGCTAATACAGATTTATAAATACAAATTTTAAAGAGAGAGAGCCTCGTTAGGCAGTGCAAACATTCAGTGGGCCGAACCTAGCCTACGGACCCCAGAGCTCTAGGCAGAGAAGCTGGAAATAGCCAAAGGGGGTTGCATGGGGCTCTTACTTTCTACTTTCAACAATATACTTCACGAAAGGGTTACAGTTAGGTAAAAAGGGTCTGGTTTTCAGAGAAAAAAAGTATTAGTAAGAGTTGAGAGAACATGGACCTTGCAGGCTTAGAAAAGCCAAATGCTAAGTAGCTAAGTACTAAAACTCTAAGATAAAAAAAGGTTTGAGCCACGGTGTCATAGTAAGCCTTTTCAACTAAATAAAGAAACTGCAATAAAGCAAAGATCAGTTTAGAGGCCTTACATTTCCCACAAATACTGTCCCAGATGACCTCAAACTTGTCCATTAAGTTGAGAGAGAAGATATCTAAGTAAGGAATCAAAGAAATGAAACAAGACAGTTATGTCAAAGAACAATCTGCATGTGGTCTCCGGCACATGCAAATGCGTTGCAGTAAATCACAAGCTAAACTAAACAGTCGAGGGACTTGTAATGTGTGCACAAGCGCGTATGTGCATTCAAAGGCACACACACTGCCATAGTCCATTCAGGCTGCTTACCAAAATACCAGATTGGTAGCTGATAGACCATAGAGGTGTGTTTCTTGTAGTTCTGGAGGCTGGGAGTCTGACAGCAGGGTGCTGGCATTTGGGTGGATCAAGGCCCCGTTCTGAGTCGCAGACTTCATGTTGTATTGCAGCATGGCAGACAAGGCCAGGGAGTCTGTGGGGTCTCTTTCATACGGGCACTAATCCTGTTCATGAGGACTCCATCCTCATGACCTACGCACCTCCCAAAGGCTCTACCTCCTAATATTATCACATCGGGAATTAGGATCTTAACATATGAAGTTTGGGGCTACATAAACCTTCCGACCATAGCATTCTGTCTCTGCCCCCACCCCTGAATTCATGTCCTTCTGTTATGCAGAATACATTTATTTCCTCCTAACAAACCCCACATTCTTATCTTGTTCCACCATCAACTTAAAAGTCATAGTCCAAAGTGTCATGTAAATATTACCTAAATTAAAAATGGGGAGATAGTTCTTCCTGGCTGTGAATCTGTGAAATCAAACATGCTATGGGGCTTCTGAAACACAAAGGTGGGACAGACATGGGACAAACTCTCCCATTTCCCAGGGAGGGAAATAGGAAAGAAGAAAACGATAATAGATCCAAATCAGACCCCAAACCTTAAACCGCCCCTGGGGCAGGGGTCCCACCTTCTGAACCCACGGGAGCAGGTATTTGTTACATCAGCACGCCCAGTTCTCAGCATTAATTTCCTGTCTTAGCCCATGTGGGCTGCTACAATGAAACACAATGGACTGGGTAGCTTATCAACAACGGAAACATATTTCTCACAGGTGGGAACCTAAGATCAGGGTGAGGGCCCCCTTTCCTGTAGCAGATGTCTTGTATCCTCACAATTGTCCTCAATCTGGCTCGAGTTAACTCATAAAAATTCTCTGCAGGTGTGGATGTTTCTTACACTGACAAAGTAAATCCAATTTTTTCCTTGTCTAAAATTTGCCTCACTTACTGTCTCAAGGGGATTCCATGGCACCTTGTATGGGTCCAGTCTTTAACATTACTGCTCTGTAATGTTCGGTATAACATTTCCCATGTGAACATGATCTGTGACGACCGAGATCACAGAAATTCGGGCCACAGAAATAGTTTAAGGACTGAGGATATGTTTTGACTTAAAAATCACCAAGACAATTTAGTATAATATATCTGAGGAGAAGGAAACTTTGACAAGTTGTGAATTATCCCGATAACTACTTCATTTCCCCTTTTTGCTTAATATATGATGAAAGTTTGGAACTGATTGCTAAGTTAAAGCGTAGCCAGGCTTATACAGATACATCGCTAATCACTGGTAAATTCTTGCCTTTTACTGTTTACATGCTTTGAAATTGATTCCATGCAGTATTATAAAACCTTTGGCAAATATTGTCCATGTAATAAGGAACTGGTTAAATTACGTATGGCAAAAATGCTAAAAATAAATTAGAAAATAAAATCTTAATCAATTTTTTCATTGTAATTCAAGTGTGAATATGAGCCAATTGAAATAATTTTATAGACCTCAACTCCAGAATAGACTGCTGGTGAATGAAGTTCCTCCCTGCCTTCCAGCTCCTTGTGGGGAGCCATTAGGTCTCATACTCCCATGTCGGATTTGAGAAATGGCGCCCCGAACGAAACCCTGGGACTACAGACGCAAAACCATTACTCCAGGAGTGATTCGATGAGCTTAGAGAACAGCACACGCCACTTTCACGTGGTGTCTTCAGACAAAGTAATTAGTGAGAACGCTTCCAGAATTAAAATAATCTGTTAGTGTAGTTATTTTTAAAATAAAGCCTTCCTGAGTTCAGTTTCAGTTTGGTTGTAATTATTTTTCAATTAACATATCAGAATGATAAACCCTACAGTTTCAGCACTACTCATTATATTTCGTACCACAAAATGAGAGTATTCCAATAAAATGGTCCTCTAAAAGAAGGAAAGAAAATGCCACCTAGGGGACAGGGAAATAATCTTCGGTACTTTAAAATCTTGGTTTGCAATTAAATGTTACATAAGCAAAAGTACCTACACAAGTAACATGTATACTCTGGAGGTAATAATAACCCACAAAAGGAATATCTGGTTTCTAAAAGTTTTATTTTTGAAATAATATTCGAGTTGGTAGATTTAAAGCCATTTATTATTTCATTCTGTATTAATTCCCTGTTGTTATTGTAACCAACTACCACAAATTCAGTGGTTTTAAACACATATTTATTATTTTATAGTTCTGGAGGTCAGTTGTCTGAAATGAGTCGCAGGGCTGTCTTTCTCCTGGGGAGAAGCCACTGCCTGGGTTGTCGGCATTTCTAAAGGCCGCCTGCGGAGCCTGGTTTGGGACACAAGGACTCTGCTTCTATTCTCATACTGCCTTCTCTCTTTTGTCATTTTACTGACTCTGCCCTGATAATCCAAAATAATTTTCTTCTTTCCAGGTGTTTAACTTTACCGCATCTGTAATGTTCCTTTGGCAACTTATGGTAACATGTCATAGTTTCCAGGTATCACGATGAGGACATCTTTGGGGGCTGTTACATAGTTTACCACACATTCGTTTCCTGTTATGTATCGAGCACCATTTAAACAGTATGCTGATGTTTTCGGGAATGCCCACAAAGTCCTCTTCCCTTTTCACTGTGAGGATACAGTGAAAAGTCTGTTACTCAGAAGAAGGCCCTCACCTGCCCATGCTGGCACTCTGATCTCAGACTTCTAACTGTGAGAAATAAATTTCTGTTTTTTATAAGCTACTCGGTTTTTTGGCATTTTGTAATAGCAGCCTGAATGAACACATAGAGTATTATTTGCAATAATTTACATGTCTTAGTCTATCACCACTTCCAAATGACATATCCTCAAATGTTTAGATGTAATTACCATTTGATGAGTTAAATATTTGTAGTTCTTTTCATTTTGTCTCATTTGATTTTATTTTGACTTATATAACGTTTGTAATTTCTTTTATCTATACATGCTGCTCTTTATACCTTGATGTGATTCTCAGAACTAAGGAATAAGCACTCTGGCTGTGAGGCGACACACGTTAAGGCAATTCTTTTGAATTTCCGTGACATTTTTCCTGTGTCTGTAGTAGGAGCTATTAATGTCTGAAAGATTTCTCCTTTCTCTTCCACAAACTTCTTAACATAAATTCCAGGAAATGAATGGATCTGGGCAATGGACATTAAAAACTGCTAACATTACAAAAAGAAAAACTGATCAGCCATCATGGGTCTGCGGATGGAAAATCCTAGCAGCTTAGAGTGTTGCCGAAGCGAATGAATGTGAGTTGAACAGAACCTCGGACTCAGGTTTCTGACTTGCTGGTTACGCGGGGATGTGATGCGCATGCGCAGCGCTGCACCACCCGTGCGCCCTCAGCAAAGTGCAGGTTTTCAGAAACTGTATAGCTTAGATGCCTTATGTCCTTAATATGTCAAGTTAAACAAAAAGAAAAATTCATGGGAACTTACAAAAAGAGATTGAAAAGACATATCAAGTTATAAAAAACATGAACAAGACCTTAGTGTCTAAAAATGCATAATTTGATGATAAAACTATAAAGAAATGCAAGAAAGGGACTACCACAAAGAATAGGGTAGTGGTTTTTTCAGAGAAGGAAGGGGTGCAAACTGGGCCAGGGGTCACAGAGGGAGTTCTTGAGTAGCCAGCAATATCCTAGTTTTAATTCTCAACGGTGTTTATAAAGATATTTTCCTTATGCTATGGCGTAAACCATGCATTTCTATGCCTATTTTCCAATTTTATTTCATTTTAAATTACAATTTTTTGAAGTATGAAAAGTGATAGCTCTTAATAGTCAAATCTGGAATAAAATAAATAATAATAGTGTTAAATTATAGCCCCAAATATAAAATAAATATTCATGAGTCCATGCTGACATAAAGAAATGATTGCACAAATCAATGAATGAGGGAGAAGAGATAAATCACTTTTCCGGGAGAATTCGAGGGAATATATGCAGATCCCACCCCTATACGAAAGGGGAGCTTAATTCTTCTTCCCTTGATTTTGGGCTGCACTCAGATCTAAACAGGACTTAAGGAAAGGGGAAAGCGGTGACTTTAAAGTGCAGAAAGCTTGCAGACACCACCTTAACCAGGGCTCGGGGCTGACACCGTGTGTAATGGTTATGCCTGCTGTGATGTTCTGAGCAGCAGCTCTTGGTGTTCTTCACCCAAATCCATGATTTCGGTCTGATCATAAAAACAAAAAAAAACCCCAACAGATACAAACTGAGGATTATTTTACAAATTACCTGACCAATAGTCTTCAAAATGACAGGTTCATCAAAGACTAGGGGATAATGGTAGTGGAAACAGTACTGTGTTGGAGTCACCTAGAGACCAATGGCTACATGCAAGGTGGTACGCTAGCCTGGACCCTGGAACAGACACAGGACCTTAGTGGGAATACACTTGAAATCTAAATAAAGGCAGAAGCTTATTTCATTGTATCGTAACAATATTTACTTCTTAGGTGTGATAAATATCCCATGGTTACCTAAGATGCTAGTATAGGAAGCTGGGAGAAGGGTACAGAGGGCTCAGTACCACCACCTTTGTGTACTTCCGCAAGTCAAACATTGTTCAAAGTAAAAAGTTAAAGAATCATTTTGACAGAGCAAAATAAATAAATGAAGAGAAATTTTGGTTTAAAATAAAATTTTGTTGTTTATTTTTTTCAGGTTTTAAAACTTTTTATTTGCATATTAAAAATTGTGCATTCCAATAATTGAAATCATTTTAACACAAAAAAATGGCACTCTGACTAAACTGCATTTTACAGCCTGCAGGACGCCTTGGACCAGCTTGGTTTTACTCTAGATCTCACTGTCGTCCCACCCAGATTCTTCCTTCACCAACATCCAAGTTCTTTTCCTTCCCTGCCAGCTAGAGAGGCAGATGGGAGAGGCAGGTGCGGCCTTCATTGTCAGTAGTTCTGATGTGGAAAGGGGCAGCACAGTCATTTAAACTGATCCAGCCTCTTTGCAGCTTACAAAGTTAAACAGCTAAAAGAAGTAAAATAAGAAGGCAATGCTTGTGGAATGTACAGTGCATATTGGCGGTGCGGGCCTCATTACGATTTGCCTGCTTGCTTCGCCTGTCCAATCGTTCCTTTGGAAGGCAGTGGATTTTTCTCTTGCGTTTCTGTCTTCCTCAATTTCGACTTATCGAATTTCTCAATCTCGGCCATATCGGGTTTATCAGACATGGTTGCTGAGGAAGCCGAGGGAGGCACACGAACGAGCGAGGAGTCCGATCTGCTCGGTGACCGCCGCCGAATAAATTTTGTTGTTTAAATGTCTGCTTTCCTTGTGCCATGTATTAATTTATTCATTCACTTAATTTTTTAAATTTTACGATGGACATGTAAGCATGTTGATTCTTCCTTTAATTCCCCATATAATTTTTTTTCACAAAACTCTTTGGAGTCTCCACTTTGTTACTTCTCTCTGTTGTCTCTTCCTGATCCTTCAGCTCAGCTATTTCAGCTCAGAGCCTCTCGGCACACGTGCGCCTTCCTTCCCTAAAGCCCTCACTGCTTTAGCCCTCGCTGACCTCCTCTGCCCGCTGATCTGATCAGGACTCAGCACTGCGGCTACAATGGTTTGGCTCACACCACTGTCATCTGATTCACACACACACACATACACACACACACACACAGTCACACCGTATTTATTTTATTTGTTTTTGTCACATGAGTGACCGTAAGTACTTTTTAAATAAAATATGTGTAAGTTAAACTTTTCAACTTTGTGTGTATATAGATATTTTTAGTTGACTTCACTGTGGTGACATTGGTTAGCAAACCCATGCAGGTTGCAAGTGTACAACTGAACAAAACACCGTCTGTACCTGCCTCGTGTGCCCGCTGCCCAGAGCTGAGTCACTCCCCACCCCCGTTTACCGCCCTCTGTCCTCTTCCACCTCTACCGACCTCACTCACACTGTTTTTGATTCAAGGCTTATAGCCTAAATAGAGTATGAGCTCATCACGGAGCCTTTACAGGCTACAGAACCTGAATCTGAAAACCCTTTTAATGTCACGCATAATCATTTAGATGTGCAGACCTGCACCCGGGGCAATCCATTCTTCCTGTCTTCTGCGCTGGCTTGTGTTTCTCAGCAACATCAAGTTCTTAATATTTTTAACCTTAAAAATAAAAGCGACTCCAGTCTTTTGATACAAAACTGCATGTATTTAAAGATGTTCACAGTGGAGAAAAGTTTGTAACACTCATAAGCCTAGAGAAGAAAATGAAATCAAAGCAAGTTAACTCTTTTGAATATGATGTATTACTATTTGAAGTTTCTGAAGATCCCCAAATATTTATTACTTGATAATTTATTTCACATGAAAATGCTTTTGCACCAACAGAGTAGTTTGTAAAGAACTAATGAGATATATGGTACTTTATAACTTAAAATTATGGCATATTATCCAATTCCTGTATTTCCCACAGCGACTTTGGTGATTACAGTATTGAATGACACAGCACAATATGGTACATCTATTTATTACAAGTTTTCTTTTTGGATATGTAAACCGATATTTTAAAAAGTTACGTATAAGAGCACTTAAATATATCATTTTATAACATGAAATAAATTTTTACTAAATTAGGTATACATCACTGTAAGATCAACTAGCAAAATATCTATAAAATGATATCCAACTACTCTTAAAATTATTTTGTTAGTACTAAGAAGTTAAAGCAGTTTTGTAAATGATGTGTGAAGAATTTTAGTGTCACGGAGAGGTAGTGATAATAGTTTGTTAATGAGTTTGCACAATAAGGCTCTTTTCCAAATGTGTAATACTAAAATATAGCTATTTGCTAAATGAGTAGTTTATTATAATTGAAAGAATATTGAACATACTTAAAAGTATGATTTTTAAAAAATGAAGTTTAGACAGATATTGTCTATATCTTATACAAGGCATGGCCACAAATATAAAACAATTTCTGCTTAATTTTTTTTTTAAGATACTCAAAAGAAAAACCAGAACGAAGCAAAATCTTGTTAAAACAGGTCAACTTGGCTCTAGAATGAGTAGGATCAGAGTGTAATGTAGCCGTAGCCATGGCTAAAAAATAGATTAAAATTTGAAATCTTGGATTGGGTCCTTTATTTATGATTAATAGTTTAAGAAATTACATGGAGAATAATTTATCCTAATTTTAGAGAAATCTATGCAAAATAAGTTGGTGCTTCAAACAATACTGACAAAATTTTCACTCTGTTGCCTCCGCAGCCCATCTGCATTGGACGATTTGTGGGTGTTTGATATCATCGATGGGTATTTAATCACATGTGAAATATGTCAACATAAGAAAAAATGTTAGCTGAAAACTTCCAGCAGTGTGCTGAAGAAGAAGGATGAGCAAGGACATCATTCTCGTGTTAGCCCTTGTTTGTTATTCTCGTATATTATTCAAGAATATACACATATTTTATGTTTATATCGAGCAATAGCTCAGATACCAACAGTGCATTAATGGTATTTATGACTTTCAGGTACACAAGTGTGATTGAAACGAGTGAAGTAAGTAATAGTCTATTAGGGTTTAAACTGAATGTGTGATAGATATATGGTTTTTAGAAAATAAAGGCTAAAAAGGTATCCTTTTCCTCTTTCCCTTCCTACAGTGTTTATTGCATAGCATTTAGTAACATGTTTCACGCTGTGTGTGTGTGTGAAATGCAAATAATAGTAGCAGGTATTCCAGGAAGTTGACAATTGTCTGCGCCTCATCTTGGGCATCCACCTTGAGTATCTGTCACATTCAGTGACTGGTCCCGGGGTGGTCTGAGGTAGCCAAGGCGGGAGAACCGTCCTTGGAGCTCACCTCTCCTCGCCATCAGTCTGGTCCAAATGAATGTACCTGGAGAGCAGAGTGCGCATGTAGTACCTGGAAACCCAAGAGGCCCAGCAGGTGTCCAAAAAAAGTCAGTTTTTAAAACTAGATAGAAAATGGTGGGTTATGCAGTTAATAATATTTTTTGGTAGCTTCAATGACATCAAAAACCATTTAACTGGCTTATATTCTTTTGAAATATTTGGTTGGTTTAAAAATCTATGTGTTTTTTTCCATAAAAGACACATTTTTCATTTCACCAATGACTTTTTAAAAATTTTTTAAATTTTTTATTGTTGTTCAATGACAGCTGTCCCCCATTACTCTCCCCTGCCTGACCCCCCACCATCCTCCCCCCACCCTGTTGGTTGTCCATCTCCGTGGGTCCTTTATACATGTGTCTTCACTTGACCCTTCCCCTTCTTTCCCCTGTTATCCCCCCCTCTGGTCACTGTCAGTTTGTTCTTTTCCCCTTGTCCCTGGTGCTATTTTGCTGGCTTGTTTTTTCTATTGATTAGGTTCCACTTATAGGTGAGATCATATGGTATTTGTCCCTCACCACCTGGCTTATTTCACTTAGCATAATTCTCTCCAGTTCCACCCACACTGTCACAAAGGGTAGGAGCTCCTTCTTTATTGATTTGGATGTTCTGAGTATGTCAGCCATCTCCCGTGTGGTATAATGTTGATTGTTCTCAATTAATATCTTGGTTTGATCGCTATGAACTTTCAACTGCTCTGCCCAATCATGGGGCATCATCCAGCGAGAAATCTCCAGCACGAAACTTCGCAAACCGCTTTTGGCACATTCAGTCACAGGACCTTCTCCATATGCTGCACAATTTTTTTTTTTTTTGCATTTCAGTTGCATTTTTACCTTTCTTGAAATAATAAAACATAACACACCTAAAATGTTGCTCATGTTCTTCCATCTTCAATACTAAACTGGCGACACAAAAAATTACCAATTTTGATGTTTATTTAAATACGTGCTGATATGACAGCTGACACAATACAATCTTAACAAAATTGTTTCGAATGAAGTTAAAGACGACCAAGTCCTACTACTACAGCCAGTGAAAAAACCAAGTGAACTTTTGGGCCATCCCGATAAAGGGTAAGGCACTCTGGAAAGGCTATAATCTCACTAAAGAGACCCACTAAATATTAAACTCAAACTCCATGTCAATGTTCTTTGAAAATGCACATCAAACACTTAGAAAACATAAATTACACATTATTTATGGTTATACTTGTAGAGAGCATCATTAGTGCCAGTTTTCAATTTCCATCTCTTAAATCACACCCTCTCTTAATTGATGATTCTGCTCTCATGGTTTAGCACACTCATCTATTTCATGATTTATTCTTTCGTGGAGATGCACTGAGGAAAAATTCTGAAAGATAGACATAATATTTTCTTTATCCATTCATCTATCAGACAGTTTGTTTGCGTACCTTGGCGAATGTGAGTAATGCCGCAGGGAACATGGGGGGTGCAGGTATCTTAGAGATACTGATTTCATTTCCTGTGGGCATACACCATAGCACGGGGTGGGACAGCTACATCATATGGTGGTGCTATTTTTACTTTTGGGGGGAAACTTCATCCTCTTTTCCACACTGTTGGTGGGCGTGTAAAACGCCAGTTTGTCTTGAGTTAAATTGTTCATACTTATTCTGGGCCTTCTGCTTGACTGGTTTGTTTCTGCATCAAATTCAGTATTGTTTTCCCTAACGCAGTCCCTCCTCTGTGCTTTCATACAGCACCGTATTCATCCTGTCAGGTCAGCTCCCCCCAGTGCCTTGCAGTTTTGTACTTTCCTACTCTTTTATGTCCACTTTAGACTGTAAGCTCCCTGGGGCAGCGACTCTGACTGGTGTGCTCGCGGCCAGTGCCCGAGGCAGATTAGTCATTAAAACATACTCATCAAATATTAATGTCTGAGGAGGAAAGACATTTTCAGAATTCCTTGCAAAATGTGATAGGGTATATTTTGCTTCCCTTTACCTCAAATTTCAGAATTATTTTGTTAAGCACCCACCCCAAGAACTCATTGCAATTTTGCCTGGTATAATATTAGATGTAAGAATCTATTTGAGAGGAATATAAGACTTTCAATGTTGATTCAGTATTGAATTTATGACTTTCCATTAATAAAGATGGAATGCATATATTCTTTGAGATTTGTTTTAGGTTTTTCTCTAAAATGTAGCATTATTCTACCTACAGGTCCTGTATGTTTCTTATGAAGTATATCATGTGGTACTTATTATTTTATAAATTAAATAGTTTTTGTTAAAATTTTAACTAGTTATTGCTGGTGTACTGAGTTCTTACTAATATGAATAGTTTTGCCCTTTATCTTCATGTGGTTTCCAGGTACATAATCACATCTTAAGTACATTTGTTCATTTACAACATTTTTTTCTGATATTGACTACTCTGAGTTCTTTTCATTGTAGAATTCTATACACCAGTATTTCCAGGACAGTATTAAATATCTTTAGTAGCAATTATTTGTTGTCTTAATTTTTGTGACCACAACTCTTAATTTTCAACATAAAGGTTACAATTGGCTCTTTGCTTGAGATAATATTTTTATTATGCTAAAACTTTGATTCTGTCTTAGTTTTCATGGAGCTTTTTCCAAATACTGACAGTTTGAACTGATGTACTCAATGATTATTATAGGTAATTGAGGCTACTATGAAAGGTGACGTAGTCCTTTCTGTGAAATGTCTTTCTACGTTCCCAGCATGGAAGTGGGCCAGAGTGGAAGGAGAGCAGCAGATCATTGCTGTTTTGTCTTTCTTTAAGGGAAGTGGTTAGTGTGCGGCCATCCTGCTGATGTTCTGGTAAACAAAGTTTCCACAGTGTTCCCCCCACCCCCCGCCACCCCCTGTATCAGAGGAAAACTCTTATTTGTTGAATCAATGAATGAATGAATTAATAACACAGTCTTTTGCGCCCAGGATGCTTCAAGGACAAATTAGTTATAAAACTATGGTCATCTTAGAAGCCTGTAGTAACCCGCTAAATTTCTTACTTGTTTTAAGCCAAAAATTACAAACTGGGACTCAGTTTATAAATGTGATCCTTCAATGATCATTGTTTGGTCTATAAAGTTTTTAAATTTTTTTCCCTATAGGTCGTCCATATCATTACTTAATAAAAAATTAGAAGAAACATGGGATATATTCACATAGGGCAATATGTGATTTATGGACTGAGACATAATCCATAGCACTCTCTATTGTCTCATTCCCAATCAATTACCAGTCTGACCTTTAAAGGCATTTTAGGTTGTGACCCTCGATTCTTAAAATACTTCTTATTTATTTATTTTTAGAGAGGGGAAGAGAGGGAGAAAGAGAGGGAGAGAAACATCAATGTGTGATTACCTTTCTACTACCCGCTACTGGGGCCCTGGCCTGCAGCCCAGACATGTACCCTGACTGGGAATCTAACTGGTGACCCTTTGGTTTGCAGGCCAGCACTCAATCCACTGAGCCACACCAGCCAGAGCTAACTCTGGATTCTTTACTCAAATTTTTTGAGTGAGAGAGGATGCTTTTGGGTTTTTGAAGATGATTTCACCTGGGGTAAATAAACACCAATCTTTTGTACAATAGAATATTAAAAGTATAATTACTTTCAAATGTGCATCTTAATCCCAGTCTTGCTCCTAATAAATGGGCAGCAAAAACCATCTGTAACATCACTGATGAATGATTCTGTTCAGAGCCCAGGTTGAAAATAATTTCATTAGTTCTATGGAATTTTGTGGTTAGAAACCACTTTCCTATATATCTTTCTCTAATGGAACAGACAACAGTGTGTCTGGTGCATTTTTTTAATGTTCTGTAATGCTGGGCATGGTGCCGTGCAAAAAGTAAATATTCAGTATGTGTTCGTTACATAATATATACATAGTAGAAAAATATTTGGGGGTTAGATAATCAGCTTCAATTATTTCTAAATGCACTCACCAACATGTCTGTAACTTTCCCATCATTACCAGCAGAACAAAGTAACATTTATGAATGGTTGAAAAAATTGATCATACATCTATGATTTGCTGAAAAATACATACATCTTTCCAATTCTGGAACTGTAATTTTTATTGTGAGAAAACATTAAGGGAAAAAAATGTCTAGAAATTGTTTACTTCAGAAGAGTTATATGAACCTGATACTCGAGAATGATTGGCCGGCAAACTGCTTTCAAATTTTCTCTTGAAAAGACAATTATGTCCAAAAAAAGGGTACCAAATCTAGGCCAATAGAATTAGGCCATTTTATTGAAGGATTGAAAGCTGATTTGAGCAATACTTAAAAAAGAAAACAAAAAAAAAACGAGAAGGGGTATTTGAATAGAAGTCCCAGAATTAATCTTTGAAGGTTAATCTTCAACTTGCTTGCTTACAAATGGATTGTTATGTAAATATCATTGGCTATTTAAGTTCTTTATTTTACTGCAAATATCCCAAGGGGTTGAAAGTAAATTTGCTGCAGAAACAGAAGACCATGGATGTTTTTTCCTCACCAAGACACAGACTAATTTTTGCAAATTTAGTGAGGTGTGCTAAGGTTCTGTTCCAATCGTCCTTAACTTCGATTTCATAATAGAATCAGCTGGGGGATTAATTCTTAAAATAAGATGCCTGGGTCTGATCCGTGGAAATTCAGATTTGATTGATCTGAGGTGCGTCCTGGGCTAGGGAAGTTTTTCTAACTGTCGCAGTTTATTTTAGTGTGCAGCCAAGTTTGCAAACCACTGTTCTAGCCCATGATTCCAAATCTTCATTCATACCCCAGTACATCTTCTCTCACTTGGAGGTGAAAAATAAGAGGCGTTCTTTGCTCCAGATTCCACAGAATAAAAGATGTAAATAAACATGCAGTTTTACAGTAAGAATGGTCCAAGTAAGGATTGTTTTATTCTCTGTAAAAAACCCCATATATATATAAAGATTTTATTTATTTTATTTTTTAGAGTGGGGAAGGGAGAGAGAAAGAGAGGGATAGAAACATCAATGTAGTTGTTTCTTGCGTGTGCCCCCACTGGGGACCTGGCCTGCAACCCAGGCTTGTGCCCTGACTGGGAATCAAACCTGTGACCCTTTTGCTTCACAGTCCAGTGCTCAACCACTGAGCCACACCAGCCAGGACCACTTATATATTTTTTGATAAGCCCATTTCTTTCAACTTCTTGTGGGGCAGAGGCAGAATGGGAGATAGAGACCCTTTCATCCTGCCATTTCCAAATACCCATGATTATACATCCTAAATATGTCTATAACTTCTGGTCTCATATACTATTTGAAGCTATCATTTTCCCACTCAAAACAGCCACATCAGCTAAAGGCAAATGTTCTTTTCTTTCTTGCTCTAAGCTCTACATTGCTAAACTTTCAACAGCTGTGTCACGAGCACCATTATACCTTACCTCAAATATGTTTTTTGTAAGCTTCTACTGAATAGAAAAAACACTTTAAGCACTGTGAGAATCTCTTACTGAGAAACAGGACTCTCTGAGTGATTACAGAGATTAAAAATTCTCTGACATGTCAAGGACATGTCATCCCCATGATTGGGGCCCCTTACATGAGCACAGATGCGTGATAACACCCCCGTGGACCATTTTTCAAATTTAAATAAGGTAACGCAATTTGAACTACACCTCTGTGTCAAGGTGGCAATGCCTGATTTTAATTTTGGAACTCACTTTTACCAGGCAGAATGAGTTCTGAACATGTTATTCAAGCTGAAGCAAGGCATCAATCTTGAGCAGTGATTATCCAACCAGATACTCAACCAGAAACGTCAGCACCATCAGAGGACTTGGCAGAAGCTCTGATTTGCAGGTCCTCGCAAACACTGTATCAGAATCTCAGGGAGTGTGGCTCAGCAGGGTGTTTTAACAAGTCCCCCATGTGAAACTGATACCTGGTGAACTTTTATAAGTACAATTCCAAAGGAAAGATGGTCCCTTGGTGCATAAAACAACCTAAATTCAATTCATGTCAGAGTAAGGGGCAAGACTTGGGTGGATATTCATTGGTGCCCTTGATACCTCCAGGGGCTTGTGAAATCTAAAAGGAAACACTTACGCCGTGTAAGGGAAAAGAAGCCAATAAGACAGTGATTAAAGGGTCAGAGAGCAGTTTGCTACAGGTCGAGGAGGTGTTTAATGGTGTTCCACAGAAGGTAAGAGGGTGTTCATGCCCCTGTGCCATGGGAGAATTCTTTAGAGGATGGCCCAATGTGGAATTTAGTCTTTCTGTCAAAAAATATGTATTACAATTTAAATGTATATATGATGCGTCTTATATATATAATGCAGCTCCATCAGAACACACAAGAAGCTGACCAGGGACACAAGCATGTCTCAGAGACAGAGAACAGAACACCACGATGCTGGGTGAGTAGGCAACTTTTCCAGGAAACCAGTCGCTGAGAGAAGGCATTTCAGAGTGCCCAGGAGGGAAACGATGCCTGCATGAGTTCTACGAAACTATACACATAAATAGCTCAAGCTCAAGTAGTGTAGTCCACAAAGACTTTGTATTCATACCCATCCCTTTGCCAAAAAAAAAAAAAAAATCTCTATTAGCTTCTTTGTATGTGTGTGTGTGTGTGGTTGTTACAAAAACTAGTCTGAGTCTGAGAACGGGACTGACTATTCCCTGCAAATAGGATGGAATGAGATAACGTAGGATAATTAGTCACGCCTGTCCGCTGAAAGGGAGAGACAGAAGACGAGGTGCAATGGTGAGAGTGAATCTCCGTAGGTGGCAAATTACATAGGTGCCGTTACAGGGAAGGCTGGCGTTTGCAAAAGAGTGGGTGTGAGTAGCAGCCGCTTCCAGCTGGAGAGGTTTCGGGGGTTTTGAAAATGCAAAGTTTTTAGCCTCAGTCATGCGTCCTGTCAGGTCCCCAGGGGAACATGCATCACAAGGCCCGCTCCTTTTCTTCTAGTTCCTTAGCTTAGCTTCAAGTCCTGGGATGGTTTGCCCTTTAATCAGTGCTTGCAGCTCTTATAGTGAAGACGTGGGTGTGGTCCTCGGTCACATACGTCACATACCTCCCACTGCAATAGCTTCTTTAAAGCTACTTTCAGTTTTCTGATTTTCCATTTGTGTTGTGTGCTCGATGTTTATAGCTCTTAAGGTCTCCTTCTCCCTCTCTATGCTCTCTAGGGCCATCAGAGGAAGGGACCATAGTTGTCATCATTTTTGCAGCCACAGTGAATAGCTATCATAGCTACTTTATGTCCCAGGACTTTGCCCTCCAACTACACGCCATCTTCTGCACCACCAGAGACAGTTTGAGTAATGATGATCTCACTCTGCGGCATGCTTTACAAACACGCCTTTGCTTCTCAGAATGGCGGCTACTGGTGTCAATGTGCCTCTCAACGAAGGTGCCAGAATCTCCTTCTGAGAGGCGGTCCTGGAGCAACTGCTGCTCCTCATCACTGCCTCAGTCAGGGCCCTGGCAGAAGTTCTGTGTACGGTCGATATAGTTAGTGTTAAATAAACCTCATGAACTCACTCCGCTTCTGCCATTTCATTTCTTTCAGTGCCTCCCAATTGCCAAACCCAAGTGGAAGCCAAGGGCACAGCATGAGCTGACGCAGTCCCTTGGTGCCTCTGAAGTACCCAGTGGAGCCTGACTCTAGAGGGCCAAGTGAGGTAAGCCAGGCGGTGAAAGACACATACCATGTGATCTCACCCATATGTGGATCCTAATCAACAGAAAAGCAAGCAAACAAAATAGAGCCAGAGACATGGAAATAAAGAACAAACTGACAGTGACCAGGGGGGAGGTGGGAGGGGAGGGGGGATAATGCAGGAAAGAAGGGGAAGGGTCAAGTCAAGGAACAAGTATAAAGGACCCATGGACAAAACCAAAGGTGGGGAGGATTGAGGGTGGGAGGTAGGAGGGGGAAGTGGTAGCAGGGATATGAGAAAACTGTACGTGAACAACAATATAAAAAAGAAAAAAAAGGAAAAGTGGAAGATATGTACCCCACCTTCTACCTGAGCCCTAAATATAATATATGACTTTCATTTTTTCTCCTTGATAAGACAATCATAACAATAATCATTATCAAGTTTTGGCTGCAGATGCCGACATCAGCTTTTTCTTTCTCATCCAAGTGCAGGAAATAACGTAGCAGCTGAGACGGCTGCCCTTAGAAGGGCTTGCTTTTCAGATTGGCCCTGGGATGTAGTTCGGTACTTGGCTGAGAAACCGGCTCTCACAGTGATATAAAATTTTGCTAAAGGAGGAGTAGCTCATTGTGCCCAACCTGTACAATGAGATTTATGCTAAGAACAGGCTTCTTTTACTGAGATTGTGGAATATCAGTGATTATGGTCAATTGTGTGTCCAACCCCAAACAGAATCCCCAGACTGCTAGCTTCACGAGAGCTTCCCTTGTAGATAACACCTCACATCTTCGTCACAACTGACTGGTGGAGGAATGAAGCTCATCCACACAACCGTACTCACTGGGACAGGACTCATCTCGTCAGCCTGGGCTTGGCTCCCTGCACACCGTTTCCCTTCGCTGACGTTGCTTAGAATCCTTGTCCTGTATGAACGAGAGCCATGAGAATCACTACCTGCTGAGTCCTGCAAGTCCTCCAAGTGAGTCATCTAATGTGGGGGCGCTGAAAGGAACCCTCAGCTTACACTAATGTTAGAAAATCGTAGATAGAAATTTTATTCATTCATTCAAACGTTTGCTAAACCTTCTCTAAGATAGGCCCTGTATGTGTTTAGAAAATGCCTTCAAAAGTTAAGCAATGATCAGAGCCTATAGTTGAGGTATTTTAATATTAAGTCATTTTCACATAGACATAAAACCTCTTTGTTTTGTCTTACCACTATTCTATATTGCTATCCCAAACAGTCAAACAATGTCAAACAGGAAGTTCAAGTGTTTGCATAACATGGCATTGTCTGTCAGTACCATTGCTTTTCAGGCATACGCAGAGCATGAGATTAGAGCACGGCATTTGTCTTATATTAAAGTTTCTCTAGTAAAACAAATATTAGGGAACAAGTACAGGCGCTTTGGGATCAGAGTAATAATGGAAATCTTTGTGATGCTAAATCTAGAATCTACTCTGCTGAACTTGAGAGATAACTTTATCTATGTGTCAATAAACATGAGATCTTTGACTGAATATACTTATGTTTTAAAAATGAACTAAAATAACTTACTAACTTATTTATGGTTACCAAATGTCCTACATAACTTTTTCTCCTTTTAACTTATTTAAAAATCTTTACACATTAACTGAATACTTTTATTTTATTTTAATTTTTAAAAAGATTTTATTTATTTATTTTCAGAGAAAAGGAGAGAGAAACAGAAGGGGAGAAACACCAATGTGTGGTTGCCTCTCATCCAACCTGGACTGGGGACCTGGGCTACAACCCTGGCACGTGCCCTGACTGGGAATTGAACCAGCGACCCTTTGGTTCACAGGCTGGCTCACAATCCAGTGAGCCACAACAGCTAGGGCTGACTGAATAATTCTACATATCAGTTTTAGATTTTAATGTCTATGATTTGTTTTAATCTCAGCAATAGATGTCTAACATTAGAGAAATCTGAGAAATCTCAATGCTTTTCAATAAACATTTTCTCGCATATTTTGAAAGTTTATATTGAGAGTTTTCTACCTCTCATAACAAAAATATTGGCAAAAAGTGTTTTTACATTAATCATTTTCGTATTTTTTTCTTTTTCCTTTATTTTTATTGTTGACACGAATACAGATGTCCCCCCAAATACAAAACTGGACTAAGTTAACTGTGATCTCTTAAAAACTAAAAGGTGTTTTACAATTATTTTTCTATACTACAAATATGACAACTAAATGTTTTATTCATAGAACAAAGACAGATATTTAGATACATAAAAATATATCCATTTTAACATGGTGTAATATTTTGGGAATGGATGTATTTCTTTGTAACTGATCAAGCTGTTGGCCTTCAGGAAGACATGAGCTTTGTGAAAGACAATCATAGTAAAACAGTGACTAATGACCATTTTCTTTATATACAGTGACTCTAGGAACGCAAAGCAAAAACAAAAAGTTAAAAAACCTTTACATCACAGTAAAAGGAACCAAACACAATAATGGAACATATATGAGAGAGAGAGATGTATATTCATATTTCCGCCAATAAGATTAGTGAGTCTTTCATCTTCTGTCCCTTTGATCTTTAAAAATAAGAAATATTTGGAAAACAAGAACAACATTTGTGGAATGAATTTCTTTTTGGAGTAAGATCAATGTTATTTTAAAAGGAAAACACTGAGGAGAGAAAAAAAAAGGGGATGTTAAGGTTAGGGCAGTTTATTCATTTACAGTCTCTACTGTTTTTCTACCAAAATCTTTTTTCCTGAAATTGCATTTAAAGCGAAATGGCAGAAACTTGTTTTCTTTAAAAAATCTATTTATTTAGTGTCAGTTAAGAATAAAAAACCTCTCATGTGGGAATAGTAGAGAGAATTCCTGCAGAGGATGTCAAAAATATTTCATTTTCCATATGGGGAGCATAACTGAATGGATCAGGCCTACCTGCGGCCGCAGCGGTTTCCTAGCTGGGAGCGTAGGGTGAGCTGTAACTAGAACACACGTAAAATTGCTGCCCCCTAAAACCTCAGCAGTGATCTCATTTTCTTTTCAGACTAGTTTTTACAAGTAATATGTTTTTGAAATGTATAGCCACACCTATATGTTATAAAACTATTTAAAAGAAAAATTGCTTCATTTTATCCATGAAAGAAAAAGTCATTAGCTATACTGCATTAGGCTTATGGGGAGAATACCCAAACTTAATGTGATGATTTGGCTCATGTACTGCAACATCAAAACAAGTCGACAGAGTTATTCAGCTCCAGCAACTCGGGAAGTCTGTTGATAACATTTATTTATGCTTTTACTTGAGGCACATTTTTTAATAACCAGAATGAATACATTCATGAGAAAACAAATACAAGTTGCTACGTTGGTTTAGAAATGGCGTCTGATTGGTTGTATGTCTGTAACTAAAGTAGCTTGAGAATGATTACCATGGTTTACTTTATTTTCTAGTAAATCATCTTACTCTTACAATAGATGCAATCATATTTTAGATTTATCACAGCTTTTCCTTACATTACTTCTTTCTTAATACAGAATTCAATGAGTCACTTGCTTCAGTGGAAAGAAAATCAATTTTGCAAATATATCATTTCCCCCCAGAAATTCCCAAGAGAAATTATTCTATGATCCAATAAATTTCTTAGTGAAGAAATATATTCTATTACTTAGTCTGAATATGTACTTAGTTATTTTACCTCATAATAATTATATTGCAGCCCATTGTTAACAGTGTGAATCACTTTCTTCTTTGTAGAGCAAAATTTGGAGTTGCCGTCCATTGCAATTTTTATGTATCCTTTTTCCAATTGTAGTCTGAAAACATCAAGGTAAAAATTTCCCTTTAAAACTGAAAATTATAAATATCACATAAATAAGTATATTCATGATTTGCAGCCTTATCACATTCTAAGAGACAATCTTTTTATACATTTTTATTGAATTTATTAGGGCAACAGTGGTTAAGAAAATTATAAAGGTTTCAGGTGTAGAGTTCTGTAGTTTGTCATCTGTGTTATGTACTCAGTCCCCAGGTCAAGTCTCCTTCCTCCACCTTTTATCCCCCCTTTTCCCTCTTCTTCCTCCACCGACCACCTTTCCCCTCTGGTATTCACCATGCTGTTGTCTGTGTCTACGATTATTTTTCCGTTAACTCCCTCACCTTTTTCACCCGGCCCTAAATCCCCCTCCCCTCTGACAACTGTCTAAGAGACAATCTTTCATTGATAGTTAAGAGAGAATGTTTGGTAATTTGTGTTAAATCTGGGAGTTGCTACAAACACTGTAACCAGCAGAATTGTTGGCTGCATAAACTGGGTACTAAAACAAAGGACTGCTGACCTGTATACGAAAATTGTGGTTAGTGCTGTTAATATTTCTTTACCAGGATTTGTGGTAGAAAACACCAGGTCCAACTTAAAAGGCCGTTATTTCTATCCACTCGATAAATTTAACTAGGGGGTTGTGCAAGCTCCTAGTATGATGAGCTGTTGTTTGTGATACCAATGCTTGGCGAACGGGCTGTGGTTGTAATTCTGTTCTCTCGTAGAGATACTTAAAAGTGAAGTTATGACAATATTATGTGTACCTTTTGTCCACTTGGCAGTTGTATCTACAAGTGTAAACTAATACCTTTTTAGAGTGAAAAAATCAGTCTTTTGGGATTTAATTTAGCATGTCTGTTGTCACAAAGCCCAGTTACTTATCGAGGAATCAATAAAATTAATTTTGTAAATGCAATGTTCAATGACTGCATAGTAGATATGTAAGGACCACAGGAAAGCACTCAGATCTTGCTAGGTCGTGTCTGAAATAATGAGATGGCTTCCTAGTTTATAACTTTTGACGCAGTCACTCTTTCAACAAACATAGGGGCGGATTCCAGGCGGTAATCTAGTCACTAAAACCAAAAATGAACAAGCAGATGGGAACACAACTGCAGTAAAATATTTCATAATATGTTTTTGTTTTAATTGAGACATAATTGACATATAACATGCAAGCTTAAGATGTACAATGTATTGATTTGATGCACACTTATATTAAAAATGATTACTACCTAATAGCTCCTGGTAACCAATGTTCTAGTCTGTGTTTCTATGAGTGTATATTTTTAGATTCTACATGTAAGTGATATCATACAGTATTTGTCTTCTCTCTCTGGTTTGCCTCACTTGGCATAATGTCTTCAAAGTCTATCCATTTGCCAAATGGCAGGATTTCTTTCTTTCTCATGGCTGAAGAGTATTCCATTGTGTACACATATATACGAGGTCTGTCCAGAAAAACCTCCAGTCATCGTTAATATAACGAAAATGGTTTGTGCGACATCAATGTAACCTGGCAGCCAAGGAGAGTGGGCTGGAATGCACATGCGTGAACAATGACAACTTCACTGTACTAGTCAGTGGGGGCAGTAGACACTGTTGAATGAGCATGTGTACTGTGTGGCCATTGCATTCAACATGGCTGAGCGAGTAGAGCAACAAATATGCAACAAGTTTCATATTAAGCTTGACCATTCTTCCACGTCATCGATTCGTATGATTCAGAAGGCTTTTAGGATGATGCAATGAGCGCAGCACAAATAAAAATGTGGCACAAACACTTCAAAGATGGCCAAGAATGTCTTGAAAGTGATCCACATTCTGCAAGGCCTACAGCAAGCAAAACACCTCATTATGTTAAAGGTGTACGGGCTGCAATCAACAAGATTGGAACTAACGGTGCAAGAACTACAAGCTGATCTGGGGATTCCAAACACCACTGAATCTGAGATTTTGATGCGGAATCTGGGAATGAAACGTGTCATGACAAAATTTATTCCATGGCTTCTGCTACCAGAGCAGAAGGAACATTGTGCTTCAGTTCCTGATGACTTGATTCAAACCACTACCAATGAACCAGATTCCCTCAGGAAGGTCATAACCAGAGATGAATAGTAGGTCTATGTCTCTGATCCAGAAATGAAGCCCTGGTCGTCCCAGTGGAAGTCACCTGGTTCTCCAAGCCTGAAAAAGGTAAAACAAAGTCACAGCAAGATCAAGACCACATTAATTGTGCTTTTTGACTGGGGAGGTGTTGTCTACCATGAGAAAGCCCCTCCAGGCCAAACAATTAATAAGGAGCACCACCTGAATGTTCTTCATCAGTTGAGAGATGTGATATGGTGAAAATTGCTGCAGCTGTGGGCAAAGAGGGATTTCATTTATCTACCTGCGGTTGTTTCCTAGCCCGTGTGAACTGTATGTTCGAGAATCATGCAAAACATATCCTGTGAGGCCACATGCATGGGCCTGCTAAAGTGTCCAGAGGATAAGAACAACACAGAGTGAAAGAAAGTGCATATAACCCTGCTGCAATTGGATCCAGCTGGAAAAGTACTCCCATCTGTGGACATCCGAAAGATATATGTCTTATTTGGTCTAGTGTTATTGAAATGGAAAGACTCCCAAATATTTATTGCATCAGAAGACAATTCAATTTGAAAATGTATTTACCTAACATATAGTGACCACTTCTTGTGGGTTAGACTCTGTTCTTAGTGTTGGTAATAGTGCTAATTGTAAGCTGATTGTTGGTAATTTAATATTATTATTTGAAGTATTACAAATATTCAAAAGCTCTACCTTTACAGAGGTCATTTTAGTGGATGTAGTTTTCCAGAGTATCAAAACAAAGGAATAGCCAACACGTTTCAGGGATAGCTTTATAATTGGAGCCCAGAAAGTGAGAATTCAAACCTTATCTAGATTGATATTAAGCAAATAAAGGAAGTGTGATACTGAGTCAAACTAAGTTGAGTGTCAAGAGGTAACATAAAATGATGAAAATAAAATTCTTTGGGAAAAGTCAGGAGATGAACTGTTTTAGACAAGGTTTTACCTGTATGTGTTTTCGCTTCAGGTTGGGTTCTACTTGCCTATCTTAAAATACCCATTTTAAATGGATAGTTTTACAAAACCCAGTGACATCTGTGATATCAAGAGTTCTTTGTCTCCTAATTCATATTTATGTACTCATTTTGCTACAATTCAAATTCTTGGCATCTTGATGGCAGAGAAATATGTATGCCTATTGGCCATAGGTTATGTTTTTTTAAAAGATGTTGCAATGATATTGGAATACTTAAATGTTCAAATGTGAATCAAATAATAAATACTATAATTTAAAGTGTTTTAAGACATGAAGCTCACTTAACATTTGCTGCAAATTTTAATGTAGCTATCACTTAGTTAAAATAGAAAATTGCTTAAGAACACAGTAGCTTATCAGTTATGTATCTGACTGTATACATTTTCCCACTGTCTCATGAGAATTGTAGTAAAATTTCACTAGTAGTAGAAACAATAGCTCCTCACCAAAAATTTGGCTACCTTTTCCTGTAATTTTCATGCACTGATATACTGTTAATTTACCATTTCAAATCTTTTAAAAACTGCAGATACTTTTATTAAACAGTAAAAAGAATACTTTTGTCAGGTATAAAATTGATTCCATATTTTGTAAACTTCTAAGGAATGCACAAATTTTTAGTATTTTGTTGTAAGAAAAATTTAAATACATTACAATATTGTTGCTGTATGTGCACTATAGATAAGAATAGTTCTAGCCCTGGCCTGGTAGCTCAGTTGGTTAGAGCATCATCCCAATATTCTAAGGTTGTGGGTTCGATCCCCAGGTCAGGGCACATATAAGAATCAGCCAATGAATGCATAAATAAGTGGAACAACAAATTGATGTTTCTCTCTCTCTCTCTCTCTCACACCCTCCCTCTCTCTCTAAAGTCAAGAAATGTAAAATAATAGTTTTAAGTTTCATTCTCTAAGAAATAGAGTCATGTAAATGGATTTTCTGTTAATGAAACAGATCTACCTTGAATGATGTAATTATTGATCTATAAATTAGAGACAGTGCATTTGATCCAGTCTTTTTTAATGAGGAAACTACTTCCTTAGCTTGAAATAAACTATCAAATTTTGATCATCTGAACTAAAGTTCATTTCTTTTAAGTTTGGTGACTTTTACATGACTATGGGTGACAAGTAAATTGTTGTTTTAGAAGAAATTGCGTTGGTAATAGCTATGGCGTTGAGGCTTTAGGAGGGTAAGTGAGGGTATGCTGACAAAGGCATAACTCAATCATAGTTGGTGCTGCGGGTTTTTGACAGTCTTATACTACATCATAATGCTTTTAGCCTAGAAACTCTATTCCATACTATGGAGATATATGAAATATTAGTCTATGCTATTCATCTTGTGGTCAAGACTCACTAAAGATTCTACAAGCATTTACCTTATCCTAGAGAAATTGATCAGTTAATCTTGAAGCCTCATCTGGCAGATGTCATCAATTAATTAATTAATTAACCAGTTCCTTCAGAGACATATCAGGAAGCCAGATGTCAGGTACGCAGAAGTAATTAAGTCATGTGTGCTGACCTCAATTGGTCATTGTTTAGGAGAGAGGATAGATGTAAATAAATAACCGAAAAATAATGCATAGACTATTGTTAGGAAAATTAAATTGGCACACTCAAAAGGAAAAGGTCATGCACAGGGCTACCGTATGTTTTGGACTATAAGATGCACATTCCCCCCCACAAATTTGGGAGGAAAATGGGGGTGCATCTTATAGTCCAAATGTAGCTTACCTGGCTTGCTGGGGTGGGGGGCGCAGCGGTGGAGCGGGGGTCACAGGAGGCAGGAGCAGGACCAGATTTATTGCTTCAAATTTTTTTTCCTATTTTCCTCCTCTAAAACCTCGGTGCGCCTTAGGGTCCGGTGCGTCATATAGTCTGAAAAAATACGGTAACTGCCAAGATGACGTGCTTCCTCTTCATAGTGTCCAACACAGAGATGTCAGGGACAGTAGCAGAGAAATTTCCTCATTGGCAGTGGGGAGATTGGGGATGTCCCTTTCCCTGGAAACAGTGCCTTTGGGAAATGAAAGACCTGTTCTCACAGAACAAATGGGAGTCCCTGATCCACTGCTTACTCAGTACTAAGTAAGGCCACGTTACCTTGGACAGTAGGTTTTCAATATATGAGCTTTTTCGGGGACACAAACATTCAGATCACAGCGCTCCACCCGTGGCCCTCGCCAGAATCCATGTCCTTTTCCCATGTTATCAACTCACCGTCTATGTCCATAGTCTCATCTAAATATCATCGAAATAAAATATGGGTGAGACTTTAGTATGTGCTTCCAAAACACAACGGTGGAGCAAGCATGAGATAAATATTCTTATTTCAAAATGGGGAAATAGGAAAAGAAAAAGGGGTAACAGATACAAAGTAAGTCTAAAACTTAAAGGGGCAAACAACACTAAAACCCCAATCTTCCTCGGCAGCAGGTGACGCCTTCCCGACCCACACATTCCGGACACACAAAGGCAGGAGCTGGGCCCCTGAAGCTCCAGCCACCCCATCTGCATTATTTCGCTGGGTGCGGTCCACACTGCAATCCTCCCCAGCTGGAACTGCACTTTGGTGCATGCAGGTGGCTCCAGGAGGTGAAAGCGGCCCTACAGCTCTGCCAGGCGTTGCTCTAGTGAAGCCTCTGCCCTGACCCCACTGCAGCAGCGGCCCTCTGGGTTGCATGCCCACGGCTCCAGCCTTCTTCATCATTCAGAATCTAGGTGGAGGTAGCCACAGTGCCGGTGCTTACCGGATGCAGCAAAAGTTGCATCCACTGGGGGGGGTTGAGGAGTACTAGGCACAAAAATGCGGACTGGAGCTCACAGTATGGGGTGGCCCGGCAGCAGCGTCTTTCTACCCTGTAGGTCCTGGAACTTTCTACTCAAGATGGGAAGGGCAGCCCTGAGGATGTCCTAAATGGCTTCCTGGTCTTTCTTCCATGGTCCTGATGAATAGCTCCTAGCTTCTGCTGAGATGGCCAGTCCATACTAATGTCCTTAATGAATTTGGCCACACTCTTCTTGTTCTTTCCTAAACAAGCTTTTTTATTTCTTTTAATATGGATGGGCTAAGAATTCTCTAAAGTTTAAAGTTATGCCTCTTTTTTGATTACTATGCCTTTAAGTCATTTCACTTCTCTTGCATTTTGCTATAACCATCAGGAAGAATCAAGGTGCTCTTTTAACACTTGACTTAGATCTTACGTCAGCCTAATATTTAATTTCATTGCTCACACATTCTACCTTCCACAAAACACTTGAAGCTGAACACAGTTCAGTCAGCTCTTTGTATCAACGATTGCCTTTCCTCCAGTTTCCAACGTTTCCTCATTTTTGTCAGAGACCTCACCAGAGCGGCCTTTACCACGCATACTTCTACCAACAACCTATGATGACCGCTTAGGTGTCCTCTAGGGAGGCTTTCTCACCAGCTTTCCTCTCCTCCTTCTGAGCTCTCAGCTCCGGAGTCTTCCAGCCTCTCCCCAGCACCCAGCTCCAAAACTGCTCCCACAGTTTTAGCATTTGTTACTGCAACACTGCCACCTCTCGGTCCCAGTCTCTTGTCCCAGTCCCTTTGAGCTGCTATAACAAAGCATCTTTCATGGCCTTATAAACAACAGGTGTTCATTTCTTACAGTCCAGAGGCTGCAAGCCCACGACCAGGACTCCAGTGTGGTCAGAGGAGGGGTGTTTCCCCAGCTGCAGATTTCTGGTTGTGTCCTCCCAGGGTGGAAGGGGTGAGCGGGCTCCTGGGTGCCTGCTTGAGATTCCCCACTGTCAGGAAAAGGGGTTAAAACTATTGAAAGAAAAGAAAAAATGAACTCTGTGCTATTGGATTCGAATTGGCGGTATCCTAATTGTATTAATTAGCTAGGGCTACCATTTAAAAATTACCACAGACTGAGTGGCTTAAATAACAGAAGTTTATTTTCTCATAGTTCTGGAGGCTAAAAGTCCAACATCAAGATGTGAACATGCTTGGTTTCTCCAGAGGCCTCTCAGCTTGACTTGCAGATAATTGCCTTCTCTCTGTGTCCTCACATGACCTTCCTTTGGGCGCACATATCCCTGATGGCTGCCCGTGTGCCCACTTTTCTTCTCCTTATAAGGTCACCAGTCAGACTGGATTAGGACCCTCCCTAAATGGCTTCATTTTACCGTGTGTCCAAACACACCTGCACTCTGAGGCACTGGGGATTAGGACTTCAACATACACATTTTGGTGGGGGAAACGCCATGCACAATAATACTGTGTACTGCTGGTTTATGTATGTACGTGTGTATGGAAGAAGATATGCATATGTGTGTACATGAGTCCTACTTGTGTTCACTGAAAGGGTTTGACATGGGAAAAGCACTTTAATTTCCTTCCTTTCTCCCTCCCTCCCTCTTTCCCTCCTTCCTTCCTTCCTCCCTCCCTCCCCTCCCTCCCTCCCTTCCTTCATTCCTCCCTCCCTCCCTCCTGTGGCAGGGAGCTGCTGCATTTTTGTTCTGTTCTTTAGTGAATAAAGAAAATGTCTCAGGGTGATAAAACCAAGTTGCACTTTCCTCAGCACTTTCCCTGGTGACCAGAAGACATGAAGAGAGGATCGAGCTTATACGACCAAGTATTTTGATAATACCTGTATTTTGAAAGTTTACCGTGACTTGCTTAAAAACAAAGAAAATTAGACAAAGAAATCATATATTCATTGGCCAAAATTCTATTTTGCTCCCATGTCCACGGATTGCTACTCAAGATTTAAATAAAACACTTGAATCCGTGGCCTGACTTACATATTCTCTGAGTTAGTGCATGTCTGCGTGGCGTGAGGTACTTTCCAGTGCAGATTCAAATACTTTCAAAGAGCAGAGGGTGAAGAAGCCGAGGGAAGCGACAGGCGGCAGTGAACAGCTGGGAGTACGGCAGGATAGAAAGTACATGTGCTACCCAAAGAATAAAATTTTTAATTGTTAAGAAAAAACCTTACCTTGGTCAAGTACATCAGGCCATGGTCTGTGATATATTTATGTCACACTTTTCTTGGTTTATTTCTATGATAATGATTTAGTAGTATGCAATAAATACTAGCATTCCTCTGAACTAGACCACAACGACAAGATCCCGAAGGTACAAGTTAAAGGCATGCACTTTTTGAAAAAGATCTTATTTATTTACTTTTTAGAAGGGAAGGGAGGGAGAAAGAGAGGATGAGTAACATCGATGTGAGAGAGAAACAGCAATTGGTTGCCTCTCATAGGCACCCTGACTGGGGACCAAACCCGCAACCCAAGCGGGTCCCCTGTCCCAGAATCGAACTCGTGAACTTCCACTTTATGGGATGATGCCCAGCCACCTGAGCCACACGAGTCATGATGCGTGTTCTTTTGTTTACATAAAGGCATATTCGTAAAAACATTTAAGTGTTGTTTTTACACTTTCGTGTTTATCTAATTACTAGTCCCTTTTTCCTCTTTTGCATAATGACAATTGCTAGTTAAATGTATATTTTTTAACCTCTATAAATCACCTTGCATGTTTGATGTGTGTTAATTTTATAAATACTTCAAAATAAAAAGTGTGATATTTGCATGATACAGGAAGTTTCTTTTCTTTTTTTAATTATCCATGGGTATTACACACATTTTCTCTTATCACTAGAAGCTAGTATCTTATATAGCATCTACTAAATGATTCCTATTTAGCATAGATCAAATTATATTTTTACTCCTTTAGGGAACAAAACCACTTTCTTTTAAATATTTCACTCTTTTTGAGGATATCAGCCAAAATCATCAAAAAACATTGTTAGTATTTATGTTCTGTGGGATTCTGTTACTATCTAAGCAATATAGTAAAGGCTAATGGATTTTGTGAGAAAGATTTATGTACAGAACCAATTACTCTAAGAGGCACAGAACAATTAGAACTGCCTTTGTGTTACAATGTCTCTTTTGAATGTATGTCACCTCTCTTGAGAAAACAGCCTGCAAATGTAAGTATTCACATAAAGTAAGATTATTGATTTACTTAGCAATCAGTCTACTACCTCATAACTGTATTTTATGAAATCCATTGTGTTAAATATTTCAAGCTGTTCGTGCCAAACTAAAACTATCAAAATGCACTATGAAAGGATGACTGAGTATAATCAATAGAGGAAACTAAAAACTTGGGTATATTTGTAATTCTTTTGGAAAGCCCTGGTCATTTCAATTGTCATGTGGGAATGAAAAATTCAACAATTATCTATTAATAAATAATTCTAAACAATAACAGTTTTTCTCAGGGAAACATAGAAACTTAAGGCAGATTTAAATAAATATGATTTTCCTCTTTAAGTTGAAGTTAGTTCTTTTTACTTTCTGCAAATAAAATCAGGTCAGATACATATCAGTTATTAATCTGTTAGAAATTCCTGCTCTCAGCAAAGGTCTACACAGGCTCTTTGCAAGCTTACAAAGAGCCTGTGTAGACCTTTACAATGAATGAGTTACTTTTTCATTCTCATTCCCTGCATTTTTAAAAATCAGTAGTATTTATGTTTCATTATTACCACTACCTTAAATACAAATATTTCCCTTTAGGGAACAGAAGCAAACTTGCAGACAGCAGCACGGTGTTACAGGCCCCAATGAGATTTTTCCTGCATACGTAGGCCCCAAGCCAATTCTAAAACCTATAGATCAGACCCATGTACAGATATGAAAATATAGGGACAGAAGTGATAATTTACCTACCCTCTGGATAATGTAGTTTTACTAATTAAGTTGATGGGCGCAAATAAAGCCAATGAGAATTGAAGATCTAGCTGTGAGACCCACGAACGCATTCATAAATAATACATGAAACAAGCATAATCTCTTAAACGTTTCTTTCCTAATATACAAAAATCAATAAAATGAATATGCTAATATTTTATACGTGTGTTAGTTATGGAAGCTGAATTGACGTGTTCATTCAAGAACACTTAGAACAGACTTGAATGGATGGCCGGCAGACCTGGTGTCGGCTTGCGCTAAAGCCTGCAGTGTTTACGCGAAGGGCCACACTTCCCGATTCCCTGCGTTGAAATCAGTGAGAAGGTTTATGAGTTACGCTGGAACAGCGATTAAAAGCAAAAAGCAGCTAAGTAAGCACAGCACTTCATCTTCTCTTTCTTCTCCTTTAAAAACAATGCATTTACTCAAAATACTGCAGGTTCTGTGTATCCAATTCAAACAGGGCTGAAAGGCATGCCAAGAAAATTTGAAAAACAATGTTCTTCCAAGTTAACTAGTATTGCACTAGTTGCTAAGTAACTTTTAGAGAATATGAGAATATTATGAGTTATGTTGTGTTCTCTTACTGCAATCCCATAGCCCCAGCTTAAGAGACTTGGGAGTATAATTATTAATGGTTATTAATCAACAAGATATGAGTTCTAATAGTAACATTAAGATTAAAAAGTTGTAAAAAGCTGGACATTTTTTTGTCTTAAGATAATTTGTAGCCTTGGACCAGGCGATCTTTATATTCTCTTTTAACTCTAAAATATTGATTCCACAGTGTTATTTTGCTCACTTTAAGTGTTCTATAGATCTCTTTGGGTAGTACGAACATTTTAACAGTAATAACTTTTCCAATACATGAGCACAGAATATTTTTCCATTTATTTGTTACTTCTTCAGTTTCTTTTATTAATTTCTCATAGTTTTCAGTGTACAGACCTTCCAGCTTCTTGGTTAATTTTTTCCTAAATATTTTATTTGTTATAACATTATTGTAAGTGGAATTGTTTTTTTAAATTTCTTATTCTGACCGTTCATTGCTAGAATATGAATATACATGATTTTGTCCTGAAACTTCACTGAATTTGTTCATTAGTTCTAACAGTTTTTGGAGTGTTTATGGTTTTTATATATGAGATTATATTATCTGAAAATACAGACAATACCAATTGTTGACAAAGAAATTTAGAAACTGGAACTCTTATACGTTGCTTAGGTATGTAAAAAACATAGCCACTGAAAAATATTATCAGATTCTTATAAAGTTAAACATAAATATAGCATATAACTCAGCATTTCCTTTAGAAAGGGACCCAAGAGAAATGAAAATATCTCCACACAAGAACATGTATGTTATAAGCACAAGGTCCAGAATGGTCAAATGTCTAAGACTAGTAAATGGGTAAGGAAAATGTAGTGTATCCATAAAATAAAACGCTACCCAGCAACAAAGAGCTAAACTGCTGATACATAAACTAACCTCAAAGACATTCTGTGACGTGAAAGAAGACAAATGCACACACCAAGCACTTGTTATACTCTTCCTTTTATATGAAATACCCAGAAAAGGCCAAAATACACAGAAAGCTGACCAGTGGTTGCTTAGGCCTGGGTTGGGAATAAAATTACTGAAAATGGATATGAAAGATTTTTAGAGTAGCGGAAATGTTCGTAAACTGGAATATTCACATCTCCATATATTTACTAAGGTTATTGGACTACATTATATAGCTAGTGATTTTTACAGTATGTAAATTGTATCTTCTGAAAGTTGTTGAAATCTAAACATAAAGCAAAACAGGGTGGCAAGAAGTGGTGGAGGTGGAGATGAAAAGATTTGTGATTAACTGGTAATCGTGAAAGCTAAAAATGAGTGCACGGTATTTTATTTTACTCTTTTCCAGTTATCTAAAATTTCACAGTTGTGCTCTTGGTTTAGTTCTATTTTAATTCATTTTCACGAATCACAGCCCTTTCAATCTGGATTCTGAAAAATATTCTTCTGTTTTTTCTTCTACAATCTGTCTCCCTTTCCTTTGTTTCTCATTTCCTGAAACCCTATATAGTTGGATGGTTGGCCTCCTAGACTGAGACTCCAATTATGTTTTTGCTCATTTCCACGTCCACTTCCTTTGTTTTCCACTTTGTTGGAAATTTCATCAACTTTCTCTTTCTCCTTTCTATTGTCTGCCTGTTTATTTTCTGACTTGTGCACATTTAACTTTCAAAGGCTATTTTCTAGTCTCTGAATGTTCTTTTCCCATGGCATCCATTATTTTATTTTCTAAGAACATTAATAACAGTTTTGAGATTTTTGTTTGTTTCGTCATTGCTGTTTATCTCCTCTCATTTCCTTTCAGCTATCTTCTGTGGGGTTACTTGACATTCATGCTTTCTTTCACTAGTGATTTCATATTTCTCACTCATGTGGAGTGAGACTCTAAAAAAGATAACTAAAACAGGTGAGAGAGAGAAATGGTGAAGATGGTGAAACGTGGTCATCGCGGCTTACTAAGATTTCATTGGAACATCAAAATGTGTTACTATATACAGGACTTCTCCCCGGGACCCTTCAGCTTTTCCGGGGATGAATCTTGTAATCTGTTCCCTAAAGAGTTACAAACTTAACTGTGTTGATTGCTCAGAATGAACCAGAGAATGAGTATACTGCCTTTAATTTACTGACATTAATTGCAGTAAGTACCTCTATATCTCATGCTGCTGAGTCTCAGCCTCATTTTTTTCTGTAGAAATGGGAGGGCGGTGGTTTCTGCCTGCATAGAGTTGCAGAGAACTTGGAAGTCTAACTGTTTCTTATAAAGTCTTAAAGCATCATCCCAGTTTGGGCTCCTCTCTCATCCCAGTCTTCTTTGGCTCCTTTGCAATGATTTCTGAACCAGCGTTTATATGGTATGAAGCAGCTGGCCATTCCTTGGCTTCTCCTCTGCAGGCACTTGACCTTCACTGTTCTTAGTTTGACTGTCAATCATTACCTCCGCCCTGTGCTTCCATCTTCCAAAAATAGACGGACATATCTTGTTCCTTTCTACTAATCTGTTCTCTTTGTGTTTGTAATTTAATAACTTTAAAAAATTTATTTCTTTGCTGTTTCTGTAATGATTTTTAGAGGGAACAGAGATATGCCCATGGATTTGTCTGTCACAATTAAGTAGAAATCTAAATGATATTTCAAAAAAATCTCTCATAAAACCCCCCTACAGATTCTGATCAGAAACAGTAACTATAAGCAGGAGGAAGTGATGTTAATTCTCCTGGACCATTTAGTCTGAATTAGTAGTGGATAGCTGTAACATAGGACTGCTAGTGAGATCGGAGATGGAAACTCCAGGAAGACGATTCACGGCCTGTAAGAAGAATTACAATATTACCACTCTCACAAAGAAACTACTCTTTTCAGTGTTAAATTTAAAAAATACAGCAGGACTTTATTAATTTTTAAACGAGATAGAAATACCTGGAAATACAATAAGATGTCAGATACTGTAAACCAGGACCCTGAGCACTAACAGCAGTTTCAATGTAAGTTTTACATGTTATACATAGATCCTCATTTAAAAACATATGCTGAGCCAACCTCTGAAAATAATAATAATACAAAAAGTAAATTATTCTGCTTTCTGATATATCAAAATGTCTGACAAATTCCTAGTAGTGGTTAGCTACCTGCCCCTTCAATTGGGAACAAAGGTTCTCTCATTTGTTCTGTCTTCACAACTCACATGTTAACACCTATATGTTGAAATAGCGCTACCCCGGGGTAAAAGCCAAAGAACGTGTAAGAAAAAAAAATCTGTGCCTACAAACCCGTAGTTAAAATAACGCCCCTGTCCTCGAGCTGTGGTAAGGAGAGGGGAGGGGTAAGAAAGTTTCAAGTGAATATTTACCTAAAATTGATGAAATTTTAAACTTCAAATTGCCAAATTTATTTAAAGTTCAAAATCGACTTTGTTTTTCAGTTGGCCAAAATAAGGGCCTCAAGATCAAGGAGGAGGTTTGTTATAGAAACATTAAGAAAGTTACAGCTGCTCTTCTCAGATTTGAACTGTAAGTTTTATAATCACTGTACTTATATAGAATTAGGTTGCAGGGCTGTGTGAAGAGGTGAAGGGATTAAGCAAAAAGAAATAAAAATAAAAACTCATGGACATTGACAACAGTACAGTAATTACCAGAGGAAAAGGGGGTGGAGACAGGTAAAAGAGGGTATGGGGGAGGGGCAAAAGGTGATGGGAGGAGACCTGACTTGGGGTGGTGAGCACACAATACAATGTATAGATGATGTGTTGTACACTTGTACATCTGAAACCTGTGTGATTTTATTAACCAATGTCACCCTAATACATTCAATAAAATAAATAAAATCATATACAATTATAATTATGTTCTCCTTATATTTGTTTCATTTATAAAGTTTTTCAAAGTAGTGTTGTTTGTGGCATTCTTTTTATTTATTGCAGTATTAATTCTTCAAGTTAGTTTGCCCATATAGACTTAACTTCTTCTAAAACCCTGTTTGTAAAAAGCCAGGTTGGACCGGAGGATTTCAGTAGCTAAAGATGCTTTTCATCATATGAGAAAGAACAGATTTCAGGACCAAGAAGATGGCTTCGGTGGTCTTGTGACCTACGTCTACTAGGTTGCAGGCAAGCTAAGAAAGCTACTTTGGGTGACCACACACTCTCTATTTCCATACCTAGAAGAAATTTATAGTGAAATTCCAATTTAACTTTTGTAAATGAATAGTGCTGAACACAAGTTATAAATAGATGAAGGCACTTTAATAAATAATAAAGTAACTCATACTACAAGATATTATTACATAAAAATGACTGCTGTTTTTAATGAACTCCAACAATGTTCAACAAGACTAACTCTACAAATTAATTTTTTCAATGAAGACAGCATGGTTACTTGAAATTATAATGTAAGGCATAACCGTTTATTTTTATCATTGAGTTATAGAGATATAGATTTAGATATAGATGATATATATAGATATAGATCTACAGATATTGATATATGAATTGGCTTACTCAATATCCCCTTCTGGCTAGGACACCCTGTTAGCTGGAAAAGCAAAAATTTACATTTCCTCACCATCCTTTAGTTATGGTCCCAGACCATTAGGAGCATCTATGAGAGATTCTAGGTAGAATTACATCACCTAGAGAAAGAAGTGGGTTATAGGGCAAGCAATTTCTGAGTGAAGTGTCGAAGCCATAGCAATGACTTTTTCAGCAGTGTGCTTCCCATTCATCAGCTTTTGAAACTTCGCCACTTGTGACGGAGGCAAAACGGTTCTTGCTGCAAGGAGTAGTTCCTGTGAACTCAGTTTAGACCCTTCTCTTCTAGGTCTTTAAAGGACAGACCAAGCACCTAATTTCCCACACTCCCTACTTTTTTGTTAAAACTAGCTACGGTAGAGTTTTAGACTGCAATGGATATTCAAAGGGTCTGTTGCATTTTGGTATCTATAACCCATTGTTTGACTTTTCAGGATAGACCCACTTCACAAACTTCTCTCATAGGAAAACGACTTGAGGTTTTACGTGAATACACAATAGACTGAGATTTGCCATCTCATGAAGAAAATGAGATGAAACTGAGTAGATGATTTCCAACCCTTCAAGAAAATTTGACTGCATTTGATGACTGTTCCTTTGCTTTTTCTTGTGAAGACATAGCCAAAGAGTGACAAGTTATGATTTTAAATATTACATGTGTTTGCTTTCTTTAGAGCTTTACAACTAAATTTTTTAGGTATAAAGAATAAGAATATTAAAAATCATCTTAAAGGTATAGGATTAATAGTGATGTGTATCTCCGAATATAACTGAGAATACAAGGTCATGGTCACAGAAAGATAAAAGGTCTAAATGAAAGTTACCCACTTTAAAAATATGATAATTTTGTTGGGAAACAAGAAACAAGTTATATGACAATCATCTCCATTTTCATTAAATAAAAATCAAAGAGGAAAAATGACTGAAGTATGTTCCACAAAATATTTGAGTGATACATGAAAATGTGAAACTATTTTAGAAATCAGTTTCATGTAAAACAGATTGGTTAAGTAAATCTAATAAACAATAAAAAAGATTAGTTTGTTTTAAACTCTGATTATTTTAGATTTATTATTATATTTATAAATAGTATTGATTTGGTTAATATGGTGGGCATATTCTAAGGTAAATAACTCGGGATATTTAAGCTCTAGAGTAATCCTCTCCATTTGTGTAAGTAGCAATCAGTCTGACAACCTGCAAGTAATTAAATGCTACAAACATACTAAACTGTGCCCAGTCTCTTAACCCACAGAAACTGTGAGCTAACAATATGTGGTTTTATACCATGAAGTTCATGTTTATGTTGTTACACATCACCGGATAAATAATCTAGTTATTTTGATATAATTATAGCATATTACACCCTCAGAACTGAACATTATTTGGCATTCTAATGATTTATTTTTTATTATCAAAGGTACCTTTATTCCCAGGGATAACACATTTGGTTTCTGTGACATTCAAACTGATGTTCCTACTTCTGAAGCATTTTCCCTCTTTGTCTTTACCAACTGTATTTTCTCACACCAGCTTTTTTTTTTTTAATCAAACCTTGACATAACTCCCATGTGTATGGTATAAGAAGGTTTTCATTTTTTGCATGTATCTGTACAATTTTCCCAACACCATTTATTGAGCAGCTGTCTTTTCTCCATTGTATGTTTTGCCTCCTTTGTCAAATATTAGTTGACTATAAAGATGTCCAGGTTATTTTTGAGTTCTCCATTCTGTTTCATTGACCTGTATGTCCCTTTTTATGCTGACACTATGCTATTTTAATTACCATGGCTTTGTAGTATACTTTGATATCAGGTAGTGTGTTTCCTCCAACTGTGTTACTCTTTCTCAAGGTTGTTAGGCCATTTGGGGTCTTTTGTGTTTCCATACAAGTTTTTGGAATGTTTGTTGTAGTTCTGGAAAATAGATCTTTGGTATATTTGGTTGTGTTGAATCTATGTATTGCTTTGGGTAGTATGGACAGTTTAAGAATTCCTATGCATGAAAATGGTATATGCTTCCACTTATTTGTATTTTCTGCAATATTTTTCTTCAGTCTCTTATAATTTACCAAGTACAGGTCTTTTACATCATTGGTTAAATTTATTCGTAGGTATTTTATTCTTTTTGAAACAATTGTGAATGGAATAGTTTTCTTAGTTTCCTTTTCTGATAGTTCATTATTGGTATATAAAAATGCAACTGATTTCTAGATGTTTATTTTGTATCATGCTACTTTACTGAATTCATTTATCAGTTCTAGTAGTTTTTTGGTGGAATATTTAGGGTTCCTTATATACAGTATCATGTCATCTGCAAATAGTGACAGTTTTAATTCATCCTTTCCAATTTTGATGTCTTTTATTTCTTCTTCTTGTCTGATTGCTGTGGCTAAGACTTCCAGTACTACGTTGAATTAGAGGGTGAAAGCAAATATCCTTGTCTTGTCCCTGATCTTAAGGGAAACACTTTTAGTTTTTGTCTATTGAGTATGATACTAGCTGTGGGTTTGTGATATACGTACAGCCTTTGTTATGTTGGGTATGTTCCCTTCATTCCCATTTTGCTGAGAGTTTTACATATAGGGGTGCTGGATTTTCTCAAATGTTTTTTCTACATCTATTGATATGATTATACAGTTTTTATTCTTCATTTTGTTTATGTTGTATATCACGTTTATTGATTTTCAGGTATTGTACCAACCATGCATCTCTGGAATAAATCCCCCTTGATTATGTTGTATGGCCTTTTTAATGTATTGCTGGATCTGATTTGCTAATATTTTCTTGAGGATTTTAGCATCTATGTTCATCAGGTTACTGGACTATAATTTTCTTTCTTTGTGGTGTCTTTATGTGGTTTTGGAATTAGGATAATGTTGGCCTTGTAAAATGACTTTGGGAGTCTTTCCATCTCTTGATATTTTTTGAATAGTTTGAGAAAGATAGGTGTTAGTTCCTTGAATTTGTCTAAGAAAGCTTGTGAACTCTCACTTTTTGGAGGAATTATAATTAATTTCAGCTTAGCAGCAAGAGAAAAGCAAACAGTATGTTGCACTATGTAAACTAATTTCAGTTTGTAGGATCAAACAAAATTACAATTAGTAAATATCAAATATACAGAAATTATGTAGTATTTTATTTCAGAATCCTCAAGGTATTATAAATAAACTAATAGAATTTTAAACAGATGCACAAGTAAGATTAGAATTTTATTCAAACTAGATTTTTTATGACAACTTTTATTAGCAGAATTCCAAGGGAATAAATGTATGTCAAAATTTGAATGTTTCTTCATTTTATTTATGATTTATTTATAATTACCTTAATAAGTAAAGCCTGAAATTCAAAAGAATATACATGCATTATTGTTAGAGAGTTTCTAAAATACTGGGCAATTGATAGAATGTTTTTAATAATATACATTTCCTTTAAAATTACCACTTAGCCCTGGCTGGTGTGGCTCAGTGGATTGAGCACCAGCCTGTGAACCAAAGGGTCATTGGTTCAATTCCCAGTCAGGGCACATGCCTGGGTTGTGGGCCAGGTCCCTGGTAGACTGAGAGGCAACTGCACATTGATGTTTCTCTCCCTCTCTTTCTCCTTCCCGTCCCCTCTCTCTAAAAAAATAAATAAATAAAATCTTTAGAAAATAAAATTACCACTTCAGCTTTCTCAGTACCTTAATGTATGCAATGGAGCATGATGGATTTGCTAGTATTTCTCACAATTGTTCAATTTGAAAAGGGTAATTCAGAACCCATTACTTCCTTACAATGCTGCTGTGAACATGCTTTAAAAAACCAGATTTCTACTGAGATTCACATAACAGTTTCACATAAAACGAAAGTTTTCATTGGAACAGGAAAAGCAATATTTGCTATTGTCTATAAATTTTGTGTCTTAAAATATATGGAAAAGTTTTGAAGTTTTATTATAATTAAACAATTTTTATGATGCATCCACAAAAACATATTACTTTTTTTGTCCTTTTGTGAATATTAGAGAATTTAAAAAAATGAACTTGATAAATACTGTCATTCAGGGACACACTTGTCTCCCACAACAGGGAGAGGACAGAGACTTAAACAGGAAGGTTAATAAGCTAACTCACCACTTGATAAACATATTAATGTACTTCCTTCAAGTTTTGGTAGAAAATTATTTTTGGCGAGTCACTCCCTGACCTTCTCTACTTCAAAGTGCAACCCTACTGCCATTCCATTTCCCACCAGAATTCTTTATTCTTTTCAACATGTTTTTCTTTTCCTGCTTTTGTGATCACACCTTACAAACTACTGTATACTTAATTTATTTAACATAATCTCTTCCTCCACTAAAGTATAAGCTCCTTTGGACAGAGAGGTTTTACTTATTTTCCATTGTAGTGGACATATTCCCAGCACTGAAAACAATGACTAATTCTTAGTAGCTTTCAATAAAAATAACTGAGTGAGTCCAAAAGACAAATAAATGTTAGAACATTTTATGGTAACTCAATTTTTACTTTCTGTTTCTTGATTCTTAGACCATCAATGACAATTTTGGGGTGACTGATGCCAGTGGAGGTTGGAATGCACCTATTATTAAAATAATTGGCATGCTACTAACCAGAATTAAAGTAATACCAGACTGAACTCATTACTACAAACTTTATAGACATTGAAATATAATAAAATATTCATCAACAATCTTTACTAGAAATGTGTGAAAAAATGTTAAAAATCATTGTTTCATGCTTATAACTTACTAAGTAATGATAATCATGTATATATATATATTTGTATTTCAAACTGGGCTCTGAACTGAGCCACCAGGCCAGGGCTGGAATGGGATTCATTTTAAAGAAGAAATGGAAAACCAAATCTACAAGTGACTGATAAAATCCAATAATCAGGGGAAAGATGGCAGCCAAGTAGGTGGAAGCTGAATCCAGTTGCTCTCATACCCAACTTGGGTTCTCAGCTGATCTTTTAACAAACAACTTGAACAATCAATGGAATTTTAGCTGATATGAATTGTGGAAGCCAAGGAGTACAGATGATGCTACACAATGGGTGGTAAGGAGATTTTATAGGTTGAAGGGGAAATACCCTATGTGTGGTACCCGCAGGCATGGAGCGACTAGTCAGAAATTGCAGCTTTTGGCTCCCTCCCCTCCCAGAGCAGAGAACCTCCAGACCTGGGCAAGGAGTGACTTGGGAGGATATACAAAGTACACACACAGGCTACACACACACACAGCGAGCAGCATGTCTATAGCTGCAGCACCAAACACCAAACACAAACGTCTGCCAGAGAGAGAGGGACTCTATCTGCACCTGGGTCGGGCAGAGGCAGGCTGTGCTCAGCTGTGACCGTGAGAGACTTTTGGCTTTTCAGAGAGGTGGTATGTGTGGAAAACCAGACAGTGACTAAGTACTGCAGTGAGTGTGCCACAAAGAGACTTCTTAAAAGGGGAGCTGAAGCGTGCTGGGCAGGGACCTTATGAGAGCTGCCCTGCTAGCAAAGGAACAAGATTGAAAACACAGTTTGTCCCCACTGAATACAGCTGGGCAGAGAGATCAGAAAGTAGCACAGCAAAGGGAATTCTGAGCCCTAGCCCAGCACAGCTAGTAAGCTGGGGGCTACACAAAATGGAGAGGTTGGGACTGTATCTACCTTGAGGGCAGTAGGCTGGGAATTAGATGGGCAAGAGTTGAGCACCTGAGATTATTTACAGCCAGGCAGAACCCCCTTCCCAGGCAGAGTTCAAACCTCTGGGAAAGAAAGGACTCGACCAGCCCCACTTCCTGCAGGCCCACAAGCACTGCATCCAACAAGAAAGCTCTGCAGAACAAGCAGGACAGGCTCAAGAACCCCTTGCTGGGTGAATATCCACAGGCAAAGACAGGAAGAGAAACTTCAAAAGAGCCCATTTTGAACCTCTCTCAGGGAGACAAAATACACAAATTCCTAGGGCCCTCTTCCACTGAGGCCAGCAAAGCAGGGAGATCAGAAATCAGTACAGCAAGAGGGGGCAGGTATAAGGGTCCTGCTCAGGCTCAGCTCACACACAGAGCTGCCATCAGCACCAAGCAGGAGAGAGCTGACCCTCTCACACAGACTGGCCCCTTCCTTGAAACAGACAGCTATTTCATCAGAAACTATACATTATTAGAAATAAGCTGGGACAGATCAAGATGGGTGGTGCTGGGGTAAAGGAACACAACCACGATTTGCCCAGAAGACTGAATAGAACCTCCCAGGGTAGACCCAGGTGTCCTACCCTCCCGATTGCAATAGGACCCCCCTCTAGAGGCAGGTGAAGGTGGTACTAGTGGTGCTGCCAGAAGTTGGATGACTCACCCCTGGACCGTCAGCTGATAAAAAGCCAGAGGTGGATCTAGAAGACACAGCACAAACACCAAACTCTGCTGAGATGAGTTCCACCTGCTTCTCCTTTTGTATTTGTGTTATTTGCCTCTCTCACATAACCTTCTAACATTTCTTCTTTTTCTTTAATTGCACTCCAACTAATTCATTATTTTTGTCTTCTATTTTTATTCTGTTTATATATTTTTATTTTTTAATTTCAAATCTGACATTGTACCCTTCCTTTGTCTTACTCAGTTTTGCCTTCTTCCTGCCCTTTCTTATTTTCATTTCAAATTTTATTTTTCCTCTCTCTATGCCTTGTTCCCATTCTTTACTCTTACTATTTCTCCTCCATCTGTGATCTCAAAATCATTTACCTTTCCTTTAGTCAGCTCACATTCTTTTCCCCTTTCTTATAATATTCTTATTTTTTAATTTCTACCTTTATTAATCATTTGGTTGTTTAGCAAGGATATTGTGGTTATTGCTGCTTTTCTTCAATTTTATTTCTATTCACTATTTTTTTAAATTGAAATCTCATAGGTTAGTCTCCCCATCTTACTCCATTTTACTTTCTTCCTGACCTTACTTATTTGAGTTTGGGATTTTATTTTTTCCCTTTCTTAGCTTAGATTCTATTCCTTACTCTTATTTTTCTCCTCCCTCTATCCTCTCAATATCATTTTTCTTTACTGTAAACATCTCATATTCTCTCTTGTCTTTCTTATAATATTCTTATTCTCTTCCCACCTTTGTTAATATTTGCTCATCTGCCATTTTTATTGACTCTGTTATGGTTTTTCTTCAATTTTGTCCTTGTTTGTTCATTATTTTTAAATTTTATTTCATAAAAGGGCTTTAGGTATATGTCTCAATATAAGTGATGTCTCTGGAACAAGAGGACAGTGCAGAATAATTCGTATATATTCTTACTGTTTGAGCAACTATTGCCTTTAAATTTCTTTTACCTCCCCAGAGTCACCACAGCCACATGGGATTGCAAAGTCATTTTTGAGATAAGTATAGAGAATGAAAGTATTGACTCAATTTAGAGGGAAAAGGGTTCTCTGGGTGAATCCCAACTTACCAACTTTGGGGAACCAGTGTACTTACCTGGGTCGTTTTATGAAGTGTCTGGCTGTGAGCAAGAGTGACAGAATTATATCTTGAAACCTTGTTCTCTTAAATTCACAAAAATTATCAGTGAAAAGCTGAGTATTTTTGAGTTTCTTTAAAGCTTGTACTTCATAACATACCTCAAAGAAAATGACCAAAGTTGCTGTATAAATTATGACTATATGTATGCAGTTCAATTAATCCTATTTGAGTGTTATATAAATTGAATATGAATAAAAAACCCTCATATTATACTCTTCCCTTCTCTTAGTCCATTTTGCCATCATCTTTCCCTTTTTTAGTTATGTTTTAAATACCATTTTCTCCCTCTCTTCACCTTGTTTCTATCCCTACACTTATTATTTCTCTTCCTTCTTCCCCCTCAAAATCATTTTTCTCTCCTTTAGTTACCTTATATTCTTTTTTCCCACCTTATTGTTAATCTCTTGCCACCTTTAATAATCTCTGCTCGTTTGCTGTTGATATTGCTGATACGATGTCTTTTGCTGGTGTGGATAGTTTCCTGGGCAGTTTCGCTCTGTTCTGCCAGCTCCTGCACAACAGCACACAAGACGTGGTGGGGTTGTGACTCTCAGTCAGCCAGCCGGAGGGGAGAAACCACCAATGATGCGCCATCAATAATCAAAGCCCCAAGTACAACAAGAGAGCCCACAGAAGCTGAATAAAGGGCCCCTATAGAGCATCCAGGTCAGGAGCTCAAAGAGATGCACCACTGAGTCCCACAGAACTCCTACCACAGAAGGCCACCCCACGAAGACAGGCAGTCCAAGCAGAGCAATCTGAGATGCAGAAACAAACAAAAGGAGTCACCTAAAGTGGGGAGACAAAGGAACAACCCCTAATTGAAAGGAAAGGAGGAATCCTCATAAATAGAGCTAAGTGAAATTCAGGCAAACAATCTTTCAGACATAGAGTTCAAAATAATGGATATAAGGATGCTCAGGGAACTCAGTGAGAACTACAAGGAACTTTATGGGAGCTACAAGAAACTTAATGGGAACTATAGCAGCATGAAAAAGGACGTAGAAACTGTGAATAAGAACCAGGAGGAAATGAAGAAATATCTGAAATGAAGACTACACTAAAAGGCATTAAAAGCAGGCTAGATGAAGTAGAGGACTGAATCAGCGAGCTTGGTGTTCAGCCCAGCAATTTCATTCATTTAAAAACATTTAGAAACAAATGTTCTAAAAAACCTTGTAAAACAATATTCAAAGCAGCTTTATCTACAAACAGGCAAAACTAGGCCAGTTGCAATAGGCTAGTCGTTCATCAGTGAGAATAAATAAACAAACTGCAGTGCTTTATCCATACGTTGAAGGAATACTACTCAGGAATAAAAACAAATGAACTACTGATACATGCAGCAACATCCATCGATATCATGTATATAACTACCTCCTATCATTGTACCATGTATCTGTTTTATCTATCTGCTGAGCAGGAGCAGTTATATACACATATATGATATCCTTTACGTCAAGATTAATAACAAAAGAAAAACAATCAGTGGTGGAAAAAAGAAAACAATGGATATTTCAGGGAAAACAGGTTGAAGTGTTACTGGGAAAGGTGCATGAGAATTTTCTAGGGTTATGGTAAAGTTCTATATCATGATGGGTTTCCTGATTACATGGGTACGTGAATATTTAAGGCATACATGAACAAGTGTACACTTATAATCCGTGCTTTTGATTTTTTTCATAAATGTTACCACACAAGAAAAAAATGTATAGGAATATTTCACACACATTGATATGCATGGTGAACTATTTTGCAGCAAGAACACTGGATGATCTGAAGGAAGAATAGATACCTGGTAGATTTTTGAAGAAACAGTAAAATATTAAAGTTAGATCTAGGTAATGTTCTTTTAAATTGAGGCATGTGGTCACAGACCTGCAATATACTTTTGAAGATGATTAAGCAAATGATATCTTAATCACTTTTAATGTATTAATTTTGTATTTGGAATTCAATTAAGTCGATGCTTTATCTTCATTACTCACAGAGAGAAATTTAGTACTTCTCAGCGCCAAGTCAGGCTTGGTAGAGGAAAGAGGTGATGGAATAACTGACTCTCCCCTCAAAATTCCCCAGTACATTATAGAGAAGGGCAAAACTCACTAACACAGTTGGGACACTGTATTATGCAGTTAAGGTTTAAGTTGACACCAAGTCCCAAAGACTCTCTCCCTTGCTTTCTTTGCTATAAGGATTGGGTAACAAAACACTAGCCTCTTGCCAGTTAGGCTTGACCACGTGACTGTTCTGGACAAAAAGTAAAAGTCTACGGAGCAGTGTTTCTGGAGAAGCTACTCTTTCCTTAAGTAACTGGGTATTTTAGTGACCTATGGTTGTGTAAGGAACCAGCCTCCACCCCCCAAACAACTACAACAACAACAACAACAAGAAGAACCTTTTGGGCTTAAAACAGGAATATGCAAACTAGAACCTTAGGACTTATTGTAGATAGTTTATTGCAACACAGCATGTTCTTAATATTAAACTTTTAAAATCAATCTGTTACATCAATTTTAAATGTCTTTGACATAATTTTATTCAAGAGAAATATTATATCCATTGTCTATTTTTAAAAATCATGAGAATGCACTTTTTAACAATTAGAATTTTATTACCATTTTCCTTTCATTCTTGAACTTGCATTTCAATTTCACTTTCCCATAGTATTTTTCTCTTTGTTTTTATTTCATTAAATTTATTGAGATGACATTGGTTAACAAGATCATGCAGGTTTCAAGTGTACATTTGTATGCTACATGCTCTGTATAGTGCATTGTGTGCCCACCACCCAGAGTCAAATCATCTTCCATCACCGTATGTTTGGCCTGCTATATTTTTATTCTGAATACCTTTAGCCGATTATATTATTACATTTTTCTGCCATACATTTTAGACAAAAAGTAATTTCTTATTACCATAAGGCTCTAGGAGTTACAAATGTTTTTCTGGAATATTTTAGCATTGCAGTTATAAACACACATAATAATCCAAACAACATAAGTACATTAAATTATTTGATAAAATGTTATTAAACATAAAAAATGAAATGATATTTGAGATGCATTTTTAATAAAATAAAGGAGACTTGTTTTTTCCCAAATAGTTCATTATCCTTTGATACAATGTTACTTATTACTAGTATGCATCATGAAAATTTTCTCAAGGAGATTACCAGTACAGTTTCAGGAAATCCCGGGGTTATCTGATTCTACAGTGGCATACAGGTTTGTGTAGCTTTCTATTAACCGGGCTACTTTATAACTCTTTAGGGTCAAAAGTAAAAATTATGGGAAACTGATTGCAACGTATACAATTCCTGTCCGTTCCAATGAAAAAGAATTTCATATGATAAAGAATGTATTTCTTAAGTCAAATTCTCACGGGAACAGTGCTGTTGAGTCCCTCATTATTTAATGAGTTTAAAGATTCTTTGACTGATGCCTATTGGATATTCAAGAGTCATGATTTTATGTTTTAAAAGTTATAATTGAGCAAATGAGACACCATTCATCATCATTCCATTCCCACTAATTTTTGTATAGATGTAAGAACTGTGAAAATTTATTCACATTTAAAAAGAAGGGATTTATTAGAGCAATTTCTCTGTTTTTTTTTTCCTAATTCCTTCGGAGTTAAATATCAAATATCATATAGTAATGCATTATTATATTAACCTCATATATTCACACAATTAATACATTTTATGTATTATTAAATTATTGTTAATGGTTAGCTAGCCAACAATATTGATGTTTGAATATTGCTAAAAGTGCCCTGGTAGGGTGGTTCAGCTGGTTGGAGCATCGTCCCACCCAAAAGGTTGCAGGTTCGATCCCTGGTCAGGAAAAAATATCTTTGGGTGATGACTAATATATATATTTTTAATTTAAATATTACTAAAAGCAAAGATTTCAGGAGATTCCACACTTGAAAAGCTTTTTCACCCACTCATCCAGCCACCTCAGAGCTTTTCTTAAGAAGAGGCAATTTTCCAAGAAAGAATACAGGTTATTTCTTCTGCTTTGCCCTTACATCATTAGCATGTAAATCTAGAAAATGGTATATATGTTATCTGAGAACTTGAAAACTAATTCCCTTCCTCTCATTAACAAAAACTTTTTGTAAATTTAGTAATCAGTATGCATCCATTTGTTTTTTAAATCTTACATTCAAGGGATAAGGCCCCTGTTACAAGAGCCACTCACAGATCTGCTACTGATCTGCTACTGCTACTCCGCCTGGGGAAAAAGACTCGCTACACAGTCATTGTTAGATCAGACACGCACAGGAAAACAGTGACTCAGCATCTTCGGGCTCTGGCTGGTAGCTGAGAGTCATCAGACTGGAGGAGTTAGGGGTGGGCTGAGAAAGGGCAAAGGGGGAAAATGGGGACAATGGTAATAATATAAACAATAAAAATGTTTAATTTTCAAAAAATAAAAAAAATCTAACTCTTGAGGGATAGAGAGAGAGAGAAAGACAACAGGATAATTGGGTAACTAGCCTCATAGGACACGTCTTAATTCTTTGAAAAATTTTCAGAAACTGTTTAAGGATTTCAACAGAAGCCCCAGTTTCTTCCCAGGAAAAAATTGTGAAAAAGTCTTGTTTTATTTAAGTCTGGGACTTTTGTTTCCTCTTTTACTTTTAGGTACTCCTTGATGTGGTTTTGCAAGATGTTAACACTAGAAGCAGAGTGAGGAATATGAGGGAAATCTCTGAACTACTTTTGCAGCTCTGTAAGTCTTAAATCAGTTTAAAATGAAAAGATTTAAATGAAGTCTTTGTGTACCTACAAGTTAATAAAATAGTATCTACCAGATCCTAAATTACAGAAATACTGAGAAATAAATGAATACATGATTTCTATATCATTTCTCATAGATAGTACGTATACAGCAACTGTTTTATATCACTAATATCAAGTATCTACAATTCTTACAAATTTATGTGATGCATCATCTTATTCTATAATTAAGTTTTTCTTTGTCTATTTTGTAGTTTGAATTTTGATATAGGAAATATGTAGTTTCCTTTTATGCTATAGAATTATATTAGAAATAAATGTCTTTTATTTACACATATTTTGCTTGATCAAAATATTACAAATATTAAATCTTGTTCTAGAATGACCACAGATACATAAAGTAAACATAAAGCATAGATAATTGTTTTAGCATTGATTCTGATTTTTAATTTACTCAGCAATAGAATTATGAAGACAATTAAGGCAAATATTCAACCTACACTGTTTTAAATAGAATCCCTTTTATATGGAGAAAGAAGCCATTCATAACAATGCATGGTCCTAGGGGTGTTTTGTAGTCAATCTTATAAAATACTTTGATTTTTAACTTGACTATTTTATGAGGAATGGTTTTTAAAGAATATTTTATTGATTATGCTATTACAGTTTTCCCAATTTTTCCCCCCTTACCCCTCCTCTGCCCTGCACTCCCCAAACCTCCAGTGTCGGGGGGCTTTAACGCAGCCCCCCAGGTCCGCCACGGATGAAGAAAAAGACTACCAAGACATGATCTGCTTGGGGAGGAAAGGTGGCCGCTTCTCTCAAGGGGAGAAGGGCCCAGAGCCTCTCTCTCCAGGGGCTTTTATTAGGTTCATTTGCATAGGAATACAGATAAAGCTCATCAATCATTGTCAGCCAGTAAGGGTTAAACAATACATGATTTACAGAGAACTCTGAGGGCTTATTCTGAGTTACAGCCAATTAGTTAGAGGGCCATAAAACTTTAGGCGCCAGATTCATCTCAGGTCTGGACCCTTATCTTTTAAACTGAGGGTACAAATTAAGTAGGTTTCACAGGAATGTATGTATTTTTCTTAGGCCTGATTCCCCAGGGAATCCGCCCCTCCCAGCACAGGACTGCACTGCCCTCTGTTATTGCTTCAGGCTTAAGTCAGGCAAGGGAAGTAAGGCAGCCAAGAGATTAGGAGACTTCTTGCAGACAGAATGAGAACTCAGGCTATTTCAAAGCCGAGGGGCGAGGGTCCATCACCCCCTTTTTCCACAGCCCCCCGAGTCCTTCCCTGTGAGCTTATCCCTGGTGACCAGAACCTGTCTTAGGTTGATCCTCCCTTGAGGATTCTTACCCGTCATTGGCTAACTGGCCAAGCTCAGGGCCAAGCAGGGTGAAGTGGGCAGAGGTGACACACCTGCCAGGGAGATAAGCTTTGTCTCCTTAGTGGCTTGTGGTCCCAACTCTGACTCAGCCTTAACCATGGGGGGTTACAGCTTCTGAAAACAGGCAGGGCAGTTCCCAACACTCCAGCATTCTCCCCCCTTAGTTCATGTCCGTGGGTTGTACGTATAAGTTCTTTGAATTCTCTGTACTTTATGAGGAATGGTTTTTATAATACACAGTATTTTTATTTAAGTAATTCCATCTTTCACTCTGAATGAATTTGGAGTGGCTTTAATAAAACATGGTGTTTTGTTTGTCTTTTACTGAGTACATCTCACATGTGACATTGTACAAATTTAAGATGTACGGTGTGTTACTTCAGTGCATTTATCTATTGTAATATGATTGCCACTGTAGTGATATTCATAACATTACATAACTATATTACAACATTATTGTAGAATATATATTTATTACACTGTGCATTAGGTCCCTATTGCTTATTTACTACTTGTTACAAGTTTGTACTCTTAAATACCATCAGTCTTAACCCTACCCCCACCCCAGCCTCTTTTTGCTCTGTTTTTTACAGGTTTAGCATGTTTTAGATTTCACATGTAAGTGATGTCATACAGTACTTATCGATGTCTGACTTACCTTTTATTAGAATAATGTGCTTCAGGTCCACTCACGTTGTAAAAAATGGCAGGATGAACTCCCTTTTCATGGCTAAATAATATTTCATTATACACAGGTACCACATATTTTTTAGCCATTCGTCCATTGATGGCCATTTGAATGGTTCCCATATCTTGTCTATTGTGAATAATGCTGCAATAAATGTAGGAGTGCATATATAATGTCTCATTGAAATCCTGTTTTCATTTTCTTTGGATATATACTCAGAAGTGGAATTCCTGGATAATAAAATAGATTTATTTTTAATATTTTTAGAACCTCCATATTGTCTTCTATAGTGGTTGACTAGTGTATATTCCCACCAACAATGTGTAAGGGATGATAAGGGTATCATTACATCCCTGTCTCTGGTTTCTTGATGGTGGCCATGCTAATAAGTGTGCATTGATATGTCATTGTCATTTTGATTTGCATTTTCCCTGATAATTAGTGATGTTGAGCATCTTTTCATTGTGCCTGTTGGCCATTCTGATCTCTTCTTTCAAAAAATGTTTTAGATTTTCTGCCCATTTTTATTGTTGTTCAATTACAGTTGTCTCCCTTTCCCCCCAATTACTCTCCCCTGCCCTACCCACGCCCCCAAACAATCTTCCCCTCGTCCTCCCCCACCACTGTCCTTGTCCATGGGTCCTTTATACATGTTCCCTGACTTGTCCCTTCCCCTTCTTTCCCCCATTATCCCCCTCTCTCTTCCCCTCTGGTCACTGTCAGTTCATTCTTTATTTCCATGTCTCTGGTTCTATTTTGTTTGCTTATTTGTTTTGTTGATTAGGTTTCACTTAAAAGTGAGATCATATGGTATTTGTTTTTCACCACCTGACTTACTTCACTTAGCATAATGCTCTCCAGGTCCATCCATGCTGTTTTGAAGGGTAGGAGCTCCTTCTTTCTTTCTTCTACATAGTATTCCCTTGTATAAATGTACCACATCTGCCCATTTTTAAATCAGGGTTTTTTTTTTGTTGTTGTTGTTAAGTCATTTATATATTTTGGATATTATTGTATATGTGAAATATGACACAAATGGAGCCCCTTTAAAATGGAACCAGAGCAGCCATTCCAGAGGAATTGTCTTGTATGACTTATTCCTTAAACATTTGAAAAGTTTGAACTGGGAAAAATAACCTTTGCACCAGGCCAAACCAACATTGTCTTTCAAACAACTTGCAAAGCTAACAGGCAAGCACACATTTTGATCGCAAGGATTGATGATGGTGGACTCTCTTTTTGATGATAGAATCAGTATGCAGCTGTGTACAGTAAGAGTAATTGAGAGATTAGCACCAATAGAAATGTCTTTTTCTATTCACATAATTATTTCTCTTCTTTTTCTTAAAAAAATTCCTTACCATCACCCCTAATTGGGACACTGGGTTTCTACCTGAATCTGTGCTCCCAGAATTGCAATGATTTTCAATCCTAAATAAACATTTGTTACCTCTCATTTTGGCTTTCCATGCTCAGGTTAACATCAGCATGTTACTACTTGATCAGTTCCAGGACCAGAGGGTCTTTGGGACTGACAAAGTTGCTAACATGCAGGGATGAGTGAATTCTTCTTTTCTTGGTGCCTGCTTCTGCGGGGAAGTGACGTGTAGGGTGAGCATGAAGGTCTTAGAATTGCTATTGATGTGTGTGGGGCCATTTTGCAATAATACTGCCCATGACTCCGGGAGAAAAGCACCCTTAAGCACATGTCTGGAACAAGAAAGAAGCGTTTGAAACTGTCTTCATTTCTGATGTTTTGGGCAAAGGAAAGAATGATAATATTTTCATGCAGTGAGTGCTCAATCAATGTTTCCTAAAGTGCACTGAATTTTATCTGGTTGATGTCTCACTATTGTTTTCTCATAATTAATTTACCTGGTACAATTAGCCCTTTCCAATACTAGCCTCAGTGCCTTAGCCTCTATAAACATGAGTTATTCTCTGACTTAGCATTCTGTTTTGTTTGTTTACATAGTCCTTTTAAAGCACTTCATTTCTTGTTATTTTTTTATTGTTCAATTACAGTTGTCTGCATTTTCTCCCCGTCCCTCCACCCCACCCCAGCCAAACCCACTCCCTCCCCTGCCTCCACCCTCCCCCTTGGTTTTGTCCATGTGTCCTTTATAGTAGCTTCTATTGTGCACCACGTACTTCTTCTTCGCGCATTGTTTTGCATGCTTTTAGTGTGCCATATTCTAGCTGATTTTTTATTCATAGTCTAAAAATATTCTCTTTCATAAATCAAATTTTATGCAGCTTCAAATCTTTTATCTGTTCCATTGATTATTCTGTTTTGCAGCAAAATCCAACATATTTTTTTTAAAAATCATGATTGACATTTTCATATATTTGCACATGAATAAACAAAAGTTCTTTTTAAAAATATTCATGGATTTTCTGTGGGAATTCTAGTTAAGGACTGAGACTTTCTCCCCTCTTTTGTTTATTTTAAAAAATATTTTAGATGTTTCCATCAGGGTCTTTAAATTGATATTTTTCACCTTGCTATCAGCTTGCAATTATCTTGCTAATCATTGGCAATTAGATGTAGTAAAACATTGAGTAGCAGTGCTGAGCAATCTATACACATTATTTTATTACAATGTCAGAAGCATTCTATACAGTCGGTGTTACTATATCCACCTTTCAGGTGATGAAACTGAGGATGGATATTTTAAGAAAATTTTCTAGGCAGATCTTTTAGGTAGTCCATGGAAGTCCTTGATTTTAAACCCTGATTCCTTACCCCCAAAGCTTGTTTGTTCGATCATTTACTGATGTAGTTCATGTGCTCATTCAATGAGTGGCTGACAGTGTCCATTTTGTTCAGATGCTGACTGTGCCTGTGTCACCTCACTCGAAGGAAGACTCATCTCCTCTGCGGTGGGGGGTGGGGGCAGACCTGCAGGAAAGTGGCTCAGCTCCTCAGTGCTTCCAGTGCAGAGGCGAGGCTACTTTTGTCGAAATAATTCTGCATGTGTAGCATTATATCATAACACACCTTTATTTGATAAAAGTGCCTCCACAGTTTGTTTGTTTAGGTGTCATTTAACTTTTCTGACACTTCCATGGGCATTTTAATGAGAAAAAGAGACAGGCAATCACAAGCAGGTGACCCAGCTAACAGCTCCTCCAAGCCCTCTCTTTGTTCATTGATGCAAATGTGATATTTGAACATCAAAGGAATCTTTGAAGCCAGCTTTTTCTCACCCATATATTAATTTCAGAAATTTTTGTTTTTTCCCTCTTTCTTGGATTGTTTGTTTTCAGATTAATATGTTGTATTCCCCTATATACATATACATACACCTAAAATATAAAAAGATAAATTATAGTATTTTGGCCCTGGCTGGTGTGGCTCAGTGGATTGAGCACCAGCCTGTGAACCAAAGAGTCTTCGGTTCAACTCCCAGTCAGGGCACATGCCTGGGTTGCAGACCACATCCCCAGTTGGGATCACATGAAAGGCAACCACACATTGGCATTTCTCTTCCTCTCTTTCTCCCTCTCTCCCCCTCTCTCTAAAAATAAATAAATAAAATCTTTTTAAAAAGATAAATTATAGTATTTTGATTTTTAAATGAGAAAGGGTCACATACAAATACTTCTAAAATAAAAAGATGGAAAAATTACATCAACATTAATAACATAATTTAATTAAAAAGTAGCACGTCACCTTTAAAATTATCTTGAAAATACATATTTTTAAAAGCTTGACTTAATTGTCTGTTAACTACATACTATTCCTGTTATCAAAAGTACATTCTGTGTTTCAAATAACATGAAAAAGGAAATTCTTGTTCTCAGATTATTATTATTATTGTTTTCTTAGCAAACTATTTGCCCTCTACTATGCATTGGCTTGTCTTGTTTTTCTACTTTTCTCTGTTCCCACAGGTTTTCACTCACACACACACACACACACACACACACACACACAATCTCTGCTGATGATAGTGAGCCTTCTGGGCCTTCTAACTCTGTCCTTCAGCCATCAGCAAAGGCAAATGCTTTTCCCATGCTTTTCCCCATATCTCCTTGTCTTCTTTGCCCGGAACCCACATACTTAGTTACTTCCCATTGCTTTACTGATGAAACTATGCATTTTCTACCCCTTATGGTTTTCCTTTACCCCCAAGAGTCTCAACAATACTCAGGCTCCTAGCTCTAGCCTCTGCTGTTTCAGGCCAACCTCATCCTGTGGTGTATATGCTTATGTTTATTTCCATAAAATGCCGCCTTCTGTCCTTTGTCTATCCCACTTTTCTAGACTCAATTACTCTACCTTTTGCATAAAATTTTGTGTGAGAATACAAATCGTAGATGACTAGCCTCTGGGTTCCAAAACTCCTTATAATTAACACAAAGATTAACTCCTTTATTATTTATTGTTTTGTGTTATTGAGGCTGAAATTTCAAGATGAGAGTTGCTCTAACTATAGTCTTTGCTCCCACAGCAGTTTCCCATCATGACATGAGAGTTATACTGTGAGAATTCATACTGGAAAGAGTTAATGTAACCCAACGCTGGTCCGGCTGCCTGCCAGCTTCAAAAGCCAATTCTCAAGAGACAGGGCTGGTGTAAAGGATAGTGATTTATTTAGAGGCCGGCAACCTGAAAGATGGAGGACTCATGTCTCAAAGCCCATCTTCCCCATCCCAGTCCAGACAGAGGCATTTAAGATGATGGAGAAGGAAAACAGAACAAAGAGAGCAGGGGGAGGGGAATGCAAAGCTCTGCTTCTCCTGAGCAGGGGGAGAACTAGAAAGGGAAGAAGATGAGGAAGTGCAAATCTGCGGTGCTTCTCCTACTCCTTCCTCCCCTCCTGTAAGTGCTCTATCTCTCCAAACAGGAATTTATAGGTTTATTGTGGACACCTGTGGATCCTCACAGATGGAGCCAAGCAGCCCTTTCTCCTCCCAAACAGACTTCTCTAGGCTGTAAAATGGGCTAGATGAGGAATGAAAACACAGGACTTTATTTACATATTCTAAGGAAGCAGAGGGTTGGCTGTAGCCTTGAGAAAAAGCAGAATACACATCCTTTTATCACATAAATGAAATGTTAAGTCATGGCAACATTAACAGAAAGGTATTTGACCACACCTCTGTACTCTATCACGGTTTGGTGTACTGTTCTGGTTTGAATTTGCTACAAATTGTATAAGGAGAAATCGACCCTTATCTCTTGAAAGGTCAGCATTCGGCCAGCGTAGCGGCCCCTTGTAGCCACGAATCCTAAGTGGCAACTGCAAACTTGACTAAAGCGAACAATCACTTCTTGTAAATATTTTTAGCTTTCCCTTAATAAGTTTCACTTTTGCCTTCGTTTGGAGTTATGACTTTTAAGAAGTATGCATATTAGTTGGCAAAGTATAATTTTCAAAAAGATAAAAGCATAAGTCTGAAAAAATGAAATTGATGCATATCAGAGACTTTGTCTCCTTACTTTGAAATTGAAAGAACCAGTATGAGTTCAACTGATATTTTGTGTATATTACATATATAAAACTATGTGTATATAGTGTGTATATATATAGTATATATAGTGTCTATATGTACTGTATAAATATATATTCTCTACTGGGCACAATATGTAAGCAGTATTATATACCAAGAGCCATTTGCATTGCCATCAATTTTCTACAACCTAAGTTGTTTTATCCCTCAGAATATAAAATGCCTACTTAAAAAAATGAAAGATGAACATTCTTATTCAATTAGATAATCTCCAGCAGGATCTGCAATACAACACCTAATACTCCATTGCTGGAATACTAATTCTTCATCTTTACTCATTTTATGACAAGGTAAATTGAGAGTCTTCAGCTTTATTAATAGTTTCTGAGATATTCTTTGATTTTTTATTAAGCACCTATCAAGTTCTAGTACCAACAGGCACTGAAGTGCAAAAATTAATGACAGGAGAGAGAAGGAGAGAGGAGCCAAAGCTTTAGTCCATAAGCAACTCACAGTCAGATACAGTAGAATGAATATAAAAGAGGTTGCAAAGCAATAGGACAACTAGAAGATAAGGTGTAAGTATAAAGAATGCTGTTTAATTTTGCATTGGGTGGGTGTTAGAGAAATCTTAGAAATTTTTCAAATGTAATGAAACATTGCTTCTAAAACAGATTTATTGAAGTAAAAAAGCAATGAATCTATTTAAAAAAAATTAAGCATCATGTAACAGACATAGGGAGGAAACTAGAAAAGTTCATCCATGCTGGTGATGGTTTCAAGCACAGGGCCGCTAAGTTCTTTCCCATCAAAGGTGCTAGACGCCATTCTGAACCCTAAACTGGCATGAGAAATTCCCAGAAAGGCACCCTTTGCTGCACGCCCAGCTATCGGGGCTACTGAGAGTACCCTGGGGGTCCATTGAGTCCCTTTCCTGGGGGCAAGTTCAGGTCAATCTGAATTTCTACTGACCAAGATCTAAACATTCACTGGGTTAAAGGATTTCACAATTTTATGAGGGACAGCTTGTCTCTGATTCCCACACCTCCCAACTGCATCTCTGTAGGGGAAGCTGAACACGTATCATCTCCCTGGGGACCGTCACTGCTGATGTTTTTTATAATTTTATTGTTGCATAAATGAACTATGAAGAACATAACCTTTTTCTTACATACATGGTACAATACAAGACACAGGTGTGAATTATTATAGTATTGTGAGGGAAAAGCACAATTTGAAATCTTATTTCCAGGAGAAATTTCCAGGAGAAAGCTTATCATTGATAAAACATTAACCTTGGACACTGAGGAGAACCAGTGTTTACAAACTATGATCTGTTCTAAGGGGTTTAGCCTAGGGGAAGGATATGAGTTACATTGTAGCTTTTATTTTTTTCTAACAGATAATAGGATTGTTATGTGTTATAGAAAACCCTGAAGTTTCAGAAAAACTGCAAGGAGCAAACACAAATATGAAAGTCTATGCTTCAATATACAGCAAATAACTTTATTGATGAAACCTCTAGGGTTCCCTCAGGTTATGGTGTCCTGTGTCAAGTTTTCCTGCTTGGAAATGTGCCCATGTAAGGTCTCTGGCCTAGTCATCTTTTTTTGTTTGTTTGTTTTACCTTACAGGTCCTTTATCACAGAGCATGTATGTGAGACCCTTAAAGCCCTGGCACCATTTCTTTCTCTCCTTCCATGTCTTCACCATCATTGCTCTTCTTTCATTACTGCTTTCACAAAATTATTACCCTTGAACCTGAGTTTGCTGATCTTTGCGGACAAAAAGTAAAGGTTATGCTCATTTTAGTAGTTTGTCCTACTGTGTCTACAATTCTTAATAGGATTTTAATTATTTTATTTTACGTTTTAGTTTCAAGGAAAGCAGTCTTCAACATTTTATTCTTTCAGGGACCAGCACTTCCCCAGCCTGCCTTCTTTCAGTCAGGACAAAAGTAATAGCTGTAACTTTTGTGTTCTTTTGTTCTATGGAAACTTTATCTAAGCCTCTAATATTGTCTTTTTCTTCTGCAATTATTAATTTACATCATCGCAATCAATTGTCACTTTCTTCTTTTTCCAACTATGTCCTTTTAACATATTTGTTATTAACATAGAAAATTAAAACTAGAAGAGGATCATGGGAAAGAAGGAGGTTTGTATGCAAGAGCAAAGACTCAACCTGAGCTATCTTTGATGAAAAAATGTTAAGGACACAGTATTGGTGTACATAAGAAAGTTAAGGGAAAGCACTGTCGATCAGAACTTTAGATGAAAATAGACTCAAGGCCAACTCCCATTTCTATGTCCATCTATATTCTGCCCCTACTCTCTCTAACTGTGTACATTCTAAGGTTCCAAGGTATGACGACACAGGTGAGTGCTTTTTGCTCACAGCCTCTCATAAGGCTGCCATCAGACGGTGGCCAGGGCGAGGAGAGCCTTCTCCAGGTCTGCTTCTTCCATGTGTGAGGCAGTTGATGCTGGCTATCAGGTGTGATTTTACTGGAGGCTGCCGACTGGAACACTTAGAGAAGATTTCTCTCTATATTTTCTGTGCTTTGCCACACTAGTGACTGAATTCTAAGGATGGCCGTACTGAGCAGAAGCTGAGCAGAAAATGAATTGCTCTTTTAAGTCTGGCCTAAGAAGCCATGTATCATCACGCATCATCACCTGCACTGCCCGCCATTCACTACAAACAAGTAACTAAGTCAGTCGACATTTAAGGAAAGGGTAATTAGACTTGCAGGACAGTAAAACCGTGTGGAAATGTTTAAAAACCATGACTACCCTTTGTAGAAGCATCCTAGTTTTTGAGGAGGTTGTGGGTGAGGACTTAACAGAAAGTAGGAAAATGTTATGGAAAATCAAAGAAAAGTGGATATTTGTAAAGGAGAAAGCAAACCTGTCTCCTCTGGAAATGTTCAAAATGAAAAATACACCTAATGAACTAAATGATTTAGCTCAGGAAATTTTCAGCCTGACCGGAACACGTGGCCTGGGTGGAGTCTCACAGCCTGCCTGCTCACTCACTGCTTATGTGAAATGTGAGAGGAAAGAGACGACCGATGGAGGGACTGTGACCATGTGATCAGTGGTCTTATGTAGCGGAGAATCTCAGACTTCCCAGAAGATAAACAGTGTTAAAATTAAGCCATGGGTTCTAAGAAAAGATCAAATACAGGGCATTGCAAGGAAATTATTGTCTAAATATAAAACACATGATAAGAATACATAACCCCTTTTTAAGTAATGTCTGTGTCAGTACCTCAGACAGAAGGCCCAATGAAGAATATAATGGGTCATTTCGGGGGTCCTTATAATCAAATGAACATGTTTTTAAAAAATTTTACAATATTCTATTAGTTTCAGTGTACAGCCTAGTGATTAACCATTTTATAACTTACTGAATTATCACCCGATAAATCTAGTACCCATGTGACACCATACATAGTTATTACATACTATTAACTATATTCTCTACGCTGCACATTATATCCCCGATGACTGTTCTCTAAGAACCAATTGGTACTTCTTAATACTGCAAACTTTTTCACTCATTCTCCATCTCCCGCCACTGTAAGAACACTCTTTACCATTTCTTGCAATACTGGTTTAGTGGTGAAAAAAAAAGAACAACAATGAAAACAAAAACTAAGCAAACAACTAGAACAGGAACACAATCAGAGAAATGGAGATCACATAGAGGGTTTTCAGTGGGGAGGGAGAGGGGAGGAATAGGGGGAGAAAGGTACAGGGAGTGAGAAGCATAATTGATAGGCATTAAATAGATGGGGTGAGGTTAAGAATGGTATGAAACAGAATTCAAAGAACTTATATGTATAACCCATGGACATGAAGGTGGGGGAATGTTGGAGGGTTGGGGGATACAGGGTGGAGGGGGGATAAAGGGGGAAGAATTGGGAAAACTGTAATAGCATCATCAATAAAATATACTTTAAAAAAGAGGAAGAGAGAGGGAGGGTGGAGGTGGGGGAGGGAGGTGGGTTAGGCTGGGGTGGGGTGGAGGGATGGGGAGAAAAGGCAGACAACTGTAATTTAATAACAATAAAAAGTTAAAAAAAAAAAGGAAGTGCATGGAACTCCAGAATTCTCTGTCTCCCTCACCCACAATACCTGATGTTTTTTACAGCCAGAAGTTATGGGGACTTGTCTTTCTGGCACTGGAACTCTGGGCTGAGGGGCCTGGTGTGGGAGGGCCCTTGCTCCTCAGGGGGCATCTCTGTCTCTGAGATAGCCCTCCTGATTTTTAACCACTACATCTGCGTGTGGGGCCAGCCCATTCCCTGTCTCTGATCTAATAGTCTAGATGTGATTTCTTCTTTACGTCTTTAGTTGTAGGATTTCTGGCTAGCCAAATTTCAGGTTGCTCTGAATGATGGTTTTTCAGTGGTTCAGTTATAATCTTGATGTGGTTCTAGCAGAATTTGAGTTCTGTGTTTACTTGCACTACCATCTTGACGGGTCATCTAGGCCTCTCCTCAAATGAAAGGGCTTTAAGGAGCTATGGGCATTGTCTCCACAGTCTTATCAAAGACCTAGGTACAGAGACGTTATCTTGAAGAGATTTGTAGGTTTGGCTTTTGAGAATAAAGTGAACCACAGAATTATTCACAGGGCACCCATGAAATTCTAAGGGAATTATAGTCATGAAACATGGTGAACTTGAAATTAAGACACAAAGACAGTAGAAAATGAAAATAGGCTTTTGGATCCCCCAAAAGCCCACTGAAGAATAGGTCATCTGATGTATTCTCTGGATGAAATGATAGGGTTTTGAAGAAGCTTCCTGGAGTCAAGGAACATCTCACACTTGTTTGGATGGACTTAAGAAATAGCATAGATCAGCGATTCTGTGACTCCCATTCTCCGCTTAGTGAATAATAATGTTTCAGTAGTTACCCCATACCTGTCCTGTGATTGCGTGTTGAGAGTGGGTGACGGCGTGTCTCTACATCTTAGGTTATACTTCAGTGGCTGTATGTAAATAAGCGCATTGAGTAAGAAGCCTATCCATCTAAATCTGATATAGAGAATGAGACTGAATTTTTTGGTGGTTATGAGATAAGACTTTTGGCAAACTTGGAAGAGAGTGAATGTATTTTGTATGCACGAGGATTATGAATAATTTATGACCAGACACCAGCACCTGATGTTGAAAAGATTCATCTTTTCTTTATTAAATTACCGTGGCATTTTTGTCAGAAATCAATTGTCTCCATACGTGTGGGTGTCTATCTCGATACTCTATTCTGTTGCACTGATCTTTACGCCCCTGCTTTCACCATTCTACACGCTCCTGACTAATGTCACCTGGCAATCAAAGATTGACTCTTCTCTTTCCCATTGTGTTTGGTATAGATCGTTTGTACTTTTCATGTGAATTATAGAGTCAGCTTGTCGAATTTTACAAAAAGAAAGCTCACTGGGCTTGTGAGTGGGATGCTTTACATCTATAGCACAATTTAGGGGTTTTTAAAATCTCCCCAAATATTAAGTCTTCCAGTTCATGAACCTATACATTTTTCCATTTATTTTAATCATTTGGATTTCTTTCATCACTGTTTTGTATTTTTTAGCATACAGTTGTATACATCTTTTGTGATATTTAGGGCTATTTCATGTTTTTTGTGTCATTAAAAATCTTGTTTATTATATTTCAATTTCTAGTTTTTCACTGCTATTACATAGAAATATAATTTATTTTTATATTAACCTTGTTTATGTTGACCTCATTAAGCTTACTTAATATTTCTAACCACTATTTTTATAGATTCTTTAGGTTTCTCTATAGACAATACAGTGTCTGTGAATCAGAATAGTTTTAGATCTTCCTTTCTAAACATATGCTGCTCATTTCTTTCTCTTGCCTTATTGCACAGGCTCTAATTTCTCCAGTACAATGTTGAATAGGAGCGGTGAGATTGGATGTCATTTCCTTTATCAGTGATTTAGGGGAGAGACTTTTACTATTATATATAATGTTAGCTGTAGAGGTTTTTATAGATCTTTGTCAGGTTGAGGGGTTTTGCACTTACTGAAAGAGAGACCCTCAGCCAAGAGTCATCTCATCGGTACAGGGAAGGTGCTCTTATCACTGAAAAGATCCCAACAGTTTTAGGAGCTGTGTGCCAGAGTCAAAAGCCAAACATATGTATATTTTTTACTTTACCACAGGTATGGGTAAAAATTGTGGTAGAGTGGTTTATCATGCATAATAATAACTAGGAAAAATATTTTTATTACATCATCATGTCATAAATGAAGAAAAGTTAAAATAATATGCTTGTTTATTTTTTTAAATTGAACTATTTTGGAGTCAATAAAAAAACCTAGTGTTTTCTAAAACAGAGCTGACTCAACTCACCCAATATCTGTTAAATTTTTTACTCATGTATATGGAATAGGCAAACTTCCAAAAATTATTATAGAGTGGTATTTTAAAACATATATGACTTTAGATTGCTTAATTTAACTTAGTTTTGCTAGTGTGAGTCTTTTGGAAGAATACATTCTTCAGCTTCTCCCCACCCAATTTATATATAATTAATATAATATTTACTATTAATAATAAAAAGTTACTAGTACTAAAATAATTTACATTCCATATTGCTGTAAAATATTTCAGTTAATAAGTGGTGATACTGAGTTTCGCATATTGATTGTGATATTTTAAAGCTGTGAATGCTAGATTCATAATAATATTCTGATGTGTTGTTGGGTTTTTTTTTCCCTTGGAACTATGGAAAGGTGAAATGCCTGGGGTAATTTAAGACTGGATTGTCCTACCTTGAGACTTGTTGAAGGCAAAACATCAGTTTTCATGGACATTATCTCATTCTTCCACCACTTGGGTAAAGAACCAAGAAAACAGACAAAGTAATTTCTAAAGAGGCATGTGAGACATTCCTGCTTTTGTCTACTATTTCAGAGGATTGAGAAGGAAATGAACAAAAAAGATCTTTACAAATGTCTGGTAATAATATATCTTTGGAAGCACGGCACTGAAATATTAATAGCTGTTAAAAGGAGAACATATATTTGGGAGCAGTTCACATTGCAAATTTTTCATTGTTTTGCATAAGCTGTAAGTCTTCTTCAAAGAAATTGATTTGATCACATTACCAAGAATAATCTGGGAATGTTCAAAAATAGAAGATATAGAATATATTTTAATAAAACATAATTATGGTCAGGATTAGTGGTCTGGAAGAAATATCACAGATATTCATAAGGACCTAGAATGCCTAATTTGCCTGAAATGAAAAAGAAAGAGACTTATAAATGTGATCATAGATGTTATGTTCACTCCTTGGATAAAATATGGACCCCCATCCACAATTCCTAGGATGCCAAGACTGATGATATCACACAAACACCAAAAGGCAATGAAGAGATTGATTACTAACATAATGAACCTTTGAGTTAAGCAGGAGAGACTCCCAAACACGTATAAGCATGTCTTGAAGTAGTGAAGAGGGGTAGTTTGGGTTTTTATCGGGGTTAGAAGTTATAGACACAATGCAGTTTCCCTTACAAAGATCAGGAATCATGAGGCTGAACTTCCTGTCAGTGCCTCAAGGCTTCCTTATGGGTTTGCCCAGATGAGTAGTATTTAGACATACTTTTCTCGCCATAATATGCATTATCTTCTAATATACTATTTACTTACTTTTAAAAATTAAAGGTGTTGTTTATCCTCAGTCTTTCCACAATAAACATTCAAGGAAGTCTGTTGGGCTCACTCATGTTCTTGTACTTTCTATACCAATGTTTCCAAATACTAAAAGCAGATCCTGGCACCTTATTGGCACTCAGTGAATATTTGTTGCATGAATAAGGAGTCCGTCAGTAACAGAAAGAGACACAGATTGATCCAGGCAGAAATAGACACATTTCTGGTTTCCAACCACACAGAAGTTCCTCTTAGGTGTGTGTAAAAGCCAGGGACTCTTACACCCATGCTTGTCCTTGATATTGTCGCTACCTAAAATACCCCAGGTGAATCCTCGTTTCCCATGATCAATGGTGTACTGTTTAGCAAAAACACAGGAGAACTTCTTACACAATGAAATGAAGCATCTATATAAAATTGACTTCAAAATAATTTGGACCTCACTTAATTTATGATGAACTTATATAGCTATAATAGAGGAATATTCATGAAAGAGACTTGATCATTACATGTATTCATTGATATTCATCAATTTTAACCAAATTTCAAAATAAATATGCATAAGGAGAGCCAGTTGCAAGATTCTTTATCAATCATTCTTTGAGTAAACTTAGCAGTTAGGAAAGCAAACTCAGGGGAGGTTGTCTGTGGTGTTCTCTTTGAAGCCTGAGTTAAAATATGAAATTAAAATGAACCAAATTAATAAAAACTGCCTTAAATATTCAGTGCATATATTATATTTATACTCTTCTGTCTGTGTGTTATTATATAAGGTAATATTAGGTTTATACAGTCAAATGTATTTTTTGCTTGTTAATTAAATGACCTTGAATATTTAGCTCTTACTCACAAATAGATTTTTTCTTTCTCCTGAATAACTTCACATTCCAGTGTTTATCATTTACAAGTATGATTTCAAGGTAGTTCTTACTTTTAATCTTAATTATTCAAAAAGGCTTTGTTGACTATAATTTGTCATATCAAATTAAAAACATTTAATATTCTAGAAAAGGTCTTTTGAAATCTCTGAATTCTCCGGAAAATACAACTCCTAAATTTCTTATGTTGTAGTACATATTTTTTTCATTTCTCAATGATAAGTTTTAATCCCCACAATTCTGCTCATCGTGAATACGCAGATGACCCACATGGAAATAAAGAGATCGAGTGCTTTCCTTCAGGGGGTGCATTAGACCCTTCAGGCCACTTGAGTCCAGCAATAAATTGCTGCTCCAGTACATTAAGTGGAACTCCAATAACCTAAAATCGTTAATGCACTTAATAATTTGGCATTTACAATTGCCAATGATGGTAATTCATTTGCTTTCAGATATGCATAGTAATAATTATGAAAGAATTTGTGCCCCCAGAATTACATGGTTAGCCATTAGAATTGTATAAGCTCTCTTAAACTTTTAATAAACTACTTTGCCTTCCAATATTAAACAATGGGAATTTAAGATGTTGCCAAAGATCTTGTTTCTTTTCAAAATGCAAAGTTCATTCTTCCCTGCACTAAGAGAAACCACATACGTATACTCTAGTATTTCATTGTGTTGTTTTTATTTTCTTCTCATATATTCTTTTTAAATTTCATTTATTTACTTACTTTTAGAGGGGAAGGGAGGGAGAAAGAGAGGGAGAGAAAGATCAATGTGTGGTTGCCTCTCATGCACCCCTCACTGGGGACCTTGCCCGAGACCCAGGCATGTGCCCTGACCGGGAATCGAACCACTGGGTTCGCAGGCCAGCGCTCAGTCCACTGAGCCACACCAGCCAGGGCTATTTTCTTCTCATATTAAAAAACATTTACCACTTTAAAAACCTCACATAGTCTCTTGGAGCTTTGACCTAGTAAAATGTTTAACAATTTTGGCAAGGTGTTAAGTTATTATTCAATTGAAAATATCAAAGTAGGTATGAATTTTTTAATAGAAAAGGGATAGTTAGTTTCTTTCCTAAATTAAAGGCATCATCCAGTAGTGTTCATTTCCCATGTTGAGCTAAATGAGTACTCTGTTATCATAGGCAACGACTGGTGCCAAGTAATTAGTTTTAGACAATAGACTGTCTTTATGGCTCATTTAAAGCCTCGCATTATCTTTTAATGCAAGGTGACTCACCTTCGTCACTGTAGCAATCAGAGAAGAAGCTTCTTTAAGATACGTACTTTCCCAAGTGTACACAAGTGTTACACATGATTCAATTTACCCTCTGTGTTCTACTTCTAAAAGCTCAGCAGATCTCAGCATGTGTTTTCATTCATCCTAATTTCCTGGTAATCACTTCTTAATTAGTCAGGGAAAGGTAAACCAGGCTCCATAATCCTGAGGGGAATTGATCTACGAGCTGTGTTTAATCATGGTTTAGAATTGCTTGGAAATCGTTATCATCCTTAGATGTGGTGTCCATTTATCATACTGTTGTCATTAAGAGTAACCTATATGGGTCATGAGTCAGCTTTTAAGGCTAACAATAAAATCACTTAACTTATGCTATGTCTGTTAATTTTTGCAGTGTTCTGTAAAGAGTTTCATCTCAGTCCGGTATAAAGATGTGATGGTTTTATCTCTAATTGTTTATCACTTTGTTCTGTTATGACAATTTTGCTGGGCATCAAGATTACTTTTGATGTGTCAGTCTAATTTCACAAATTCTTACTCACCTTGGGTTATTAGAACAGATTCAGTTACTGAAATTCTATCCTACACCTTATAGAACAGATTTGTGGCTGACCTAATGCTCTTTTTTAGAGTCACATTTAGTTATTGTTATAAGGAACAAAGGTGCTACTACTGAACATTCTTGTACAGTCTTTGTGCACATGCTCTCATTATTCTTTTTTAAGCATTTGTTTCCTCTATATCCTCCTTTACTTCCCCCTACCCTCTTCCCCCCAATAATCACCACATTGTAGTCCAAGTCCAGGAGTTTTTTCTCTTTTATTTTTCTTTTTTGCTCAATCCCTCCACCACCATCCTACCTAGCCCCCTAATCCCACACTCCTGACAGCTCTCAGCCTGCTCTGTATCTATGACCCTGTCTCCATTTTACTTGTTAGTTCATTTTGTTCATTAGATTCTACATACAAGTGAAATCATATGGTATTTGTCTTTCTCTGACTGGCTTATTTCACTTAGCATAATGTTCTGCAGGTCCATCCATGCCATTCAAAAGGGTAAGATTTCCTTCTTTTTTTTTTTTTTTTTTTTACAGCCAAGTAGTATTCCATTTTGTAAATGTACCACAGCTTTTTTATGCAACACAGCTTTTGATGGACAGTTGGGCTGCTTCCACTTCTTGGCTATTGTAGATAACACTGCAATGAACATATAGGTGCATATATTCTTTCAAATTAATGTTTCAGGTTTCCTTGGATAAACTCCCAGAAGAGGAATTGCTGGGTTGTAAGGCAGTTCCATTTTTAATTTTTTGAGGTAGCTCCATACTGCTTTCCACAGTGGCATACCTACCTACATTCCCACCAACAGTACATGAAGGTTCCCTTTTCTCTACGTCCTCGTCAGCGCTTGCTGTTTGTTGTTTTGTTGATGATGGCCATTCTGACAGGTGTGGGGTGACATCTCATTGTGGTTTTAATTTGCATTTTCTGATGACTAGTGCTGTTAAACAACTTTTCACACATCTACTGGCCATCTGTAAGTCATCTTTGGTGAAGTGTCTATTCGGGTCCTTTGCCCATTTTTTCATTGGATTGTATGGGAGTTTTTGGTATTAAGTTTTGTAAGTTCTTTTTTTTTTAATTTATTTTTTATTGTTATCCAATTACAGTTGTATGCCTTTTCTCCCCTTCCCTCCCCCCACCCCGGTTGAACCCACCTCCCTCCCCCCCACCATCCCCCCAATTTTGTCCATGTGTCCTTTATAATAGTTCCTGCCAATCCCCTCTTCCCACTGTCTCCACCTCACTCCCCCCTGGCCACTGCTAGACAGTTCCCCCCCTCAATGTCTCTGGTGGTATTTTGTTTGCTTTTTTCTTTTGTAAGTTCTTTATAAATTTTGAATATTAACTCCTTATCAAATCTATCATTGGCATATATGTCCTTTTACTCGGTGGGATGTCTTTTTATTTTGTTGATGATTTCCTTTGCTGTGCAAAATCTTTAGTTTGATATAGTCTCATTTGCTTATTTTTCCTTTCCTTTCCTTAAGTCTAGCATATACCTCTTTAATCCATTGAGTTTATTCTCATGTATGGTGTAAAAGGTGATACAGCTTCATTTTTTACATTTATCTGTCCAGTTTACCCAACACCATTTATTGAATACACTGCCTTTACCCCACTGTATGTTTCTAGCTCCTTTGTGACTTAATTTTTTCCCCCGCATTGCAGGCTCAGTGAGGTCCCAGCAGTGCACACTGACAGGCGGGCACACTGGGTCTGCTTCTTTTAACTTTCTCTTTCATTTCTCTTTACTCCCAGGTGTTGAGACAAGAGAAGAAAGATGGAAAGGAGACTCTTTGATTTTGAATGTCCATGCTAATTTAGCTGATTCCTTCATTTATAACACGGGCAGCCACACATTGGAGGTAGAGAGATTGTGGTCCTTTTAATAGTAGTCCTCATTTCTCATCTAGTACAGAATCAATAAGAAGAAAGGCAAATGCTTACTGAGAAGATACCCAATTATAAACAGAATCCCACAGGGGATTTCTTCTGGCTGGGCTACATCTTCTGACCATCGCCCATCTTTATTGCATTCCTCTGTGTGTTCCCTCTTTCTCCATTTTACAGGAGGCTCTAGAAATCTCAAGTACTTTTTATGTCCCAAATCTAGGGACATCGAAACAGCACAGATCTGTATTCCCTACCTCTCAAGAACCTAATTAGAAAGACAGCCCTCAGTCACACTCAGTCTCTTAGTGTGAAGTCATCGTGGCTGAGATCATACCACAAAGTCCTGCAGGCAAGTGTTCCTTGCTTGTCTCTTTTTAAAGTACTCTGGGCGGTATCTTCAGGTGAGATGTTCTCAAACTGTTATATGCACAAGATTCACTAGGGGAGTCTGTTAAATGCAGATCCCTAGGTTCTATTTCCCTGAATTTCTGACTCATTCAGTATGGAGTTTCAAAATACATATTTTATTGAGCATTCCATGTGACTTTGATGAAGGTAGTCTTTGAATCATACTTTAAGAGATGATTAAATGAGGAAATCAATAATAAAATGTGGTTTCTGCCCTTGGGTTTATAAAACATTACGTGAAAAGAGTATGTACTAAATAATTTTATAATTTGGGAACTATGTCAAACCAATTTTTCAGTTAATCATATTTTATTCATTTACTTCAAGTCATATTTGGAGAAAGAAAGATATAAATACAGAAAATCAATGGATCTCATTAGTTACTCAAGAATAACTTATTAATCATCAGTCCATATTCAATTTTTGAACCAGAATACTAAAAGCAGAATTATGGCTTAACAGGCAGGTGTTAGCAGCACATCACGTACATTATCATGACCTTCCCAGAATTTAACACAAAGCACAGCATTATTTGTCAAGTGATTACAAAAATGAGCACTTCTCTCAGCCAGGTCTTTGGCTGGAAGAAGTTGAAATTCTCTGAAGGCACCCCAGTTAAATGATCAATCATTGTAAGGCTGTGAGCTGGAGTGAGGGTGATAAAGGCCCTATGGGAGCAGAGACTGCCCCAAAGCCAGGCTTCCTGAGCAAAGGGTGTGTCTCCAGGCGAGCTCAGCCTTATCTGCAGAGCTCCCATCTGTATGATTCAATGCCTGTCCTTATGTCTTCTCTGCTGCTCCCCTCCCCTCCCCTCCCCTCCCATCCCCTCCCCTCCTCTTCCCTTCCCTTCCCTTCTCTTGGACACTATAAACTACTCATTCTTTTCCTTTGCTCTCAATATTTTTCTCAACTTCATAGCTTTTTCTTAAACATTTTTTAGGGGAGCTGCTTTACAGTGTACATTCCTCTTTAATAGGGAACAACTAACTCTAAACTCAGCTCTATATCAAACTGATATTTGGAAGAAGGACTCTAGGAACCCTGATTCAGATTTCTTGGGCTTTCCTCAAGTGAACATTCTTGCCAATTGACCCTTTATTTGTACTTCAATTTTATTCAGTGACCAATTAATTGATAAGCAGTATGTTCCTGATACTGTTTAATTTGGGGGACAGATTTGAAAAAAGAGTCCACAAACAACAGGAAAGAAAGATGTCTAAAGAGATACTTATAACAATTGGGGTAGACATACATTCTATGGTGGGATCAATAAGGAAGATGAAAATAACTCAGCTGAAAAGATGTATCGTGGAGGAGTAAAGCATAAATTGGTTTTTACAGAATGGTTACATTTGGGGTTGCTAGCTTGGATTTCAGTCCCTGCAAGAGTATCAGCCTCCCCGTGCCCATTCTTCTAGGAGGCTGTATGGAATTCAAGGGCTTCTTTCTCTCACTGTAGTAAGCCACAGCATGCCCAGCATTTGCCAAGATTCAAATACATAAAAATCAACATTGAATAGAAAAGACAAAATAACAAACTATGCCACAGAGGGATGAGAGAACATGTCCAAGTGGATATAAAATTAAAAAAGGAATTTTAGTGGGTAACAGTTAGTGAAAAACAGCTTCTTAAAAAACTAACAATTGGGACAAATGAAGTAAAAGTATGGGTGAGGTCATTGTGTGCAGAAAGAAGGGAAGATATCTTGGAAAGGAAACATCATGAGCGAAATTACATACAGGGTGGGGCAAAGTAGATTTACAATAATAAATAATAACAGAATATATGTAAAAGTGGACTATAGAGTGATTACATTTAGAAGACAATGTATACTTATCGAGATATATGTATATATAATCAATAGAGTTAAAATTATGACTCTTTTCTCTCACATTACTGTGTGTCTTAGAGAGAGAGAGAGTAGGGAGAGAGGGAGAGAAGGTAGTGGGAGAGACAAGATGAAAAAAACATTGTGAAGGCTAAAACAAGATCTAATTTATATTTTAAGATTTTAGTAAAAACTTCATATGATAGCTTTTAAACCACAGTTTACATTGTAAATTTTAATCCAATACTATTTCTTCTGATTTCTTCTGTATGATAAAAATTGGCCTCACGAGGTAAAGGGTCTCAGAGAGAGTTGAAACTTTCCATATTTTAGAGGGCACAGGTAGAAGCCCCTTTTTACCTATCGAAGAAAAACAGAGTAGTTTTACCTGACTTCTAGTTTTACCCAGGTGGGCGTCTTTTGACTATCACTAGACAAAAGATAAATTAAGAAATGCAAAGTCTTCCGAAGTTCACTGCCATTCCTCGTGATGAACACTATACATTCGGACCACTGTTTTTCCAGAATTGTTAGGTTTTATCTACTTTTGCGAATCAAAATTTGGTAAAATTAAAGTCAATAAAAGTGATCAGGAAGATGCACAAGAAGGAATTTGAGCTGCTTTTCCAGGTTACAAGGTTGTGGAAAAGAATGATGGGGAGTGGAGAGATTGTGTGTTGTTAAGTTCCTTTACTCCAGTCACAGCCTTTAAAGGTTAGAATGCTTGCTGGTGATGATGAGTGGTTGCTACTGTCTTCTTTTTGCATATACCTCATCACACACTAGTGCCAAAAATGAAATCAAACACAAGTAGGCAAAGGAAAATACATATTAATATTACATCAATGTCAAACCAGTTCGTGGGCTCGGGGTTCATTTCTGATTTATACAAATAAAAAAAAGTATATGAGATTAATTCAATATATACTATCCTGTGTTTTTGTGTTTTTTAAAAAATTAAAGTATCATTGGCATATAACATGGTATTAGTTTCAGGTGTACAACATAGTGATTAAGTATTTGCATCCATGAACCTATTCGCTCAGAGATGATTGCACATCAATGTAGTAATTACATAGATATCAAAAACTGATGAAATCTGAAATAATTATTTCAAAATCTTAAAATCAAAAGAAGAGAAAAATTCAAAGCAAATTACAATTTGAAATAGAGTTTTGATTTATGGAGCTTGCGACCGACACGCCCAAACCTATGAAATTTTTTTCCTACGTCTAGAGAAACTCTACTTTTCAATCATCCAAACTGTAGTAGGTCACGGAACTTTGGGGAAAACGATTTGAAGATAAGAGACTGAGAACCAAGATGGTGGCATAGGTAGACACACTGCGCCTCCTCGCACAACCAGAACTGACAGAGAATCAAACGGCAAGGAAGTCCGACACCAAGGAAATAAAAAATAAACATTCATCCAGACTGGTAGGAGGGGCGGAGACAGGCACCGGGGCAGAGAGGACTCGTGTGGCCGTGGCGGGACCGAGACTGGTGGAGTGTGGGACGAACAGGGCAGGCAGTGTGACCACTGGCAGCCCCTGTGATCCCACATTCGCGCACAGAAAAACCGAGAGGGCCAGACTCAGAGTGGCGGAGAACGGGGCAGGCAGAGTGGCAGGTAGCACCCCGCGACCCCACATTCACGCACAGATAAACCAGACAAACGGCGGGGAGTGAAGCAGACCGTCCAACCCAGGGCTCCAGCTCAGGGAAATAAAGCCTCAAACCTCTGATTGAAAACGCCCGTGGGGGTTGGGGCGGCAGCAGGAGAGACTCCCAGCCTCACAGGAGAGGTGGTTGGAGAGACCCACAGGGGCCTAGAGTGTGCACAAGCTCACCCACTCAGGAACCAGCACCAGAAGGGCCCAGTTTGATTGTGGGTATCGGAGTGAAAGATTGAAATCCAGAGGAGAGTGAGGCGGGTGCCATTGCTCCCTCTCAGCCCCTCCCCCACGTACAGCTCACAGCGCAGCTACCAGCATTACCCCGCCTCTGGGAACACCTAAGGCTCCACCCCCTTAAAGTAACAGACGCACGAAGACAAAAAAAAAAAAAAAGACCCAAATGACAGAACATTTCAAAGCTCCAGAAAAAATACAACTAAGAGAGGAAGAGATAGCCAACCTATCAGATGCACAGTTCAAAACACTGGTTATTAAGACGCTCACAGAATTGGCTGAATTTGTTCGAAAACTAGATGAAAAAATGAAGCCTATGCTAAGAGAAACAAAGGAAAATGTACAGGGAACCAATAGTGATGCAAAGGAAACTGGGACTCAAATCAACGGTGTGGACCAGAAAGAAGAAAGAAACATCCGACCAGAAAAGAATGAAGAAACAAGAACTCAGAAAAATGAGGAGAGGCTTAGGAACCTCCAGGACATCTCAAAACGTTCCAACATCCGAATTATAGGGGTGACAGAAGGAGAAGAGGAAGAACAAAAAATTGAAAACTTATTTGAACAAATAATGAAGGAGAACTTCCCCAGTCTGGCAAAGGAAAGAGACTTCCAGGAAGTCCAGGAAGCTCAGAGAGTCCCAAAGAAGCTGGACCCAAGGAGGAACACACCAAGGCACATCATAATTACATTACCCAAGATTAAACACAAGGACCTACATCCAAGATTACTGCATCCAGCAAAGCTATCATTTAGAATGGAAGGGCAGATAAAGTGCTTCTCAGATAAGGTCAAGTTAAAGAAGTTCATCATCACCAAGCCCTTATCATATGAAATGTTAAAGGGAGTTACCTAAGAAAAAGAAGATCAAAAATAGGAACAGTAAAAATGACAGCAAACTCACAGTTATTAACGACCACACCTAAAACAAAAACAAGAGCAAACTAGGCAAACAACTAGAACAGGAACAGAACCATAGAGATGGAGATCACATGGAGGGTTGTCAATAGGGGAGTGGGAGGGGGAGAGGGGGGGAAAGGTACAGAGAATAAGTAGCATAGATGATAGGTGGAAAATAGACAGGGGGAGGGTAAGAATAGCGTAGGAAATGTAGAAGCCAAAGAACTTATAAATATGACCCATGGACATGAACTATAGGGGGGGAATGTGGGAGGGAGGGGGTGGGCAGGATGGAGTGGAGTGTGGGGGGGAAATGGGACAACTGTAATAGCATAATCAATAAATATATTAAAAAAACATTTTTAAAAAGAAGGTAAGAGACTTAATTTTGTACCTTTGCTCATCCACTTTCTAGTTCCACCACATTAGTTTATTTAGCTTCAGATCGTTACCTGGGATATCAACTACCACCACCACAGTAGGCAACAGACACTGAGTGCTTTCTACGTGAGTGCATGGTTCTGCAAATTCTACATGTTTTGATTAATTTAATTCTCATATTAGTCTGTGAGGTAGATACTATTATTATCCCCATTTTGGAGAAGGGGAAATTGAGGCATATCAGAAAGTAAATAGGTAGGATCAGACAGCTAGTAAATTGTGGAGCTGAGATTCATACCCAGGCTTTTTGACCTTATTTAACATAATGTTTTAATTTTAAATTGGGCATATAAGTAATATTTAATTCATAGTGTTATCCCACATATTAAATAAGGTAAGGTATGTAAAATACTAATTACCTACAAAATGTTTCCTAAATATTCATCATTTATTAAAGATATTTGTTAAATTACACTCTATGCCAAACATTATCCTGAATGAGATCTCATTTTAACCATGATTACTATATTTCACTATATGAGCAAAAATTAACATGTTTGCATAAAAATTATAAAAAAATCATTACACACTTGCATGTATATTCCATTTCCACCCATATGCAAAATGGCAATATGTGCCCTGCTCATTATCGGACAGTTTATAATGTTATTAGACACCCAGCTTTGACCTGGCATGCATTATATAGCTAAGGTAACCAGCTGGCTGTATTTTCAAGTAACCAACACAGATTTATCAAGATCCAAACTTTCTAAATGCAAGCTAATGTTTTAAACATTAAATATAATGTTTGAAAGTACTTATCATAAGTAGGCAGTAATTTGAATTTTGTCTTGCTTATCTTCTTTCTAAATGTATTTGACACATTGGAAATTTTATATGGCTTAAATGTATCTTTCAATTTTCTATGGCAAAAATGTGACAGCTTATCTGAAAATGGTCGATTTTATCCACCTTCTAAAACAAAATGTGATGCACAGCAGGGAGAGGATAAGTACAGTAACACAGGTGCACACATGCCCTTTAATGTGAAATATTTATATTTGAAATATCGTTTGCTATCAAGACTTTATATTTTAGAATTCTATTTATGAAAAATAAATTTTTGTTTTATTTAATCATTTGAGAACTATTTAATGTCTAATCAGTTCAAGACATGTTCAATTCTTGGTTTTCATTTTTTCTGCTCCCCCCCCTTTATGGGGAAAAGAGAAAAGATAAATTGTCAAGTAATTTTCATTGGTAATTTTATAGAGAATAGATGATTTTTTTCTCTTTATTGTTTTATCGTGGATCATAACCAATTTATTTTCTAAATCATTCTCAGACCTATAATGGGCAAATGATACTGCAACGCTCTAAAATTCCAACACTTTCTTCTTCCCTGCTTTATTTTATATTTTTGTACCACTGGTAACGGTTTAACATATAATGTAGTTGAGTTACTTTTTTGTTGTTGGTTTATTGTTGCCTGTGGGGCAGTGACGATGGTTGCATTTTTACTTCTACTAGAAGACTATAAGACAAGAGACTAGATATTTTTGTCTCTGTTTTGATGTTTTTAGTACATAGGACAGTGACTGGCTCATAGAAGTTCCTTATTTTTGTTGTGGTTGTTACATCAATAGATGGGTAGATGAATAGATGCATTCATGCATCCATCACGTTAAAAGAAACTTCTTACATTATTTGTTAAGAGAAACATTTTATTAGAACTTATGAACTGATTAAATGAAAATTATACAACTTTGACTATACTGTCACAATGAAAGCTGCTACTTCACATAGTTCACATAGTTATTAAATTGGTATTCAATTTCTACAGTTTGAGGACAAAATAGTTGAAACAAAGCATAGGTTGTATTCTGAATCTAATTATTTATTTTATTAACCAATCAATTAACTTTAATTTGGAATGTCACCGAGGTATAAGAAGGGAGCCATGGAAAGAATGGGTGCAGGAAACAAGTCAGAGGAGGGAGGGAGACAGGTGAAGGTAGAGGGAAGTGCCTTCAGAGATGTAAATGGGGGAAAGGTTCTGGCCTGCTCTGTGGAGGGGTGGTGACTGGCACAGAGAGACAGAGAGAGAGACAGAGCCCTGGAAAGGGGAAAAGCTGTGAGCCTGCTCCATACAGAGAGCCACATGATTCCAGTTATTTTATTTCTAGGTAATTCTTTCTTTACACTTGCACCTCAATTCTGAAAGGTTTCCTTGTACAGCTAATCAGATGGATGTTACTTTACTTAAGAAAAATCAGGCTTGTCATAGCTTCCTTAGAATGGACATATTTAACCAGATAGTCTCTCAGTACAGTTTTTTTCTTAATTGAAGGCACAGCATCATAGTGTTCATTAAGCTTCTGGTAATTATATTCCTTTTGTAATTAAATTTAAGTTCCAGTTTGAGCTAACTTCACAAAAAGATAGCTTGCTTAGGTTATAGCTTAAGCATTGTTAATATACTTACTTACGACTTTTATTTAAAAGTTTATAAACTATCAGTGTGGAGAGAAGAGAGGGCTCTTTGAGTGACTGAGCCCCACAGTCTCGCAGCACTGTTCCTTCACAGGTACAGCCTTCCTTCCACTTGTCATCACCCCATTCTGTCTAGCACAGCTGCTTCGCACTATCCAGGGGGCTGCGTTAATCAGCAAGCTCCTTTGAGCTTTTCTAAGAATTGTCTGTCTACTTTCAATGTGATCCCTGTAAGTTTTGCAATGACGAACAATGGTGCTATCCACATGCAGAAATACGAGGTGGGTGGAACATATTTCAGATATTTACTGAGAATTAAAGAGAGCTATCGAAAGCATGTATATAAATCTTTTACTCAAAGTTCAGTCAGTGTCTTTTACCACTCAGTAGATTGAGACTAGATTACCTTCAAAATAAAAAAGCACATGTCCAATTAAATTGATGATATGAACTTGAGAAGAGGCAGCGTCAGCCACAGTGTGCACATTGCATTCCTAGTGCTTAGCCCATGCGGTCTCATAAAGAATGTTACCTAGATGTGTTAAATTGATGCATGCTTGAAGGATAAACCCACAAGTAAGAGGGAAGCATAAGGACAGTTATAAACTCAATAGCCTAAAGTGTAAAGCTTACACTCTGGCTAATAAAAGCTATCCATCTTTTCCCCCCTCAAACAAATCACAATAAAAAGAAACAAAATTCAAATGTAAAAAAAAAATTCTGACATCAAAATTACAACTACACTACAGAACAACCATCCTTCAGAACCACGTGAAATCTGGTTGGATGGCAGTCCTACAACTAAGGATATAAAGAAAATTTCACATCTAGCCATGACTGGTGTGGCTCAGTGGATTGAGTGCTGGCCTGCGAACCAAAGGGTCACTGGATCGATTCCCAGTCAGAGCACATGCCTGGGTTGCAGGCCAGGTCCCCAGTAGGGGGTGCGTAAGAGGCAACCACATCCTGATGTTTTTCTCCCTCTTTCTCCTTCTCTTCCTCTCTAAAAATAAACAAATAAAATCTCTTAAAAAATAGAATCCACATCTGAACTGACAGGAGAGGTACAGATTCGCACAGGCTGGTCCCACATCCACAGAGGCAGAAAAAAAATTGGAGGCCTATCTCAGCTGTGGAGGTTCTCCCTGAGGAATGAGAGGTCTCAGCCCCATACTAGGCTCCCCCACCCCAGGGTTCCAGAGCCAGCAACAGAACACCCCATAACTTCCAGCTGTAAAAACCCATGCGGATTGAGGATGAGTGAGGTGATGGGCTTCTGAAATCCCACAGAGTCCTCCTTAAAGGGCCCATGCATGGGATTACTTGGAATGATTCCTTCTGAGCTCCAACGCTGGGGCAGCCGCTCCAAAGGCCTCAGGGTCATATGGAGAAGAGCTGAATTGTCTGGTATCAGGGAAAGAAATGGAGGGAGCAGTTTTCTCTCAGAAAGAAGGGCTGGCAGAGGCCATTGTTCCTTTGATGAGCCCTCCTCCCCCAACAGATCTAGCAGACAGGCTCCATAAATGAGTCTCTATCAACCTGACTATCAACTGTTAGACCCAACTGTTAGACTCACGCTGGAGATTCCATGAGACCCCTTGGCCATCTTGCGGGACCACACATTGTTTCTAGTGGCTTTTCCATAAGAATGTCCTATCTTGGCTCATGCTTTGGATTCTCCTAAAATCTCTCAAACAAGCAGCATCTGGCCTCAGCAGTAATTCTCAATAGTAGCAGGCAGCCTTGATTTGCAGCTTGGCCTTGCCTGAGCAGTCCAAACCCAGCACAAATAGTCATCATAGGCAGATCACTTTGTAGCTTGTGGTGGATAGTCCCAAGCAGAACACAGGGGTTGACTGACCTTGGCCTACATCTCCTTAGAGGCCCCAGAGCCAGTCAGTGGACCCGGTGGACAGCTTCAGACCATGTTGAAGCACCATCCAATCACCTCCACAAGAGATGCACTCAAGGGGTGGACTCAGCAAGCACTGAAGTAACTGCTCTGGGGTGGGCCCCTACAGCTGATTCTCTAGGTGTTCACAGCCAGTCCTTGCAGTTGATTGGTAAGGATAAATCTCTCCCACTGACATGCCAACATCAATCAAGATTCAACTACAACAAGAAGGTGTACACAACCCACATGGGGAAGGTCACACCTGGAGTGTGCAGCTTGGGTGAATGAGGAGCCTGTGCCACTGGACCCTACAGGACACCCACTACATAAGCCCACTCTAGCAAGCCTGGGAAATGTAGCAGCTCTACCTAATACCTGGAAACAAAGACATGGAGGCTGCCAAAATGAGGAGACAAAGAAACATGTCCCAAAAGAATGAACAGAAGAAACCTCTAGAAAAAGAACTAAACGAAATGGAGACAAGCAATCTGCTGGATGTAGAGTTCCAGCACTGGTTATAGGATGCTCACTGAACTCAGGGAAAGAGTCGATGAACTTAGAGAGAACTTAAACGGAGTAAAAAAAGAACATGGAAACCATAAAAAAAGAACCAGCCAGAAAGAAAGGATACACTAACTGAAATGAGGAATGAGTTACAGAAAATCAACAGTAGACTAGATGAAGCTGAGAATCAAAACAGCAACTTGCCATAGAAGGAAGCAAAAAACACCAAATTATATTAGTAAAACTACTTTTAAAAGACTGAAATGTTACTTGTGTCAGAAAACACTTTAAAACATAATTTTCCCTTAAGAGGAGGGATTATATTTCATATAGGGCACTGCTTTTATCCAATCAAGTTGCAAAAATCAGTATCTTTCTAATCTTATTCTTAAAGATAGAAAATAAACTCATTCAAGGCATAACAGTAGTAATATTAGAAAACCTTTTACAATGAGGCATAAAATTCTTAGATTGTTGATTATACATCTAAACATTAATCTCTACTTAATTTTAACATAGAATTAACATTCCAGAAATCTCTTTTTGATATTTATAGCCAGATGGAAAGAGCCACAGTACTTCTCAAAAACTCTTTTTTGGTGAGAGAATTACAAAAATCGATTTGCTTCCTAGCTAAGCCATGCCAGTTCCTTGGCAATATCCGTGCACTTGCACGCACTAACCCTCTTCTCACTGCATCAGAAAACACAAGTTTATACATTTTGGGGGCCAGAGTATGTTTTTGTTTGCACCATGGGATTTCCAGTTCTCCCCTTGAGCCTGCAGTCAGTGCTAAGGATGAATGAAGGCAGTTATTGAAGTTCAAGCACCATGTCTTTCTTGTACAATTTCTAATGTGACTCTACGGCCAAATGGCTAAGTGTCACAAAGAATCTGAATCTGGCTTCTTCAGATGCAAATAGCTGTGCACTAGTAACACTGAAACAATAGAACCGGTTGTAGTTTTACAAACCTTATTTTACACTGCTATGTAACAGATAATCTCAAACTAAACCATTTAATTTGGATGAGAATATCAATCTCAATTTTGCCTTCTTTGAGCTATTATATCATATAGGATTAATAATTCACTGTCAAGAGTTAGATGAGTATGGCTTCTGAGAGACAGTCACTACAATCCTTATTCTAAGATCATGAGAGAGAATCAATTATGTGGCTAGAATTTTCAATCAGATGTTATATACATGTATATGCAGATATATATTTATATACATTTATACACAGCTGTGTGTACACCTAATTGCAATTAACTGTCACACTCTAATTATTGCCATGTCTTCCTTTGTATTTTTTAATTTTACTTTTCTATATTCCTACTTTTTCTGTATTTAAGTTTTCCCAGTTGTCTCATCATCTTTCAGAATATTCAGGTGAATATATTTAACAAATATTATAATTCTAACTAAAAGAGAACTTAAACCATCAAATTCCATTAATATATTCATTCTCTTTTTATCTGTAAACAAATAACACTGGGATTAGAAGACAGAATATTGTAGTCACAAATATTGAAAGACCCTGATTTTATTTTTATTGTTTCAATTAAAAAATTTAAAATTACCATTGACATTCAATATTGTATTAGTTTCAGGTATTCATAATAGTGATTTGCATTTATCTGATTAGTGATAGTGATCATCACTTCATGTCCATTGGCCATCTGTATGTCTTCTTTGGAGAAATGTGAAACATGCTGATTTTGGTTCTGTCTCTCTTATCAGTCATGTAACCTTGAGGAGGTTATGCAATCTCTGTGATGCAGTTCTGTGACCTATAAAATATGTATGGTGTTATTTGTTATGATTGTCTTGCAGGGCACTTGGGAGCATCACATTAATGTTTTGTTAGAAATTTAAAATGACTAAATCTTGTAAATAATATTGTTGCTATTAAATCTTGTAATAAAACAAATAATACAGCAGGAACAATAAATTCTTTATTCTGTGCATTCTGATGTACAAGTCTCAGTGATTTCTTGAATAGTTTTCTATGTAAATACATTTTGATTAGTTTTGTTTCCTACATATTTAGTTTAATGCAACAAATATTAATTGAGCACCTAGTGTATACCAACCCTTGGAATTGGCATTGCAGGGAATATAACATTAATAACAAATAATGCCTACTCATAAGAGCTTACAGTCTCTATTTAGGAAACAAGACAAGGACCCATTAGTTATAATACAAAGCAAAATGTCTATTTTGTAAAAAGAGGTGCCAAATGTGTTATGAATTTCAAAAAGGGTATCAAGTAGAACAAGTATCACTTGACATGAATGTTCAACATGAGTAGAGCTTCTCCTCTCCCTCCCCCAAGATCATAAGCTAGAAGTCACCTCAGTCAAGTGGAGCAGTAAGATCAAACTGAAAGAATTTAGAACTGCTGAATATATTTGGGAACGATATACTTTCCAGCAAATTTGCAATTGCAGAAATCTGGCAAGATAAACAAGAAACATTTAAGAAAATTTGTGGGTCACACTCAGGCATCTGTACCTCAGTGAGTGTGCAAAAGGCAGACACTAAGCATCCCTGAGAGGGGGACTAATATGTCAAGGATCTGGTCCTGTAGAGGAGGGGACCTTACTTAGGAAGAGCAGTATGACAACAGTTCTGGTAACAGCGGACATAAGGGCAATAACTGGATTAGGATGTTGTTACTCTGTCTAGACAGGAGAGAATTTAAGTCCTTTTTCTGTGAAACCAGAATGGAGTTTAAAAAGGGTTAAAATGGCAGAAATGAGGGAGCAATGCGGATTAAATTTAGGACACAAAGGAAATGGAGTCAAGTATGATTCTAAGGTTTGGAACATGATCGAACGTAGTTCACTTGAAAAATGGTACATGCTGGCGACCAAATTAATGAGGCAGAGATTTCAGGAGAAGAATTTCAGAATTCAGAAGAATAATTTGTTTTTAGGGATTAAGATGAAGTTGATTACTGATTTGGACTATGGAGAATAGTAGTCAGCATAAATCTTGAATCTGTGCAAGAGATGTAGTCCTGGCTGGTACTATTTCTTTTTCAGTGGCAGCCACTCTGGAAAACTGCATGGAGACTCCTCAAAAAATTAAGAAGAGTTAGCATATGACCCAGAAATACTTCTCCTGGTTATCTACCTGAAAAACTTGAAAACATTTATTCACAATGATATATGTGCCCCTATGTTCATTGCAGAATTATTCATTGTGGCCAAGACAAGAAAGGATATCCAAAAAAGGATACCAAAGTATCCCTTCACAGAGGACTGGATAAAGAAGATGTGATATGTATATACTATAAAATACTACTCAGTTATGAGAAAAAATGAAATATTGATGTTTGCAACATGGATGGATCTTGAGAATATCATGCTTCACAAAATAAGTCAGATAGAGAAAGTTGAGAACCATATGATTTCATTCATATTTAAGATATGACTGAAAGCAACAAATAAACAAATAAAAACAAACAAAAACTCACAGACACAGACAACAGTATGGTGGTCACCAGAGGGAGGCATGGGGGTAGTAAGACAGTAAATGGTAAAGGAAGTCAAAGGTATGGTGATGGAAGAAGATTTGACTTTGGGTGGTGGGTACACAGTGCAATATATAGTTCATATACCATAGAAATATACACTGGAAACCTATATAATTGTGTTAACAAATGTCACCCCAATAAATTTGACTTAAAAGTACTGATAAAGCACCAAAAGAAAAGATGAAGGCCTAAAGAATAAGGTTAATTTGGACATTGTCCATTGAAGGGTTGTTCTGGCAAGTGGGTGGGATGGGACTAACTAAAAATAAACTTAGACTGTGGGGCAATATTTCCAGTTAAAGATGGATGAAGGAACAGGTGGCATGCAGGCAACACATAGTATCCAAAATAATCAGGAAAAGCTGGCAAATATGGAAACATATATCAACATTGGTAATTTCAAAATTTCAAAAAAGTCTGATGAACATCATAAAAAAGAGTAAAGTGACTGAAGAGATTGAGTCTTTGGGGGAGTCTTTGGACTGAGCCCCAAAAGGATCAAAGTAGGAGGAATAGAGTCATTCATTTTTGCTTAGCAAATATCCAACAACCTACTCTGAATTATGAAAAATGCTTAGCAAAATAAGCATATTTTCTCTGGCTTCAGAGAGATTACAGTATGGTAAGGGAAACTTGAAATAATCAAATACACTAATATTCAATTTAACATTTGAGAAATGCTCTAAAAGAAAATAGAAGGAACATCTAGTGTAAGAGTTAAATGATAAAGGAAAGATCTCCAGAAGAACATCTGTCTAACCTGAGATCAGGAATGAATGGGGCAAAAAGGGAAAACGGCTTTGATTATTTGAGACAAGAAAAACAGACACCAAAGTGGTAAAAGACAAATACCATATGTTCTCACCTATAAGTGGAACCTAATCAACAAAACAAACAAGCAAGCAAAATAGAACCAGAGACATTGAAATATAAGGAACAAAAAGACAGTATCTGGAGGGGAGGGGAGGGAGGGTAATAAGGAAAAGAAGGGGAAGGGTTGTCAAAGAACATGTATAAAGGACCGATGGACAAAGCCAAAGGGGGGGGTAGGATTGAGGGTGGGAGGTGGAGGTGGGTGAGGTGGGGGAAAGTGGCAGCAGGAAAATGGAGACAACTGTACTTGAACAACAATTAAAATATATTTGGGGAAAAAAGTAAAAAAAAAAGGCTTTGAGTAGGGAGGTAACATTGGAGAAAGTGCAAAAAAGCCCTGTGTGTGAAGCAACGTGAGCAAGGGTGAGAATGGCAAAATAACCATTCATTCCTTCACCTTAACTTGATGAGTGTCAACTATAGGTAGGCAATATGACTCCTACTGGGGAGTAGCAGTATCTGAACAAAGGATGAGGCTGGGTGGGTGAGAAGAAGCCAGATTATGTAAGGGTTTTTTTTTATATATTACTTTAAGGAAAGCCATCAAAGGGCTTTAAAAAGGAGAATGATCTCCTGTATGTATTTTATGATAATCATATGAACTAAAAGGTGCAGAATAGCTAAGAACGGTAGTACTGAAGGTAGAAGCCTACAATGAGAAGCTAATCCCTTTATTACCAGTATCTTTTGGTAACTGTCTATGGTAGTGACATCAGAGATGGCAGCAAGTAGATAGATTCCAAATATATACAGGAGGCTAAAGTCAACGAGGTAGGGTGAGGGGTTGGATAGAAGGGAGAAGAATGAGGAGGCATCAAGCTTGATTTTCTGGCTTAGTGCTCCTCTCTGTATAAGCAGTACTGGAAGGACAGCACTATTAGAACCAGTGCAAAGCAAGGTTTTGAAATTTTTATTCAATAGCGATAATGAAAACCACTAATGTGGACACACAATCACAGTCTCATTTGTGACCAATGACAAGCATTGGTCAGATATTTGGCTGAGGCTATTAGCGTGTGTCCATGAGGTATGTCTCCATGCACAGCTAATTAGGACGGGCTGGAATCTCCAGCACCAGCCTCATTACATTCGCACAGACCTAAATCAGCAGGGCTAACTGGGCCAGAAAATGAAACGAAAACAAATGCACTTACTGTGATGGAGATTACTTTCATGTATAGTGTACCACTTTCCAGAACAAATAAATACAGTTGAGAGACTATTATTGCGAGCAGCAAATAATTAGTGTACAGGAAGGAAAAGATAAAAGTGAGAAAATAGTCTTGAGGAATATATACATTATATTCGAAAACAGAAACTGTGCATGGTTCGCCTGGCATGGAAGTACTTCATTGTTATTTATAATGTGCACACATTGTCATTTTCATTTTCATTCACAAATAAGATTTTCACTTTTTTCAATGACATCTTTCCAATCTAAACTTTGAACTATGTATGCTTCATTAAGTAGGGCACATTTTGACTCTGCAGACTTACCTCATTCCCTATGCCAGTGCACACTGAGTGGGACTCTGCCCTGGACAATTGTCCTTCCACTCTCCAGGCACATCTCTACAGCCTCACCGGGCAGACGCGGTGGCTCTCCTTACCATCTTATGTCTTCACATAGAATGCCTAAAGCTATGATTTCTAGGACAGCAACATCTAGTAAATAAATTAACTTTTGAACAAGAAAAAAAAAAACAAAGAAAAAATTTCTACATATTGAGACATTTCTTCCTTTCCTCTCCCCAGGGTTTTTTTTTTTTCAGACTATAAAATTAATATATGTTTAACATCACAAAAATTAAGAATCCACAAATAAAATAGAAACTAGAACTTTGCTAAACCACACCTACCAGACAGGCAGAATTATACATATTTTTGTAATGCTATGTATGTGTGTGTTTGTATATACACACACACGTGTATATGACACATTTATATGTTACACAAAGTTTGAGTCCATTTGAGAAAGAGAGTCTTGATTTTACCTTCTATAAAGGAACCGTTGTCTTAGATTGGGTCTCTCAGAAGGAGTCTTTGAAACAAAGTTTTAGTGCGACATTTTATTTGGAAGGTGATTCCGGGAAATTCTAGTTAAGATATGAGGAAGTGATAAAAGGAAGGAAAGGCTTCAATAAAGAATTACTCTTAATCCAAGGATCACCGAGGGTAATGAATTTGGTCCCCCTGGGGAACACCAGATGTTTGTAGAACAGGCCTGTCAGAGATTTCTCTGATGGAAAAGCTGGGGCATCATTCCTTGATTGAGGGCTGCTGGTGTAGCACAATAAGGGGGCTGGTTGGCGTGGTGGTCTTTCTGGCGCTTTTAACTGTAGTGTACGGGTGGGCTCTGGCTCCTGGAACCCCTCACACAGTTGGCAGCCAGCAGGCTGCCCCTGAAGTGTTAAAGCTGGAGTGGGAAGAGTCCTACTATGCTTTACTTAATCATTCCTTTACTGATGGGCTTTTAGATTGTTTCCAATGTTTTCACCATTATAAACTGCCACGATGCCTTTACACATGATTATTTGCATGGCTGTCTTATTTTCCATGACACAATTTCTATAAGTAGAATTAAAGGGAAATGTGAAAAATTAAAAGAAGTAATCTTTGAGTATCTTTTGAGATGAACAGATGCAACTTTCTTGTTATGTGGAAGTTTTTACAGAGTGGTCATACCATAATACATAACTAACTTTAAAAGTAACATTCTAAATTTAGATTTAATATCTAAAATATCTAACTTATTAGCTCCATTTATTTCTTTATTTATACCTATCATCGCTACGAAAAAAGATCAGTACTTTTGAACTAAAATAAATATACCTAACATAACAGGATTTAAAATTTGTCCAATATTCCATTGTAAGATAAGGACAACATTGTTTTTAAAAGAACAACAGGGAGAAACATTTTAGTAGCTGGGACTAGACAGCAAGGTTTCAAACTTGACACTACACTCCTTCCTGCAAACAAGAAAAAGTCATAGACTGGACCTCATCGAAACTAAAACTTTTTGCTTTGCAAAATATTTATGAAGAGGGTGACATGACAAGGTAGAGACATGAAGAAACTATTTTAAAGCCACATATCAGGCAAACAACGTGTGTAGAATATAAAAAGAGCTTTCAAAACTCAACAGTAAAAAAAAAAAAAATCAACTCGAAAACCAGAAAGGGACTTGGCTAGAAATTTCACATAAGTGGATATTCAAATGCTAAACTTCATTAGCCACTAGGAGAATTCAAAACCACCATGAGAAGTCACTACACAACTATTAGAATAGTTGAATAAAATAAGTAGTGACAACACCAAATGTTGAAGAGAATGCATAGAAATTGGATCACTCATACCTTGCTGGTGGAAACGTTAGACGGTCCACCCACTCTGGGAAACAACTCAGTAGTTTCTTAGGAAACCAACTAGGCTTTGCCACACTACCCAGGAATGGCACTTCTGAACATTTACCTTGGCAATGGAAACTACTTGCATACCACAATGTGTACATGAATGTTCATAGTGGCTTTATTTGCAATCGCCCCACACTGCAATGATGTGCTTCCTTGGGTGTTTGGGCTCACAGGCTACATCCATACTGCACGATACTACTCTGCAATAAACAGTTACCGACTACTGATACATGTCTCAACTTGCATAAACCTTTAGGGAATTATTCCGAATGCAAAAAGTCAAGACTGAAAACGTATATAGTGTATGGTAGTGTTTATGTAACACTCTGGAAATGACAAAACTAAAGAAATGGAGAACAAATGAGCTGTTGCGGGAGTATAGGATGGGTTGGAGGAGGGGAAGCAGGAGATAAGTGGATGTGGTTACAAAAAGGCAACACTAAAGGGGTTCTTATGGTGATTGAACTGTTTATCTTCACTGTGGAGACAGATACATGAAACTACAGATGTGATAAAAATACATAGAACTAAACACACACACAAGTACAGATGATATCATTGCGGGGACTGGGAAGAGTGAAGACAGGATGTCTCTATATGCTCTCTTACAACTGCATGCGAATCTGCAATTATCTCAAAATAAAAGCTGAATTTAAAAATGTGCAGCACTTCTTACTAGAATATAAATACATGTAAATCTCAATGGTAACTTTTGAAGGATGCCAAACTTGTGCTCATTCAACTAACAATTGTCTAATTTTTCTTTTTTCTTCTAGTTGTTGTTGAACAAATTCTTTTTTATTGTATTATTTCTATTACCACTTAGTTTTCTTATACCCACCTCCCCACTACCCACCCGCAATCACCATACCGTTGTCCATGACCATGGATTCCTTTCCCTTTTTGTTCAATCCCTCCAAACCTACCTTCCCCCTCGCCTTAGCTGTCCTCCTGCTCTCTATCTATGAGTCTGTCTCTATTTTGCTTGTTAGTTCAGTTTGTTCACTAGATTCCACAAATGAGTGAAATCCTATGATATTTCTTTTTCTCTGACTGGCTTATGTCACTTACCATAATGTTCTCCAGGTCCATCTATACTGTCACAAAGGGTGAAATTTTCTTCTTTTTTACAGCCAAGTACTATTCCATTATGCAAATGCACCATCGTTTTATCCATGAATCTGATGGACACTTTGGTCACTTCCATATCTTGTCAATTTTAAATAATGTTGCAAAGAATCTAGGGGCACTTATGTTCTTTCAAATTAGTGTTTTGGGTTCCTTTAGATATATTCCCAGAAGTGGGACCACTGGGCCAAAAGGCAGATCCATTTTTAACTTTTTGAGGTGTTTCCACACTGCTTTCCACAGTGGCTGCACCAGTCTGCATTCCCACCAACAGTACAAAAGTGTTCCTCTGTCTCCACATCCTCACCAGCACTTGGTGTTTGTTGATTTATTGACGATGGCCATTCTGACAGGTGTGAGAGGATAAGTCATTGTGGTTTTAATTGGCATTTCTCTGATGATTAGTGACATTGAACACCTTGTCATATGTCTATTGGTCACCTGTATGTCCTCTTTGGAGAAGTATCTATTCAGGTCATTTGCCCACATTTAATTGGGTTGATTTTTTTGATTTAAGTTTTATAAGTTCTTTATAAATTTTGGATATTAATCCCTTATCAGACGTATCAGTGAATATGTTCTCCCATTCTGTGGGTTGTCTTTTTATTTTGTTGATGTTTTCCTATGCAAATATTTTTAGTTTCATGCAGTCTCATGTGTTTATTATTTTTCTTTTGTTTTCCCTGCCTGGAGAGAGATATCTGATAAAATACTGCTATCAGCATTGTCCGAGATTCCGAGATTTTGCTGCCTGTGTTTTCTTCTATGATTTTTATGGTTTCAGGTCTAACATTTAAGTCTTTAATCCATTTTGAATTTACTGTTGTGTGTGGTGTAAGAAAGTGGTCTAGTTTCATTTTTCTGCACATATCTGTCCAATTTTCCCAACACCATTTATTGAATAAATTGTCTTTAGCCCATTGTATGTGCTTGCTTCCTCTGTCAAACATTAATTGACTATAAAGGTGTGGGTTTATTTCTGGGCTCTCTATTCTGTTCCATTGATCTCTATGTCTGTTTTTATGCCAGTACCATGCTGTTTTGATTACTATAAACTTGTAGTATAGTTTGATATTAGGTAGAATAATTCCTCTAACTTTTTTCTTCTTTCTCAGGATCAGTATTGTTGTGCAGAGCTTTTTGTGGTTCCATATAAATTTTTGAAATATTTGTTCTTCTTCTGTGAAATATATCATTAGAATCTTGATAGGAATTCCTTGAACCTATAAATTGCTTTGAATAGTATGGACACGTTAATGATGGTAATTCTTCCTATCCATGAGCACTATGTGCTTCCACTAATTTGCTATGAATACGGGATGTGTTTTCACTTATTTGTATCTTCTTCAATTTCTTTCTTCAGTGTCTTATAATTATCCAAGTACAGGGATTTTACATCCTTGGTTAGGTTTATTCCTAGGTATTTTACTATTTTTTGTAGTAATTGTGAATGGGATTGTTTTCTTAATTTCCTTTTCTGTTAGTTCATTATTGGCATATAAAAATGCAACTGATTTCTGGATATTAATTTTGTATCCTGCTACTTTGCTGAATTTAATTATCAATTCTAGGGGTTTCTTGGTGGAACCTTTGGGGTTCTCTATGTATAGTATCATGTTATGTTCAAATAAACACAGTTTTGCTTCTTCCATTCCAACTTTGATGCCTTTATTTCTTCTTCTTGTCTGATTGCTGTGGCTAGGACTTCCAGTACTATGTTGAATAAGAAAGGTGAAAGTGGACATCCCTGTCTTGTTCCTGATCTAAAGAGGAACACTTGTAGTTTTTGCCTGTTGAGTATGATGCTGTCAGTGTGTTTGTCATATACGGCCTTTCTTATGTTTAGGGATGTTCCCTCTATCCCCACTTTGCTGAGAGGTTTTTATCATACATGGGTAAAAGATTTTAACAAATGTGTTTTCTGCATGTATTAATATGATCATGTGATTTTTATCCTTCATTTTGTTTATGTGGTATATCACATTTATTGATTTGTGATATTGTACCCCCTTTGCATTCCCAAAATAAATTGATCATGGTGTATGATCTTTCCAATGTATTGCTGTATTTGGTTTGCTAATATTTTTAAAATTATTTTAAAAAATAATTTAAAAGATTTTGTTTATTTATTTTTAGAGAGAGGATAAGGGAAGGAGAAAGAAATGGAGAGAAACATCAATGTGTAGTTGTTTCTCATGCGCCCCATCCTGGAGACCTGGCCCACAACCCAGGCATGTGCCCTGACTGGGAATTGAACCAGCGACCTTTGTTTCACAGGACAGTGCTCAATCCACTAGGCCACACCAGCCAGGGCTGGTTTGCTAATATTTTGTTGAGGATTTTAGCATCTATTTTTCAGGATACTGCCCTATAATTTTCTTTTTTCATTTTGTATTTATCTTGTTTTTGAATTAGGATAATGATGGCCTCATAAAATGAGCCCAAGAGCCTTCCCTCCTCTTGAATTTTTGAAATAATTTGTGCAGAGGAGGTGTTAGCTCTTCCCAGAATGCTCAGTAAACATCATCTGGGAGACACAAAGTCTAGGGCTTTTGTGTGTTGGGAGTTGTTTTATTACAGCTTCACTTTCACCAGGTGTGATCTCTCTATTCAGATTCTATGGTTCTTCCAGATTTAGTTTTGGAAGATTGTATGTTTCTAGGAATTTATCCATTTCATCCAGGTTGTCCAGTTTGTTAGCATATCATTGTTGATATTATTTTCTTAGAATTCTTTGTATTCTTTGGCTTCATTTGATCTTTCTCCTCTTTCATTTATGATTTTATTTATTTGTGTCCTCTCTATTTTTCTGATGAGTCTGGTTAAAGTTTTGTCAATTTTGTTTATCTTTTCAAAGAACCAGCTCTTGGATTCATTGATCTTTGTAATTGGTTTTTTAGACTCTATTTCATTTATTTCTGCTCATATCTTTATTATTTCCTTCCTTCTACTCACTGTGGGCTTTATTTGTTTTTCTTTTTCAAGTTCCTTTAAGTGTGAAGTTAGATTGTTTATTTGAGTTTTTTCTTGTTTTTTTGAAATAGGCCTGTAATTCTATGAATTTGCCCCTAGCATCGTTTTCCCCGTGTCCCAGTTTTGGATGGTTGTATCCTCATTTCCATTTGTTTCAATTGTCTTCTAATTTCTTCCTTGATTGTGTCACTGACCCATTCATTGTTTAATAACATGTTATTTAGCTTCCATGTCCTTTTTTGTTTTTCAATGTTCTGTGATTGATTTCTACTTTCATAGAATTGTGGTCAGAGAAGATGCTTGATATGATTTCAATCTTTTTAAATTTATTGGGACTTGTTTTCTATCCTAACATGTGGTCTATCCTAGAAAACATTCCATGTGCACTTGAACAGTATATATTTTCTTCTGCTCTGGGATGAAATGCTCTGAAGATATCAATTAAATCCATTTGATTTAGTGTGTCTTTTAAGGCTGCTCTCTCATTGATTTTCTGTCTGGAAGATCTATCCATTGAAATCAGAAGGGTGTTAAAATCCCAACAATGACTCTACTTCTGTTGATCTCTCCCTTTATGTTCATCAAGATTTGCTTTGCATATTTAGGTGCATAATATTTGCATATTGAGTGTAGAAACGTTTACTAGAATTGTTTCCTTTTGTTGGATTGATTCATTTATATTATGTAGTATCCTTCTTTGTCTCTTACTATAGACTTGACTTAAAATCTATTTTGTTGGGTATAAGTATTGCTACCCTAGCTTTTTTTCCTTTCCATTTGCATGTAATATCTTGTTCCATCCCTTTACTTTTAGTTTGTATGTATTTTCAATCTGCAATGGATCTCTTATAGGCAGCATATATATAGGTCTTATTTTCTTATCCATTCAGCTACCCTATGTTCTTTTTATGCTCTTTAGAGCATTTTAAGCCATTTAAATTTAAGGTGATTGATAGATATGTATTTAACTCCATTTTATTGTTAGACTATTTTCCTCTTTTTTTTTTCTTTCTTTATCTTCTTTTTCTTCTTAAAGCAAGCCCTTTAACATATGTTGCAGTACTGGTTTGGAGTTAACAAAGTCCTGTAAGTTTTTCTTGCTTGAGAAGCTCCTTATTTCTCCTTTGATTTTAACAATAGCCTTGCTGGGTAAAGTAGCCTTGCTTGTAGGTCCTTGATTTTCATCACCTTGAATATTCCACTCCACTTCCTTCTGGCATGAAATATTTCTGATGGGAAAAGAGATGACAGTCTAATTGATGCTCCATTTTATGTAACTACCTGCTTTTCTCTTGAAGCTTTTAGAATTCTCTCCTTGTCTTTAGGCCTTACCATTTTATTTATGATGTGTATTGCTGTAGGCCTGTTTGGGTCCAACTTGTGTGGGATCCTCTGAGCTTCCTGGACTTGTGTGTCTTTTTCCTTCACCAGATTAAGGAAGTTTTTGGTCATTATTTCTTCAAAGAAGTGCTCAATCCCTTGTTCAGTCTCTTCTCCTGGCATTCCCATGATGCAGATGTTGTCACACTGCATGTTGTCCCAAATGTTTCTTAAGCTGTCCTCATTTTTTAAAATTCTTTTTTCTTTTTGCTGTTTGGCTTGTGTTTTTTGTTTTGTTTTGTTTTCTATGTTATCTTGCAAATCACTGATTCAGTCCCCTGCTTCATCTAACCTCCTGTTTATTCCTTCCAGTGTATTATTTATTTCAGATATTGAATTCTTTCTTTTTGACTGGTCCTTTCAATGGTTTCTATGTCTTTTTTCATGTTGTGTACCCATAAAATCATTACTCTAAGATCTATATCTGACACATTGCTTGCCTCTATTTCATCTAGTTCTTTTTCTGGAAAATTCTCTTATTCTTTCATTTGTGGCCTATTTCTTGGTCTTCTTATTTTGGCTGCCTCTTTGCATTTATTTCTGTGTATTAGGTATATCTGCAAAGGCTCTGGTCTTTGAAGGGTTTGGTCTTTGACATAGTACTATGTCAAACCCTGCCTATGATTAGCCCTGGACAACCAGTGGAGCTATCAGTGATTCACAGCATGTGGTTTCCTCTGCTGGGACTTTTTGTGTGCAAAAAGAACAAGGCTGCACACCAAGACCAGCTTTAACCATCACTGCACCTGGGGGGAGGGTCAGCTAAAGTCTCAGAGCTCCCAGAGATCTGCCTCTCTCTGCAGGCTTTCTGTTAGGATTAAAGAGTGAAAGTCTTCCTGCTGTAGGCCTCAGCAGCAGGGCTTAAGTACCACAGGGTGGGGCAGAGTAATTCCTGTGGGCAGGGTTATTGCTTCCCTCAGGCTGATGCCACTTGGGGGTAAGGGCTCTGCCTGAGAAAGATGGCTCCGGTAGTATGGGGAATGACTCAGCACAAGGACCCTAGTGCTGTCCCTTCATTTCTCTCCTTAGAGCCACCAGCCTAGACTCTCAGGCATCTCTAGTGTGCTCTGCCCTCTCTGTGCCAGATCCCAGGGTAAGTGGCTCCAAATGGAATTTTGTGTGTTGGCCCTTTAAGAGGTTCTCTGAATCTCCAGCTACCTCTCCCTGGCAGACAGAAACCCCACTGTTTTTCACAGCTGAATGTTATGTGGATTCCTTTCTAATTTCTGGTGCTATAGGCTGTGGAGCCCAGTTTGGGATTTAGACCTCACACTTCTCAGGGGGGAACCCTCCCAGACACTGAACTATCCCTCTGGAACTTCAATGGCCACCCATGGAAGCCCTGCCAACCCTCTTGCACCTCCTCTGCATGCCCCATCTGTCACTTTGTGGTGATGTGACTTCTTTCATCTATCCACGGTTATAAGGCGTCTCTCCAGCTAGTGTTTAGTTGGTTATTCAGGATAATTTTCTATAGTTATAATTCCAGTTTGGTTCTGAGAGGGGGTTAGTGTAGCTTCCATTTACTCCTCCACCATCTTGAGTCTCTCTAATTTTTCTAAATTAATTTTTATAATGTAAAAAAAGAAATAGTTTTATAAACATTTGTATAAAATTTTTATATCCTGGAATTCAAAAAATAACGTACATTTTAAAGTAACACCAAAAATTTTACTTCATTTGGGGGTTAATACTTTTCATATCAGATACATAAAAACATTAAAAATTATAGAAAATTCTTTTTTGTCCATCTTCAAGATAAAACAAGAAAGAAGAAATGAGTTAACATTGATAAGAATTTTTAGTTAACTTATTTTAAAAGATGTTACTTATTAAGCCAATATTTAAAAAAAAATCACTTCTCTCTTTGTCAAATACTTCATATGCCTTGTCTCACTTAATAATTATGGTATTATGAGTGGATACTGTTATTATCATCAATGTTTATAGGTAGCAAAGGCTTATGCTAGGCTTGTTATATGTCAGTAATGTTCTAAGCATTTTACATGTGCTAACTCAGATAACACAACACCCTTTTCCAGATTAGGGAACTGAGAAAGATTACGAGAGAAGAACCCTGGTACCCTGACTCCAGACCCCTCTGTGGTGTCTGCAGGAGCCAGACTTAAATTTTCAACCTTCTATTCAAAGTCATACAGTTACTAATGGTAAAAGTCAGGAATGGAACTTATATTCTTTCTGCTAAACTAAAGTTCATCACAAATATCAGAATTATTTAAGAGCTTTGTTTAAAAACCTGTGTCTTCTCAATTCCCGCCCCCCCCCCCCCAGCTCTGTTGAATCAAAACCTCTGGGGCCAAGACTCAGGAATCTGTATTTTTAACAACGATTCTAGGAGATTTTAATGCACATAAAAGTCAGAGTCCAGCTGCATTATAATACACAAAGCAGCTTTCCTATGAGGTGCAAATGGAATATCTAGTATATTTTGGATGATGTTATATTTAATTAATCTTTAAGATACTTTTTTCATAATTTAACGTATATGAAATGGGACTACCTATTATAACTGCTGATGGTATTTTGTAATTACAATAAAATATGTTTTTTTCTTCTTAATGGTGTAAAACAATGCTGTTTTATGTTTGATATAGTATGAAGTTCACTGGGTAATGAAATACAGAAGACATTGCTTATTAAATGCTGTTCTTTTCAGTCCTGGGTCACACTGTGAAAAGGTGCCCATCTGTATGCATTAACATGGAGAAAGGACCAGATGTCACCACTCACACCTAGATTCACATGTACCACGGCTGTCACTGATCAGTATGGGTTAGAACGGATGAAGTGACGTGTGTGAAAGCAATTGGAAAATAAAAAGTCATACATGAAAGTATGCACATGCATGGGCTTGAAGGAAGCTTATTAGAGAAAGTGGAAATAATGTGAAAATGCTCATTTCCAATCTGGACACACAGGCAGTGTAATAGAGATTAAGATTCTCAACTTTACTCTTCTTCCTCCTTGAAAAATAGCAAGCATATCAATAAAACGTTAGTGCTCATTAATGCTTGCTATGCTCTAGTAAATTGTGTTTTACGTAGTTTATGTCATTTGAGCCTCCTAGCAATTGTCTGAAATACCTTATTATTACTGTTGCTATTACGCCTATTTTACAGGAAATTCAGTTGTTAGTGACATTAAATAAACTGACTAAAATGATCTAATGAGGGAATGATGGGGAAAGAGTATGAACAGAGGCAGTCTGAAACAGGAACTTGTGTGCTCAAGTATATCTCAAAGAAAAATTTACTCTATACTAACCTACATAGGTTCCTCTCCATAACCAGGAAGGAGAAAGTGGACAGAGAAGCTGGTTGCAAAGATAGTCACTGCAAAGGAAAAAAGAGGAAGCCAGAGGGACACGTGGAAAATATATATATAAGTTCATTGCAGTTACCTTCAAACTTACGAGATCTAGATATTTTATTTTCACTTTTTTAGGTTACGTGTCTCTACCAAATGTATCTGGTTATGTGATTTTCTTTTTCTCCCCTTTCCACTAATGTGACTATTCTAGTTTGATTAGTCCCATTTTTAAATACATCACCCATCTCTACTCCTTTTATTACCCACCCCCTGCTCTGTGACCTCTTTGTTTCTGTTTCTGTTTTAGAAGCACTATCAGTTAGTTCTTTGAGCCTTTGCATGCCTCTGGCAGCCTGACATTCCTCTTATTCTATCTGTGTTTGGTGCACTGGATATGTGATCTGTACTTGGCCTCAGGAAAATTGTGAAACGAATGTCATCTGAAATACCTTACCTCCCCTCTTTTCATGTTCTTTTTTCCTGTTCCTTAGCCCCTACCCACAGGTTCAGTGATTCTCAGTCTATTTTGCTAGATATCTGAAGACTGTAAACTGATAAAATGTTACCCCCAAGTATTACAGACTAACATGTTTCCTTTGTGGGAGTATTTATAGTTTGAAGGGAGACTAAGTGGAGAAAGCAGAGGAAGCACGAAGGTGAGGAAGTGCAGGACCAGGAGAGGGGATGTTGACTCAGAATGGGTCTCCTTCCAGTACCCTCGGGTACTCCGGCGTTGAAGAGGCCTCTCGAGTACATGCAAAATCCTACTCGCATACACGATATTGTCAAAAACGGAATCAATACAAAAGCAAAGACGCATGTTTATTTCATTGGAAAATTGTAATAGACACTGTACTACTTATATATTCATTTACTTTAAAATTAATTTTTGTGGGTTTTCCAAATACTAGCACTGTACAATCTTTTATTTGGAGCTCATGGTCTGTTGAATTGTGTTAATTTTGGAAATTAAAACATAATTCAAAGCAGAAACAAAGTAAAATAATAACAATTAATAATCTCCAATCAACACTGTTTCTAAATTTGAAGATTAATGTGGTTCTAATTATTTTGTTACATGTGCAAGAATCTAGCTTTTGCTATCTAAAATATTACCCAGAACTAAATAAATACCTTATTGTTTTTATAATTTTTATAAATCAAGTTATTATACAACTTGAAAAACATTTGCATGTATAAATATACTTCAAGTTTAGTGAATGATAGCATCTCAAGAAATATGAGTACAACAAACTCCAGAAAGGAGCTAAGTCTTTGAATTTAGCTACAACTCATATGATATCCCTAATGTAAAATGAGGCATAATGTTCTATGTAATGTTATTCTCATGTATAATGAAGGCCTGTTACACAAAACACACACAATTAGTCTCATTTTCCTTAGTTTAACCATGTAATGACTGTTTGCCAAAACATTAACATTTGCCCTTTTGTTAAGAAATATAATTGTTTTCTGTTAAACTAGAAAGTTGAATTGCACATGCTTACACCGATGTTTCATGGCCTGACTCCTCATTTGTCTCGGTTTATGGGAGGTATCTTCTATCTGTAAAATCGTATTGATTTTATTAACGATGACTGTGCGGCTATTGCTTAGGTTCATTGAATAAGTCTGTACGAATATAGCTCTAAGTCATGGATTAATTTAGTAGTCATTAATTCAATAATGTCTTTAGAATCTAGGTAAGTTCTTAAACTTGTAAAACGTCAGAGTCCTGGACCTGGAGAAGGTTATAATTTCTGCTGGGGAGAAGCTATGGAGACCAGTAAAGATTACTTTAAAGGAATGTATGTACTGCAACAAGTCAAGTATGGGTAAAGTCCTTAATTTGTCTACTAGTCTGAACAGCTCGTGCAGAATAAAGAGTACTGGGATATGCAGTTTAGGGAGCAGCTGCGTTGATTTTTACACATGATTAATGGGTCTGTTAGTGTTCACTCTGTTTGCATGTTCAAAATTTCCTGGCTATATGTAAAGGTATACTACCAAAACCAAAAACAACATGAGCTAAACAGACAGCAGGAAAACAATGATGAGCAAGTTAATTTTAAGGATTCCATGTATGTATTGGTCCATTCAAATCACTGTCAAACAGTATTATTTGTTTTCCTCAGCAGACTCACATTTAGCCTAGAGCCCCTGTGAAATATGATTAAACCATCACCCTCGATAACATTAGAGTCGCTAATCTGCAGTCAATTACTTCACATATCCCACAGAAGACCGTAGTTACTAAATTGAGTCGTAATTCTTAAATCAGAGTTTATTCAGGAAGATTTTAGAGCCTACTTGTTTCACACAGTCTCAGAGACGATCCCTCACAAAGGATGCAAAAATCAACAAATATCTTTAAAGGGCTAATTGTGTTTCGCTGCAGTGTTGAGTCTATACAAGCTTTTCAATAGTGAGAGAAATGGTGGCATTTTCAACTTCATTTGCAAATATAATTGCCATTTAAATAACTTTCTGTTTCTAACTTAAGTTCTTCTTGACAGCAGAAATTTCCCCAAAACACTAATAGAGTATTTAAATAATTTTATTTATTGAAAGAAAATCCAAGGGAAAAATAACATACAGCTATCTGAAACTATTTAGCAGAAGGAAAATATTAAAAGAAAAAGTAAGTTAAATCTAAACTTTGAGATCTAAAAGGTAACTAATATTCAATATAAATTTAACACAATGTATATTTGATTAAACTTACACATTTAAATATATTGATGAGACTCAGGAAATAAAAATGATGTCCTGGAAATCCAGGACAACAATGAAGAGCCATAAAAACAAGCTAATCCCTACTTCATAGAACTTTCCATCATTTCATTGAAAAATAAGAATACATTTTTAGCTCAAGTCATGGAAAATCAGTACAATTCAATTCAATTCAATCCGTTGTAAATATTCCCTTGAGAAAACTATTCCAGTTTCTATCCAGAGTTTAACCTCTGCCCTACACAAAATGTTGAATTCTGATTCTTTATTTTTAAATACTCAATGTGGGTTCAGGGTAGTCTAATCACCATTCATGATCTGTTACGATTTATTTTAATAATGTCAATAAAGTAGTCCATATACAAATATATGGAATATTTATTTCTCCTTAACTTCCACTTCTGTTTTTAAGCAGACATAAACATATGATGGGTTGATTCTGAATTGACATATTTCACATTAAAATTTCAAGTATTCAAGTCTTAGCTTTTCTATGTAATAACATATATATATATTTATAAATATTATGTATACTCAGCAAAGAACTTTTTATATCACATTTGAAAAAAGGTCTGATCATCCTGTGGTAGCTTTTTTCCTAAGCTGAAGTATAAAATGCCAGAGACATTGCTTTTTAAAAATAAGCACTAAGAAAACTAATGAAACTCGTTAACTACAAAGGGAACATTGTAGGAGGGGAAATATCTTGGGATTGAACCCTATGATTTTATTGTTTTCACAGAAAATGTAATAACTCCTCATTGACATCAACTACCCAGTTGCAAGAAGAGTATACCTTCTGTTTTGTTGAGACACAGACAAAGCAAGTAATAAGAAGTATTCATCAACCATGAAGAAAATGAATTGGGTGTAAAATTTTTCCAGTTTACATGTCTGTTGAGAGGCCCGGATAGCTGGAAGGCACATTAAAAAAAAAAAAGTTTTGGATAAAGATCATGCATTCAAAAGAATTCTTTGAAATCATTCTATCAAAATCAGATTAGTCTGTCATCACCTTTCAAATTACGAATCAAAAAAAGAAGGTCATGAAAAATACCATAGCCAGTTTCAAGCAGAGAACTAAATTAATTAATTATTCTTCAAATTACACATTTTGACAGATAGGTTTATTATAAAGTCTTTAAAGTAAAAATGCATGTTTGGTGGAAAGTTAGTACAGTTGTCACTCGTATTTTCTCATATTTTAAAGTATGAAAGTGATGAATGGCATCGAGACTCTATCTGTAACACGATGGAACTGACAGCTGGTCTGAGACCCCGACCACGACGGTTCTCACACGTTACTGCCATGCCAAAGTCAGTTCTGGGATGGATGCAAAGTACCGTAGTTTATCTTGCATCACAGCGCCGTGGTATACCACGCATCTGTCAAGTCTCTTAAAGAAAATTTAATCACACGAAATGGAGAAAACGTTTTAAACCATGGATATATAGTATATTATAATTTGTGATGGAATTAAAAACAGGTAGTAGGAAAAAATTTAAAAGGCCAGGGTAGCTACATATATATTATATATATACATATATATTATATGTACATATATATACATATATATTATATATATAATGCATGTAAGAGAAGACTCAGATTTTAAAGCATAAAATAAGTTATTTTATTCTTAAATAATGCATAGTTAATGAATATTTAATATAAATCCTACAAATATAATGGGACTGTTGTTAATGATGAACAGTAATAATGTTGGCCATGTCTGGGACTTCTGAAAACCTTAGTGAATTTTAACATCTAAGCTGCCATTAGTTCTGGGATGCACTATTATTTTATATATCACTACACAGAAATGCCACCAATGGTACTTAAAATAAGCCCGATTGCAGAGATGTTAAAATGTGGAGAAAGAAGCATCTTTAAACTGAAGAAACAAAGTAATGCTCCTAAATAATCACGGATTAGTTACTGGCAGTAGGAGATTACACAGCACAACCTTTCTCCTGGAAAATTTAAATCCCCATTGCCTGATGCCTTCCTATAAAAGAAGAAAAAAACAGTGACATCGATTACACTTAGAATAGGTTATCAGAAAGAAAAGGGGGGAGATATGTTAATGGATTCAACTTATACTAAGCACAAAAACATTAGGAAAAGGAAGGCAGTTGGTAAAAAGGTAAGTTGTCATTATTATCACTGATATTACAGAAGAGACTACTTAACACAATTTACATGTATTTCACTTATTTCAGTTTTTAAAATTCCCTGCCTTTTTATTCATTGACTGTCAATTAGAGCAACTAAACATTTGATCTGGAGTGAAAAACATCGCTTCTAATTCTAAGTTTGTTGGTTTACATAAATGATTCAGAACCCACTTGAGATACATACTTAAATTTATTACCGTATCGATAAATACGAAGGCTTTGCAGTTCTTTTGATTGCACTTTGTTCTCGGCACCCATCAGCACTTTCTTAAAGATTTAATTAAAATTAATTTCTGAAGTACCAGCCAGTTCTCTTCAAGTTCTGAAGCACTGTGTATGCTTACTGTGTAAAAGGTAACAGAAATTCTTACCACCTTATCGATGTTTAATTGTCGGTCTGAAACCCTCACTTACAGCAATTTCTTTGTGTTAGGTTACTTGGGAGAACGGGAGACTTGTTTTCCTAGAAAGGACATGTCTATCCAAATAGTCTGAATATAGTTTTTCAGTTTTTTGCAAAATCCTCACTCAAATCAAAGTTCAAGAAAAGAAGGCAGCAATAGGTTAAGCCTCTGTTTAGATCTAAAATCTTTTTATTGATATTACAAGCAATGAGTGTGCAGAAAGGCAATTAAAAAGATGATCCACTAATGGGGGATAGTTGAGAAAAGTGGGTATTTGCCACACAAAATGGAAGGCAAGCTGAAGGGAGATTTAGTATCTATTAAGCTAAGTGCCCAAATATTGTCTGTCTCTTTGGTGCAATAAAATTGATGGTTGACTGTAATTTTGAAAAAAATTCAATATGCCTGACTTATTTTAAAAAGTCATGCAATTCATGTGTTTTTCTATTTAATTTAAAGGTTTTGGTTTAGCTTAATTCTATCACTCCCTAGCTATTCAGACTGGTCCCCTCTTTAACTATGAAAACACACCTTAAATTCCAAGCTCATGTTTGTTTCATATTTTACTTTCAAAGAGATGACACTTTTTAATGCCATGTATGACAAATATGGATGAGCGCATCAGGGCGTTCCTACTAAAATTTCTTCCTGTAGACATTCGGGTGCACGAAGCGCTGAAGATGTACCCCGTGGTAGCACAACAGGTAAACTGCGTAGCTCGTCTCCTCCTGGTGACAGGTGAACATTGCTTAACAAACACACACACTCCTTTTCGTGCCTTCCCTGGAAAGAGGCTTTATTGAACATTAGCTGCAAAATTATCTTTTAAGTTGAATGACTGAATTTGCACAAACACTTCTACAGAATTAAAAAAAAAATCAAGCTGTGTCATTTTTCCACTACATTTTGTTGTGCTTTTTATATTCATATTTGCAAATGTTATAATTTAATACTTATATCCCAATTACTTGCATAATCAGTTTTTTAAACTCCTGGGGTGTTGAAAGAACATATAATAATATTCTTCTTTAGACAAAAGTCTTTTTAAATGAAGTTAAAAGCTGAGATAATTTAAGGAAAAAAGGTCTTCAAATTTTCATAACGAACAGGTTTAGGTGAAATTTACAATGCATTGGAAAACTGGCTGGTTAAAGGTATGATTTCTCCTCAGGTAGCTCAAAATCATTTTTACAGGTTTTTGTTTTTTTGTAAAAGTGTTTTTAATTTGTGTAAAATAATAAAATAATATTTCACAATTTGCACAGAGTCTGACTAAAGGGCAGAGGCATATTCCCCTCGGTGTTTAGAATAAAGCCAGATATTTCAGGCCCAGTCCCGCTGTAGAGTTCGTATGCACTGCGATCGCAAACGTTTTCTTGTTCCCTCTAACGCTAGGGCCAATTTCATTTCAAATGGAGGTTAAAGTAAAAAAAAAAAAAATCACTCATGTTTTACCACCTTCTGCACTACGTATTATCTTAACCTTTTGTTCTGGTTGACCCATTTAATAACCTGGAAGAAAAAAAGTGTCGCTCCCATGTCTGGTCTCAGTGGAAGTCATTCTCTACTAGACAATAAGCCGAAAGGCCATGGCTGTCTGGTCAAACAACAAATATCTCGTCTGCATGGGCTTACGCAGCAGCTTCGGTCCTTTCTTCTTCAGAAGCGGCTTTGTTGTCTTGCCTGTAATTTGCACATTTAGGCTCTGTAGTTTGTTTATAAAATAGTTTTACACAAACCACTCTTAGCAGTGCAAGCTTCTGAGTTGAAAATTATTCAGGCTTGTTTCATTGAAGGCACTTAGTTTCCATGGCAATTTATAAAAGATGGTGGTTTGGTTTCTTCATTGGAACAGATGACTTAATTTGGGTGTTCAAGTGGCCGCGAGCAAACTCCGATAAGCCTGTGTATTATGTAAGCCCAGGTTTACTCTCCTGGATAGTAGTGCATGCAAAAAGAGACAGCATACAGGTATCTAGCTTAGCCATGGGAGGAAAACAAATAAAAACAATAAAGGTAGGATGGGGATAAGGCAGGGAGGATGAATGTTTTAAATAATTCTGAGTTCGGGTTCTTTTCAAGAAGGGTGACAACCAAAGGTAAAAGGGCCTACATTTGTTTTATTCTCCACGTAAAACCTTCTCCAAAGGAAAATAAATGCCAGCTCTTCATGTACCCTGTTTACAGTGAGGTTTTTGTTGGCAGGCCATTAGGTTTCCATGGTAACGAGCAAACTATTCATTTAAAACAAAACCAGCCATGACTTTGTGCTTTGACAAGAATTTCTATAGCTCTTTTTTTTTTTCCAGAGTTCAACCAGATGACCAGATGACGCTGTAATCTGTAGCCACAAAAGCACCTGAAGGTCTCTTCTCTACTCAGGTCAAGACTATCTTTTATATGTAGTTTGGAATAAGTTATACTTCCATGATGTCTGTTTATCCCCAGTGCTTAAAAAATTTGTTTTTATTATTTTATTTTGAGTCAGTAGTCAGTGGAGGAATCTTTGGTAGTTTGTTTTTTCAATGTCCGTTTACAAAGACTCTTCATGCCAGTGCCTGGTGAATCTTTTATAGCCTCTGCCAGGATAAGGTCACCTTCGAGGACTTAGGATAGAGATGAGGACAATAACTGGAAAAAGCCATATATGTACTAAAATTCCAACAGCACCATCAACGGAATCTAAAGACAAGGAAAACAAGTGCCAAGAAACAACCAAACAAAAAATATAAGTATTCCATGTAACAACCAATAAAACTTCAGTGAACTAATGAAACTACTTTTGTATATGGAAAACATTTTTTTCAGATTTATTTATCAGCTTAATTTCCAAGACAAGTGAAAGGAATATAACTTACATATATGGTTAAGTGTATGGTGTTAGGCATTTGATAAAATAAACATTTTTCAGATTTAACTTGACATAAAAAGATATAAAAACTCATTCAGAAGATCTTTGTGTGGGTTTGTGGCTGAACGGAACCTGAGAGTTCTGCTACTCACATAAAGTCATGCACATACAGAATATTTTCAGACACTCTAAATGCCAGCTTTTTTTTTGTTTTCAATCTTCCCAAAAGCCTCAGGTTCAGCTGATACATCTTAGAATACATACCTCACCCGGGAACGCTAACACAGGCAAATCCGGTAATTCATTAACCTGGCTTAAGTTACAGAATGGCAATCGCCAAGTAGAGAGCTGAGGTTAAAAGAAGAGACGTACAATCTCAGCTTTTGAAGCTGTGGCCATAGTAACAGTAACTGCCTGAGCAGGGTTTGGAGCCAGAGCAGTCTGGGCTTTGGGCCTCCAAAGTGGTTTGTATTTAGACATTAACATTAATTTAATACTCATCAATCACTATTCATCAAAATGAATTTTATAAATGACAAACAGACAAATGCAGCAGAATACTTCCTCATACAAAAGAGAATATTTTTGTTGAATTAGGATTATTTGTTTCCTCTGATTTATAGAGGCTAAATAAAAATAACTTGAGTAATGTACAGAAATATCTCATTTAACACAGCCAGACATTTCTCTGGATTTAGTAGTTTAAGGAAACATTCTATCGTGTAATAACAGAGTCCCTGTGGGTTTTCATTGTCAGTTCACTGTGCCTCCTGGTACCATGTCTGCTCTTTTCTTTCAGGAGTGAATTATGTTCTCTAGCTTTCCTCTTTGGGCAAGTTTAATTCACCTGATTGCATTTAATTTATAATATTTTTCAGTGACTAAATTATCAAGATGTAAATTTTCTGTATGAGATGGTAACTATCTTTGGTTAATATATTATTGTCACTGATTCATGTTATGAAATCCAAAAGCAAATGCATTCCTCTCTGAGGAGAAAGCACGGTTTCCTGTGCATTTGACAAACCTGCTTCATTTGAGTACAGCTGTTAGTCGTCAAGGCAAAATTAACCAGACACGGGGTGAAATTTTTACTAAATGGGTTCCTTGAAATGCTAGGTGTAATGACAAGAAGGTAAAACTGTGAGCAAAATGTCTCACTGTTATATACAATCTCAGTTTTTGTCTTTTTACAATGTGTACAAATGGAATCAATTCAGTTCACATGAGAGAGCACTCACTGAGTTTTTGTACAAATAGTACTTTCAACACCACCACTGATATAATTTTTCACTGGTTATATACTCAATTAACAAAGACTCTGATTTGCTCTAGACTTAATACCAAATGGGATCTCGTGCTCCTTTTGTATGTGAATAATTGATGAATTTATTTTTATAAACTTCATTGATGCCTCTTTATATGATAACAAAATTGAAGATTCCAGGTGGTCCTATGAAAATTGTTCAATTGGAAGAATTTGTAATTGGAATTACTTTAGACTTCTCAACATCAAATGAATAATATTAGGATGATGTTTTTAAGAAGCAGCCCAGTACATAATTCTGATGCCTCTTGAATTATTTATCATTTTTATTTGCATCTCTTTTACATAAAAAATGGATTTGTGGTGAAAAATAAAATTTGAAGATATTATTAAACCATAATATTCAAACCAGAGTAAAAGTGAAACCAAATTACCAAACAATTGGTTGTGTAATCTCTTCTACAGGTAGAGGAGATTAATTATATCAGAGAAAAATAGGGCTAACCCATTACTTTATATATATATATATATATATATATATATATATATATATATATGTATGTGTGTGTTTATATATATATATATGCTGATGACAATATTAAATTTGTTTAAATGTTTAGCAAAAGTGGTACCTGGGATATATCTTTATAAACTGAGGAAATAAAAAGATGTACATCTATATAAATGTTTGCTGAGTGTATAGATTAGACAAATATTTTGAGAAAAGCTAAACACCTCTGATAGTAATAATATAAATTAAAAATAGTTTAAAATCCTAATTAAAAATAACAGACCTAAACCAAAATTACATTTATTTTATATTAGGGCAAATAAGCATATAGTCAAATTTAATATTTTGAGTTTAAATTATCTTCAAAATGTTAGCACCTCATACATAACAAATTCTAAATAAACAGACTAAAAATAAATGTATTTTAAATTATAATGTTAGTTTGATAGTAATTGCATTACTTTACCATCTAATCAAGCTAATTCAAGAAGAGACACTTACTCTTACTCGTCAGGTCTTGTTTTGCACATTCTCCTTCTGCAATTGATACATCATCAATGGCAATGTCACCTTCAATGCCAGGACCTCGAATACCTTCAAAAATGAGCTACAAATATGAATGAGAGAAACCTAAATGTAGAGCTGTAAGTTGCAGATGGATTTCTATTGAGAAATAGAGGCACAAAACTAAAATTGTCAATCCATACATCTTTATTTACTTGATGGCCTTCAAAATTCTTACCAGAACCAAATTATCTTAATAAAGCCAATAATGGGACATGCCTTCCATAGTATAGGATCTTTTTCTACAAAATATTTGTGTTCTTAAAACAAAACTACAATTAATTGAATAAAATAATAAAACCACTACTACAAATCTTATTACTTTTTTCTTTTCTAGGGTAAGGAAAATTTTTACTTTGAACACTATTTCTCTAAAAAAGATTCCCTCTAAATTTCTATAAACACGACACTGGTCTTCTAAACATTTTAAGCAATGAATCAGTTTTGGGTTTTCTACAATGGTATTATGTTTTCTTGATGCCCAGAACACGGGTTTGTCATCTCTAGAAAATTGTTTGATGTCTTGCAAATATAGTGAATAGGTTCCTGATATGCCCCAAATGTTATAATTTACCACTACGATTTCACTTTTGACATTCTATTTCTAAACACTTGAAGATATTTATGGGTCTGCATATGGTGAGTGTTTAGTAGCCAACTTTTGAATTTCCAGTATCTGGAATAGTGGTTGGCACCGAGGCTTAATACATGAGTCTCAAGAGAATAGATGAGTAAGATCACCTTCCTTTATCACTAAATTCTAGATACAATGACAATACAAGGAAAATTAGCAACTTATTGTAGCAATTATTATTTCACCTTTACAGAAACAAAAATCTTTCAGAATTTTTCTATAAACCCTTATTTATTCCTTCCTTCCAGCTAAAACTTTTAGTCCTGATATTAAAAGGTGACCTATGCATTCTGTGACTATAGTTCCAGAAAAATTTCTACATGTCAACATGAAATATGTATTTTAGTCTTTCCAGAGAATAATTAGCTAAATAAAGAGCAATTTTAACATCAAGCTGATGTGTGCATTTTTATAGAATTTCTAGCTTTATTTCCTTGCAGCAATTTATGGGGAAAGTCTATATGAATACCCAAAATTTCATTTTTATTTTTTGTCTTTGACAGTATCTTAACATGACATCTAAAAGGCAAATTTGAGGTGAATTTTAGAGAATTTAAGCATCCCTTGAAAAGCAGCCTTTGATCCATTGGTCTCTGATAAACTACTATTATAAGTTTATCAACTGAACTAATTAGTAACTAGAGAATTTAGTTACCACCTTTGGTATTGAGTCCCTGTCCCCTGCTTCAATATCATTTGTAAGAATAAGAGTTATTTTTGTAACTCAAAGGAGAAAAAACTTGAGAAGTTTTTTATTACTATATTTAATTTCTGTGGAGATGTTTTTCTGCTTACTTATGCTGAGGTATGTTAATAAAGAGTTATGCCTTGGAAAAGTCCAAAGCCATTTCTTGGAAAAACATCCCAAACGCCCTGTATCACTAAAGCCATAATAAAACAGCAGGCTAGCATTCAAATATTCTGAACCAGTCGCTCAGGATACAAATGCTCAGCCCTCAGAATCAGCAAGCATTCCTTAGGCTGTCTGGAAGTAATTACTTATATTTGACTAGGGGTTGGTGTTCTGGCATGTGTCTGGGAAGTACCTGAAAACCCTCAGGTGACTGTTTAAATCACAAGTGAGGATTTTAAAAAATACTAGTAATATAAACATTGGAGAGCACTGTATGTGGAAAAGAAGTCATGTTAATGACTGCAGAATATTCCACCTTGTAGATACTTATTGAACTAATAGTACCTTATTGTTTGCTAGACATTAAAATTATTTCCAGCAATACTGAGCAAGGCTCAGGTGAGCGCATCCCAAAACATGCTCAGACACACTTATTTAAGAGCACATGGCTCTGTAAGGTCAGTGAAACCGCTCCCGCCAGCTCTCTCTCTGTGAGAAGGCACTGTCGTTTTCCTAGCCATGTATTTCTAAGTCTTTGGGTATTTTACTTTTTTTGATATATGCTGCTTACCTGGTAGAGAATCAGTAATTTTTGATATATGCTGCTTACCTGGTAGAGAATCAGTATTAGAATAAATCCATGGTTATTCCTGTCCCTGTATAGTTTTAGTTATGGGATGCTGAGTCTTCTCCCATGAAGATAACAGCATGAATGGAATGTTATCTTGGAGAAAGTCAAAACTCACAGATTCATGTTGACATGGGTCTTATTTATTTCATAAAATCAAACATTTCCATTTTGGCCACAAGGCTAATACTTTATTGAGTGTGAGTGAAGTGCTGTCATCAGAAAATTGTCTTTCATACGGGTATTTTAAGGGTTCGAACTGAGTAAAATGTACATTCCTGCCTCGCAGTCAAGTTTTAAGTCTGGAATGAAACAGGAATAAGAATGTATTACTTGCGAAAATTTGATTTGGGCAGAGGAAATCTCCTGAGTCAACATGAGTAATCATTTGACGAAATGGAGAGAGAAGGGAAAGGGAGTGAGCACTGCCCACAGAGTAGAATGCAGGGACTGCACAGTCGTCGCGGCAAAGATAAAGGGATGTGCTCTGCTGGGGAAAAGGCTCGTGAGGGTAGGTTAGAATGTTCTGCACCTGCTTGCAAAAATTTAATCAGCAGCTGAAGTTATAATCCTTTTATAGGAAGGGATGCTGAAGAAACAGGCTTGTGATACATGGATTTTCCCTCTTAGTTATGCAGATGTGAGTAGATAGTAAAATTAACCATAGTTTTTCTTATTTAAAGTATATAATGATTTTCAATAAGGTTTTGCTACCTGGAGGTAAGAGTCAAGATAAAATAATGGGGTTATTTTAAAAAATCAAAATCAGCCCTGGCTGCTGTGGCTCAGTGGATTAAGTGGATTGAGCAGGCCTCTGATCCAAAGGGTCTTTGATTACCAGTCAGGGCACTTGCCTGGGTTGTGGGCCCGGTATCCAGTAGGGGGCGCATGAAAGGCAACCACACATTGATGTTCCTCTCCCTCTCCTCTCCCTCCCTTCCCCATTCTCTAAAAAATAAATAAATAAAATCTTTTTAAAAATCAAAATTAAAATATTTAAATTATCAAAATGATTCCTGAAATTGTCAAGACTGCTTCTCCTGGAATGATCCTGTCACTACTCACAGCATTTCAAAAGTTCTGCTACTGACGTTTAAGTGTTAAACACCCCTACTTTCTCTCTAATATCCTTTGTCTTCCCTTCCTTTGGCTTCTCTGTGTGGCTTGATCAGAAACACAAGGAGAAACCTAGGTTTATACTAAAGATAAAAGACCCCAGGCAGAGAGGTTGTGACGGAAGCTGCTCCCTTTTTTTTGCTACGGTCAGACTGAGACGGAGTATCAGAGAGCTTTTTGTGGCCAACATCAGAGCTGACTGACAGATGTAATTGACCATGTGTGCTTCCTTTGGGGTGCAGTATGTTGACTGTAGGTTGTAGTTGGCTGAGAAACAAAAATACACATCAGCGCAAGTTAAAGTTTCATGTGTCCAGATGACTGCCTATATCCGGGACTTTCTTTTACAAGAATACGTCATTCCTTGGTGATCATGAATGAATTGTTACAGTAAAAGAAGTAGGCTGATTTGTAAATCTATTATTTACATTTATCTGCACAACTATGAATAATACAGGTTGTCACTGTATGTAGCAAGTTGATTACTTTCTATATAATCATAGCAGGTGTTTCATACATTGTGTGGAGGTAAATCGTTGTGTGGAGGGATGAGTAGCTGTTGTTACTAGAATGATAAAAATAATTTCAATCACGTTCTTGGTGCAGTTATAATCAGTATTTTTAATATTTACTTGTCATGCCATGACAACAGGAAATCTAATCAAATGGGCCGAGAAATACTGTAGTCTTCCTCAGGTCCAATTTGAGCAGGAAGATAAAGGTCCTGAGGAGAATGTTTGTTTCTGGTTAGTCTCCACAGCAGTTTTGCCCTTTAGAAGACATGGACTGTGTTTAACTTGGCTTGACTCTCATAAGAAATATCCATTGCCTTGTTCTGTTCATGCTCTGAACTCCGGTGAAAAATATATCCTTGTATTATTATAACAAAAGTTTGTAGATTCTAGTAAACTCATGAATGGCTTCTAGACTTAGACTTAAATGGATACTTTTTTTATATTGTTTTGACTGTGAGACGGATAACAGAGATAAGATGCATAGATACTAAGTTTAAGAATGCACAATAGACCGACTTTCAAGTGTTTATAAAAATAAATCCTTGGCGACAGATAATTTTTTCTCAAATATAAAAAATGAGGAACTCTAGCAATTAATTATAATATGATGTATCCCAACTTGGCCAATATGACTTGTATGTAATGAAAAAATGCTCTCTAATGGAATAGATTAAATTACATCATATTTTATGAAGCACCATTATGGTTATGACTACTATTATATTACAGACATAAAACTATGTTCCTTTCCTCTTCTATAGTCCAAAATGCATTTGGTTTAATTGCCACAAAGAGTAAGTTAACAACATCTAGATACTTAGGGAGAAAATGTTGAGGTTTAGGTCTTCTAAAAGAGAGTTCAGATTATGCAAACATCTTCCTCATACTCCATGATGCTGATATTATTGAAAAGGGTTTTTCTCACTGAAATGACAAGTTTAAATTTTAATGTTTTCACAGTATGTGTATGCAATTCAGCAAACTCAGTATGCAAGAAATATTGCATAACCAGAAGGTTAACTTTTGGTTTCTAAATTCAAGTGGAACTTTAAAACATATATATATTTATATAAATATTTCTGTATTAGAATTATACCTGACAAAATTATTGACTCATAGACTGACAGTTTCTTACGTGCATTATAATGCCTTATACATTGATGTGAATACAGAGATATAGGTGATGCTGTCAAAGCTTACATTCATGTCTTATTTCTGAGGAAGAGAAGAATAGCCAGCTACATGCAGCACTGATGAGTAAAAGCAGAGGGTGAGCCAAAGAATACAGTGCGCCTCTGATAATCTGACCTGAGCATTACTGGTGCCTTCTGCCAGTGCTCACAACATTATGTTTTCCTGCGGAGAGATACATGCCTCCCGATCACCGCTGCTACGGCAAACACAAAGTCCAAGAATACAGTGTGCAAACTGGCAGTATGCAATGCTTGGATAAACTTCAGGATAGAAATAAATTTGAAAATGTTAATTATTAATTAAATATAAATTAACATTAATAATTTTACCTTTAGGTTTTTATCGGGTCAGCAAATAATTGAGCTAGCCTTAACCATTACGAAGGAGATTTGAAGAGAGGCAACAACACAAACCAGGTGGGTAGCCTTAGCTTCTCCCCTGGGGAAGCTATACAAATATGAACAATGAGTTTAATTTCAGAAGACTCTGCTGGTCCAACTCACTGGATAAAAGTCAATTAGTTGGCAAAGCTCCTTATCTGAAATAATACCATGAGAGTGTAATTGTTGGCAAAGACAGAAAGAAAGAAATTGCACTGTGAACTGCAACTGGAAAATGTTTTCTGTGGTTGCTGCTGGAGACATCGTCATGTTTATATAATTGCCGTGGAATCTGGCATAGAATGCTCACTATGTATCCACATGAGTGTGTGATGGCTCCTTAGGAGGACAACATTTTCCAGATTAATATTATGCTTAGTCAGATAAACATAAAGTCAGCATATCACAGAAGCACCATAACCCGTTTTCTAGTCTTTACTTAATGTCAGTTACTGGTGTGATTTAAGATAGTCTCAAAACTTATATCCAAATATTGACATGAGGCTATAAGAATAGAAATTCTCCAGAATTACTTTCACCTATAACTAAGAAAATAAAATGACAATATTTTATGTGCCACAATGTCTCTAGAAAACATTTAGAAAATGCTATGAAAGAAGTAAGGTACTAAAAGGAATGGTTAAGTATTTTGCTCAGTGTAAAATATGAAATATGGGATATTCTAAGACTAACACTATATTATTAATTTTACTTTTGTTGGAAAATTTACCCTAATTCTCCCAAATCCAGCAAAATGTATTTTCATTACAAGCACTGACCACGCTAAATTAATTCTAGAAAAAGAGCCACAAAAGAAATTTCAGTATGACAAAATTTCAATTTACCCTGAAATGGACTACAAAATAATTTTATTTGCAGCTAAGCAAACTAATTGGACACACTGCAAGAATTTTGTAGGTGGTTATTTTTTAAAGGGATTATGGAGCAAAATAATTCAAAGGCATGTAACTCCAAACAATAAAACAATGCAAGTGTTAGTGAATTAGAGGCTCAGAATCACTTATAGTCGTTTAGAATTCTGCTGCTGGGAATATATTCTAAGAATACAGAGTCACCAATTCAAAAGAACATATGCATCCCTATGCCCATACTGGCACTATTTACAATAGCCAAGGGCTGGAAAAAGCATAAGTGCTCGTCAGTAAATGAGTGGATCAAAAAACTGCGGTACATTTACACAATGGTATACTATGAAGCAGAAAGAAAGAAGGAACTACTACCCTTCTCAACAGCATGGACGGAACTGGAGAGCATTATGCTAAGTGAAATAAGCCAGGCTGTGAAAGACAAATACCATATGATCCCAACTATAAGTGGAACCTAGTCCACAAAACAAACAAGCAAGCAAAATGGAACCAGAGACTTGGAAATAAATCACAAACTGACAGTGACCAGAGGGGAAGGGGGAGGGGAATAATGGGTGAAAAAGGGGAAAGGGCAAGCCAAGGCACATGAATAGGGGGCTCATGGGCGGGGACAATGGGTGGTGATTGACTCTGGGGGGGGAGAGGATGGGCTAGGGGTGAGCAAGGGGTAAGAGAGTGGGACAACTGTAACTGAACAGCAATAAAAATGATTTGATAAAAAAAAATATATAAACAATTAATGCAAAAAAAAGAATTCCAAGAGGTAAGAGATATCCTTTCTACTTGAATTAAAGATGCCCTAGAATGCCACAAAGCTATATCTGAATAATTTTAAAACTTCTCACAACTTGATTTATATGTAAATATATTTCATACAATTGTTAGCATGCTTTCCTATATTTCTGAAAAGCTTCATAAGTTATAAATAATTTTTTAGTAAAAAATACTTTGATAAAAGTTCAAAGCAAGAAACTCAAAAACAAAACAAAAACAAATAAAAAGGATAGGGGTGTGTAGTTGTGCTTCATATTTTCTTCAACAATCAAGATTTATGACATAAAGGAAAATCCTTAGCCAATGGACCTAGAAATGCATTAGGGCATGAAAGAAGATAGATATCAGAAATGATTTTATTCATCTTTATTTTTCACTAATTTAAATAGCTCAGAAATGCACTTATGATTCAAAATCTTTACATTTTCACTTTCTCCCTGCCAAGAGAGACTACTAAGAAGCAGAGAGATCCTCCCATCTGAAACAACCAAAGAACTGTACAGAATTTAAGAAATGAGGATGTTCAGGACACAAAGCATCAGTAATGAAGAACAGTGATCCCCTAGAGATGGGAATCACACAGCCCTACTCCTGCCCAATACAGAATTTATAGACCACGACGGTGCAAGCAGAACAAAGGTGGAGCCTGTTACAAAATCTGAGTTGAGGAGATGGAGTCTGAGGCACCTGGAGCATGCAGGGTAGAATCACATCAAAAAGAGTTGCACAGAAAGAGATCTCTGCAGAGGAGCCCCTTATAATATTCAGAGCAGAGGGAACTACCCAAAACCTGAAAAAGAACCAGAGGGGCACACTTAGAGTGACAGTACCCAGCTCACGCAGGTCGTGGGAAACCTCGTAATCCATGGGGTCCTGTCTAGAGTAGAGTACTCAGAAGAGTCTTGTCTCGTTGTGAGAAATAATTAGCCCTACACCAAACAGTGCTCTGCTCTCGCCTAATAATCTTTTTTCCATTTTGTTCGATTACGGTTTATATTCAGTTGATTTTGTATTAGTTGCAGGTGTACAGCAGAGTGGTTAGACAATCACACACTTTACAGAGTGCCTGTTGACATGTCCAGTACCCACCTGGCACCACACAGTTATTACAATACTATTGACTATGTTCCCCATGCTGTACTTTACATCCTCATGACTATTTTACTGCTACCGATTTATACTTCTCAATCACCTTTTTCACCCAGTCCCCTAACCCTCCTCCCCTCCTTGTAACTGTAAGTGTGTTTCTGTTTTGTTTGTTCATTGTTATTGTTCTCTAGGCTCTACATATGAGTGAAATCAATGAAATCATACGGTATTTGTCTTTCTTGACTGACTTATTTTATTTAGGATAATACCCTCTAGGTCCATCCAGGGGGTCACAAATGGTAAGATTTCATTCTTTTTTTTTTCTGGCCGAGTAATATTCCATTGTATACATGTACCACTCTTTCTTTATCCAGTCATATACTGATGTGCACTAATGTTGCTTCTGTATCTTTGCTATTGTAAGTAGCACTGCAGTTAACACAAGCGTGCATATATTCTTTCAAATTAGTGTTTTGCATTTCTTTGAATATATACCCAGAAGTATATTTACTAAGTCACCTAACAAAACTTAAAGACAAGACCAACAATAATAAACACTTCCCAAGTTACTTAACATCCCCCCCAAACTAAAGAATATCTACAGAAAAGTATTTACAGCTACCAAGGTAAAATTCAGTGTCTGACATCCAATCAGACTATCAGACATGCAAAGAAACAGGAATGGTAATGAGGAGGGAAAAAAATACAATCAAAACCAACCAAGAACTAACACAGACGTTAGCATTAGCAAGCAATGATGTTAAAACAATTACTATATTTTGACTTCATGTGTTTAAAACATTAACTAGAGACATGGGAAGCATTTTTTAAAGACTCAAATTGAGTTTACAGAGATGAAAAGTACAATAGCCAAGATGAAAAATACACTAAATAGTATTGAAGGCAGATTAGATATTTCAAGAGATATAACTAATGAATGTGAAGACAGAATAAAAATTATTCAAAATGAAACACAAATAGAAAATAAGTAAACATTTTGAAGCCTTAATGAGCTGTGTAATGCCTTTAAGAGGTCTTATATGAGGGCCCTCCCCCAAAACCTGGAATTATCTTATGGAGGGTGGGATCCTTGTAGTACAGGCTTCCCCTGATAGGTCAGGGTTTTAGGAACCCATCTGTATAAGTGCACCAGCTGGCGTTGTTGTGAGAAGTGGCATTTAGTCTCAGTGATTTTTTTTTTTTTGCAGACTCTCACAGTGCATTTGCCCATTTCATGACGGGTGATTTACCGGTGCACCGGCCCACACCATGCTGTGTTCAGCAGTTTTTGACCAAAAATAGCATGACCCCCCTGTGCCCCGCCCTCCCTATTCCCCTGATCTCACCCTGAGAGACTATTTTTTGTTTCCCTGGATGAAAAAAGTTCTCAAAGGGAACCATTTTGCTGATGTGGAAGAGGTGAAACAAAAAATGGCACAAGCACTAAAAAGCATCAAAACTGACAAGTTCAAAAACTGTTCTGAACTGTGCAAAAAACTGTCTCAATAGGTGTATTGCATGCAATGGAGAGTACTTTGAAGGTGACTGAAGTTTAAACATGTAAGAATAAATACACAATTTTTATAAATAAATTCCTTTTTTGTGGTCCTTCCTTGTATATGCATAATTGTAGTTTTCAAAGGAAAGGAGGGGGAGCAAAAAGACTTTAAAAACACTAGTCAGAAAATCCTTGTGTTTCATCAAAACTACACACCTGCAGATTCAAGAATCTCCATGAACCCCAAGTGCATGAAAAATGAAGAAATCTACACAAAAGCACATCACAGTCAAACTGCTCAAAACTAGTGATAAAAAGAAAATCTTAAAAGCAATGAAAAAAAAGGCACATTACATACAGAAGACTACCTCTAAGAGTGTCAGCAAATTTATCTTTGGAAACAATGGAAACAAAGGCAGCAGAACAGCATCCTTAAAGTTTCAAAAAGAAACACCAGAATACTAACTATATACTCAGAGGAAACGTCTTTGAAAAAATAAAGGTGATACAGACTTTTTCAGAAGTTCAAAAGGTGAAAAGAATTAATGTTTAGCAAATCCACTCTACAATATATATTAAATGAAGTCCTTCAGGCAAAATAAAATTGATACCAGATGGAAACATGGATCTACAAAAAGGAACAAAAAGCCCCAGAAATAATAAATGCTTTGCATACCAACTATGCAAACCCAGTCTGATTTCTCAGTTGGAATGAGAAGAGCTGATTACAGGGAAGTTCTCTAAGGTCTAACCCATTGTGAATAAAGCTTTATTCATTTGAACATTCTTGAACATCTGTTTGAACATTTCTGTAAATCTCTTTTTGTGAACTTAATATGTAAATGTGGGGGCTATGGAAAACTTGTCATTTGTAGTGAGCAGTAAAACGTTTTGCTCTGAGTTTACACTGACCACGTCCTTCCTGGTAACAAAAGACTGACTCACGTCTTGAATCCCTTTTTAAATCTGCGGTTCTGGGAACAGGATGCAATGGATGAAAAATGGTCAAGTCGGAAAGAAAAGCGATTTCTTTCTCTAAGTTGCAACATCAAACATGGAGCTGGCACTCTACTTTTTGTCTTTTCCTTCTGTAAACCCCTGTCATTGCTTATATGGAGGGACACATTCGCTTCAGTATTCTCCCTGCTGCAACATCGTGAATAAAGGACTCACTCACTCAAAAAAAAAAAAAAGAAGCAGCAAAATCTATACCCTTTCTACTGTGAAAAATGATATAATAAAATAACTATGTACACTCATAATTTAATATCTACCTGTAGGTCATCCTAGTAATTCTGAAAAATGAATAATGTAGTTAAGATGGTGGTTTTCCCTACTTTCTTTACACCTTATTCAAATTTCTTTAGTGGATACTCTCTGTAAGGACTAGTCCACTGGACTCACCCTGCTTTCCAATTTGAGTACCACTGTCTTTAAATTCTGCAGGCAGCAAACTTTCCTGGATCTCCTTCCCTTTAACTCTGAAAAGTACAACAAGACCAAACTCCTCTTCCACAGTTCCTGTTAATGATCGCTTAGTGTTCTGCATGGCCTGTCCTTTAACCAGTGCTCACACATGCGCACTCTTCCGTGGGCACATCAACCACCCCTTGGTTTAGGCAGCACACACAACCTGCTAACACGTAAGTATGTGTCCCGAATGTTCCAGATAAACACATACAGCAACCTTCTGTGCATCTCTAAAAGGTATTCCCCAGGTGCTTTATATTAACATGTCCAAGATAGGAGCAACCATACTCATCTCTAAAGCTTGTCTCGTTTCCCCTTCTGTGGTTGAAAGTAACGTGTAGTCCAGGTATTACCCAAAGCCCCCTTGTTGGAGAGGTTTCCGTCATTCATGGCTACTTGTCAAATTCCCAACACAGAAAACGTTCGCTGGTTTTGACACCTAAACATAACTTAAAAATCATCCACTTTTCTTTAACCCACTTTCCTAGATTTCCCCTTTAGCATCTTTTATGGCATCCCACTTGGTTTTCCAGCAAATTGTACCTCCTTGTCTTCCACACAACAACCTGAGGGATGTGGCAGGTCATTCCCTGGGTAAAATCTGTCAGTGCTGCCCATCGCCCAAACGCCTTGGGCCCCTCACCTCGTCTCACACTAACTAGTCCCTGATCTATTTTGGGGAACCAAATTCCAGCTAAAGATTTCTCTGTTTCTCGGGCCTGTCCTGTGTTATAGAACCGAGATATCTCTGTTCACTGCTCACTCTGCTGCAATATTAATTGTAGCCCTTTCTCTGATTTACAGTCTCTCTCTCTACAGTTCAGGTCTCACCTACAGTCAGCTTTTCTTGACTCTCCTCCACCATTGTTTTCGTTAGGTGTGCGCACGGAGCTACGTGCGTGTCTCTGCTAATTCAATTATTGCAGCATGTGAGGTGTGTGTCTAGATGCGTGTGTATTCCCGTCATTCTGAGGTAAACAATAGTTTTTAAATCTTTATGCGGGGCAGTGTGCCTGACAAAGAGCAGTGGCTCAATAAGTATTTATTGAACTGTTGCCAGTGACAAGTAATGATTGTCCTGATAGTACTCAATAAATAGCTATTAAATGGATGTCTATGTCAATAAAGGGTTATCCTGAAGGAAACATTAATATAACGATTCTCTTAAATACCTTACTGTATACATATCTGATTAATAATTTTATGTTAACAAGGCAGTCATGTAGGAAGCAAAAATATGTTTGGAAGAACATCAACTTTTTAAAAAGAAGGGATATTTGATGCATATATAGGTATGCACACTTTAATATTAAGTTACTTTTATGAGTAATGCTCGGGACTTCAGTCTCCATAGTTCAATTGGGTTTCACGAGATATTGCCATAGATTCAATTTTCACAATTGTATTCTCTGTCATAGAAACAAAATGATTCCCAGGGTTTATGGTTGCAGTAACTTTTTTGTGTTTGTAGATAATCAGCTAGTCTCACTGCATTATTCTTTACCATTGTGAACAGCCGTATGTATTTGTATCATCCTGGCTAGATTTAGAAGTGCAATTTCCAAACAAAAGCGATTCAAATTCTATAGATTAGATGATAAGAAAAAGGACATTTCACCCCCCAAAATGGCATAATTGGAGCTTTCAGATTTTCCATACCCTTAGAGTTTATACCATGGAATGCATCCAAAAATTACCAGTGGGGAAAAATTTTAACCTAATTAAGTAATATGCAGATATAGTTATTAAAAATCACTAAAACCACATTATTTTCTCCACTGCAGTAGTTTCAAGAAATATTGTTTCTAGCCATCATGGCCATTGTTATAGTTATTACAATTTCTATTATATATTGGCAGCCAACTCTCAATTGAATCTACCTCTTACTTCTTTTCTATATAAAAACCTGCTAAAAAAAATAACCTGTTAAAGTTCTCTGACTTTGTGATAAATTACTAAAATGACATTGCCTCAAAGAGACACATTTTGCAAAAGTAAATAAAATTACATCAAGTAAAATTCAAAGGAATTAATTGGGAATTGATTATTCAGGTTTCATTATTATAAGAACCTATTTTATTTGTCTTCAGGGAACAAAATATACAAGCGTGGTTTTATAGAAACGGATTACATTTTCTCCAGGCAAGTCATTTGATAGACTATTATTCAAACACACATTACTTCCTAGATGTTAATCAATAGAGGAAAAGGCCATTTTCCCTTTATAAAACAGCTTTTACAACTAAAGATAACCTTAATCATCTTGCTGTTGTGATGATTATATCACAGAATTTCTGAATACTTAAGAGTCCAGTATTTGTTGAAATTCTGCCTTTAACCCTATGCTCATGTGCAAACAGCAATCTATTGGAGGAAATGACGGTTTCTTACCTGAAATGAAGTAATTGGATATATATTAACATGAGCCTCATTCCATCGTTGTCCTTTATTCCCACTTGAAGACCACAGTGGATTCTCTATTGTTGTCTGCCCTTTCAAACGCAGATAAACGTTTAAAACACCTAGAAATAACAATCAAATTTTAATTTGTATAAGTGCTTTTGCTTTGAATGTACTTCTCTCCGACCAAACACTTTTAGAAATTAAATGTTTGCAGAACATTCTAGTTTCTCTTCCTCTCTTATTTTCAATCTTGCTCCTATGACCTTTGGCTGTGTGGTAGGGCTCCAAAATGATAGCTTCCTAATCCCTAGAACCCATAAAGGTTACTGTATATGACAAAAAAAAAAAAAAAAAAGCTTTTCCACTGTGATTAAGTTAAAGATCTTGGATGGCAAGATTATTCTAGGTCATCTGGGTACATCCTAAATGTAATCCTATATAACACTTTAGGATGGGGGCCAAGGAGAATGTGATACCCGAGAAAAGGTCATATGAAATAAAGAAGACACTCTGCAGCTGTATTTGAACATGGAGGAAGGATAGCAAGCCGGACACGGGTAGCCTCTCGAAGCCAGAAAGGGCAAGGAAGCAGATGATGCTTTCAGAAGAAACCAGCCCTACCAACACCTTGATGTTAGCCCCATTACACTAATTTTCTCATTTTAGATTTCTGCCCTCTGAAACTGTAAGATAACAAATTTGTGGGTTTTTTAAGCCTCAAAGTTTGTAGTAAACCCTTTGTTTCAGTAGTAATAGGAAACTACTACAGTCCGTGATCATGTTCTGACTTGACTGACTCGCCGAAAGTCTGACTCTAATCCTGTTGCCTTGAATTACCAGTTAGCATTTGTTTTGAAGTTTACTTCACCCAAGTCTCATTTTTCTTCTTTAAATTTTGAAATCAAAAGAAAAATAGCTTTGTCTCATGATTTGATGTATGTCTTTCGATAATTTCATGTCCTGCTCATAGCAATAATAGCAACGAAGGTACTAATAATAACACGTGTGTTGAACGCTTCCAATGAAAAATTAATCCTCTCAACAATCCTACGAAGTACTCAGTACTAACCCCATTGGAGAACATTTCTCCAGGGCATAGTTGCAACTACTATGAAACAGACTTCTGGTTTTCTTCCTGGGCTAGGACCATTTATGACATCGTCTATTCTAAATGGCTTAAACTTCAAGGAGAAGAAAAATTTTACCTGTTGAGACAACATGGGTGGGCCTGGAGAACATTATGCTAAGTGAGATAGGCCAGTCAGAGAAAGACAAATACCATACGATCTCACTCATATGTGGAATACAATGAACACACCGAACTAACAAGCAGATAGAGACAGATTCAGAGAGAGAGGCTGACAGGTGGGGGTGGGAGGGTGAAGGGATCGGTGAAAACGAGGGGCAGGGACAACAGTGTGGGGACTGGGGAGGCTGGAGAGGGGAGGATGGGGGGGAGGTAGAAGAGGGAATGGGGGATATATGGTGATAGAAAAAACAATAAAAAACAAACTATTAAAAAAATAAAGTGCCTTCAACTTCAAAATCCCTAATTCTCCCAGGACTCTGAGCACCTCATCTCTGTTCTGCTGTCAACTCCATAAGGGCTGTTCTGAGTGCTGGTTTTCTAGTCTGAATAAGAGAACCAACCAGCCTTCAGGAAAGCCTCATGCAGAACCCATTCAGACTTCTAGAGCCAACAGCGCACTTCTTTTGTTTCCGTTAACCAGGCTCACGGATAGATTCTAATGACTTCAGTTGCCCCGTGCTCTCATCTCTGCCTGCTGAACTCAGGGGGATGGATCTCCACGTTCTGCTAGAACTTCATGGCCCTGTGCCGGGACCAGGAAATTGTCCTCAGGCAGAGAATAGGGCCCCTATGGAAATCTCTCTATTCCTATTTTTTCATATACCTCAGTTTTGCCATGCCTCTTTTTTAAGGAAATATTTTCTGAAAACAATTAGTTAATACAGATTACCCATTTTCATCATTGTTTATGACAGTAGAACTTATCTGGAAAAAGTTAGTACTGAATGGCTTCAGACACCTTCATTTTGATAACTTTTACAGATAATCATGTTATTATTTAGATGTTGATATGTATTTTATGCAGATATCTTCCATAGTATATACATTTGTTCATGTGAATATTGCACATAAATACTGAAAAGCAGAAAGGATAATATAAAAATCATCATTAAACTGAATAGTCAGAAGTTACTTCCTCAATAATTTGGTGTGTGTTCCTTCCATTTTTTTTAATGTAGATCTACAGCTGTACAGTTATATGGCATAGAGTAATTTATCTTTCAGATTTTAAGTGAAATTTTTGCCATTTTATATATAAGACCACACATAGTTATATTACATACAAATGCATAAATATGAATACCCAGTTTTTAAACAATGACAAAAACTACAGTCTTTACATCACAGATGTCACTTACTAGCTAGGTGAACTTGCTTAGTCTCTTAATCTCTTTGTCTTAACTTCCTTATCAGGTAAATGATAAATAACTAGCATAAGCTTTTTGGGAGAATTAAAATTAGTTAAACTATGAACATTTATATCTCATGCATAGTCTTCACTATGTTTTATTATTAGACCTCAAGATGTTAAAATAATATTTCTCTATATTGATACATTATATTTATATTAGTAAATTTCTTAATGTTGAACTATGATTATTACAGGAATAAATTTCACTTGATAATGAACTACTATTCTCTTATAATGGTTGATACAAGTTGCTAGTATTCTATATTCTATTTGGGGATAATGCATGTATATTTCTAAATAACATTCTCCAGTTTTCTTTTTTGTTTTATCTTTCTATGTTGTGTGATCACTTTTTGCTCCAGAGTCTATTATTTTCTGTCTTTTCCCCCTTTAATGTAAGAAATAATCTCCAACTTGTCCTCTGCATTACTGATTTTATTTTCCACAGTGTAAATTCTGTTCTTTTGTTTCTAACGTCATCTTTATTTGGTTGTTGTATAATTTATCATGTTACCTTCTTTTCTTTTTTAATGAATGAATTATTTTTATTTTATTGTATTTTCCTCACCATTTATCCTCCCACACCCTCTTCCTCCTCTACCCATCCCCCTCCTTCCCACAATCACCACACTGCTGTGTCCCTGAGTTTTTTCTCTCTTTTTTCTTACCTTTTTTTGATCTTATCAAGCTACCCTTTATTTTACTCATTTATCCAGTTCCTTCTTTTCCTGAGTCCATTGCTATACCATTTTTATCTTTTATCATTGCATAAAGTTCATAACCTTATGTATTTTATTGAAAACATAAAGCATATACTATACAAATTTTATTTCACCTGAATTGTCAGTATGCCTTTTTCAAAATGTGTGCTTCCATTACTATGGGCATATTAGCCTCATTTGTAGTGTGGGATTTTCAATGGAGCCTTATTCTCCCACTCTCACTCTCATTTCCCTTTGCCTTGTTCATCTCTAAGGAATGCTAAGTATTCCAGTGGCATCATCCCCCAAACCACTGTTGGACCTTTTTTTATGAACACAGAATAAGTTAGATTTTGCTAGCTCCTGCTCTAAGACCCAAAGCTGCAGGACTGATGAACTGAGGTTTCACTATTACTTCAAAATTCAATCTCAGAAGAGTGGAAAAGTATTTATGCCTTTGGGTCTTTAAGCGTTGAACTCTCTGGGATTTTCCCACTGTGTGGGTGAGCTATTGTGGCAGAGAGCAGCTTTCTGAATCCATCTGTTTTTAAGAACTAAGTGTGGCTCAATTTTTCTTGCTTGCTGGTGCTGGTACCTTTGCATCAGAATGGTAACCACATGCCAAAAGCAGAACCACTGAAGAACGCAGTTCTGTGTAATGTCATTGCATTTTATTTTGGGACATTACTATGCAATGGGGAGGGATTACAAGGAAATCAACCCCAAATATTTGAGCCTATAAATTGTCTGTCATTGGACTAACAGTATGTTGTACGGCACGTTCCTTTCAGAAATTATTTGAATACACAGTATCTATGAATTAAATTAGAGAAGTGCTCCTCCTCTATTTCAGGGCTGGGTCTGCTACAGCCTGTGTCTGGATTAGTGGTAACTGACTGGTTTGGGCTGTGATAAACTCTACTGATTTCCCCTTAACACTTTATTGCTTCTTCAGAAAGGAAAGTATCAGTTATCTTTCTTTTTCTTTTGATATTTTTTTTACTTTTATCTTTTTTTCAAAAACAGATTTTATTTAGTTGTTTTTAGAAAGGGGAAGGAAGAGAGAAGAGAGGAAGAGAAGTATCAATGTGTGGTTGTCTCTTGAGCGCCCCCTACTGGGGACCCAGGCTGCAACCCAGGAATGTGAATCAAACCTGCGACCCTTTGATTTGCAGGTGGGCACTCAATCCACTCAGCCACACCAGCCAGAGCAATGTTATGGTATTTTTAAAAATGTAACCCCTTAGCTTATCTACCTAGCAGAAGTCCTTTTAGCTTGCATTTAATGAATGGTACCCTTTCTAAGCTACCAGTGCAGTACCAGTTGTCCCACATAAAGATTACCAGTAAATACTCCAACAAACATGAGGTGCTAATGGACACAGATGGCAATTAATAAATTGCCATTCTATATGGAAGTCTTATGTCTCTTGAGGACCATAAACATTCATTTTTATTCAAGTGACAGAAATCTATCCTGTCATCAAATCAATACGTGGGAATTTTGGTTTAATCTTAATAAAATAATACTTTTTAGACTTATTAGTTGTAATTAGACTAACAAAGAAGTGTGTATTATATGTCTTGCAGACTGTACTTAAAGAAATAGATACATGCTTTAATGAAGGATATTAATATATATATATCATTATTATGTTAATAGTAGGTTATATCAGCATTAAATACAACATTTTTCTCAAACTAAAATTTTCCTGTATGTTTGTTTTTTCATAAAATATTTTATTTTTATATATGTAATATAATTCAAACTTGAATTATTTCAAATTCTATTTACTAAATATAAACTACATGAAAATATTTGTCCTATGTCTAAAGAAGCCAGGTCTGAATTATCCCAGATGTCGAATGAGTTTTTGAATAGATTATATGAGCTACATTGAACTGTGGTTAGGTTTTATTTTAAGAGGCAGGTATTACTTGTTTTATAAGAAAAAATGCAATAGAACTATAGCTGATAGAAATAAATTCTTCCAAATATAATTTAATTTTTATTATGATATGTATAGTATTAATTATATTCCATTTTCAAAATCAGTGAATACTAACTATTGATTCAATAGTCTATTGTAGAGATGAAGACAAAAGTGATATCAATAAACAGGGTTTTTGGAAGATTATTTTTCAATTCAAGTTTCCAGTTTTTTAAGATTACGAAAGAGAATTCAGTGCCAAAAGTTATATAAACTTAAGTTCAGATCATCTTGGTCAACAAAATTAGAAGTCGTGAAAGAATAAAGTGATTCAAGAGAGGTTAGGTTCAGCAAAGCTGATATAGCACATTATTAAAGTAAAAAATAAAGATTCCAAAGTGAATGGGATGAATTGTGTTAACACTCTTTCAAAGTAATTTTAAATCCTCGGAGGCACTGTGTTTATGCTTCACTAGGCACCAGATATCAGTAGGTATGAATTTAATCATCCCCAAGGATTTTCAAAGGCTAGAGGTCCATGACACAAGTTTGAAGTTGCCTAAACAAAATTTAACTTTTTCTCTTCCTTGGTTTCCTAGTTCTCATCTTTTGATCACCTCTTCTTCAGAGTCAGGTGCTGAAGCTAGAGAAGACTTTGCTTATCTCAGGCAGAGGGATTATAGTCAGAAAGGCAAACTGACCCATGTGCAGCATTATCGCATGAACACTGAGCCAGGTTTGGGGGTTATTCATGGCATTATGCAATAGCGTGATTTTTACTTTAATATTTTTTCACATAAATTACTGTATAAAATATAAAGTGCATAATTATTTATAATTATATTACCCAGTGTTCTTCTTTCATTAAATACATCACATAATGTTACTTTTAAATATTTTACTATACATATTTTATATATTTTAGATAAATAATTTAAATATGTCCTAAAGTGTGCATACATATTTCCTACGGATACTTGGAATTACCAAGTTCATAGAATTTTTTTGTAACTTAATTTATTCCAAGGCCTGGGGATCACTTGCATATAAATCACATTTTTATTCTAATCAGCAATACAGACTCTTAATTTGAATTTCACATTCAATGAAAGACAAGGACATGCCAAAATCATCTAGCCCCAGGCAAGAGCTATGTATATTGATAAGTAATTGTTAACATCATTTGTTTTGCATACACAGACTAAAGGGGGAAATCATAAAAATCATTATTTTCTGCTTGAATAGAAAGGGCTTCATAGTACATACAGTTTTTTCAATATATAATTGCAATATCTTAAATAAAAAATGTCAGTTCATTTTCTGCCATCAATGCCTTGCCTTCTGGTTTCCAGTTGAATCTCTACATTCATGTCCAATAAATTTTCCTAAAACACTGCCACTCTCCCTACTCTGCCATAAGAACAGTATTCTCCACTCTCACACTGTTGTATCTTTTCTAGTTCTCACATTCTTTAACCTTTGCCTTCTGCTTCCTATTTAACTCTCCTGAAGGATGGTTTACATTTCTTCTCTTTCGTAGAAAATTTATGTTAACTTTGCTGTTCTCAGTGTTCGCTCCCTTGTTCAACCATAGTGTGAGCCCATCATGTATTTTCATGTACATTACTTTCTGAATTTTATTTTATTCTATAATTTACTACCCCAAACAGATGATAAACAATTTGTTGAATGAGAACTTTTTACCGCAGTTCTATTTTATTCTCCATAGAAGCCTGAACAAACACGAGGCACATACATGTACATTCTACTGAACGAAAATGAATGACTTCAAGACTTAAGGGTAAAAATACTCATTACAATAAATTTACACTTTCAGTGAAGTTAGTTGAAAAAGCTTGGTACACTTGGTAAGAAACACAATCAGTTAACCCATTTTCTTACCATCAATTTAATTGATTAAATAATATTTTATTAATTACACAAAAAATGAGAATTGTATATTTTGAAACACCAGACTCTCCCAGTCAAAGCATTAATTTGGTTTAAACATTGTAGTTCTAATATACATTGTCTGAGAGCCCGTCATCAATAAGTAATTAAATATAAGGAAAATAAATCTGGGGGTAGTTAGTTGTTTAAACCCAGGAAATTAAAAGGTAAATGAACCAGTTATTACATGTTGTGGTATTAGAGGGTCTGTGACAAGTGTCTGTAATATTTATAAGTGGTAAGAAATCATGGCTGGATTCTATCCAACCCCCTATTTAAATGCATATTAATTTAACGAATTAAGGTTACATTATTGTGAATGTCTCTTACCTACAGCACTATTTTCACACTGATGACACTGGCCTTATTAACATAAATATATACAGGACTTCACTGAAAGTGTTGACTAACCCTAAAGAGAAAGAGTAACTTAGTATCAACTATTCTCAAACAGCCCACGATTTGGTATCCTCTAACTTTTAAATGGATAGTACTAAGTAACCTCATCTATTCCCTCAGCTACTTAGGGTTTGTCTTTTGTAAGAAGTTTAATTCTGACAATTTGTCAGAATGCAAGTCTCTCAAAATTATATCTTTATCCTGCTGCTCTCCTTCTATAGACAATGCAGTCAAAGTTCAAACATAATGGCACCTTTTAAAAGGCTCAAACTGTCTCTCATATGGTGTCTAATTCCAAGGGAAAAATATGTGAGAAAATTTCTTATTTGAGAGACATATTTGAGATGTAAGCAAGGATCTCATTTTTTAACTCTAATCAGAAAAACTATGGCCTTTGACCATAAGAATAAAAATCAGACTTCTAAAATCATGCAAAAGATTGTTACCTTCGCCTTCTCTGTTTCTTCCGTACGGACATTTAAGTCTTCAGTTTAAAATCTTTGAATTCTAGCACCAAGAAGGTTCCAATACAAAAGATAGCCTGCAATATCTTATGAAGACAAATGTAGTTGGCGGGGTACTTATAGATTCATTAAATTTTACTTCTAACTTCCATATTCCATTATTTATCATAAGGTGACATAATTGGACCATAATATTTCAGCACAAAACACGCATTTTATTCTGTAATGTATTACTGTCTGTCAATATCTAAAATTTTTATTTCAATAAGTTTCATATTTTTCTAAAAGTACTAAGTAAAGTTATTGTCCATTGTATTACTAAGAGTACTTTTATAAAGATAAATTTTTCTTTGTTTCAAGTGGCAACAGATACGTGATACTTTTGCTTTCCTCAGCGCCGTGGCTACCAGAGCCCCTAGATTGAAATTCAAATTAAGTCATGATTCACTTCTCTATTTTTTTCCCACACTGATCCATAGGTTCTTGATGAAGACCTTCTGTTTCCAATCTAAATGCCATACTTTCAATTTTTTTTTGTTTTGGTATTTTTCTAGCACTCTCAAGTAGCTCACAGTCTAGCAGGGGTCCAGGTAACAAACGTTATGAAATATGCACCTGATGTGATGGGAAAAGATGGAGCGGGGAGGGTGGGAAGGATCTGAGCCGATGTCCTTGAGTTGACTTCCGAAGGAACAAATGAGTTACTAAGGTGATTAAAAAACATTCATTTACTTTATAAATATGTACAGGATGTGAAAAATATTTACATTTGCAGGGCCCTGTGTGATGTGGAGGGACATCATTTCTGCTCCCCACCCACCAAATATACAATTCAGTGGGACAAAGACATGAAGAGGCCCCAGATTCAATACAGTTCAACTCAGAGAATTCATACATGGCTGGAATAGACTCTCAAGCTAGAAGGGCAAACATATTTGAGGTCTTTATGTTACTGGTTTTACAGAGTGATCTTTACCCCCAGAAACTATGGGCCAAAGGGACAGCAAGGAAATCAGTTGGTGGGGTAATCAGTAATATGCACACAAAGTAATGGGGAGTCAGACTGAACATTATATCCTACAACAAATTTCAAAATGTTGACTGATGTTCCCATCTCCAAACTCTCCAGCTCTCTACCACTCATCAGTTTTGCTTCCATTTACTACTTCCTTAAAACAGTCTACTCTTTGAAAATGCAACCTTTGCATTATTTTTCAAAGAAAGTAGAGTCTCTTAGAAAGGCAAATCTCATATCTGTTTGCTGTTCTTGCATCTATGAATGTATCAAAAGCCACATTCTTTCTTCCCTTCTCAGTGGAAGTGACTTTAGCTCCATTCTTCATAGGTGATTCTCCTACAAATATTTACAATTCCACCTCTTCAGAAAAATTGTTTCCCTCTGTTTTTTGTATCTCTAAACTTACCCTTGCCAGGAACTCTTATTTCTCTTAAACTAGGCCCTTCCACACCACCAGCTCTTTAACTTTCCACCTTCTTCCTCACCCCCGTGACTCATGGCAGTGGGCTTCATTAACAAATTCCTCTTCCTCGCCTCCCATTTGTTTCAAACTGAAATTAGCTTTCTAGAGTCCCAACTTTATCAAAAGATTCTTATCCAGTTCAATGAATGTATTCATAAGTGTTGTCTGCATCTTTATCTTTGATTTCTTAGCATGATATGATGCTTATATTTCACATACTTCTTTCTAGAAATAAATGAAGCACATATTTTATCGAGTTTTAATAAGCTTTTGTCATACCCTGTGAGCTCATATGAGATTCAATTTCTTTGTAAGAACATTAGAAATTCAGTTGACTGATTAAAAATCAAATGGCTAGAGGATTGCTGAAATAATCTTATATTATTGTCAATAGCCAGATTATGTATCATATATGATATCTGATACAATATCCTTCAAGAAAGGATAACACATAATAGCTTTCATTTATTTTTTCTTCAATCAATTTTGATAAAATGTTTAACTAACAATAAATTATAACAATGTGGCATACAACTTCTAAGAAACCTCCTAATGGTTTCACCCACCTATCATTAACACCCTCGTATATTTCTTCCCTTTGAGTGTGGGTTGAAATTACTCAGTTAAAATAAATACAGTCAGGCAGAGTTATTGGATGTCACTTCAGAGATCAGGTTATACAAAGTGCTGGGTATGTGTTTTCTCTCTCTCCTGGATTTCTTGCTTTGGAGGAAGCCTGCCGCCATGCAATGAGGCTGTCCTGGGGAGACGTCCACGGGGCAAGAAATTGCGAGAGGCGTCCGACCAACAGCCAGCAAGAAATCAATATCCTTATTGCAACCCTCGTGAGGAAGAGAACCTGCTGAAACACCACACGAGTGGGCTTGGGAGTGTATTCTCTCCAAGTCAGATGTTCAAATTAGACCCAGACCTGCCTGACAGCTGGCTTGTCTGCAACCTCATGAGAGGCCCTGAGCTCCAGGCACCCAGCTCAACCATACCTATACTCCTGGACCACAGAAACTGAGATAATAAATGTTTATTGCTCTAAGGTGCAGAAATTGAGGGGAACTGTTATGCAGCAATAAATAATACACATATTTGACTTTATTTCAAAGAGGAATCTCTTTTCTAAGTAATGTATAAATGATCACCAATTTTTGTATTATTAAAAAATGATGAATCTCCTCAATGGTAGGTATACTATCTGTTAGTCACAGTAAAAGAACAAGAGTTCTTTATTGTTACTCAAGAAGTAATAACTTAGATTAGGCTACTAGAAATTCAGGACAAATCATTTTAGGATATGAATTTCCCAAAGAAACAATAAAACTAATATTTTAATTTGTAAGACCAGTGACTCTAAATGCCCCAGGTTTACAGATGAGTAAGGGTCTCGGCATAATATCTGCAGAGAGGGAAGCTTTTGGCTACACGGTGTCTCCCTCATCCAGTGCTGATCGATTAGTCAATACCTAGGACAAGTATATTTGCCTAGATTTTAGTGAGAAGAATGATTGTCTCCTGCTCAGAGGGACCCAGTGCCCTGATATTTGCAACATCTGATTAAGCACAGAAATGTCGCAGGAATCAAAGTATGAAATGTTTGGGAACAAGGAAGAAATAAAGAACTGCCTTCTTCCAGAAATCAACACCCATTGACAATAAAGAGGATAAGAATAACAATTGTGAAGTTAAAAGTATATTAAAATTACCTTGGGACTCAGCATAAATATGCAGACATTTTGAGAGGATGTCTGATTATAAATAGATAAATACAAATTTTACTCATTAAACTAATTCAAGATATTGTTCTTGTTTTTTTTTATTTATTTAAAAAGCAATTTAAAATATGCCTGTGCCAAGGTAAATCAGAAGAAGAGAGAGTCCATGAAGTGTGTTCAAAATAGTAAGTAAAATATACATGGTCAACTAAAGGGAAAAAAGTTAGAGCCAAGCTAACCCTACTTTTGTAACAAGATGCAGATCTCGAAATAAATAAGGCGGCGTGGCAAGTGTGGAGAGGTTGTCTCCCGTCACAGGACAGGCCGCAGCGAACATACGGCTACTCTCATGGCTTTCTGACTGCTTTTCTAGTTTATGTTCTGCTCTCAGTGATGTTACCCACTCCTATCAGATCTGTTTCCCCAAATCAAAGATCTCATCATGCTTCTTGTCTGAACCAAATCTATAAGATCTACCCCCATCTACCGAATCAGCTAAACTTTCCTGGCAGGCCACTAAGTCTCCCTGCGGAGTGAAAGAAGGCAAACTGTGTCCAGCGCCCCAGACTGGTTTTACGGCTTTGCTACTCATTGGCTATGGGAAGTTTGATGGGCGTGGTAATTAAAATTCTATGTGTTTCAGTTTTCTTTTCTACAAAACAGAATAATGATTTTAATGAGCACAAATGTTTATTGTGAAAATTAAGAGAAATAATTCATGACATGTTAGATAAGTGTCCTGGTCCATGATGAGTACTGCATAAGCATTAGCTGTTACTATATTATTGGCTGTTACACAATTGTTGCTGTTTGAGATTCAAAGTAACACAAGACTGAGTGTCTACTGTGTGGTAGAAGGACAGTGATAGAATTCGTATGTGTAATCCATTTAACTTGAACAACACATTTCTGAAATAGGAATTATTATTCCTCTTTCACAGATGAGGATACAAAGATCCAGATGTGTTAAGTGACTTCTCTACATTCTCACGGTGACTGAGTGCTACAGGTGAGTTCCAGTCCAGGTTTCCTGACTTCGTGTTGAGGGTACTTTTACTGTACAAGGGGTGCCCTTCTAGGTTGTCCCCTAGTGCTCCACTGGGAAGAATACTGCTTAACAGTGCTGGCTGTGAGTTTGAATCCCGGTTACTTGCAATTCGTACAAACTCTCCGAGGTTCAGTTTTTCTCCACTGTAAAAGATGGCCAGTGATGCTCATTTTGATAAAATTTTTAACAGGATTACTTCACTTAATACTGGAAGTAGTGTATATCATATCCATGAATTTATAAGTTTTTAAAAAATATCTACAGGGTCCTGGAAAAGTAACACCACTTGAGTGTGGTTGGTAGGATAATAATATGGGTGTAATAATTTATAGCTCGAATTTGGACATTTCACCTAAAATGTCATATGGTATGCTTGAGTGTGATATTGTTATGTTACAGAATTACTTGCTTATGATTTTGTAATAAAAAAAGATTTTGAAATAAGAAGGAGGCATTCTTTGTGCCAGACTCTGTATTTTATTATTAGTTTTATTAATTTATATTGACACAGTATCATGCCATCCTAACTTCTCACACTTTACATCCTCACTACCAGTGTCTTAATTTTCTGCATTCATCTCTGTCTGTTGAAAATGTACCTGTCCTTTGTAGAGAGATGTTTTCCTATGTTCCAAAACATTGCCTTATTCTTTAACTAGATCCCTTAGATAAGATATCAACAATCCCTTATCCAAGCTCTGTTGGTCTAGATATGCTTCGCCAATGAGAATTTTTCTTAGTTTAGAAAGCTGCTAGAGTACATCTCATGTTACATGACATCGCCTGGAAGGATCTCGAATAGAATCTGTAATTAATCATAACAATATTTTTGCTGCAAAGAGTACAAATGTTCACACTCATGAGGCTAAATAAAGACTATATAAACAGTCCAGGTGACATTCTAACACATGTACAGCAAGCTAGCATGCTCTGCCAAATAATTAAATTAAAAATAATTTTGTTCAGTTTTTTTAAATTTTAGGATTGCACATAAAGAACTGCAGACTTGTGTGACTTCCTCTGCTCCCCACCCTTCCACAGTTTCGTTAGATTCTTTCCCACAGTTCTGTGGTTTCTATGTAGCCCGATGGTGTATTTACTCATCTTACCCTCCATTACTCGCACGGCATCTTCACCTTTGTATGCTCTTCAGGACCGAGGATGTTAATAACGCAAACTGGGTATGTTTCGTATACTTCATAAAAAGGAAAAAAATCACACCAATATTCTGAACGTGTAAATGGTGCTGAAGTACTGTCTTCCAAATATGACGGTACTCTTTTTTTCCTGATCATCAATACACATTGAGTGATTATTCAAGCAAGTTTTTTAAAAGAAGCAATCTAAATTGTACTGGTTTTAAATTTCACAAGAAGAGCTCATAGTAAAGACTGAGCTCTTTAAGTTAGGATTCCAGAAAAGGTAGGTAATGTTTCAACGTTTCAAATTCTAATCTAAACTGGAGAAATTAGGACATGATGAGGGATCATTCTTAGCCCCTTATTTTTTAATTTATGGGTAAGTTACTTAACGTCAATGATGATATTCTGGGAATAAAATTGATTTCATTTTAAGTGTTCAGGAACACGCTCCTTCTCAGAGAGGACATGCTGTAGAAGAAGAAACATGGCCGTCTTGCCGTCTCACCTATATGTTGTCCATACATGTGATAGAAGAAGCTGAAACAGTATGCGGTGTTCGTGGGCCCATAAGGGTTCTTGGGAGCTATGCTAAACACAGGGCTGAGGAGTCGCGCTTTTTCGCCTTCCAGTCTTGGTCGAGACGTCTCGATGTACATATAAAAACCTTTGAAAAGACACAAGACGTTTAAACATAGTATTACTAGGGAACATGAAATTTGAAATCAATGATAAGCTTTAGCATTTTCAAACAAGTACAGATTATAGATTTGCATTCATTTAGGAAATGTGTATATGTATAATGTAAAGCATAAGTGATTTACATAGTTAAAGGTAACATTGTTTAAACTGTATATAAATTTAAGACAAAAGTTAGAATTTTACACTTAAATTTTCAAAAAAACTAATCCTAGTCTCTCAATTATATGTGTCAATGAATTCTGAGAGAAAATTAACGTCTGCCAATCTTAGAAAAATGGGAATTACTGATACTCTACAGAAAATTGTCATATTTTATTCCACGGTCTTCAAGTCGACAGCTCAGTGTTCTCTCGCATTTCACAATAATCACATCTTGAACATTCCAAGGCTGGAGTACCACTGGTAGGAGCACACTTCACACCCTCCTACCTTCTTTGGAACCGCTACGGTCAGCGTTAGGTCCTGTGTTTGGAGTGTATTTTGTATTTCTTGTTGCAGTACTCTGCTTTGTCCAGTCAAAATTATCTGTATCATCTTGAGTGAACAAACAAATGTTACCATCTTCAAATCCACAATGAAATTCTCCTGTTAACAAAATTGAATTAATGTGTTTATCATTAATTAAATTAATACAAACTGCAATATTCTTACAGGAGAAATTTAAATCATTAAGCAATAATAATGCAAGATCGCAATAATGGAATCAGAGGCATAATTGTGCACAAGATTACAGCTAAACATAAAATGATTTCATTTTAATGAAAAATAATATTAATATATAAATCAGTCACTTATTAAATAGTCCAAACCATTTTCCTCTGAAATATTCAGATAACTAAAATTAAAGACTATAATTCACCCTTTTATTATGGTTAAAGAATTTTCATAACTTTCATTTTTCAGGATAGGAACAACTCATACTAAGCTGTCAATTAAAAAAATGATCTTTTTAAATTTACCTGGAGGCATGTGAAAGCTGTATATCTTGAGGTTATAATTTTTCACATCATGTCTAGAAATGATTTTGTGTATGGCCATTTGCACAAATGGAAGTTTACTTAGGGGAAGCTAATGAAAAATTATTTTAAAAAGTAGTTATCTTCCATGTTTGAATATGGATTTGCCAGATGTTTGAAATGAAAAATGAAGTAATGACTTTATGAAGACCTGGTGGAAGGACTGAGATTATTTTTGGATGCCTGCCACACACTACGTTCAGGCCCAGCCACTTTAGAGGAGAGCTTTCTTCACTTGTCTCTGAAAAGAGGGTGGCACTAACATTTCTAGGTTTCTGAGGGTTTTCTCACTGAGATGTACCTATTTGAAATACAGGAGTGAATAAAGATGATGATGTCCACTAGATAATTAAAATTATCCTTAATTAAGAAAAATTTAAGATAGTTTATATTGTTTCATTCAAACTCATTACAACTCTATGAAATCACAGTAATGCTAATTTGTGATGCTCACAGAGAAAACTTTGGCTGAGTTCAGCTATTACAAAATAAAGTCAAAACTGACTGCAGATTTCATGGAATTCATAGAGACATAAGCATCTAAAGAAGAGAGACTCACATTTGTATTTTTCCTCCACTACTCCGGGTTAGACTTAACATGTATCTTTGGGAGTGGAACCCTTGCAGTTGGGATAATGCCCTGAGTTACTCTTTGTGTTTCTATATACCACGAATGAACTATCTTAAAGTGGGTTAAGAAAACAATACCATTTACAATATCACAAAAAGAATAAAATAGTTAAGAATAAACTTAACCAAAGAAATAAAAGACCTATAGGTTCAAAACTATAAAGCTAATAAAATCCCCCCCAAAAGATACACATAAATAGAAAGACAACCCATGTTCTTGGATTGGAAGAATTAATATTGTTAATATATCCATACTACCCAAAGTGATTTGTAGACCAACCCAATCCCTATAAAAATAGCAATAGCATTTTTATAGAGAAATACAATTTTTTTTCTAAGTTATGTAAAACCACAAAAGATCCCAAATTGACAACACACAATTTTGAGCAAGAAGAACAAAACTGGAGGTATCACTTACTGATTTAAAGTTACAAAGTTATTAGAAAAGTTTGGTCCTTGTACAGGGTTGGCGGGAAAGTAAATTGATACATCTATTATGAAAAAAGTATGGAGGTTCCTCAAAAAAACTAAATATAGAACTACCGTATGATCCAGTAATCCATCTTACAAGTCTACAGCCACAGGAAATTAAATCAGTACCTCGAAAGAGATATGCACTCACATGCTCACTGCAGTATTGTTCACAGTAGCCAAGATACAGAAACTACCTAAGTGTTTTGTCTATAAATGAGTAGATACAAATTTCTGTGGCAGATGTATACAATGGAATATTTTTAACCCTAAAAAATTGAAGCTACCCCACCATTTGCAATAACATGGATGAAACCAGAGGACATTATATTAAGTGAAAATGCCAGACACAGAAAGAACTGTATGATATCACTTACATGTAGAATCTAATGAAAGTCAAATACATAGAAGCAGAAAGTATTCAGAGTGAAGGTTGTCAGGGGCTGAGGAGAGTTGGAAATGGGGAAATGTTGACCAAAGGGTATAAACTGGAGTTATGCAAGGTGAGTCAGTCCTAGAGATCCCTACAGAGTTGTGCCCATATTTAACAATACTGTATTGTACACTTAAAAATTTGTGAAGAAGGTAGATCTCATGTTAACTGTTCTTGTAATAATTAAAAGGGGGGGGAGGAAAAGAAACCATTGACATTGACAAATCAAAGTAAAATAGAAAGCTTTCCATTTGAGTTTAAGGAATTAGTTTCTGTTCTGCCTTTGTTTTCAGATTAAAGAATCACTGTACCTCTTTGTGTTTATTTATATTGTATATTCTGAGTAAGATGGTTTATAGGGAATATAAGCATTTAGGAGTTTGTAACTCAGTACATCTCTGGATAAACAAAATTCCACAAAAAATATTTACTAACATATGTTTATGCCTCCAAATGTTATACTAAATAAGACATGACCTCTCGATGCTACCAGTTAAAGACCTAACGTTGGCGCCAGCAGGTAGTTACATTTTGGGATAGATATCTTATAGGCACATTATGAGATTCCTTTAGTTGCTACTTAGGAGTCATAATAAAGTGAATGTTTGATTTTAAATGTTTTCATTTTCTTAATTGCATATTATATACACTAACAAAATGTGAAAAATCAAATGTACTGATTGAGGATTTCAGCTTGTAGGTCTTCTGCCAAACTTATTTTTTGGATATTATTGAAAATTGTGTATAATAAATTTTATAGCAATATTTAAACATATATTTTGTATAATATAATTTAGTTTTATTTACAAAAAAAAATATTCTTTGGCTGGTGTGGCTCAGTGAATTGAGTGCCGGCCTGAAAACCAGAGTCGTGGGTTCAATTCCCAGCCAGAGCACATGCCTGGGTTGCATGCCAGGTCCCCAGTAGGGGGCATGCAAGAGGCAACCACACATTGATGTTTCTCTCCCTCTCTTTCTCCTTCCTTTCCCCCTCTCTAAAAAATAAATAAATAAAAAAAATCTTTTTTAAAAAAGAAGAAAATATGTGCCCTTAAAAACAAACACATTTTTGGAGAGTTAAGTCTCTCATAGCAACGTTAAGCTACAATACAATACAGCTTATGAAAAGTTAAGACATGCCTATAATTTTCCATATGCCTAAAATTTTTCATAATTTAGTTTATTTTATATATGACCTAACATATTCACAATAAATTTGAAGGGGACATAAGATAACAATAATTAATTGGACAAAAATACATAAATAATCTCAATTGTTCATTGCTTCTGTGGACATATATTTTTATAGTGGAAAACCTATTAGTAGAGAGATTTTTTGAAAAGTTAGCAGATAAAATAAAAAAAACACTATTTACAGCCTTCATAACTTTATGATTGTCCTGTCAATTTATATGAGGTAACTATATATATGCAAAAAAGTCTATTAATAAAAACTGTTTACTGAAATAAGGGATATCTTCATAGATAATGAAAATGCTCTCACCTATAAAATCTTACCAAAAGTCAATGTAATTTAAATATTAAAAGATTTCAAAAAATAGAAAAGTAATAAAGTTTGGGATTTTCACCAAGATACAGAACTGAAGATTCACTTTGTCTTGACTTTTTAGTCATTTTCTAATTACCATTTGATTTTGGCAGACTCTTAGAGACCAGATGGTAATAAATAAATATATTTGAAACATTCTCCATTATATGGTATCCAAAACTGTACTTTCCTTCCCTGAATCAATTCCAATATGGTGAAGAAAGAATCAAAACTCAGGGACAAGCAGCCTGATGCCCAATAGTTCTCTCTGGCCCTGTGGCCTTTTTGTCCCACCTAGCCTCTTTATGTATTTTTATTTTACTTTTTTCAGCTTTACTGGACTAATAAAAGTTGCATATATTTAGTGTACAACTTGATATTTCTAAATGAATATACATTTTGAAATGATTACCGTAATCAAGTGAATTAATGTATGTATCACTTCACTTATCACACCATCAGAGTTACCATTACTGTTCTTTTTTTTTCCTTGTATGGTGAACATGCGTACAATCGGCCTATTGGAAAATTTCAAGTATACAGTACAGTATTGTTAAGTATCGTCACCATGCTGTACCTTACATCTTCAGAACTGACTCATCTTACATAACTGAAAGTGGCTACACAGCGACCAACATCTTCCCATCCCCCCTCCCTTCCTGGCAACAACCATTCTACTCTCAGCATCTGAGTTTGACTATTCTAGATTTCACATATAAGTGAGATTAAGTGAGTATTTGTTCTTCTTTGCCTGGCTTATTTCACTTAGCATAATGAACCAGGTTTACCCATGTGGTTTCAAATGACAGGACAACCTGCTGACTAATATTCCCTTATATGTATCCTGCATTTTCTTTATCCATCCATGGACATTTATATAGTTTTAATGTCTTGGCTCTTGTGAATACTGCTTCAATAAACTTGGCATTACATGAACCCCTTAAAGATTGATATTTCATTTCCTTTGGATTTATAACAAAAAGTTGGATTGCAAGATCATATGGTAGTTCTATTTTTTTAATTCTTTGAGGAACCTCCATACTGTTTTCTCCAATGGCTGTAACAGTTTACACGCCTGCCAACAGTGTGGAATGGTTAATTGGAGAGACTATACTTTCCCCTTTGCGTATTCTTGACATCCTCGTCAAAAGTCAGTTGACCGTAAATTTATGGACTTAATTCTGGGATTGTTTTTTCTGTTCCATTGGTCTAAATACCAATTTTTATACCAATAACTTACTCCTTTGATGATTATGACTCTGAATAGATTTTAAAATCAGAAAGTGTAATGCCTCCAGTTTTGCTCTTCTTGCTCAGGATTGCTTTGGCTATTTAGGATCTCTTGTGGTCCCATATGAAATTTAGTATTGTTTTGCTATTTCTATAAAGAATTCCATTGATATTATGATAGCAATAGAGTTGCACTGTAGATCATTTTCTGTAGCATTGACATTCTAATGATATTAATTCTTCCAGTCCACGAACACGGGATGTCTTTCCACACATTTGTGTGTTCAATTTACTCACAATGTGTTATAACTTCAGTGTAAATGTTTTTGATTTTTGGCTAAGTTTATAATTAAGTATTTTATTCTTTTTTGTTGTTATTGTGAATGATTTTCTAAATTTCATTTTCAAATAATTCATTGTTAGTGTATAGAAAAGCCATTTTTATTGCATGTTGATTTTGTATCATACCACTTTATTGAACTTGTTTGAGTTTTAACTTTGGATTGATATTTTACAATGTGTAATTAAAGTAAACACTTGTACCCATAATCTTTAATATGCAGCAAAAAGTCCAAAAATATCTTTTTAAAATATTTAAATTCTAACAAGTTTACAGACTGCAGAACCAAATATACTTCTCTAAAAATTTAAAACTTCTTTACAGTAGAAAATTCCAACATCAATCCTGAGATCATTGAGAGACCCCAGATCTCATTTCAATCCCATTTCACATGTTTTTTCCCATCACCAGAGTCCAGCACCAGGCTAAGTTCAGCTTGGTCTGAGGGCCCCATTTCTGGGGAAACAGCAGCATATGAGAAGGACAAAGGAGTACTGCTGTGCCTACTGCAGCCTCTAGAACACGGTTCTCCTGACAACTAACCAACTTCCTTTTCCATTAAAAATTTTACTTAAAAGATTTTAAAAATTAAATAGAAGACCCTTGCTCTTAAATTTAACAAATGCACTTTTGGGGTCTAATAAAGAACCATACTATAACAAAATTTCATTAAATTACTCTGTATATTTTGGAAGTGGACATTTTAGATAAACTCACTTAAGTACTATGAAAGTTGGTAAAATGTAAAAGACCATTTAGGATTAGTTTGATTTGTTGCCAATATATAAAACTTCATATCACATTTATTATCATATTAATATATGTGCAATGTATTATCATATTAAATGTTATATTAAACATAATGTATATTCCATTAAAGTCCTACAATTATTTTTTCCTATTAAGAAACTGTTTCAGACAAACTATAATTTATAATTTAGCCAACAAATATTTGAAATATTTTTAAATATCAAGACAATAATCTTTTTTGGAAGAAATATTGCAAAATGATATTATAAGATTTTGTTACACATAATTAGAATAACATTAAGAAATAAGATTTAGCAGCATTTTGTTCATGTTGTGAAATAACTTGGAATCAAAACAGGAGTATTTAATCTTTTTAATTGTGTTCTTTTCTCATTTATGTTTTTTTCTGAACTGTTTAATTTTCATTTTCTCTTCAACTGTATTATCAGCATCATCACTGAGAAGGTATGTTTTAATAAAATGTGGAGGATAAATGACAGTATATTGTACCTAATTAAGATATTGGGGCAAAATTATAGTAACAGAAAAAAGCTTGCATAGCAAAAATCTAAAACAAAACATGTTGGCCTATTTTCATCTCTTATTGAAAAATATCTGGCTGGTTTATTAAGAGACTGAATGTATAATAAATGACTTTGCTTGATAAAACATTTTCTCATATGTGTTTCTCATATTTATTTAACCCTTACAGGGGTTAAATAAATAAATTAGTAAGGAAAATGTGATTCAAATTTGGCTGCAGAATAGGTGGAAGCTACACGCATCTGCTCCCAGCCCCAAATTCTATTTACAGTTAAATTATAGAGCAATCAACCTGAATAACCAACTGAAGCCTAGCTGAACTGGAATATTATAACCAAGGATTTACAGAAGAAGCCACACAGAGACCGGTAAGAAAGGCAGACTCAGAAAAGTCTGGCTCCCTTTATCCAGGTGCAGTGGCTAAGAAGCCAGAGGGGTGTTGCAGCTGCAAAACTCCCTCCTCCCAAGATCATGGGGATCTCAACCCTACACAAGGATCTCCAACACTGAACAACACAGACAGGAGTCAGTCTGCCTGAGAGACCCAGACAACACTTCCCCAGAAACTAGCACTCTTATTGTTATAGCACCAGCCAAAGGAGCACTCTGCCTGGTCTCTGACAGCTGGCAAGGTGACTCTACCATGCTCGGGTCCTGTGGAGGATTCTTCTACCTGCTGTGGCAGTGGCCTGTGGGGCCCTCTTTTGCTGGGGAAGCTCTTGGTGTAAACTCACATAATGACTAAACTTTGTGGCTTTGGAAAGGGGACTAGTCTTCCCAACCTTGAACACCCAGCCAACACCCCCTAGCACATATTGAATCACTTGTTTGGTCCCGTCCTTCTGAGTTCAGCCATGTAGAAGGACTGAAGTGCCACACAGAGCTGAGATTTGGAGTGTTTCTCCTAGGAAAGCTTTTGTCCAGGAATCAGACATGTGGGTGCTGGGGTGTGTGACTACATTGTGGTGGGGTGACTACTTCTATCTCCCCTGTAAGCTCAGCCCACACTACCCTGGAAGAAGGAGATGTATCCATCTCCCTCTTATAGGCTTACGGATACTACCCCTAACAGAAGACTGTTGGGTCTGCTCTTCCAAGTCCTGGATACCCCATCCCACTGAGCTCAGTTCCATGGTGGGTTGAGGGGGAGAGCAGCTCAGAGATGGGACATTCAGAGTGTGAGTCTCTTAGAGACTATTATCTGGGACTAGGACAAAGTGCTTGGCCCCATCCTGCAGGCTGCCCCAGCAGAATCCCTGGGAGATTCTTCTGATCTGTCCCCCTAAGCCCAGTGGCTTGGCCTAGCTAAGTGTGTTCCTGCAGAGGGAACAGCTGCTTGTACTCAACATGAAACTGCAGTGTGCCCCCTCCTGAGGTTACTAGAGTTGGATACTGGTAGAGAATAAGTGGTTTGGCTTTGCAGTAGAGGCCACGTTCCCCTCATTGAGTGCCTGGCCATGTGACCTCCACATGGGGGACCCACTAGCTCTGTCCTCCTGACTCCAGGTGATCTGACCTACTGAGCTTGCAACCTGTAGAAGTATCTGTGGGTTGCAGCCAGCCTGGGCCCACACTATAGTCTTTATTCAGAGGCCTCTAGAGGAAGACCAGGAAACTTCAGGGGGAGGTGAAATAGCTGACAGGTGGCCTTGGTCCTTTTACAGATCTGCCCAAAGGTCTAAGCTGAAGGAAACTGACTCTTACACAAAAATTGAAACCTCCCATGCACACTTAGTCTCAGTAGGTGCAGCCACAAACAGTGAACAGAGTGGTACCTTTGACAGGTAGCCCAAGGCTAGTTACACACAATGTCTGACATTGACATGTACTTCAACCCTGCCCAGAAGGACTCAGAACCAACACAAGTGGTAAACTTGAGAACAGACCAGAGCTCAAACTACCTACCCACAGAAGTGGTGCACCCAAAGGGGGATTCCAGCAGGCACCAAACTCTGCTGACAGCAACTCCACCTTGGGGGATAGCCCATGCATAGCATCTCATGCACAGTGATCAAGCTTTACCCTATAGTCAGCCAGCCTGAAGGATTAACTCCACCCACAAAAGGGTCAACAGCATTCAAGACTCAGCTACAACAGGAGAGTGCACATAACCCACAAGAAGCACTGCTGTGCACAAAGCTCAGGTGATCTGGAAGATGGGACCACTGAGCCTCACAAGATATCTTCATTAAGAAGCCATCATAACAAGTTCAGCAGTCATAGCAGATCTACCTAAAACACAGAGATGAAAAGGAGAGACAAAGATGCCCCAAAGGAGAGAACAAGAAAAATCCCAATTAAAAGAATTAAATGACACAGAAGCCACCAAAATACCAGATGCAGAGCTTAAAACAATGGTTATAAAGATGCTCAAGGACCTTAAGGGAAGAGTGAATGATCTCAGTGACAACTTAAACAAAGAGATTACGCATTAAAAAAAAAAAAAAGTAAACAAAGAACCAGTCAGAAATGAACAATACATTGTTTGCAATAAAAAATACACTAAAGGAATCAATAGCAAGTTAGATGAAGCAAAAGATTTAATCAGTGATGTCAAGGACAAGATAATAGCAAGCATCCAAGTAGAGCATCAGAAAGAAAAGGGAATTTTTTTAAGAAGTAAGGAAAGTCTAAGGGACCTCTGGGACAACATCAAGTATAACAACGTCCATATCATAGGGGTACCAGAAGGAAAAGAAAATAAAAAGGGGATAAAAAACCTGTTTGAAGAAATAATGCCTGAAAGCTTCTCTAACATGATGAAGGAAAAAATCACACAAGTTCAAGAAGCAAGAGAAACCTAAAGAGGCCCGCAGAAAAACACATCACATTTAAAATGCCAAAGATTAAAGAAAAATAAATAATCTTAAGAGCAGCAAGAGAAAAGCAATTAGTTAACTATAAGGGTGCTCCCATAAATCTGTCAGCTGATTTCTCAACAGAAACACTTCAGGCCAAAAGGGATTGGCATAAGATATTCATGTGACAAAAAATGCAAAGACCCGCATCCAAATCTATTCTACCCAGCAAGGCTATCACTTAAAAGTGAAGGCAAAATAAAGATCTTCACAGACAAAAATAAGGGAAAGGAGTTCATTGCTACTAAACTATCATTGCAAGAAGTGTAAAGGGTCTGCTTTAAGAAGAAAGTAAAAAAGAAGTCAAGAGAGAGGAACATAAAGAATGAAATAGCAATAAATAAGTGCCTATCAATAATAACCTTAAATGTAAATGGATTACATCCTCCAATCAAAAGATATAGGGTAGATAAATGCTTAAGAAAATATGACCCATAGATATGATGCCTACAAGAGATCCACATCAGAACAAAAGATGCACACAGACTAAAAGTTAAGGGATAAAAAAATATTCCATGTATATGGAAACAAATAAAAAAGCTGGGGTAACAATAGTTATATCTAACATAACAGACTTCAAAACAAAGACCATAACAGAAGACAAAGACAGTCCCTACATAATTTTAAAGGGATCAATCCAACAAGACGACATAACCCTTGTAAACATATATGCACCCAATCTAGCAGCAGCTAAATATGTAAAGAAAATCTTGGTGGATGTTAAAGGAGAGGTCAACAGCAGCACAGTCATAGAAGAAGATTTTAACACCCCACTGTCATCCACGGATCGACCTTCCAGTCAAAAAATCAACAAGGCAACAGTGACCTTAATTGGCACACTGTATCGAATGGATTTAAGTGATATTTACAGAACATTTCATCCCAAAGTAGCAGCAGAATATATACAGGCCTCTCAAGTGCACATGAAGCTTTCTTAAAGACAGATCACAAGTTAGGACACAAAATAAGTCTTAACAAATTCAAGAATATTGAAATCATATCAAGCATCTTCTCTGACCACAATAGTATGAAAGTAGAAATCAATTACAATAAAAAACTGAAAAACATTCAAACACATGGAGGTTAAATAGCATGTTATTAACAATGACTGAGTTAAAATATGGGGTCAAGGAAGAAGAAAATATTACATGAAAACAAATGAAAATGAACACAAAACAACCCAAAATCTATGGGACACAGTGAAAACAATCCTGAGAAGGAAGTACATAACATTACAGGCCTAACTCAAGAAGCAAAATATATATGGTCTGTCCAGAAGGTCCCCAGCCATGTAATATGAAAGTATAGAGACATTTATTGAAGGAGATACAAGATACAAGAAACATTGTACACAGGACAATGATGCCTCAGTCCCCTTCAAGGTAGGTACCTTGGGACCTAACACTGTTCTCCCAATCACCATCAGCTGCCCCACGGTATTTTTCTGAATCACATCAATGGTCTGAAATCTCTTCCCTTTCAAAAATGATTTTATTTTTGGGAAAACCAGATCACAAAATGCCAAATCTTGGATATAGGGGGGGCTGAGTCACCTGGGTGATTTGATGTTTCACCAAATACTCTGCACAAGTCATAATGCATTAGTAAGTGTCTTGTCCTGATGAAACTTCCAATTGCCAGTTACCCATAGCTGTGGCCTTTTGAATCATCCAAATAGTTTCCATGGAGGAATGTCCAAGGTTAACTCAAAATTTGATGCAGGTTCATTGCTGTACTTGTTCAGTCATTTTGAACATGACAGCCACACAGTACACATGCTCACTGAACAGGACCTAGTGCCCCTACTGACTAGTACAGTGAACTCATCATTGTTCATGCATGTGCATTCCAGTCCACTCTCCTTGATTGCTAGGTTACATCAATATCGTACAAACTGTTCTTGTTATATTAACAATGGCTGGAGTTTTTCCAGACACACCTCATATACGTATATGTATGTAAATATTTCAAGCAAAGTATCTAACCCTACACCTAAAAGAACTAGAAAATAAACAACAAACAAAGCCGAGAGTAAAGATAAGGAAAAATAATAAAGATCAAAACAAAAATAAATTATATAGAGACTAAAAAAATGCAGAACACCAATGAAACAAAGAGCTGGTTCTTTCAAAAGATAAACATGGTTTATGAACTTTAACCAACCCCTCAAGAAAAAAAATAGAGGACCCAAATATATAAAATTAGAAATGAAAGAGGAGAAGTGACAACTGACATCACAGAAATACAAAGGATTTTAAGAAATTACTATAAACAACTATATGCCAACAAGTTGGGCAACATGGGTGAAATAAATTTCTATAAATATACAATCTTCTGAAATTGAATCAGTAAGAATCACAAAACCTTTATAGACAACTAATGAAATTGAAGCAGTAATCAAAAAACTCCCAGCAAACAAAAGTCCTGGACCAGATGGCTTCACAGATGAATTTTACCAAACATTCAAAGAAGAGCTAACACCTAAACTTCTCAAACTATTCTAAAATTTTCAATAGATGGGGAGAGTTCCAAGCTCATTGTATAAGGCCATCAAAATCCTAATTCCAAACCAGATAAAGGCACTACCAAGAACGAAAATTATATAACAATATCCCTGGATGAACATGGATGTTATAATTCTCCAAAAAAACCCAAAAGAATTTGTATTCTGCTGTATGGTACATTTATACAAGGGAATTCTATGCAGCAGAGAGAAAAAAAGAGCTCCTACCTCTTTGCAACAGCATGGATGGAACTGGAGAGAATTATGCTAAGTGAAATAAGCCAGGTGGTGAGGGACAAATACCGTATGATCTTACCTTTAACTGGAATATAATCAACAAAAGAAAAAAGCATACAAAACATAACCAGAGACATTGAAATTAAGAACAATCTAACAATAGCCAGAGGGGAGGGGGGAGGGAACAGTGAGGAGAAGGGTTTTCAGGAACTACTATAAGGGACATGTGGACAAAACCAAGGGGGAGGGTAGAAGCAAGGAGGGGGATGGGTTTGGCTGGGGTGGAGGGGAGTGGTGGAGAGAAAATGCAGACAACTATAATTGAACAATAAAAAATTAATTAAAAAAATTAAAAAATAGAAAATTCAGACCCAATAATACATAAAAAATATCACACATCATCATCAAGTGGGATTTATTATGGGTATGCAAGTTTAGTACAATATTCATAAATCAGTAAACATGGTATATATCACATAAATAAAATAAAGGATAAAATCACATAATTTTACCCATAGATGCAGAAAAAAAGTATTTGATTAAAAAACTGGACCCATGTATGATAAAAGCTCAGCAACGTGGGAAGAGAGGGATGATACTAAACATAATAAAGGATATTATGACAAACCTACAGCCAACATCCTACTCACTAGGCAAAACTAAAAGCATTTCCCTCAAGATCAGGAAAGAGACATGAATGTCCCCTTTCCTTACTCTTATTCAACATAGTTCTGGAAGTCCTAGCCACAGCAATCAGACAAAAAGAAGAAATGAAAGAGATTAAAATTTGAAAGGAGGAAATAAAACTGTCATTATTCACAGGTGACCTGACATTGTACATAGAAAACTCTAAAGACTCTACCAAAAAATTACTAGATTTAATAAGTGAATTTGGCAAAGCAGCAGGAAACCAAGTTCATATTAAGAAATCATTTGCATTTTTATACACCAATAATGACCTATTAGAAAGAAAAATTATGTGAACAATCCCATTTACTATTACAAAAATAAAAACACAAGGTACTTAGTCATAAATTTAACTATGGAGATAAAAAACCTACACTTGGAAAACTATACAACACTGAAAAAGGAAGTTGAGGAAGATATAGGTTAAGTGAAAGCATATACCATGTTCATGGATTGGAAAAATTAACATTATTAAATTGTCCATACTGCACAAAGCAATCTATATATTCAATGCATTTCCTATTAAAATACCAATAGCATATTTCACATATCTGGGACAAATATTCTGAAAATTTATATAAAACCAAAAAAAGTTCCTAAATAGCCTCAGTAATCTTGAGAAAGAAGAAAAAAATTGGAGGGATCACAAAACCTGATATCAAACTATATGACAAAACCATAGTATTTGAAACAGCCTGGTACTGGCATAAGAACAGGTAAATACATCAATGGAACAGAACAGAAGCCCAAAAATAAACCCATATCTTCATAGTCAATTAATATCTGATCGAGGTGATAAGTACATGCAATGGAGTAAAGGCAGTCTCTCCAATAAATATTGGGAGAACTACACTGGTACATGCAAAAAATGAAACTAGACCACCAACCTGCACCATACACTAGAATAAACTCAAAATGGGCAAAAGACTTAAATATAAGTTGTGAGACCATAAAATCCTACAAGAAAACATTAGTAGTTAAATCTCAAACATCTCTCATAGCAACATTTTTTCTGACATATCTCCTAGGGCAAGGGAAACAAAGGAAAAAATAAAGAAATGGGACCACTTCAAGCTAAATGGTTTGGCGTAGCAAAGGAAACCATGAATAAAGTGAAGAGTGAATCCACTGAATGGGAGAACATATTTGCCAATGACACATCTGATATGGGGTTGATTTCCAAAATACACAAAAAACTCATACAACTCAAAACCAAACAAACAATCCAATTAAAAAATAGGCAAAGGACCTGAATAGACACTTCTCCAAGGAGGAAATCATTACATCATTGTGTAATGTTACTAAAACCTTTTTATTCTAAGCAACTCTCAGTTTCTACAATATTGAATATTTATTAAAAATCAAAAAGTACACAGGTAATGGAAATGTTTGAACTAAACAGTGATGCTGGGAATTATTTTAAATATAAAAAATCCAATCATCTTTGACTATATGTAAAATGCTTGTTGAAGAAGAGACATAGGTAACTATGACTTAAATAATCCAAGCTTTTTAAGAAGTGTTCAAATTATAAGTTGTCTATCTTTAATACACACTTCTGGCTTCTGTAACTCTTGAATATCATACTGCAGGTAGGCCGAACTTTGCTCAGTTATTGTTGGAACACGGCCTTCATTTCAATGACAGACATGCTTTTGTTCACCTCCACCTAAGGGACCTCTATCCCACTTTCAGACCCCATCTCCAATATCTCTTCTGTAAAACTTTTTCATTTATCATAAAATTAATAATACTTATTATCTTGTATTGAAGTAATCTGTTAGCAAACACTCCCTGTACTAGACATTTATTTGTGCTTTCTGTTCAGTAGATAAAAGCTGTTCAAAATTTTTTTCTTGAATTGAAATATTTGTAGGCTTTTTCCTGTATCTAGTTTTAATCTTCCCATGGCAACTCTTTTCAAACATTTCTACTAAGTGTGCAGTCAGAGAACTTACCTTGAGGGAATTATAATAAATATAGTAATTAACTAGCAATAGCACCATGGGGAGAAGTTAGGGAGAATCTTATTTATGCAATTAATTCATCCTGAAACTGTCATTTATTTGTTCTCTTAACAAATAAACATTTGAACACCTGCTATATGTGAGATGCTGTGATAATCACAGGGATATTAAGATATAGGGAGAAATTAGAAATAGATTTGTTTTTCAAGTACTTTATAATCTACTGGAGGATATGAGAAAGTCAATAACAGCTTTCTACATAGATGAAGAGAAATTGATATGTAAATCAAAGAGAGGAAATATTTAGTGGAGGAAGACTATTTATGCTAAACCTTGTAAGAAAAGTGAACCTCAAAGAGCTGATGATACTATCCAGTTAAAGTGTCATTTGTGATGACAAAGTACACTTTCATACATGAGAGCAATATGTAAACAGAGAACTATAAAATTATTCAGTAGAATAATTTGAACATGGAGAAGTGAAGTACAAGAGGATCTTTGGTAGGAAATACAGCAAGAACAGATTTTGTAAGTTGGCCTTTGTCAGAGTAAGTGAAAGACCATTGCAGGAAAGGAAATAGAGAAAACAGACCTGATGTTTTCTTCCCTAGTACAGGGAGTGGAGAATGTTGGATGGGTGGGGGGTAAGATTGCAAAGGGGATCTTCATCTATTTATTATCCAAGAGCAATATATTCTCAGACACAAAATAGGAGACAAAAATTATTCTTAACTTTAATGTGATATGTTATCAAGAGGATCGTGACCAGATTGGCTCCTTTTCTCCATAAAATTGGGATATAGAATAGTGATCCATGAAAAATCTTGATTAAACCATTCATGTACCAATTTTCTAAGTAATAATTGTCTTTTATGAGTGGGACATAGGAATCAAAACTAAAAATTAAAGAAAAATAAAAGCAATAAAAGTTGTAATGCCACAGAAGAAAAAAAGTTTCCACAGTTACACAAATAACAAATGTTATGCAGGTAAATGGCTCAATATTTAGAAAAAATTATAAATATCAATATTAAATAATTTGACTTTATAACCATATCCTTTGAAATTTAAAATTTATATTTAATGCCTGTTTTACTGTTTCTAAGCCAGTGCACCTGAAACCTGTATAATTTTGTTAACTAGCATCACCCCAATAAATTCAATAAAAAGGAAAAATATTAGTCTATTTTAAACCAAATAAGAACAGTTGCTCAACAATATTTATATATTTATAAATTTTAAAATTTTATTCATTGTGAAATACAGTGCCATTTTTAAAGTAAAAATATACTTACTCAAATGAGGATTAACAGGAGCTACAAGAAAAGCAAAAACCAATGTTAGCATGGCTTGAATGTCTTATCAATAAAAGTCTAATCAGTGTCTCATAGTTCTTTATCAAAACTGAATGATCTTCCCCACTGTGACCATGGAGAATTATATCTGCAGTCCATTTCGTTCTAGGGGACTGAATAGGATCCACTTTGGAGCTCAGCAATAACAGCCTGACAGTACCCAAAAGATCAATGCTTAATAGCATGTGGAATTTGTCATTTTCCAAAAAATGGAGTTGCTGACCTTTTATATCTTAACCATTAATAAAAAAAACCTAGAAATCAAAACTGAGGCTGCCATTAGGCCAACATATAATATAGATGTTTTAAAAATGAAATCAATTATCCATCACAGATTACACCTTAGTTTTTTTTACTGTTATCTACTTCTAGTGAAAATTACATGGTATGTATGAAAATAAAGCAATCTTCATATCACATTATATATGAGTCCTAAAACTAATAGCCATTCACACACATACACAAACAGAGGAATTTCAATGATAAACAACATATTTGCATTTTTGTACACAAGAAATATTTATCTTAAAAAAACTAATTGTGTTTGTAATACAAGTACCAATTGAGTTCTACTTTTTTTTTAAAGCTGGTATACCTGCTCTTTATTTGTTTATTTATTTTTAAAAATATTTTATTTACTTATTTTTAGGCAGAGTGAAAGGGAGGGAGAAAGAGAAGGAGAGAAACAAACATCAATGTATGGTTGCCTCTTGTGCGCCCCCTACTGAAGACCTAGCCCGCAACTCAGGCATGTGCCTTGACTGGGAATTGAATCAGTGACCCTTTGGTTCGCAGGCCGGCACTCAGTCCACTGAGTCACACCAACCAGGGCTTTTTTCTTTTTTTTTTTATTATTGTTTAAGTTGTTACATTTTTCCCATTCATAATGGGAAAAATTGTGAAATTGTGTCGGGGGAGAGGGCATCTATAAAGCTCTCTATACTTCCTTTTCAATTTTATGTAAACCTAAGACTATTCTAAAAAATAAAGTCCATTAGTTTAAAACAATTTTTTAAACATTTTGATCACATTTGTTAACTTTTTAATGATATACATTTTTAAGCCACTAAGAACTTGAAAAAACTAAAATGCAGAAATATTACATAATAACTTATGGTGTAGGAAATAAAGGGATATTGCTGAAATTATCATATAGGCTCAACTAAAACATTCTATATATATCTACATTTATAATCCAATATTAAAATCTATGATGATTAAGTTTTATGGGGTTTTTTGTTACTTGACTTATGATCTAGTAGATCAATAAGCCAAATTTAATATGTAAGTAAACACCTTTAAATAAAAGGCTACTTACCACTATATTTGATGACACGAATTGTTGAATCTCCTTCCCCAAATTTGGTAAGAGGTGTTAGTCGGACTTCATAAGCCTCTGGTTTAATTAGCTCAGTCAAATTATATGTAATTAATTCTCCTTTTTGAATATTTCCATTTATCTTTATCTCCTGTTCCCACCAACGCTGTTGCCCAGCCTGAAATGAAATAATTATGCAATAATGTTCCCAGTATTTGATTCAGAGGTACTTAATTGTGTTGTAAGCAAATTGGAAAAAAAAACCATTCTAATGTTTAATTAGATGAGAAAGTACTAATAATATGAATACATTTTATTAAAGTTCTAGTTTCTATAATAAGCAGCACATTTTGTAGATTTTTGCAGACAATTACTAAATTATCACAGAATAGTCTGGTATATAAACAGACTTAATATGTCATCTAATATTAAGAGTTGGAGAACTATAAAACAATAGCCTATTGAAGTCTCAATCTGGAGACTTGAACAAATATAAGTTTACCTCTTACTTAACATATTTATAGTCAGCTGATCTTTGGCAAAGACAATGCAATGCAGCGAAGACAGCTGTTGTGCCAGAACCCTGGGAAACTGTATGCAGATTATTGTACCTAGATACAGACATTATACCCTTCACAACAGTAAACTCGAAATGGATCAAAGACCTACATGGAAAACACAAAACTACAAAACTTCTAGAAGATAACATAGGAGAAAACCTAGAAGACCTTGGGTTTCACAGTGTCCTTTTAGATACAACACCAAAAGCACGATCCATGAAAATAAAAGAATAAGCTGGACTTCTTTAATTTAAAAAATTTCTGTTCTACCGAAGACATTATCACAAGAATGAAAAGACAAGCCACAGATTTATCTGCAAAAGACACACTGATAAAGAACTGTTATACAAAAGATATAAATATCTCCTAAAATTCAACATTAAGAAAAAAGAAATTTAAACAATGGGCCGCAGATTTTAACAAAAAAGATGCTTCACATTATATGTCATCAAAGAAATGAAGATTAAAACAACATTGATTTACCATTACACACCTATTAAAATGCTCAAAATCCAGAACACTGATGATACCAAATGCTGCCAAGGATGTAGACAACTAGGAACTCTGTTTTTATTTTTAATTTTTTATCCTCACCTGAGGACACTTTTTTCATTGCTTCTAGAGAGGAAGGAAGAGAAAGAAACATTGATGCGAGAGAGAAGCATCAATAGGCTTCCATCCTGTACATGCCCAGACTGGGGTTGGCACCCGGACCAGGGATCATATGTGTCCAGGCCAAGGGTAGCACACACCTGAACTCCGAGGGAGGATCAAACCTGCAACCTAGGTATGTGCCCTGACTGAGAATCAGACTCACAACCTTATGCTTTCAGGACAATACTCTAATCAACTGAACCACACCAGCCAGGACTCAACTAGGCACTGTTAGTCACTGCTGGAGTACAAAATGGTATAGACACATTGGAGGATGGTTTGGTGGTTATTTTTATAAAACTAAATATACTCTTCCCATATAACCCAGCAACTGTACTCCTTGGTGTTTACCCAAAGGAGGTGAAAACAGGTCTGTGAAAAAATCTGTACATGGACATTTATAGTAGCTTTATTTTTAATTCCTGAAAACTTGGGAGCAACCTAGATGTCCTTTATCAGGTAAGTAGATAAATGAATTGTGCTACAGCCAGTCAATGGGATATTATTTAGTGCTCAAAGGAAAAGAACTATCAAACCATTAAAAGGAAAAAAACAAACAACCCAGTTTAAAAATGGGCAAAGGATCTGAATAGACACTTATCCGAAGGAGGCATAGAGATGGCCAATAGACATATAAAAAGATGCTCAATGTCACTAATCCTAAGAGAAATGCAAATTAAAACCACAATGAGATACCATCGTATGCCTGTCACAATGGCTATCATCAATAAATAAATCAAACAACAAGTGCTGGTGAGGATGTGGAGAAAGGGAAATCCTTTTGCACTGTTGGTGGGAATGCAGACTGGTGTAACCACTGGGGAAAACAGTATGGAGATGCCTCAAAAAATTAAAAATGGATCTTGCTTTTGACCCAGTTATCCCACTTCTTGGAATTTACCTGAGGAAACACAAAATACTAATTCAAAAGAACAGAAGCACCTCTATGTTCATTGCAGTATTATTTACAATTACCAAGATATGGAAGCAGCTCAAGTGTCCATCAGTAGATGAATGAATAAAACAGCCAAGGGGCATTTACACAATGGAATACTACTTGGCTGTAAAAAAGAAGAAAATTTTATCCTTTGCAACAATGTAGATGGACCTGGAGAACATTATGCTAAGTGATATAAACCAGTCAGAGAAAGACAAATACCACATGATTTCACTCATATGTGAAATCTAATGAACAAACTGAACTAACAAGAAAAATGGGGACAGACTCATAGATGGAGAGAAGGCTGACAGATGGGTGGGGGGAAGTTTAGAGGGTGAAGGGATTGAGCGCAAAAGGAAAAAGGACTCATGCACATGGACAACAGTGTGGTGATTGCTAGGGGGTGATGAGAAAAAGTGGACTAAATGGTAATGGAAAAAAATACAATAAAGACTAAATTTTTAGAAAAGACATGGAGGAAACAAATGCATATTAAAAAGTAAAATAAACCAATATGGAAAGGCAACATATTCTACCATTCTAACTGTATGAAATTTTGGAAAAAGGAAAAGTATGGAGACAGTGAAAAGATTAGAGATCTCCAGGGGTTAGGGGAGAGGGAAGGATGAATAAGCTGAGTGCAGAGGATTTTAGGGCAATAAAACTACTCTGCATGAGGAGTAATAGGAGATACATGTAATGATAAATTTACTCAAACCCACAGAATATAAGACACCAAGAGTGAACCCTAATATAAACTATGGACTTCGATAATGATGGGTCAAGGTAGGTTCATCAACTGAAACAACATCTTCTGGAAGAGGATGCGTTCTTTATTTGTTTTTTTATATCATTTTACACTTTCATTTTTATTTATTGTTGTTCTATTACAGTTGTCCCAATTTTCACCCATTGGTCTCCTCTGCCCCCTGTATCCCCTATTCCTACAGTCAATCCCACCCTGTTGTCCACGTCCATGGGTCATTTATACTTGTTCTTTAACTTGTCCCTTCCCCTTCTTTCCTCCCTTAACACCACCCCCTCTGGTACCTGTCAGTCTGTTCCTTGTTTCCATGCTTCTGGTTCTATTTTGCTCGTTAGGTTCCTATTATGGGTAGGATTATATGGTATTTGTTTTTCACTGCTTAGCTTCTTTCACTTAGGATAATACTCTCCAATTCCACTCATGCTGTCTCCAATGGTAGAAGTTTCTGCTTAGTATTCCATTATATAAATGTACCAGTTTTTTGATCTACTCACTTATAAATGGGCACTTCAGGTTGTTTCCAGCACTTGGCTATTGTAAATAATGCTGCTATGAACATTGGGTGCATAGGTTCTTTTGAATTGGTGTTTCAGGATTCCTAAGGTATAATACTAGCAGTGAAATTGCTGGAAGAAATTGCTTATGGGCCCTCTGCATGCCCTCCTTGGAGAAGTATTGCTCAGGTCATTTGCCAATTTTTTAACTGGATTGTTTGTCTTCCTGGCATTGAATCATATGAGTTCTTTATGTATTTTGGAGATTAAACCCTTGTCTGAGTTATCACTGGCAAATATGTTTCCCCATATTTGGGTTCTCCTTTCACTTTGATGATGTTTTTAGTCATGCAGATACTTTTTAATTTAATTTAGTCCCATTTGTTTATTCTATCCTTTATTTCCCTGGCCCTGAAAGATATATCAGAGAAAATACTGCTGTATGGCATGTCTGAAATTTTACTGCCTGTTTTCCTCTAGGACTTTTATGGTTTCATAGCTTATGTTGAAGATTTTTAGCCATTTTGAGTTTATCCTGGTGCATGGTATAAGTTGGTACTCTAGTTTCATTTTTTTGCATGTTCATTCTAGATCTCCCAGAACCATTTGTTGAAGAGGCTATTTTTACTCCATTTTATGTTCCTGCCCACTTTGTTAAATATCAATAGACCACAGAGACATGGGTTTATTTCTGGGCTCGCTCTCTTTTCTATTCCATTGATTGATGTGTATGTTCTTATGCCAGTACCAGACTGTTTTGATTACAGTGACCTTGTAGTATAGATTGATATCAGGTATTGTGATCCCTCTTATTTTGTTCTTCTTTCTCAAAATGGATGAGGCTATTCAGGGTCATTTTGAGTTCCATATAAATTTTTGAAATGTTTGCTCTATATCTGTGAAATATGTGATTGGTATTTTACTAGGGATTGCATTGAATCTATAAATTGCTTTGGGTAGTGTGGACATTTTGATGATGTTAATTCTTCCAATCCATGAGCATGGTATATGCTTCCATTTCTTTCTGTCTTCCTTAATTTCTTTCCTCAGTGTTGTGTAGTTTTCTGAATACAGGTCTTTTACCTCCTTGGTTAGGTTTATTCATAGGTACTTAATTTTTCTTGTTATTATAGTAAATTGGATTTTCCCCCTAGTTTCTCTTTCTAGTATTTTATTTTTGGTATATAAAAATGCCTTTGATTTTCTAATATTGACTTTGTATACTGCTATTTTGCTAAATTCACTTATTAGGTCGAGTAGTTTTCTGGTGGAGACTATAGGGTTTTCTAGATACATTACCATGTCATCTGCGAATAATGAATTTTACTTCCTTCTTTCCAATTTGAATGCCTTTTATTTCCTTTCATTGTCTAATTGCTGTGGCTAGAACTTCCAATACTAAGTTGAATAAAGTGGTGAAAGTGGACATCCTTGTGTTTTTCCTGATTTTAGCTGGGGAGCGGTTAGTTTTTGCCTGTTGAGTATGATATTGGCCATAGGTCTCCCATATATGGCCTTTATTATGTTGAGGAATGCTCCCTCTATTCCAACTTTGCTGAGAGTATTATATCATAAATGGGCTCTGTACCTTATCAAATGCTTTTTCCACATCTATTGATATGATCATGTGATTTTTGTCTTTCATTTTATTTATGTGGTGTATTGTGCTTACTGATTTGTGAATATTATGCCATCATTGCATCCCTGGGATGATTCCACTTGATCGTGGTGCATGATCTTTTTCATGTGTTGCTGGACCTGGCTTGCCAATATTGTGTTGAGGACTTTAGTATCTATGTTCATCACCACTACTGGCCTGCAGTTTTCTTTCATTGTTGTGTCTTTATCTGGTTTTAGAATTAGGATAATAATGGCCTCATAAAGAGTTTGGGAGTCTTCCCTCTTCTTGGGTTTTTTGGAATATTTTGAGAAGGACAGGAGTTAGTCGTTCCCTAAATGTTTGGTAAAATTCACCTGTGAAGCCATCCATTCCAGGGCTTTTGTGTGCTGGGTTTTTTTGATTACTGCTTCAATTTCACTAATTGTTATTGTCCTATATAGGCTTTCTGCTTCTCCTTCAGTCTTGGAAAATTGTATGTTTCTAGAAATTAGTCTACTTTGCCCCGGCTGTCAATTTTATTGGCATACAGTTTTTCACAGTAATTTTCTTATGATCCTTTGTATTTCTGTGGTTTCGGTTGTAATTTCTCTTCTTTCATTTCTGATTTTATTTATTTGGGCCCTCTCTCTTTTTTTCTTGATGAGTCTGGTTAAATTCTTCTCAATTTTGTTTATCTTTTCAAAGAACCAGCTCCTGGATTTATTGACACTTTGAATTTTCTTTTAGTCTATCTGTCATTTAATTCTGCTCTGATCTTGATTATTTCCTTCCTTCTACTCGCTCTGGGCTTTGTTTCTTGTTGTTCCTCTAGTTCCTGTAGATGTAGGGTTAGGTTGTTTATTTGAAATGTTTCTATCTTTTTAAAGTAGGCCTGTATTGCTAAGAGCTTCCATTTCAGGATCTTCCTTGATCTCATTGTTAACCCATTCATTACTTAAGAGTACGTTATTAGTTTCAAGCCATTGTGATCCAAGAAGATGCTTGATATGGTTTCAATTTTCTTGAGTTTTCTTGAAAGCATATTTTGCTTCATTGGAGTAAAATGTTCTGTATATATCAATTAAGTACACTTGATCTAGACTGTTGTTCAATACCACAATACCCTTGTTGATTCATTGCTTGGAAGATCTATCCATTGTCATCAATGGAGTGTTAAAATCCCCTATGAGTGTGTTGCTGTTGATATGTTTCTTGAAGTCCTCTAAGATTTTCCTTAATATATTTTGATGCTGTTATATTTGGTGCATATGTTTATAAGGTTTATATCTTATCAATGGACTGCTCCTTTTAGTATTATATAGTGTCCTCCTTTGTCTCTTTTTATAGTCTTTGTTTTGAAATCTATTTTGTCTGATATACGTATTGCTACCCCAGCTTTTTTTATGTTCATTTGCTTAGAATGTATTTTTTTTCTATCCCTTCACTTTCATCTGTTTAGATATTTTGTTCTGAGGTGGATCTCTTGTAGACAGCATATATGTAGGTTATGTTTTCTAATCCATTCAGCTACCCTGAGTCTTTTGGTTGGAGCATTTAATTCATTTACTTTTAAGGTTATTATTGATAGATACTTATTCATTGACATTTTCCCCTTTTGTACCTGTGTTCCCCTCTCTTTCTCCTCACAAAGCAGGCCCTTTAGCATGTCTTGCAATACTGGTTTGGTGGCGGTGTTTTGTTTATGCCTTCTTTTGTCTGGGAAACTCCTTCTTTCACCTTCTATTTTAATTGAGCGCACTGCTAGGTAGAGTATTCTTGGTTGCAGGCCTTTGCTTTTCATTACTTGGAATATTCCTTGCCATTATCTTCTGGCTTGGAGCATTTCCATTGAGAAGTCAGCTGCTAGCCTTATCAGGACTCCCTTGTATTTTATTTCCTGTTTCTCCCTTGCTCTCTTTGTCTTTAAATTTTGCCATTTTTATGTTGATGTGTCTTGGAATAGACCTCTTTGAGTTCATCTTGATTGGGACTCTCTGTACTTCCTAGACTTGTGTGACTTTTTCTCTCATCAAGTTAGGGAAATTTTCCATCATTACTTTTTCAAACAGGTTTTCTATGCCTTACTCCTCTTCTCCTCCTTCTGGTATCCCTATTATAAGGATATTTTTATGTTTCATGTTGTCCTGCAGTTCCCTTAACACCTCTTCATTTTTTTTGAGGTGGGTTTTTTTTTTTTTTTTCCATTTTGTTGCTCTGTCTGGGAATTTCTACCTTGTCCTCCAGTTTGCTGATTTGAGATTCTGTTTCATCTTGCCTGCTTGTAATTCCTTCTATTGTGTTCTTCAATTCAGAAATTGAATTCTTCATTCCTTTCTGGCTTTTACTGATATTTTCTATGTCTTTTAGCATGCTGATGTAGTTTGCACTAAGTTCCTTGTAGCTTCCCTGTAGTTTTTTGTAGTTATCACTGAGCTCATTGAGCTTCCTTATAACCATTATTTTGAACTCAGTGTCTGATAGTTTACTTGCCCCTATTTCATTTAGCATTCTTTCTGGGGATTCCTCTTCCTTTTGATTGGATGTTGTTTATTTGTCTTCCCACTTTAGGTGACTCTTCTGGTTTGTTTCTGCTTCTTGATCTGCTTTGACTCCCTGTCTTCATGGTGTGACCTTCTGTGGTAGGAGACCTGTGGGATTCAGTGGTGCAGTCTCCTTGATCTCCTGAACTTGCTGCTCTTGGGATGCCCTTTATGCCATGTATGTTGGCTCTCTGGTTGTAACTGAGTTTTGATTGTTGTTGGGTTATTCCTTGGTGGGTCCTTCCCTCTGGCTGGCTGATTGAAAATCACTCCACCCACCACATGTTGTATGCTGTTGTGCAGGGTGTTGATATTAGGGAAGGCTATGCATGTTTGGGGGTAGGAGGTGTATGGGAAATCCTGTACCTTCTGTTAATTATTGCTGTGAATTTAAATTACTCTAAAAGAACGTGGTCTAAAAAATTCTATTGTGGCACTTTTATAATTTCCTGTTCTTTGCATATAATTTCAGTTGTATTTTATTTACTTATAACTATTATAAGTATTGTTGCCTTATAATATATATACACACACACACATATATATCTATATATCTATAATCTGATCTTTATATCTGTATCTGATATCTATAACATCAACATAAATTGACAGTATAAGCTTCATATTTGTATTGATTCCCCTGGCTTCCCAAGTCATACAGGGCCGATGCAGAAGTGTCCAGTGGATTTTGCACATGACTTGGGTTTATATCACATGTGAGAAGTCTTAAACTTAAGAACCTTTAGTATTTTGCAGTTAGTAGTAACCAAACCTGCTTAGGCATTATCCAGGAGAGCAACATTATATTTATGTTCGACATTAAACAGACCTTCCCATGCTCCACAAGGAAACATTACCTTAATATTCTAAGGATGTTGGCTTTGCAAATTAAGTTGAAAAGAGAGGCTGAGGAAAAAAAGCTGATGTCTCTGCACAATGATATGCAAAAATCAAGCGACCCACAGAAAACTGTCTTCTAAATATATCATCTTGATGAGTATATAAAGTGGTATAAGTTTGGAGAGCAATTTGGCAATAAAAACAATATTGCAATAAGAACAGATAAACTCATATATCAGGAAACAGGAATATTCATGGCATAGAAAAAGACAATAATATAAACATCAATAAAAGGTAGAAAAATGAAATTGTAGACTCTTCATAAAATATAATACAAAATGCAGCATGAAAAATGAACTCAAGCTATGCACATTATCAGGGATGAATTTCACAAAATTGAGCAAAACTTAATTTTGTCACAGAAATATTGTAAAATTTAAGTTTAAAGCATTCATTTTGAATATATACACATACACACACACACACAAAGGAATACAGAAAATAGAAAATACTTAAATACTAAGTTCAAGATACTGGTCACGTGGGTGAGGAGCATCAAGACAAGATACAATTATGAGGGGGTAAAGAACGTACTTAACTAAACTCGGTGACTTTTTTTCTATTTTTACATTGTTAGTGTACATACAAATTATGCATATATTATTTTTGTGTTTCAGGATCTCATATGTGACGTTTCTTATAACTCTGCACCCATGGCGCTCATATTCAGGCACGCACGAGAGTCACAAGACAGATTCCAAGTCTTAACCACCCATATCTCTGCTTCAAAGAGGTCTAGACATTAACTTTTCCATTTTTTTAGAAATATAATTTTAGAAATCATCCTGTTTCCAGGACAATCTGGATGCAGATGACCCAGGGGCTACATTTAGGGAGGCACAGCTCAGTCTTGCTACACCACCTCATTAATACGAAGTCTTCTTCCAACAGCCTAACATTGATTACTCCGTAACTTTCACTTCAGGCTGGAGAGTGAAAAACCAGAAAAACCCACTGCAGATGGAAGTCCTTACTACGTGACAGCACTATGTTAACTGTGTTATTCATACTGTTACATATAATTACCATGACTCCTGGTAGGTAGGAACTAATTCTAGCCTTGTTTTATGAATGAGGAAAATGAGGCAGAGGAATGTTAATTCTATTATAGATTGAGAGTAGCATCTGGGAAATTTGGTTACACCTAAAATTATTCTTTCTGGTGTCACTTTCCCTTTTGCTTCCCTAGATTTTATCTCTCCTTTCACTTTTTACCGGAGCCAATTTAGTTATAATACTGTTATAGTAATTTCTGCATATAGATTATGAAGCAGAAACAATTTCTTATTAATTGTTATACCTGTAATGTCTGCTCATTAACTTGGTAAAGATGTGACGAGATTAAATTCCAGCAGAGTATGTATTTAACTGGCCTCCAAGGAGTGTGGCAGAAAATCCGGCTCAGTAATAACCTCATACAATCACTAAATTTAAATACACTAGTAAAAATGGACATAAAACCTAATTGCACAGAAAATACTTTACTCATGCATAGTCGATGTAAGATACTACAAAGTTTCTATCAGTTTTGGAGGCTAAAGATTCTATAAAATAATATAATGTAAGTGACAATTTCTTTCACTGTTTTTAGGTTTTAGATTTTTAAATTAGCTTCATGAACTAAAGGCAAAGTACTGTTATTTCAGAAGATAGATACAAGTAATTTAAACTCAGAAAAGCATGTAGAGAATAAGGTGATGTTTTACTATTATCTAAAGGCACACAAATTTAATCAAGGTGTACTTTTCTGAATGTTAATGTAAGTTTAATATCACTTAATATTTGTAATACATCCGGATTGGAGACTGGGTATTCTGTTGCTATAATGAGATGCTCTACTGGAGTAATTTTAGTTGGCAGATATATTGATATCATTGCACTTATTACAAACTCTGGAGTATACAACTTCATATGTGTATTTAAAAAAAGCAACAATGTTGATTCCAAATCCTTAATTTTAAAGCTTTAAAGAAAGTATTATACTTCAGCAGTTGAGGAATAAGCAACTAAATACTTCATATTTTATCTCAGTGAGCTGTGCAAATGTAAAAATGCAAAAACTAAATGCATTTGCACACACACAAGAAAACACAATATTACTATACTGTTTGGAGGTAATACCACAAAATCCCCCCAAATCTTAGGATCTCAACCATAAATTCAATGACAGTCCAGATCACACCCGTATGCATGTTGATTTAAAATTGTGGTAAACATTTTTGTCATTTCTATTACAATATTTTTTTCATTTAACTTTTTCTATTTCTTGGAGATATGTTCCTTTCGCATGATTTAGAGGGTCCCTTCAAAACCCAAAACTCCACTACAAGCAGGACTTTTAGGAAAAGCTGCAGTTTTCTGTTTTTACCGCTGATGGCACTTAAAAGGCAATGTTGCAAAGGTGTCAGGAGGACAAATCATATTAATTTTTTTTAATCTTAAAAGGAATAAAATCACTCCTTTAAGCAGAAGGCTGCAACAGATTCTGAAATGTGAAAGAAAAAAAATGCCATCTTTTCATTTCCTTCTGTGCTGTGAACTTTTTCCAGCATTATGAGAGAGAACCTAAAAGAGGAGTTGAGGGCGTACACGACCGAACCCCAGACATATGTATGCGTGCGTTCCACTTATTTTTAAGTAACCTTGTAAGAGAGATATTAATGAGCTCATTTAATAGGAAACTTCCACTTGTGTTTACCAGCCACACTGCTAGTAAAAATAATAACTGATGCTACAACTCCACATACTACAGAAGTTATTTTTATGATTATCCCACAGAGTATAAACTAGCTAAGATAACATTTTAATGACTTAAAATACAATTGCCTTATAACTTTAAATAAAGATAACATGGGTTTTAAGATATACTGTTATTTTAATAATACCTTAGGGGATAAAGGTATAATAAGTAACATGGCATTAAGTATATCTTATTTCTATTTCCCATACATTTATCCAATTAATTATACATCCTTCCTTCTTTCATTGTTACAAATTTGAGTCTCATTTGATTCATACTCAGTATGAATTTTTTTCTGAATTTGAGTCACATTTTCAACCCCCAGAAATATTTTTTCATACTTTGTTCATGATATTAATGCCTTTAGAACTGACAGTATATTATTTAATATACAGCTGCTTAATGTTTTTATTTCCTGTTTCTCTCTAGAAGCTTGTATTTTTTATGTCTAAATGAAAGTTAAATAGTTTTTCTTGGAATCTGGCTTGGAGTTTTCGACTTGACTTAAGATTGATCAAGATTTAAGATTGATTTAAGATTAATCATCATGTTCACTATGCCCAGATCAACATCTACTAACTTTGAAGTTTTGTTCTCTCTAGAGGAGTGTGGGCAGCAGCAGTGTTTAATCCCATCTGCGTTGTCACAAACATGACAGGTCATTGTCAAGTACAGAATATGTTCGGTCTGTCAGCGTAATCATTTGTACTAAAGGTTTTCTGAAAGCATTGCGGGACCCATGTTTAAATCAGAATTCAGAGACTGCAAATGATGCGACTGTGCTGGCAATCAGATCGACTACAGAACGCAGGTTATATAGACACCGACGACAACGTCTTTTGAACAATTTACACCATTGCCTAAATGCTGGCACGTTCATTTTTATAAATAGCATATAATGGATCTAAATACAGAATATTAAAAAGGTGTAGTAGAAAGGTATTTCAGGATTGAGGAGCTCTAGCAGTACTGTCTTTCAGCACAAATGACCTAGTATTTTGTTGTAATCTTATTTTGTAAAATTCAGCAACAGCCACGGTGACACTAAACTCTTTTTGATTGAGAAGAGTCTTTTCCACTATTGAACATCAGGGGATGTATGTATTTATGTATATTTTAATTTGAGACTTACCTACAAATATATTACATTTTATAAAATAAGGACCTGAGTTTAAAAGTTGAGCTACTTAATTGAAAAGAATTCAAGTAATTATGATTCATCAGTATGATGAATAACATTGAAGATTATGTAGAAAAATGGAAAATGTCCAGAATGTAATGTAAAGTTAATGTAGCACAGTACAAAATGTAAACCATATGGTTGGAGCTGTGCAAAATATATACATCTATTGAGAAGTTATGCAAAATAAGAACAGCTGTGTTAGGTGGTGAGATCATGCGTGACTAAGAACTCCTTGGGTATTATATTAAATGGTAGTAGGGACAACTAGGGAGTATTAACAGCAACAACAAAGTGAGTTACAAAGTACTGATAAAAATAAAATGAATTCTTTTTCACTCTAAACAATGTTATTTGAAGAAGAAACTATTTGAATACTAGTTCCAATATTTGGAGAAGGGATGAGCCATAATTTTTCTCAACATTGAGTTTGATAGCTTCCAACGTATACCATGTCTGGAAACTTTGACTTCGGAGAGTGAAGTTCATAATAACGTTATAGTATGAAACTGAGGAGGATTAGCTATATTAAGCAGCAGTTACAGAAACTGTGAATTTCATAACCACAAATTTGCTTCTCTTAAAAATGGAATATTCTTTATTTTTCTACGGTTGAATTTTACTTACCTTGTTGCTGATGATGGAAAACTTGAATTCTTGCCAATTCAATGTGAACTCAGTGTGTTTAAGATTTGAACTTGATAAACTCATGTTTAAACCCAGTCACTTTGAGTACTGCTGCTACCTGGGAGTGTCCTTGAATTGCAGCAGAAGCAGAGAAAGCCTGCTCCCGAGCCTAATGTTCCGGTCGATGCGGTGGAGGGATATCTAGTGCTTGGTCATCCAGGACTAGATATATATTCGTCAAATATATTTCAAATATACATCAAGATTTATTTTTAAAAAATAAGAACTAAACATTAGGCATAGAGAACAAACTTTTCAGTCATAACTAAATGAAATATTCTTGCTCAGTGATTGTAAAAATGGAAGAAATAGAAAAAAATGGAGGCCGAAACTGTCTAAATATATTAAAGTGCTATGATTTAAAGTTAAAAGGTACTTCCAAAAAATAAGACAAATATTAGAACAGAACTTTGTATAAAAGGAGCTCCTTTAGCATTCTGAATATTTTTAATGTTTATACAGTAGCTAAACATTAAATGAATGGGTTAAAAACAAAGAGTAGCATTATACCTAGGCTTAGCTATTTAGTGCATGGTTTTTAGTTGACTTCATATACACTCAAATGTGACTGTTTAAAATATATTCACAGTTACGTGAGAATATTTAAATTATAACTGTCAACCAATGGTCATTGGTGCCAATTCAACATCCAAAGGAATCCCCAGTTTGGTGTCAATTCAATGTCAAAAGGAATCCCCAATTCGGGGCGTGGTAAAGAAGAAAACTTAGTGCAAAACAGCTCAATAGTGACAGCACAGCTGTGCAAACAGCACAGCTGTAGAACAGCTCTGGGCCCATGTGGCCCTGGGTGGGGCCTCCCTGGCTGCAGAGCTCTGCTTTGCTCGATGCTAGTCTGCTTAGTACTGCACCTTCTGGTTCGCTTCACTCCACACCAGTATACTTCACTCTGCTCCAGAAAGAAGTCCTCCATGTTTCAGATCAACCAAGGAGTCACAGCACTCATCCCTCTGTAAAAAGGGGAAGTACGCTCCAGAGCCAGAGGTGGGCTGGCTTATATGGGCAAAAGTCCCTGACTCTGGCCCCTAATTGGTCCGTCTTCATGCAAGTGAGACTGCCCTGACTGATGAGAATAGAGTCGCTCTGATTGGCTGGAGCTGCACAGCTCTTGTTGAATAGGAAAAACTTCAGTCTTATTGGTAGAAAGAGTTTGCCAGGAGCCCCTTTATAAGGACTGGCTCAGATGGCAGAAACACAGTGCAGGCAGGCGGTTCAGGGCAGAGGCAGGCAGTGCAGTGCTGCCTTGTCTGTGAAGTGCAGTTTGGGTGAGAGGCCCCTGTGCAGAAATGGCAGCGAGGCTCTGTTTCATTTCTTGTTTGTTTTAATAACTTGTGCCCAGTTAGCCACCAGGAGCCCTTCTTACCAGCTGTCTTATTTTTTTTTTCATCAGGTTCACATAACTAATATTTATTAACTGCCAAATACTAGGATTTGTTCCCAGCATTTTTCTTATTATTTAGTTTAATCCCAAATAATTCAAAGAGGTAGCTACGTAGTTAACTTTAAATTTTATTCAAATGATAAGCTTTTTACCTGCTTTAGTAAAATGTGTAGAATTAATGTTTTTTAAAATAAAAATATCTGGAAAAGTAAAACAATAAAAGTAAAGAAAAAAGGTAAATCTCTCATATCTCAGAAGACATATATAACAAATTGAATGTTCTAAGGAATCTTGCTAAGGAATCTTCTTTTTCTGCTCACCGCATGCAAATTTTAGATCCTTTGTGATATACATGAAATTTAAAAGGTAATTGCTAAAACTTAGCTTCAGAAATGCTCAATTATGTATTTTTAGCTTTATACTTAAGTTTTATGAACATAAGATAAAATAGTTTTTCTATTTTATGGAGTTAGTAACAACTTACAATTATACTTAATTTGTAATGAATTGTAATTATGAATTTATAAACTATATTTAAAAATATAGTTTAGAATCATTCTTTGGTACAGTTTAAAAGATTTGATGTGCAACAGATAAGGCACATGGAGGTAAAGAATAGATAAATCTTGATGTAATAATTAAATGACCAATTTATAAAAACTGGTTTATTTTTGTTTAAATGATAGAACACATAAAGTTCCACTATCTACAGTTCCATCACATAAAGCATCCCTTGATTATTGGACATTTTAAAATAATGAGACATGTTTCCTTTTATACTGTAATTATGATAAAATATTTTAAGGTTTGAAAAGGCAACAACGTTTGAACATTTGAAAAAGTTCGTATCGAAACTTACACAGCTAATGTGCTATTGTGCAGGACTGAATATGGGTGGTTCTGGCTCAGAAAAATTGTCCCTTTCGTCATGGTCCGGATAACACATTTGTACCTATAGGGAAGTGGTACCATTATGGGAAACAGATTTTCAAGAAACAAGTGACAACTCTGCTAAAAATGGAGTATGAGCTTCTTTTAGGAAACATAGTATTTACTTAAACAGATACAAATGTAGTCTATAACACATTCATATTTCAATACTATACTCACATTTCTAGGAACAAACTTGAGAACTACAGTGTTCTTTACATAGGGATGAAGAAATCAGCCAAAAGGAGTGAGCTTATGTCAATATTCTCTTACGTGATTTTAGTACAAATCATACTGAGTCAGGCTCCCTCCAATTCATTGTGACTCCAGTGGGTAGAATTCCCAGATGTTGACTTCTGTAGAGTATGTCCCTTAATTCAACCACCAAACATCAGAAAGGCGGATCTTGGGATCGCATGTTTTATTTATCTTCCAAAGTTTATGAAATTGCAGTTTAGGATGACAGTAGAGAATATTCAACTAAAGTATTTTTATTCACTAAAATAAAAAATAATAGCTACCAAATGTTTGCCAATCATTGTACTAAAGAATTTTTTAAATCTTTAAAAATTTTTTCTTTATTTTTAGACAGAGGGAAAGGGAGGGAGGAAGAGAGGGAGAGAAAATGTGAATGTGTGGTTGCCTCTCATGTGCCCCCTACTGGGGACCTGGCTCACAACCCAGGCATGTGCCCTGGCTGGGAATTGAACCAGCAACCCTTTGGTTTGCAGGCTGGCACTCAATCCACTGAGCCACACCAACCAAGGCTGTACTAAAGATTTTATACATTATTCTTCATTTAGTCCTTATAAAAATCCAAGGAGTTAGTATTATTCTTATTTCTTCAATCAAAGCAACTGAAACTTAAAAAAAATGATAAAATTTCTCAGGTCACATGGTTTGTAAGAAGCAAAAGATGATATAGAAACCCAATATTGTCCAATTTCTAGGGTACCCCTTTTATTTTTAATCAATATTCTCCATATGTTATTATTCTATTAAATGTATTGCTTTCAGAAATTGTTTTCTGATGAATGTGTAGTTTATTCATATTCCCTCAGCAAAGTGATAAAGGATTTTCAATTAAGGAAGGACTAATTACGTACAACTGAATTTGTAGCAAAGGATGACAGACTAAGAGAATTAACCTATCTTGGGAGGAGTGTGAGTCATACAAACAGGTTTTGATTTTGTGAGTCTTGACAGTTTGAGAATTCAGATTCTCCTTTTGAATTTTATTTCAGCATTTCAGTGAATATATGCTCTGGTTGCACTGAATTCTGTGCTCATAACTATGATATACATCATTAAGTGACAGGGTATTTCAATATTGCCTCAGGAAAAAATTTGTGTTTATTACTGGCATATCCTCTCAACCATGCATTCATTATTTTCATTTATTAAACAAACAAAAAACCCCAACTACATTGAAAACCAACTAGCCCTGGCTGGTGTGGCTCAGTGGATTGAGTACCAGTGTGGGAAACAATGGGTTGTCGGTTGGATTCCCAGTAAGGGCACATGCCTGGGTTGCAGGCCAGGTCCCCAGTAGGGGGTGCACAAGAAGCAACCACACATTGATGTTTCTCTCCCTCTCTCTTTCCCTCCTTTCCCTCTCTCTAAAAACAAATAGATAAAATCAAAAAAGAAAAAGAAAAGAAAGAAAGAAAGAAAGAAAGAAAGAAAGAAAGAAAGAAAGAAAGAAAGAAAGAGAAAGAAAGAAAGAAAACCAATCAACGGCCATATATAACACAAAAAATCATCCTTCTTTTGCAGGTAATGAAAAATTTCTATGTAAGACAAACTAGTTTCCTATCAAGTTTGGAAATAACACAGTCTAATTATTTTCATATCATGATTACATCATCAGGTAAAAGGACACCTCAATTAAAGACTAGTTCATTATAGGTTTCAACCTTAATCAGTCAGAATTAAGTAACTCAGTCAGTTTCTTTCCTCATAGTTTTTCCAGGATATGCAAATAGATCATGATTCAGGGTTTTAATACTGGCAATTCTTCTTGGTATTTTTCTGATAAAAGGGGATCATAATTGCTTCCTTCAATTATTTTTATGAATAACTTGAATATTGTTTTACATGTAAAAAGATTTTACTGAGGCTAATTCTGGATTTATTACTAATAGTTTTATATTTTGATCCTTTAAATGCCATCTGACCCTCCACTTCTCATCAATAACTTTCTCTAACAGCCTTGTTAACTCCTTACTGCCAGTGGATTGTGATTCCATTCATCCTGCACTTGCCTCCAAAGTGCAGGAAAACCTTGTTTTATTGTGACCTACTTTATTGCGCTTCACAGGTATTGTATTTATTTTCTTTTACAAGTGATAGGTAAGACTGTTCGCCAGCAACAAGATGAAAACTCACTTTATTGCACTTCCTACCTTGTTACAGCGATCTAGAACCAAACCCACAGTATCTCCAAAACACACCTTTAACTCACTTTATTTGGGTGATTTGGAATGGAACCCACAATATCTCTGAGGTACGCCTGTAATTTGATCTTATTCTCCTGATCAAATAATCTGAGTGATTATTCTTTTGTAATAGTATTTATCATAACAGCTCACATCATTTAACACTCACCATGTATTTTGTTGAATTATTCAGTTTAACTAAGTTGAAATCTATAATGTCCACATGAATATCTCCTAAGTTTTGTTAGGGTACTGTAGCTTGATACTACTTAAATAGATAGGACAATCAATTGTACACTCATAGAGATAAATCTCAGATTAAAATATATTTGTAAACTTTAACAGAAAATCATGATATAATTCCTTTGACAAGGAAAACAAAAAAAATAAACAAATGTGACTACATCAAACTAAAAATTTTTGCATAGCAAAAGAAAACATCAACAAAGTGAAAAGATAACCCACTGAATGGAAAAACATATTAATCAATGATGCATGTGATAATGGATTAATATGCAAAATTTATAAAGGATTTGTACAACTGAACATCAAAAAATCAAACAATCCAATTAAAAAATGGACAGAGGACTTGAATAGATACTTTTTTCAAAAAGGACATACAGATGGCCAATAGACATACGAAAACTTGTTCAACCTCACTAATAGTCAGAGAAGTGCAACTTAAAACTACGATAATGTCAGAATGACTATCATCAATACATCAACAAACAGCGATTGTTGGTAAGGATGTGGAGAAAGGGAACCCTCGTGCACTATTAGTGGGAAAGCAGTCTGGTTGCAGCCACTGTGGAAAACAGTATGGAGGCTCCTCAAAAACTTAAAAACTGAAATGCTTTATGATGCAGCGATTTTACTTCTGGGTATATATTTGAAGAAACCCAAAACACTAATTCAAAAGAACATGGGGTGATGAGCACCCCTGTGTTCATCAGTATTATTCACAATACTCAAGATGGGAAAGCAACCCAAGCGCCCAAGAACAGACCAGTGAATGAAAAGGCTGTGGTACCTATACACAATGGAATACTACTTGGCCATATTATGAAATATAATTTGGAGGAAGCAAAAGTTGATTCAAAAGGAGGCTCTGATAATTTCTTGGGCAAGAAACTAGACTTGGTGACAGTGGTACAGATGGATATAAATGAAAAGTTAAAGTAGATTCAAGAGATACAATTGGCAGAAGTTGGTTATGAACTAGATATAAGAAATGAAACAGATATGAGTGTCAAAAACTATTCCCAGTTTCCCTCTGGCTTAAGCAGTGAAATAAATGATGAAGTATTCGGTGTAATGGGGACATTTGAGGAAGGCCAGGCCAGAGAGAATACATCAGGATTTAGACGTGTTATGGATGAGAGGTAACTCAGGCATCCAAGTACAGATCTGTTAAGTGGTAAGTCGAGGGACAAAACACTAAAATTTTGAGAACATTATTCATAGACATTTTTTTGGTAATTGACAGATGCAATGTAGGTAGTGGTGAGCATATATCGTATAGTGGCTCCACTGAATAAAAATAAAGGAGGTTGGGAAAGAAAGAGATTAAAAGCAAATACTCCAGGACAAGATTGCAAGACTGAATGGGGAGTAGGGGTTGGCAAAAAATGAAACATTACATCGGTGTCAACCAAGTAATTAACACAAAGTTGTCAATCGTTTTAATCAGACAATAACATCAACAAAAATACTGAAACACGATATGAATTTTAGCTCACATTAAGCAAAGGTAGCATTTAACAGTCAATAGCAGAGTTCTCTATGAAAAAGAAATCTAGCAGCACTTTTACCCCTTTCCAAACCCAGCTTTGGAGACACCATGACAGCAGGAGGGAGATGGATGGACCTGGGGAGAAAACTGTAGGCCCCACCTAAGCCACCATCCTTGTGGGTGCTTCGTCATGGTTCCTCTTCTATTTCAAATGGGACTTTTTGTTGTATGTGCTATTTTTGTCTTTATTTAAAAATGACAGGGGTTTTTTTAGTATAATGTGGCTTACGTATTACTAGAACTTTATCATATGAATCTAAGGACATTACCTAACAAGATGCGTTGAGCAGAGATTTAGGACAGAAAAGGCATATAACTGTGTAGGAATGTCTTAAAAGCAAAAGGTTCGTAGTGGTTAAGGATTGAATACCTAAGTCTGGTTGCTTGGTTTTTGTTTTTATTTTTATATCTATTAACTGTTTGTATTTGGGCACATCAAGAAATTTAAGGGAAGCTTTCTCGTCCCCAGTAACATTAGGGTGGTGGTCTTTAAAAACCACTGAATCATTGAAATGGATGAATATTTGAACATTGTGGAATATGTGATTCTATAGATGAGATGTGTTATTAACACGATACCATGACCCACTATTAGCTTTGCCTTTCTATTACTAACTTAGCTAGCTGAATATTAGCAATGGTGCATAAAAATCTGTGGTTAGATTGAGTAAAAACAAAACAAGACATCCTAACCACAAATATTTTAATTTAAAATGTTTTAAAGCTATGAAAATGTTAAACTGCAGAAACATAATGACAATATATAAACAATTATTATAGATTTATCAATAAAATGAATGCAATATTTTATCATATTGTGCTCAGATCTCTTTTAAAAAGAGATACAATTTTACTTCAGGAACCCCACATTGTATCTATTTCCACATACATTTCTTTGCCCCCTCACTGCATGGAGGAATTATATACAGGATGTATTATCTTTTCCTAAATAAGGTTCTACACTTTTCCAACATATGTTTGAATACATAAAAGTTATCTTATATCTGAAACTACAGTAATCTAAAAAAAAATCTCCTTCTTCCAAAAACTGACTTTTTTGCTATGCTAAAGCAACTGCACTAAAATAAGCACAGCACTGTAATGATGTATGAGGGGGGACCCAAAAATACTGGAACTGTCTTCTGGAGGGCGGGCCCCTGGTAGTACAGGCTTCCCTGACTAGGTGCGTGTTCTAGGAGCCCATCTGTATCAGTGCGCCAGCTGGCCTTATGAGAGCCTGCCTTCAGCTTCAGTGAATTTTTTTGAAGACTCATTCAGTGCATTTGCCTTTTTCACAATGGGTTATTTAATGAATGCACCTGACCACACTGAGCTGAGAGTTCAGCAGTTTTTGAAGAAAAATGGCGTGACTCCAGTGCCCCACCCTCCCTATTCACTGGATGTCACCCTGAGTGACTTTTTTGTTTGTTTGTTTGTTTCCTTGAATGAAAAAGTTCTCCAAGGGGACCATTTTGCTGATGTGGAAGAGGTGAAACGAAAAATGGCAGAAGCATGAAAAGGCATCAAAACTGACGAGTTCAAAAACTGTTCTGAGCTGTGGAAAAAACTGTCTCGATAGGTGTATTGCATGCAAAGGAGAGTACTTTGAAGGTGACTGAAGTTTAAACATGTAAGAATAAATACACATTTTTTTATAAATAAATTCCGGTCTTTTTGGGTCTTGCCCCTTGTAAAATGTATATAACACAAGAGCTACAAGAGTTTTTCCTACAATTTGTCTATGCTTACTGCTTTAGATGTGGCCATAACATCTTTGTGTTATCAGCGAATAATGGTATAATGGTTAAGAATCTGCTTTATGTACAAGGTAATGCTGGGTAGCATTTTGTAGGAGAGAAAATGGGTATTTTCTCAAGATTTACACCGCTTCGTATGGCAATACTTCTTTTGCTGCAATCTCTAAGACATGGGCAGTCCACAGATCTAGTTAAATATACAGATTAACCAGTTTCTCTTTTTGGTTGTACAACTTAAAATTTCTTTTTCAATAGGTTATGTTTTTTATCTCACAAAATGCACTCTTTTAATTTTAGTGTTAGGGCAGAGTTAGCTTAATGTAGCTGTTACAGAGAGAACAGCTGGGTATATGCCCTGACTTTTTACTACCCTAATTCAATCATTTTTAGTTTGATGCTTCAAAAGTTTTATTTTCGAATCTTGACCAAATTTTCCAGTTCCTCACTTGACCTAGGATAACGTCATTCTCTTTCTAATCAAAGGAAGTATTTCCCTTCCTCAGCTTCCTTATAGAGACACTGGGTAAAAGATCCAAATATAATTATTTCATTTTCCAATAAAACCTAATTGCACTCATTGTTGTCTAATATATATTCTTGTTATATTATTTGTACTGTATGGCATGTTAAAATGCTCCAGGCTTCACCACAAAGTTCATACTTTATCTTGAATTGTGGCTTTGCTCATTAACTATTACTTGATCATTTATTATGATAGTCTGCATTCTAAGCAATAGTTTTTTGAAGTTGAAATGATAGTAAATGCCTTTGTATATAGCATCTGCTTGATTGCTGGATTATTTTTTTGTACATCTAGTTGATAATTAGAACTATCAACTCTAGACCCCATTATCAAATCAATATTTATTATTCGAAAAAGAAGAAAACTTTAGACAATGTTAGGTTCAATTAGAATCACTTTATAAACAAGTGTGTTTAGAAAATATACATTTGTTGAAAAAGGGAAAATGCATAAATGTTATATAATTTCTTTGAAATATTTGAAGCCTGTAAAATAATATTTTAATATTATTAAAAATCACAACATTGTTATTACTATTATTGACACTGGCATTGATAATAAAAGTGTAATTTTACAAACTGGGTTTAATCTATAAAAGAATATATAGGCAATAGGAGTATCTGTGAGGCAGACTGAATGCTTTTCTGAGCCTAATACAATTTACAGACACACAACCCAAAATAAAAGGGTTCAGGAGTGTTCAAACACACTAATCATATTTGAGAAAATTCATACCTGAGCCGTTTAGTTTTACCAAGTTGTTTTTGATGTTTCTTATATACAATACGACATGCTTCAGTGTTCTGATAAGCATTTGAAGAGTTTGGGTCCATAAATAATGAGTAGTATACTCTTTTTCATTGAATTTATTGAGGAGACATTGGTTAATAATACTACATAGGTTTCAGGTGTACAATTCTACAATACATCATCTATATGTTGTATTATGTATTCACCACCCCAACGCAAATCTCCTTCCATCACCATTTATTCTTCTATACTTTCTCTTCCCTCCGCATACCCCCTTTCCCTCTGGTAATCAAAATACTGTTGTATGGGGTTTCTTTTTTTTTTTTTTTCTTCCTTCTCTCTTTCTTCCTTTCCCTTTCTTTCTTCTTTTCTCTCCCTCCCTTCCTCCCTCCCTTCCTCCCTCCCTTCCTCCCTTCCTTTTTCTTTCTTTCCTCCTCTCTCTCTCTCTCTTTTTCTCCCTCTACCTTTTTCACCCAGCCCTACAATGCCCCTACCCTCTGACAGCTGTCAGTCTGTTCTATATCTATGAGGCTGTTTCTACTTTGTTTGTTAGTTTATCACATATAAGTGAAACCATATGGCAATTGTCTTTCTTGTACTGGCTTATTATACTTAGCATAAGGCTGTCCAGGTGTACCCATGCTGTTGCAAAGGGTAAGATTTCCTTCTTCTATATGACTGAGTACTGTTTCATTGTATAAATACACCATAGCTTTTTATTCACTCATTTACTGATGGGCACTTGGGCTGCTTCCAAATTTTGGCAATCGTAAACAATGCTGCAATGAACATAGGGGTGCATATATGCTTTTAAATTAGTGTTTTGGGTTTATTTGGATATATTCTAAGAAGTGGAACACTGGGTCATAGGTCAGTTCCATTTTGAATTTTTCTCCTACTGCTTTCCACAGTGGCTGCATCAATCTGCACTCCCACCAACAGTGAAGGAGCATTCCCTTTTCTCTCCATCCTTGGCAACAGTTACTGTCTGTTGGTTTATTATGATAGCCATTCTGACAGGTGAGGGGTGATATCTCATTGTGTTTTTAATATGTATGTCTCTGATGATTAGTGTTGAACATTTTTTCATATGTCTGTTGGCCAACTGTATGTCCTTTTTAGAGAAGTGTCTACTCAGGTCTTTTACCCATTTTTTAAAAATTTTTTTATTGTTATTCAATTACAGTTGTGTGCCTTTTCTCCCCATCCCTCCACCCCACCCCATCCACACCCCCCTCCCTCCCCCACCTCCACCCTCCCCCTTGATTTTGCCTTTACCCATTTTTAATTGTGTTTTCTTCTTGGTGTTCAGTAGTATGTTTTTTATATATTTTGGAAATTAACCCCTTATCAGATGTATCATTGGTAAATGTTTGCCCATTCAGTGGGTTCCCTTTTTATTCTGTTGATGGTTTCCTTTGCTGGGCAAAAGCTTCTCAGTTTGATGTAGAAAAACAGCACTTTGTGTATTCACAACGATACTTACAACCTCAAAAGTTCTTCTCAGGTGGCAATCTGCTCTTATGCAAGTGACATGTTTTGCAAATTGTCAAAAGGTTTTTGCATTTAAATCAGTCATAATATGTCCTCACTATGTACATAAACAACTGTATTCCAACTCACACTTGGTTTTTTATTCCTGAACATAATTAAGAGTTATGGATGTAGTCACTGAGTTTTCACATCAGTTACCTTACCTCATTTAGTTTTCAAGAATAAATTAAATATTAAATGAATGTAGGAGAATTTATCAATGTTTCATTTTAGTTCCTGTACTTGATTATTCAAAATTAGATTGCTTCTTTCCCCCCAGATTAATCGGTAAGTCCGCTTGTTATAACAATGTTTTGAAAATTGACTCAGAATGATGAACATGTGGGGAAAGTAAGAATAAGTCTTTTGCTACCTTTTCACCTTTTCATGAGATCCTCTGGATACCGAATGAATTTTAATAACAGTTTCCCTTTATCTGTGCATTATGTGTTGCATTAATCACTTTCTGAAATTATTCTGTTTATTTTTTCTGTCTGCTCCCCAGGTCAGAATAAAGCTTTATTAGATCATAAACTCTTTCTGTTCTGTTCATTTCTTAAACCATGTACATACTTGTGTAACGGTATATAGCATCTAATCACAAATGAAAAATCAAAGAACATTAAGGCTCTAGTTATTTATAGGAACAGGTGTCATATTGAAGCAGGGTGCAGCCAAGAGGAGGGCCCCAAGAAGGGATTTGTAATGGGGTCCAGGACTCGGGGTGTCCCAGAAACATTAGAAAAATGTATATAGGATGTCCTCACCCCTACAGGCCTGAGCCAGGGGGGATGGGACACATGGAACAGGGCCATTCAGAGCTGTTTTGGGTAGCAACAGCTTTGTAGCTAACCCCTGGCAGTCATTTAACATATCTATAACCTTTAACTGGTTTCATGGATATGTTAAATAGCTGTGGCCCTGCTTTGAGCCAGGGAGATGGGAGTGGCTTCCACCCAAGATGGGACTGGGAAGCAACTCCCCCTGGTTACAGGGCCTGCGTGAGAGCTTGGAGATGATTGGCTCCAAGCCATGGGGCCACACCTGCCCAGACTTACTATGGCAGCCCAGTAAAGCTGGAAGAATACGGGGATGCTGGCAGGTATAGCTGACTGTAGGAGGAGTCGGAAATGGGCTGCAAAGGAAGATGGGAACAGGGATTTAAACCTAGGCCCGGCAGCCATAGGTAGGAGGGACCATGCGGCTCTGAAGTAAAAGAGAGACCATGCGGGTCTGAAGTAGAAGAGAGACCATGTGGCTCTGAAGGGAAGAAGAGAGACCATGCGGCTCTGAAGTAAAGAAGAGACCATGCAGCTCTGAAGGAAGGAGTGAACCACGAGGCTCTGAAGCAAGTAGATGGATAGAGGTCCATGTGGTTCTGAAGTGGGGAAAAGGACCACGCGGTTCTGAGGGAAAGGAAGAGGACCACGAGGTTTTGCAGTGTTTCTTCTTGCCATGCGGCTTAGGCAGCAGGAGAGACTTTGCAGCCATAGAAAAGGGGAGAAAGGACTCTTGCTGCTGGGCCATGGGAAGGTGCCACATGGCTTTGGATTAACTGGAGATCGCAGCAGCCACACAGCTGATGGTGCCCGGAGCCTGAATCACGGACTTCTACTTCCTTTCCTGAGACACGGTACCCCGGACTGGGCACAGGGAGAGGGAAGGACTGTGCATCTGTGGGTATTCTAGAGGACTTTAGTATCTTACTGAAGACATTAGGTCATTATTCTAAGTTTGTGTAACTTTTGAATAAACAATTCCTTTCCTTTTCACCAGTCTCTGGCATTGAGAGACGTCTTTCCTCTGGCGGCGGGCATTGCGAACCTAGCAGGTGGGCGTGGGGGGAAGGAACCTCCAGAGACAGAAAGGCGGAATCCTTTCTGTAATAATTTATCGTGAACCACCCCCACCCTCTTGCTCTGTAACAATATTTTGTTGTTCCTGCACATGGATCACATGTATACAGATGTGTTTATTTAATCCTTTGTTTATCGACTCGGGTAGTCCCTCAAAACACATTTGTTGAGCTCCATTGGGTTCTTTACACTATATTATTTTTTGATCTTCACCCAAGGACATCCTTATTGACTTTTAGAAAGGGGGAAGCGGGGGAGAAAGAGAGGGAGAGAAACATCAATCAGTTGCCTCTCACAGGTGCCCCTACCAGCCTGAACCCACAGCTTAGACAGGTGCCCTGACCCGTGATGGAACAGTTTGAACCCAGACAGATTGAACCCAAGATCCTTCAGTTTATGGGCTGACACTCCAACCGACTGAGCCACAGCTGCCAGGGCAATTATATATTTAAGCATTCATTTAAAATAAAGCGTATTTGTCTCAAATGGTAGTACTGCACCTTTTCTTATGGCTGAGTGCTCTTCCATAGTGTATATGTACCACATCCCTATCCAGTCCTCTGTCCAAAGACAGTTCGGTTGTTTCCATGTTTGGCCACGGTGTATAATGCTGCAATGAATATAGGGGGCCATATTTCTTTGTGAATAAATGTTTTTAAAATTTTTTGATAGATACCCAAAGGTTATCATCTATCCAAAAGGGTTGCGGGTCATATGGTAACTCTATTCTAAATTTTTTGAGGAGCCTCCATACTGTTTCCCATAGTGGCTGTACCAGTTCACATTCTCATCAGCAGTGAATAAGAGTTCCTTTTTCTCCACAATCTCTCCAACACTTATCATTTGTCTTGTTCAGAATAACCATTCTAACAGGGTGAGATTGTACCTCATTGTAATTTCAATTTGCATTTCCCTAGTAGCTAGTGAAGTTGAGCATCTTTTCAGATATCTTTTGACCATTTGTATGTCAATTTGGGAGAAGTGTCTGTTTAGGTCCTCTGCCTATTTTTTAATTGGATCATTTGTTCTTTTGTTGTTGAGTTGTGTGAGTTTTTTATATATTTTGGATATTAACCCATTGTTGGAGCTGTTGTTTGCAAATATCTTGTCTCATTGAGTTGGTTGCCTTTTTGTTTCTTTTGCTGTGCAGATTTTTGTTTGTTTGTTTTTTAGTTTGATGTAGTCCCACTCATTTGTTTTGGCTTTTACTTCCTTTACCTTTGAAGTTAAATTTATAAATTACTCTCTAAGACCAAGGTCCATAAGTTTAGTACCTACGTTTTCTCCTGTGAAATTTATTGCAGTTGTTATATGTAGGTCTTTGGCCGCGTTAAGTTAATTTTTTATATGATGACAAATAGCAGTCCAGTTTCATTCTTTGTGTGCAGCTTTCCAATTTTCCCAGCACCATTTATTGAAGAGGCTTTCATTTCCCCATTGTGTGTTTTTGTCTCCTTTGCAACAATTATTTGCCCATGTACATGTGTGTTTATTTCTGAGATCTCAATTCTGTTCCACCGGTCGATTTGTATATTTCTGTTGATACCATGCCGTTCTGATCACTGTCACTTTGTAGTATAATTTAAAGTCAGGCAGTGTGATAGCTCCACTTTATTCTTTTTTTCTAGGGATTGCTTTGGTTATTTGGGGTCTTTTGTAGTTTCATATAAATTTGATAATTTTTTTGCTCAATTTCTTTAAAAACTGCCATTGAGATTTTGATGGTGAATGCATTAAATATTTATATGGCTTTGGGTATAGTCATTTAAAATATGTTGATTCTTCCAATCTATGAACATGAAACATCTTTCCATTTCTTTGTCTTCTTTAATTTCTTTTAAATATGTTTTATTTTTCTGTGTATAGGCCCTTCACATCCTTCGTTAATTTTATTCAAAGGTATTTTCTTTTTTTCATTGTCATTACAAAACAAATTGAGAATATCAGGCTAAGCAAAGTCAAATTAAATCAATATTCAAATTTGACCTATTTCAACATTTTCTTCATTCGATTTTTCCCCTCCCTCTTCACTGCTCTAATCTAAATCCTACTGCAAATATGCCCAATCGTTGTCTCTGCCTTTATTGTAATAGCATACAATATACTCTGCCTGGTGTGAATAGGCTATAGATGTAAATTTATTTATGGCCTAAGACTATAAAATGAATCCAGATTGTCTATCAATTGTCCACAGATTTCTGAAGACCAGCATTAAATGCCCTATGTCAAGTGGTTCTTCCAAACATCTCTCTAAAAAAAAAATCAGTGCAATTGGCTTAACTCAATCATGTACATTATTCTAATTTCACTTCTATTTTATCCTATCATTTTTCTTCAGCATCTGTACACTGTATAGAAATTAATACTTCAAGTAGGTTGCTAAAGCATAAAAAGCCATCCCCCGAGACCAACTAATTACATTGTATTCTCTTCAGTTGTTGTTTTTCCTTCTCCTTCTATTATCACATTAAATGAGGGACTTAGCAATATTAATAACCACAAGTATCAAGTATATGGTCACATATGCACATGATAAATTTATGAATTGTAATTACTAAGATATAATATTAGGGTTTTAATCAACAAAAAGTTACAAATTAGTTAATGAAATACAAAAATTGTTTTATGTAAAAGAAACTATAGCTCAGTAATTATAGTCACATGCATGGAAAACAATTAAATTTATAATTAATTCATCCAATAATCAATTATACCAAACAGTATATTTGGGATAAATTATATCTTGAGTAGTAATTAGCAATAACTGTTTATGAAGAACATTTACATATAAACCTTTAAAAACTAACACACCAGCCTCCACTTTGGTGATCACGTCACTGAACCCCGCTGCCCTGCGGGACTAACTGCTCCCATACCTGTTTCTACACATTTTGCACATGTCCCTATTTCAACAGGATGCTGAGGGCAATACTTCTATTGTTAAATCCTGGTAATTACTGTATGATTAATTTACTCCAAGTTTTATTGACTTACTGGGTGAGCAAATGAATATTATAATTTTAAGCATTTCAATATGTCAGGACCTAACAATACAGGAACAGGGGCAATTAACGCATTTTACTCAATAAAATATCCTCCTTTCCAAAGATGACAAAAAGTCATATCTACTTTGTGTTGCTATGGCAGAGTATAAAAAGAGAACTGTGTAAACTCTAAAATACTTTATTATTAGAAACTGATCGAACAAGCAAAATAGAGACAGACTCATAGATGGAGAGCAGGCTGACAGCTCCAGGGCAGGTTAGGGGTGGAGGGATCCAGCCACAAGGGAAAAGGACTCAAGGACACGGACAGGGACAGCAGCGTAGTGGCTGCAGGGGCGGGGGCTGTAAGGGGGGTAAATGGCAATGGACAATAATAAAATTAAAGTTAAGCAAAGAAACTACAGTTGTATTTGTTTCAAATGCAAAGGCAGTCAAATTATGTTTACATTGTTCTGTATATTCAGGTAACTTAGAAACACTTTTTCTGGTTTCTTAATTCATTAGATACAAAGGAATACAAACACTCAAATTTTTCTCTTTCCTGTTAAGCAACAAATGAAGCAAATAATTGAGAGGCTAGTAGCTGTCTAAGGAGATTAAACAATTGCTTAGCTGAGCCTAAAAGGCATAACTTAAAGACATTATGACCTCAAGAAAAAATTATTCCATGCATTAAATTATCAACTTCACATGATGTATTTATTCTCTTTTAAGTTTCTTAAAGCAGTGATTTCAGAATTCCAATTTTTTCTAGATACACTGCAGTAACTTTTAACAAAAGTGTATGATTTTTGAGACGATTTTCTCCAACATATTTAAACATAAACCATAGAGTTTAACCAAGGGTCAGTCAATTTTACCAGAAAACTGGAGAAATGCTAGGCTCAGTTTTCCGACCCCATCCAGCTGTGGGTTTAATAACATAGCAGTAATTTTACAATCTTACTTAAGTTAAGAATAGGTAATAAAATTTCTTAGAATTTCTGGACTGAAAACAAAGTGGGCCTGTTCAGAACTCAATTTACTGTTAGTCTTAAAGAATCAAATTTATTTTTCAGACATCATCTAATATGGAAATTTACTGAATAAAGTGATATTTCATATTAAAAGGAAAGATACTTTGCTCTAGATAACTTACATATTTTATGGATAGAAAAAATTATTTAGACATACAGACTCAAAATAAAAATATAAGATAAAATAAATATTTTAAAACATAAAATATGTAATATAAATTACTAATAATCCCTTGAAGAAAATGTGGTCTCATAATCAAAGATAAAAATACTAATTATTAGGGAAACATCAATTTTTAAAAATTCTAACCTGAGGACATGCTTATTGATTCTAGAGAGAGAGGAAGGGAGGGAGAGAAAGAAAGTGAGAAGCAATGTAAGAGAGAAACACCGACTGGTTGCCTTTTATACACGCCCTACTGGATCGAACCCAGAACTTAGGTGTGTGCCCTGACTGGGGATCAAATCCACAATGTTTCAATGTACAAGACTATGCTCCAACCAACTGAGCCAATGGGCCAGGACTGGAAATATCCATTTTTTTAACTTACGTTGCTTAGTTTACATTCCAAACATTGTTTATTTAATCACCCAGCTTTCATTGCTTATATTCAAAAGCTCATTGATTCAAGATTATGAGATAGCTGGGAGATTAAAAAGGCCATGTGCATATAATATAAAATCTTTATTACAATGGACATAGGATCAGAATTCAAAAGTGATTTTTTAAAATGCTGGTATCTGATTGTGTCTTAAAACACTGTTGATATCTAAATGTACATATCTGAGAAAAAAGGAATCTAAATCTCTAAGATAATTTAGCAAATAACCTTATTTTATATCATACCCTTGTTTCCAATCATTAAACAGGGAGTATTCTTAAGGAACTATATCAATTTAGTTGTCTAGAATGTTTTTGCCCTATCATCAGAAACTGATAGATAAGAAGACCTTCAAAAAAAAGGTTATATGCTGAGGCTATTTTGCATATAAAGATGTTTCATATAAGGGTTCGGTGTAAAGACTACAGTAGTGGGGGACAGAGAAGTGTGTGGAATGTTCTTTTTGTTCTCACTCTGCACTACACACGTCACCGTCCTGTCCGCATCGCAGAGGGGCACACTGTCTTTACCCTTCATTGAAACATCCCCCAGAGGTGTGTCAAAGTTTCTCTTCCATGGCAAAATGTGGTAGCTGAATAACATTACAAATTAAAATGGGGCATTATAAAAAAAGCACTCTAGAAATATAGAATATTTATTTCTGAATATAAAAGTAAATCACAAGAACAGAGAAGCTGAGAAGAATGCTCTATCAATTAAAGAGTTAGTTTCAAAAACTGGGTAAGAGAAAGGAATGTTTTCTGGACCGTGCTTTACAACAGCAGAAATCTGGTTTCCTCTGGAGGGTACATGAATCTCACAAACTTGGAAGAAGGGCATTAGCAGCAAACTTACTGATCCGATCAAGAACACTAAAGTAAGACCGAAAGTGGAAGAGAAAATGTGAAACAGTAAAATGGATATTAGAAAGGACAATTGGTTTAAAATAAAAACAAGACATAGTGAAAAAATATCCAGAAATTATGTTTTAGAAATCATGGCTTGGAATAATACTTAGGCCTGGAATATACAGTATGCTAAATAAAACTAAAGTGAAAATCATATACATGTTAAGTTCTTAAAAGTGCACTCTTTTCTTTAATCCTTACACAACCCTGGCAAGTGAGTATAAGACTTGCCACAGATGTTTGTGCAAGGAGTGCCGTGCAGAAGGGAACCTGGCTTGTGAGAAAAGTAGAGAATGTATGCCTCTCCATACTCCCATGGCTCGACAGGTACTATTATCTTTAATTCACCAGGCGGGAACCTGGGGTTATGCATGTTTAGAAATTTGCTCGAGATTATAGAGCTGACAAATGCTAAGGCTAGACTGGCTAGAATTGAAAGCTAGATGTGTCTAGAATTCACAATTTTAGCAAAACATACTAAGGGGAAATAGATATATGTATATGCACACATATATAAATTATTCTAAGATAGTAGACTAAGAGTAAATTATCTAATTTGTTAACGAGGAACACCACAGAGACACAAAATGTGTGCCTTTGCATACTAGTTTTATGATCAGACACATAAATTCCAGAATTTAGAGGAGATGCTCCTGTTAGGGAAGGAACATCAAAGGGAGAAACTGTCATTGAAAACTAGCATAGCAACACTGGCAACATATATTACAGGGGTAGTTTATTAATAATGAGTACAAGGTGTGGATGAGAAGGCGCAGCTTTAATTAGTCTGAGTCCTCCTCGGAGGAAGTCTAATTCTGCTACTATCTGTCTGTTTGAGAGGGAGTACTCCAATGGTAACTATTTTCTGTTAAATCCGAATTACAGAGAAAGTGACTTGCATCCCCAAAGGCGACACTGGGAACAAAGGTTTTGAGGAACGGCAGAGTAAGGGGAGGGACCGGTGGGCAGAGCTGAGTAAACAGTGAAGACGTAAAAACAGGCAGTCCTTGCACGCACAGGAAGCCACGGCAGTCACCCAGACAGTCCAAGGAAGAGACGAGGAAGGAAGTGAGAAACTAAAGAGGAAATTATGGCTCTGGCATCTTCTCTATCAAAACAAGTTGTCATCAAATTAAACCAATTTTGACATAGATTTGGAATTTACTCAGATTTAATTAGGGGCTGAAGTAAATGTGGGCTTATACAGAGAAAGTTTCCACCTGACCCACTGCTGTCCGCTCTATCGGTGACCTGGGAGTACTGAGGCAAGGAAGCAGTGATTATCAAATCCCAGCTGTATTCCCTAGGAAAATATTTTTTTAGATTATTAGACATGTTGGATAAAATAGTCTACACAAATTGTTTCTTAATTTGAGTGCAGTATTTTATACAGTCTTTTACTATAACTTTGTGAACTAGATAGAAAAACCTTGCTTTCGTGACTGTACATGGAAGGGCATTGCCAATGGTTAATTAGTCTTTCTCCAAACAACATTTTTTTTCTATTATCTAAACTCAAAATGCTATTCTGTGATTTAGTTAAGGTATGGAAAACATACTTTACAAAGCTGTGAGGCAAGATAACAGACAAATCTTCAAAATAAAAAAATCTTCAAAAATATTTTGTTATGCTAAAACAGTCACCCCAGATAATACACTATATAACAGAAAACAATGTAAAGATCTACATTTAAATTTCAAAAATATCATTTATACAAACAAAGGATACTTGAGTTTAACAGCAGTACTTTTGAAAAAAATATAATACTTTCCCATAACCTACAATCTTTGGCTACTTGAGGAAACCATATTTGATTAGCTCTTCTCATTTCACTAAAATATCTCTATCCTTAATACATATTAAATTAACTTTAACAGAAAGTTTCCACATGACCCACTGCTGCATCCTATATATACTTTGAACCACTTACAGTTAAAAATGTAAGTTTTCCAGCTTCTTACCAAAGAAGACAAATAATTTTGCAGTATAGGTAAGCATGAGACCACCTCAGATGTTGCTTTCAGAGTGATTAGAACATGTAATCTCTATAACAAATCTAGTGGTGAAGGATTTACAAGGCTTAAAAGATGTCACTTTAATATGTCTGCTGTCCTAGAAAGGTATGCATAAATTAATTGCAAAGATTTGTAAATAATTAAGAACAGTTCTGTGTAGAGGAATTGTATCTTTCATATAGAAAAATATATTCTGAAGTTCATGCAAAATAATTAAAATAGCAACAAACTATAGTAAGAATGCCTTCACAGAGGATCACAGATTAAAAAGAAAAGCCACCAGTGAAGTTGCTCACCTGCCTGATACCCAGCCGGTACGCCACAATCCGATCCACCGCATCGGGGTTCATCTGAGTCCACTGGAGACTGTAGGAATAAACCCGGTGTCTGTTTTGCCACACAGGATTATAGGTGTCATAATAGAATTCCGGAGCATAGGCCTTTCCTAAAAACAGAAGGAGTGCTTCAATTTGAATGACGACATATTGCAGTTAAATGGACTTAATCTTTTTGCCCCTTTTTCCATTTTCCACTAGGAGTTCCATAAGAAACTCTTGAATTTGAAAAGTCATATTATGAAAATCTAATCAATTTTCTGGAGAATTTTGAGAATAGATGCAAGTGGATTTCCTGGTTGATTAGATTAGCAGTCTGAGAGGAAGACAGAATAAAGGATAATCACAAGTTTTTTGACCTAAAAACTGGAAGATTGGAATTTCCAGAAAATGAGATTAAAAATTTGGGGAGGGTCAAATTTGGGGAGAGAAGATCAGGAAGTCATTTTTGAACAATGTGAATGATCTGAATAGAGATATCCAGAGGGATATACTAGGCTAGAATTCAGGAAAGGCCAGGGTTGTAGATGTGATCTGCTAACCAGCGGCACAACATAGATTTTAGATTGAAAGCCCTGAGACTGAAGATGTTATCAAGAGTGTGAGAAGAAAACTAGGTCTGACCACTGGCACAATTCAAGGTGAAGAGATGGGGGAGGAGATAACACCCACAAAGGCCTGACACCAACCAACCAGTGAATAGGAGAAAAAAAAAAATGTGGCATCCAAGAAGACAAGAGAAATATGTCAGCAACTGAGTGGTCCAGGCTGTCAAAACATTAATGAAAATAAAAAATGTTGTTTGTATTACTCATGTTTTTAGTTAATAAACTTGAAGTTACCCAAACAAAACTTAACAATAACACAAGAGCTTTGGTCAATAATAAAGTTTTTATTCTAAGAATATTTGAAGTGCATATAACATATATAACATATAAAAACATGTTTCTTTTTTTAATTTGTCAAATGGAATAGCACACAGACCATTTGAAATTATAGGTCAAATTTCCTGATATTCTGAAATGTAGATTTTTCGCACATCCCATTTTTTTTAGCAATACTACTTTTAGTTATTGAATCAACAATATTTAGTGAGAGCCTATTAAATACCAAGTAGTGTACTAGGCATTGAGTATAAAAATGAATGAGGAGTTATGGCCTCTATCCTCATAGAAATTGTGTACATTTCTCAGACTTTTCAAATAGCTTTGTAATTCGTACTGGATGATAACTTGTACATTTATCATCCCTAATTCAACAACCTTTCTTTTTTTTTATTATATTAAATGTTAAATGCTCTCCTGGATTTTTCTTCTGTGGTTTGTATGCAGAAATGCCTCTTATCTGGTTGTTGATATTTCTTCATTATGAGTCACCTGTCATCTAGGGGATGCACACTAGTTGATTCATAAAAATTTATCATTGGCAAAGAACGGATTTTCAACACTAAGAATGGAAATGAAGGCTTTTATTTTCCTGGAGAGAATCACAAGGAAAAAAATAATGTGAAATAAAATAAATTTAATTTTTAACATGTTTAGTAGCAAAATTAAACACATTGAGTTAAATATCTGAATTTTAGTAGCAATTGTAAAAGCCTCCTTCATCAACATTGTGTGCATTAAAAAATGTTCCATCAATATCCATTCAGTTGAGTTACACGACTCTATACAAAGGATCTTGCATAGAAGAAGGTCGCTAGAAAAGAACCATCACATTCATTTCATCACTTCTTTATGTTGTATGTACTGTCACTTAATAAATGATGGCACCAGTTTGTGTTCATAAAAATAAGAGCAAAATCTAGATGAAAGAAAAACAATATATTGAATGAAGAAATTGATATCCAAAACACCATTGACACCTTGCATTTAAGATGAGATTTCCCAAAATGATATTTTAAGTACATTTTATTGATTATGCTATTACAGTTGTCCCAATTTTTTTCTCCCCTTTATCCCCCTCTACTCTGCACCCTCCCTCCCTCCAGCATCCCCCATCCCCCTTAGTTCATGTCCATGGATCATACATATAAGTTCTTTGGCTTCTCTATTTCCTATACTATTCTTAACTTTCCCCTGTCTATTTTATGCCTACCAATTATGCTTCCTTTTTTAAGGAGGTGCATTTAGTAGTAGCTTAAATAAAGAGCTAGGGATTTTGATTAAAAATATGCTTCCAAAATTCATACATGAAGTAATGAGCTGCTTAAGTGAGTAATCTAAAAAAACCCACAGTGTTTTCATTAGACGGTGGTATCTAGATTGAATCGAGGTAAGAATCTCAATGGTTTTTCTCTTTATGTATTTGCAAGGGAAAGAGCAGCTGCTTTTGTTTTTTAATCAAGGAGAAAACACAGGGGTATTAGATTTAGTTCTAAGCAACATTTTTTAAAAGTAAATGAATGTTGCATTTACATAGAAACAAAGAGAGTATAGAGTCACAACTAGAGGCTATTTAGCATGGAAAAGAAAACAGACCTTCTAAAAATGGGCAAATGAAGTTTTCTAGGAGTTGAAACTATCAAAGAGAAAGAAAATCAGACTAAATATTCATCAGATTTGTGGAAGAAGACGAAGACCAGTGAGTGACTTTTAAAAGAATACATATTTAGATTTAGGAATGTTCTGCTAATCCTCTCTGAATATGGGTTGATTTACCTCAGTGGATTATGATTTCCCTCTGCTTGCAGGCACTTAGTCAATACGCAATAGCCATCCAGCGGGGCTGAAATGAACGACTGTTCATAGGGCAGCCATTAAGTTATCTCTGTCTCATATCTACAGGGCACTATGGAATATTTGCCCTAACTGTATTATTTCCATTGTTTTGAGCATGCTTATTTATAAATTCCACTTCATGTTTCTATTATTTTCAGTCTAATCTTACTGTTTGTTGCCTGCCAGGAGTGTAATTGGCTGAATGTCATAATAAATGAAAATTGTGATACTTCTAGTACTAATTGTTTTTCTAAATATTTCAAGGTTATTTAAGCAGCTTGATCCTGACATTAAAAAAAATCTTTATGACCCTGTTAATAATATGAATTTGTTTATCAAGGTAGTAAAAGACTTAAATGTTAGACTTGAAACCATTAAAAAAATTCTACAGAAAATTTAGGCAGTAAAATCTCAGATATTTCTTGGAGCAATAGATTTTTTGATATATCTCCTCAGGCAGAGGAAACAAAAGGAAAATAAACAAATGAGATAAATCAAACTAAAAAGTTCTTGCACAGCAAAGAAAACCATCGACAAAGTGAAAAAAACCCACTGAATGTGGGAACAGATTCGCCAATGATACATCTGGTAAGAGGTTAATATCCAAAATTTGTAAAGAATTTGTAAGACTCCACACCAAAGAAAGAAAAATAATCCAATTAAAAAATGGACAAAAGCCCTGAATGGACCCTTCTTCAAAGAGGACATACAGAGGGCCAATAGGCATATGAGAAGATTCTTAATGCCACTAATCATCAGAGAAATGCAAATTAAAACTATAATGAGATATCACCTCTCACACCTGCCAGAATGGCTATCATCAATCCATCATTGATGGATTGATGATAGCCATGCTGGCAAGGGTGTGGAAAACGGGAACACTAGTGGACTGCTGGTGGGAATGTCGATTAGTGCAGCCATTGTGGAAAACAGTATCGAGTTTACCCCAAAAATGAAGAATGGAACTGCCTCATGATCATTGATTCTGCTTCTAAGAATATACCTGAAAAAACCCCAAAACACTAATTCAAAAGAATATATGCACCCCTATGTTTATTAAAGCACTATTTACAATAGCCAAGATTGGGCAGCAGCCCAAGAGTCCATCCACAGATGAGTGGGTGAAAAGCTGGAATACTACACTGCTGTAAAACAGAAGAAACTTTAGCTTTTGCGACAGCATGGATTATGCTAAATGAAATAAGGCAGTGAGAGAGAGACAAGTACTATATGACTTCACTTATCTCTGGAATCCAAATGACAAAATAAACAAAGTAGAAACAGATTCATAGACAGAGAACACATTGACAGCTGGCAGAGGAGAGGGGGTGTGGGGCTGGATAAACAAGCTGAAGGGATTAAGCAGAAGAACAAAAACAAACAAGACAATCTCATACACACAGGAAACAGTACGGTGATTACCAGAGAGAAAGAGGGTAGAGGGAAGTAGAAGATGGCATAGGGGGGATAAATGGTATTGGAAGGAGACTTGACTTAGGATGAACGCACAACACAACATACAGTTGATGTATTATACCAACGTCACTCCAATAAATTCAATACAAATTAAAGAAAATTAAACTATGATCTCTTATTTAAATAATCCAAATAGATCAGGTTATAGTATGAAATTCCATCACCATTTTTGTATTTAATTGCAGCCTATTACAAAGGCTTTCCAATGTATTTTTAAAAAATACTTAATTTTGTCTGCATTGACATAACATCATTACATATGATTGATCTCATATGTAATGACTTTTAAAATAACATTATATTAGAAAATAATGTAGAGGTGATATATTTCAATGTCTCTTACAACAAAAAATTATAAATAGTATAGAAATGATCTTGATGTACAGAAATTGATATAAATAAATAATCAATTACAACAGGACCCACTTAAAATTTTGACTTTGATTAATGAAATTAAAATAAATATTTATTTTAGTTGAATAATTGTGCCAATTTAGCATTAAAGGTGAAGAAATGGTTTCAGATCATGCATAAATAATATTGATTAGCAAAAAAAATTGCTGATAAAAATTTTTGAGTAGTGGTAGTTACATATACATATGTCAGCTTATATCTCTGAGCATAATTTGTACTAAATCTCTTTTGGATAAACTTCACAAAGAAAAAAAAGTTTCTGATTGTGTTTGAGAAATTCATCTTAAAGTTTGAAAAACATACAAACTTCTCTGATTTCAAAGAAAATCATACTTAATGTTTTTATGCTCAGTTGGTAAGAAGCTCACAGTAGTACGAAGGACATATATCCTTACAATAATCCTAGGTCTTACAACCGAACATGATGCCTGCTGGTTGAACAGGAAAAAAATATCATAAAATTATTTTCTTTTTTATCCTCCAGGTCTTTTTGTTTGTCCTTTTACAAGAATGCCAAAAAATATTATTTTTCTTTTATATTCTAGTTTTATTCTTATGCAACACTGTTCCAGTTTAAATATACTAGCTGACCTAGAACTACATTCATTATCTAAACTAGCAGATAATTTTTAGATACATTATGTATGATTATATAAAGATCTTAAATTAAAAAAATTTTCTTAAATTATACATAGGGAAAAATTTTTGTCATTCGAAGTTTTAAATAGAATTTATGTAAAAGTACATTCATTCTATTTTGCATATAGCTTTTAAAAATGATTAAGTTGAGGTTGCAAAATAGGATATTATGTGTAAAGTTGAAAGTAAAAAAATAAGAAGCAATGACATTACTCTCCTGGCCTGAAAAACGCTAGCTTCAAATTTCACAAAAATCTTTTTTATGTATTTAGGCTTGCAAGCAAGAAAGAGAATTATTTCTCAGGGGTCAAAAATGACGAACTGAAAACCAAACAATGAGTAAGCACTTAGAGAGAAAAGAAGTGTTGTTGCTATGTACCCTTGGGAGCTGGATTTTAGGCCCATGAGAGATGAGGTTAATAAGCCAGTCCAAGATGAGAAGCTGGAAATGAGGCCAGTACCTTTGATCAAGATTAGTAAAAACATCAATCACAGACACAGTGTATCCTAGAAAAAGCTGCCCCTCATCCGCGTAGTAAGAAGATGACAAAAACACCACATTAACCAAAAAAATCATCCTTGGCTAGTGAGACCACCTGGAGCACTAGAGTAGATCCAATATAAAGTCGTTCTTAAAGGACATGCTTTCGCTTAGGCTGCAGAGATTTCTCCCAAGTGAACCTCAATAATTATGAATTAAAAATAAAACATTAATAAAACATTAATGTTCCTCTGTGAGTGATTAAGAATGACAATAAACAGTAAAATTAGACTACAGATAATAGACAACTACAGATAATGAAAATGGAATTTATAAATACGTATGAATGAAACAATTAAAACATGCAATAGAAAACAGTAAGAAAACACTATGGGACCTTCTATAAAAGAATAATTAATACTGTCTATTGGGGCCAAAGGTAGGCTTTCTGAGAGACATACCCAATATCTTTATTGATCTGAAAGGAGAAAATCCTCAGACTGGTAAGGTTGGTTCATGGAGAGATAGAAAAGAGGAAAAGTAAGGTATGACTTTAAGAGGAGAAAAATGACTAGACAACACAATAGGCAATGTTTTAGAACTCTCACAAGATCTGGTATGTCTGTAGCATGTCGTGCCCATCTTTCCTACCGAAATATGCGCCTTCGAAGAACAGAAATATTACCATCTATTCTTATCACAATGGCTGATACAAATGCGTGTACTTAAGTAAGATAAGAATTCAGGTCATTGATAATTTATGAAGTGTCTTGTTTGATATGATGTTTTATATTTGCCTTATAGTTCAATTGTTCTCAAATTATTTTAACCAGTACTCACTTCAGTGGGAGAAAAAAATGTTATAGTGAATCTGATTTTTATTTCCCAGTGTTAAAGAACTCAGTGATATGAAATAATTAATGAGCGTTAAATCAATATTCAAAAATGGTAATAATGAAGGAATTTAACAAAAACACACTTGCAAAGTATCAAACATAATATATCGATAACAATTTAAAACTTTTCAAAACTGTATTTATTGGTACAAGAAAAGTAGCTACAGAAATCCATGGCAAAATGAAACACTGATGATGTGCTAATGAAAAAAAAAAAACTTCTAAAAATCATTGGAATCACAGCTCTTTGCCTGCATGGATTTTTAGTAGAAGCCACACAACACAGTCGAGTGCTTTGGAGTTAGAGTCGTGTTGTTTAGCCGCATGGACTAAGGCTGTAAGTCACTCATTATAATTTTTTAGACATACAATACATAAAAAGCTACATAGATCTCACATTCCTTCATAAGGCAGAAGGAAGAACTTAATATTGTTGGACTCAATTACTTTTTTTCCTTGAAATTAATGAATCTTGAGTCATACTAAAAAAGAAAAGAAATGCTTCTACAGAAATTGATATTTTTCTAAGTTTTCAATCAGAAATATGATGTAAATCCACTTTATATTTTATAAATATAATGGTGGGTGAGAAGAAAATAGATCAGATAAGCGAAAAACTTGGCAGGAAACCAGTAAGATGATATGTCTTTACAACAAAAGACCATAGACAAAGACAAGGGGGGATTGAATGTGGGAGGTGCGGGGTGAGTAGGGCAGGGGAGAGAGTAAAGGGGGGGAAATGGGGACAACTATAATTGAACAACAACAAAAAATACACGATTCGGGAAATAAAGATTGATAAATTCATAAGTTATTGCATAAAAGCAAGTAGCCATCCTTGGCCCTCTGAGCGGATGCTGCGGGCAGACGCTTAAATTTTAAACCATCAGAGACAGAAGGGGCACTAGAGTTTCCGCATGGCATGGAAAAGAACTTCATGCACCTCACCCTGGAAAAGGGCTGAAAACCTCTGTCACCTCATGGCGTCCTATTTTTCTGGACGCTTCTTGTTTTTATTTAAAGCCATACAAAAGTGTTGTGAAAGTAAGGCATAAAGACTAGTTGGAGAAAAAAAAAAAAAGGTCTACTCTTGTGAAGTCAAAGGAAATTGTTTTAAAAGAATCAACGTGCTCATCTGTATTACCTATATTTGATATTCAGCCATGTGATATTTAATATTAGTCTTCATCTCATTGAAAGTTAGTAAAGGAGTTATTACTAAATTGACAGATGATGTCTATTCTCATTTGACTAGAAAGATGGTAAATGAATATGAGAAAGAAATGAAAAAATGGAAAACATGTAAGTGATACTTAACAAAAGCAACCATTGTATGTAATAAAGAACGCTTCATTCTAGAATTAAGGGGCATGTCAGAGCAGCAATACACAACTGACTGGCATCGAGAATTTGTTCAACAGGAATACTCGTCAAGATCGTGCAGGAAACAAAAAAAAAAAACACCTGAATCACACAGCTGTGAAGTCAATAACAGCATCTCTTTGTTAATGATTGCGTGGACTTCGTAAAAAATCCAAAACTAGTAATAATTTATAACCTTCCTAAATCGTTAGGTTAAATACCTTTGTACTTGAGATGGAAATGTGTTTATCTATATTTTCTTTTCCTACTTAGATGTGTTTTTAAATGACCAGTCATTGTTATGACATTTTTAAAACATGGCAGCATTACTGGTTCATTCATCCTTTATGTGGATCGATTTCCTGCTGCCGGAGTCAGGGCTGTGAAGACCACACCTTAGTGCTCAAGACCTTGATTCTCAGCCCTGGACATCAAGTTTATCGACTGGCTAAATAATAAAATTATTGACAATAGTGTCAGTTTTTACAAATCACTGGGATCTCTATTGAAAGCTTTCAAATTTGCCCAAGCATAAGGTATAGTTTCTTTGGTCACATTATGATTTCCTTTGTAGGTTATGCCTTTTTTCAAATTAAAACTACTAAAGAAATAGTTTTTCTCATTCCCCAAAATGACTTTTTGGAAACAATTTGTATTTGAACACAATTGAGTCACCTCTGACCCCTTTTAGACATCAGCTTGGAAAACAAAATATTTACACAGTGTTGGTTTACACACCAAATACCTATAATTGTCTTGGGTAATATCAAATAAACAGATGCATTTACCTGATAACATTACCACTTAGATAAATAGTCCTTTTACCCCAAACCTTGAATCTCCTTTAGCCAAAAGTGGTGCAAAATATGAATTTATTTTTTCAAACTAAGATTAGATTAGAATCAGATCCAAAATTTTAAAAGATGGTTTAGACTTGATGAAATGATTAGCTTTCATACTTGGCATGCAAATGGAAAATTGGTAAGGGTTTAGAGGAAGCTTAGAAATAAAAATTATAAATTCACTGATATTTTACTTACACATATCTAAATAAGTCTTAAGTGTAGAAAAGCCACATGCTCTAAAGAAAAACAATGTGCAGAGCTCCTGTGGGAGAGAGATGGCTGACTATTGGTGAAGGAGCGACTTGTAAGAAGAGAAAGAAGAAAAGGCAGGACTTCAACTATCCCTTTATATTTACAGCTCTTGCCCAAGGGCCTTCGCTTGTCAATGCCCTATCCTGAACTTGGTACACACACCAGAATTTTTTCTCTGAGTTTGCTGTTTAAAAGTTCTATATAATTTAGCACTGCAACCCCAAACTTAGGGAGCAAGAAAAATCTTTAGGGATGAAAATTGTATTTCAAATTTATATAAGAATTTACAGTTTACAAAGTACTTTCAAAAATATTAACTTACTTTAGTCTTCACACAGGTTGGAAGTGCAAATATGCAAAAGGATAATACTTGGCTTACACTGCAAATCTTGAAGGTTAATGACATCATAATTACTGTGCCAACATAGACAACTATCCTTGTCTGGCCTGCAGATTGCTCGTCAGAAAGATCCAAACGAATAGTTTGTGAGAAAGAAAAGAGGTTACACCACTCCACCTAAACATACAAATAAAGCTGGCTTTCAACCCGTGAGGGTTTGATCCCTGTCTTCTTCACTGTGTATTATTTCGGGAATGTCAAGATAAAATAAAATTATTAGAAATACCCCTTTTCAAAAATACTGCAGCAAATATCTCCAAGTCAGAGAGAATACAAAACTATTTCCTTCAATTTATATTTAAAAATACATTTAATCAATAAGAGTACATGTCAAGTGTCAGTGGGTGAGGGAGACCGTCTGGAGGGCTCCGTTTGCCTCCATCACAGTGATGGTTCTGGGCTGACTCCGTGATTCTCTTTGCTTGTATGTAAAGATTTATAAGCTATCCCTTCAAGAACTACACCACTTCTGCAATATATCACAGCCATGTGTGTTAATGAGCCAATTCCTGCAAATGTATGCACGTGGTAGCATGGGGAGCAGAGACATAATTGGGTTTGAAGAAGAAATTCCCTAGATGTCATTAAATTTCACGAGACAGAAGCAAATCCAGACATTTTTAAAAAAATGATTATATACATGGTATGCCATTCCTGGGAAAGGCACAAGCCTCCTGTGTGTAGTGGCTGCCTCCTTACAAGTCTGCCGGTTTGCAGTAACAGGGAATACACCCTTGTTCTCTGAACAGTTCTATTTCTCCTGGCTCATTCTATGCCCATACCTAAGAAATACGGCTGGAGAATCAAACCCCTGAAGTATCTAGCAATTTAGAAACTCAATTGTTAATTCTTACATGGACAGAAAGGAAGCGGAAATAGCATCTGCATCCCCTTACAACATACCAGTGTCCAGTATACAAGAGTATGTATGAACCAATATATGGAACACCCAAAATGTATTTTTATTTACTAGGGCCTATATTTTTATAAACCCCTAAAATCCTTCCTTGCTTTTTCTGGCAGTGCACAAAGACTTCTCACATGCAATCCAAATGCCGGTCACTTCAGCTTTCCCATCTATCTATCCTTCTTTTCTTATTCCAGCTTCTATCAAAAGGACAGTCAAGGAACAGGCCAACACACTTTGCTCCCCTGAGGTTGTGTGTAGTGTGGAGAAATTCTCTGTGAATCTGAGTTATGTAACTGAGAAAAGTGTGTGCCCCAAATACCAATGTACAAAATATCAAACACAGTATATCAAAACAAGGGAAAGTCCCACAGACAATGTAATATTTCAATTTCAGAGGTTCAATTTATTTTTGCTCAGTCTTGTAAAACCCTTCAGCTACTGGATTTTTCTTTTCTCTTTTTATACTACAAATATGTCTGTGTAGATGGATGAATTCTCATGAAATGCTTTTCACCGATGTCTTTCTATTCGTGACTTTGTAAGCCTGTTTCCCAGGTTCTCCTTGGTCACAGAAAATTTCCTAATTGTGGCTTCTGAAGCATTAGGAGAAAGCTGAACCTAGGGGATAAAATAGTTCTTTGTAGGCTAAAGGAAGAATAGGTGCCTAATATTTCCCAAAGAGACACAAAATTTTTAAAAGGCACTTTTGTTGTTTTTACTATTTGTCAGGCCCTGTGCTAATCAACTTGTATACATTATGTTTTACAATATTCACAACCCCTTCAGGATAAGAATATTCTTTCAGTTTCCTGTTACAAAAGATGAAAGTGAAGATTAGTGATCTTAAACAATTTGCCTTGTAGTGAGCAACTGGTGAGCGACGAAGCTACATTCTGAACCCACACTCTCAGAGCCCTTCTTATTCTAGTACCCAACATCCTGGGTGCGGGTGCTCACTACAGAGTGTGCCTGGGCAAGGGGGTGAGGGGGACTGAGTGCAGGCTCTATTTCCCTTGCAACCACGCGTGCCCTGGCATCAGAGATATGTCTGCTTCAAGAAATGGACAGTTTTCCCTTAGTACACACTCAAGTACTGCATACGCTTGGGGGGTTTCCTAAGATGCTGCTTTCACTAATCCAAAAAAGATCCCTGCTCAGCCCATTGTGAGTACTGAAAGCTAAATTATAACTTAACCCTGGGACTCAACCAGAATTGCCTTATTATATCATTTACCAGAAAGCATCATCAATCCAGAAGTTAATAAAAGTAAGGATTAACTAAATGTCTAGAATGAGAACTACATGTGTTTTATTAAAGATTTAACTCAGATATAATGAATAAATAATAAGCTGCAAATAAATGTGTTCCTTAAAGCTATACATTTCCTAAAAACTTAGCAGTTACAAAATATCTGAAAGCTCTGTGTTCACGGAAAGGAGCACGGGTTGAGGAGTGCGCACCGAGGGAACAGGTGGACGAGCCAGTGGCTCTCAGGCTGGGGGAACTGAATGCTCAAGGGTGTCCTTATAGGCCACATTAACTTTTTGGCAAGTGCTGTTGCTGCATATGCGGGTGGTCCGTTGCTGACTATGAATGTGCTGAATATCATTTAGGCAGGGAGCGAGAGGTGTTCAAGTGAGTTGGAGAAGAGCCCAGAAGGTATACTGCTTATCTTCTAGGAACATTTATTTTCACCCAAACATATAACTGGAATTAATAAAGTGGATTTAGATGTGAATAAAGAAAACTAGTTATTGCAACTGAGCTGCTGTGACTCTCTAAGAATAACTAGAAGATCTATGAATGAGACCCATGCTATGAAAAAACAGTGAGAGCATAAATAACAGCTCTTATCATATCGCTAAGAAGCAATATGGCCCGGATCTGACTGTGAAACAGGTGTCTGCTTGCAGTTACATCCTGAGGCTTCTCGTAACTGTCACGAGTTCTCTAGAAATAGACAAAGCTCCTTAGAATGATGAAAGGAGATTTCTTAAGTAACGTGACATTATAAGACTTTGGTTGTATCTTCTGGCCTGAAACCCGAAAAGAATTTACAAAAAGAAAACCTTTGTTGACTTTCTCAACTTACGGCTTTGTCACAAAAGCTCTTGAGTACAGGAGGGCGGATCAGCTTGTGGGCAATCAATCACCTGTGGAATCTCTCTCCTTACCGACTCGAGTGTGGATCCTGGCTTGCCTCTGCATCAAGTTTCAGAGCGTTTGCGTCCACTGACCATCCCTCCCGGATGGTGGACAGAGGCCAGGTGCTTAGACACTTGGAGGTTTGGGAGATGGCTTTGATTCCACAGAATTAAAAGTCCCTGATTCTTTCACAGATCACTTATTTTTACCACCCAATACCTACTAAAAAATCCAACTGTACTAAAAGTGCTAAAAAGACCCTTAAAAAGAATAGAAATACTAAACATATAATATTCACATACATATGTATTCATTTCTTAATTTGGGTTTCTTTTTTTATTCTTCTGTGGTGTTAGTACATATTAGGAAGGTTTTAATTTTTTCTCTCATCAAAAACCATGTGTGATTTCAGCCTGTTACCCTCTTATTCTCTACAAACAATACCTAATTCCTGCCCCAAATCATATCAGAAAGCTGGGAGAAAAGTTTTGGAATCCTGTGACCTACCTTGTTATGCTGATATTTCTGTCTTCCCTTTATTCTCCTTTATTCTCCTTTACTCTACTCAGCAGTGACTGTCTTGCTTACAAAGTATCAATCCTCCAAAACCTGGTTCCCATCTTTCTGATGACCTTTGTTACCAACATGTTAGATCATTTTACGTTCTAAATGTAACCGCCACTATCCCTTAAAGTAAGGGGAATAATTGAGAAACAATGATAGTTATCCTGGGAGGGGACATACTGTGAAGATAACCAGTTTAGTGTCTTTGTTTAAACCAGACTAGTTTAGAAGTTGGAGAAAAAAGGAACAAAGGATTCTTGAGGAACAATTCATTTTGAAAAATTACCTTGAATATATTAATAGAATATGGATTGGAAAAACTGTATACATGATAGCATTAAATAAAACTGTGATATTTATATGATGAAATACCTCCCATTCCCAACCCCACCTTAATTATCAAGTATCATCCATTTATTCAGTAGTATTTCACTGAGGTACAATTTAAATATAATAAAATCCATACATTTTAAGAGCATATTTTGATGAGTTAGAAAAATATGTTACTATGTAATCCCCATCCCCAATCCATGAATAAGGGATTTCCATCAGTGCACAAAGCCCCTCTGTAATCAACAAGCCCAGCCAAATAAGAATCTAATTCCTACTACTAAATATGCCTTTTGCCTGTTCAGGAAATCAATAGAAATGTAATAAAAACCTGTACATCTTTGATGTCCGGTTCTGATTACTCAACATATATTTTTGAAAACCATCCTTTCACAAAAGAGTGTGCTATCAGTAGCTCTTCTCACGGTTATGACTAAGTGAAGTTCCTTTTCATGAGTAGATCACATGTTGTGTATCCTTTCGGCTGTTAATGGATATTTGGGATGTTTCCAGTTAGAGGCTATTACAATTAAAGCTGCTATTGAAGTTTGTGCATAAGTTTGTGAATAGACATACACTTTCATTACAGTTGGGCAATCACCTAGGAGTGAAATAGTCAGATCACTTGCTAAGTGCATCTCTAAGATTATGAGAGACTAACAGGCGATTTTCCAAAAAGCAATGCCATTTTGCATTTCCAAAAGCAGTTTGTGATAGTTTTAGTTACTCTATTTTCTTTTTTTCTGTTTAAATTATACATTAGAAAATGATTTATTGGAATAAAATAAATATTTTTAAAGCTTTTACCCGAAGATGTTCATTATTGTTTTTTTTTCATTTATTGTTGTTCAGTTACAGTTGTCCCACTTTTTTCCCTATTGCTCACCCCCGCCCTGCCCCCACACTCCCACAGTCAATCCACTCCATTGTCCCTGCCCATGAGTCTTCTATTTGTGTTCCTTTGCTTGCCCCTTCATCTTCTTTCCACAGTTATCCCCCTCTCTCCTCCTGGCTGGTCACTGTCTATTTGTTCTTTATTTTCAAGTCTCTATTCTATTTTGAATTGGTTAGGTTCCACTTATAGGTGAGATCATATGATATTTGTCTTTCACCATCTGGCTTATTTCTCTTAACACAATGCTCTCCAGTTCCATGAGTGCTGTCAGGAATGGTATGATTTCCTTCTTTCTTTCTACTGTGTAGTATCCCATTGTGTAAATGTACCACAGTTTTTTGATCCACTCATTTACTGGTGGGCACTTAGGCTGTTTCCAGCACTTGGCTATTATAAATAACATTGCTATGAACATTGAGGTGCATAGGTTCTTTTGAATTGGTGATTCCGGGTTTTTAGGATATAGTCCCAGTGGTGGGATCACTGGATCAGAAGCTCAGTTAGTTTATTTTCTTATCAACACTTAGTATTGTCAGATTTTTCAACTTTAGCCATTATAAAGTGCGTGTGTGTTGTCTTTGGGGTTTAATTTCATTTCTCCAGTAACTAATGGTGGCCACCAGTTTTATGCAATTATTCATCCATTGTACTCTCTTTTGCACAACATCTATTCAAGTCTTTGCCAACTTTTAAATTAAATTATTTGCCTTATTATTGAGTTTTAAGAATGATTTATTTGACTGGACATGAGCCTTTGTCACAAACATGTATTTCAAACATTTTCTTCCAGTCTGTGGCTTTCCTTGTCTTACTGATGTCTTTTAAACAGCAAAAGGACTCTAATTGGGATGATGCTCATATATTACTTTTTAATGAGTGGTGCTTTTATTTTGTTTACATTCTAAGAAATCTTTGCACATTCCAAATTTGTATAGATTTTCTTCTATGTTTTCTCTAGAATTGCATAGTTTTAGCTCCTTATATTTACATCTACAATCAATTTTAAATTAATCTTGTGGGTAGTATGAGGTATTAAGCTTATATATTTTTAAATATGGATGTCCAGTTGGCCTATTATGATATATTCAGAAGGCTATCATTTTATCAATGGATTATGTGACTTTGAAGAACTCAATTGTCCACATATGTATCATATATGTGACCATGGAGGTTAATCTCTGTATTCTCTATCCCATCTCATTTATTCAAGTGTTTATACAAAAACAGAAGGAAAGGTGGTGAAGGGATTAACCAAAGAACATTTATGAACAACTCATGGACACAGACACCAACATGGGGATTGGCTTCAGAAGGGAAGAGAATGGGACTGAGTGGAGATGGGAAAAAGGAGAAAAAGGAGAAAAAGTGGGAACTGTAACAGCATAAAAAGTAAAAGTAAAATTTTATAAAATAAACACACTATCTTGATTATTGTGGCTTTACAATAATTTTGAAATCAATTAGTATGAATCCTCTCCACCCCAACATATGTTTAACTATTATTGGACCTTCACTTTCCAAACAATATCTAGAGTAAGTTTTTCAATTGAAAAAGTTATGACAGCAGCTTTCCTAATATTGCATTGAATTTATACACAAATTTGGAGAGAACAAGCATCAAAACAATAGTCATGCTTCCAATTTATGAACAAGGTAATTTTTCTGATTATCTAGGTCTTGCTTAATTTTTCTCAGTAACTTTATATTTTTCAGTGTATGTCTTGTGCATACTTCATTAAATTTATTCACATTTTGATATAATTAGAAAAATGTTTAAAGATTATACTTATTTATTTTTAGAGAGAGGGGAAGGGAGCGAGACAGACTGGAAGAGGAACATCAATGCAGTTGCCTCTCATGCGTCCCCTACTGGAGACCTGGCCTGCATCCCAGGCATGTGCTCTGACTGGGAATCGAACCTCTGGCCCTTTGGTTTGCAGGCCAGCACTCAATCCAGTGAGCCATACCAGCCAGGGCTGGAAATATTTTTTACATTTTAATTTCAATTATGTAGCTATTATACAGAAATATGATGAATTTTACATACTGATTCTTTATCCCATGCTCCTATTATCTTATTAATTAAAACCAATTTTCCTATAAAGTTTTAGAATTATTTACAAAAACAACTATATAATCTGTGAATGGAAATAGTTTTACTCCTTCTTTTCTGTTCTTCTGCATTTTATTTACTTCTCTTGTGTCATTGCAGTGACATGAATCTGCAGAACAGTATTTGTGACTGGTGAACGTGGGTATTTTGGTCTTGCTCCCAATCGTAGAAGAAAGCTGCCTCATCAGCATATTATCTGTCGTGGTGAGCAGCTAGGTACATGTGAAATAACATACAAGTATGGTTTACAACTTTGAGTGCAAGGATCTATAAATATCAATTAGTTTAATTTGCTTGATAGTATATTCCGGATCTTCTGAAACTGGTAATTTTCTGGGTACATATTTTCTTGATTACTCGTAGATGTTAAAATCTTCAGCTCTAATTATGCAATAGTCTATTTTTCCTTGCACTTTTTTATTTATGAGTTTGGAAGCTGTAGTATTAGAGGCACATATTTAGAGAGCTGTTAGGTCTTTTCTCTAAACTTCTCTTTATTATTATCAAATGTCCCTTTTTAGCACCTACAATTTTTCCGTGAAGTGCATTTTGTGTGATATTAATTAGCCGGGTCAGCTTTCGTACGTTCGTTGCTGGTGTGCCCTTAAGTTCTTCCATCCCTTCCCTTTCGTCCTCTGTATGTTTTTGCGTTTAGTGCGTTTCTTGTAGACGGCAGTATCTGGTAGATAGTTTGCCCATTCTTTTTATAAATGCAATCCTATTTTTTCCTGATAACCAATTGGACTGTTAAGGTCATTTAGATTCTAGTAACTATTTATGTAATTGGGTTAAAGTTTACCATTTTTCTCTTTATTTTTTTGTCCTTCCAATGTTCTTGTTGTTGTTTTGTTCATCTGTTACTCTTTTCCTGTGATATTTTGAAGTAAATTCAAATATATTTTAGTTCTTTTCATGCACCACTTTTAAAAAGAAACTTTTTACAAGTCTCTACAGGGCTAAATCTGAGTGACTTCAACTTACTGATTCTATTTGAGAGTCAGTATTAACTTAACATATCTCACTTCACACTTGACTCTCTGAAGTCTCAATTCACTTCTCACTTCCCACAATATAGGTCAAAGTAGTCCCATTATTTGTGCTATCGTTGTGATATTCTATTTCTAAATATGTTATAAGCCCTAACTTTTAATGTTATTATTTTTGCTAAAAACCAGGGATTGGCTGACTTTTCCTTGAAGGCCTTGTTAGTAAATATTTTAGGTTTATATAGTTATTATAACTATAGCCATATAGTTATTGCTACAAGTACTCACCTTACAACACATAAATAAGTTGGGAAGACTAAGTTCCAATTAACCTTTATTTACAAACAGTTGGTGGGTCCCCAAGCTGTAACTGCTGACTACTGTTTGTGTGGCTGTTTGTTGGGGAAATTACAAGAAAAAAAGAAACATAGTTTTTTAAAAATATTTACCCACATATTTACTGGATCTTAGCAGCTTCATTTCATTTTTTCCCAGGCTTTATTTAAGATAATCAGTATATAAAATCTGGACATAATTAATATAGACAATTTGGTAAGTTTGGACATATGCATACTGCATGTTACCATCTCCACACCCCAGATAAGAAACATACCCATTACCTCCAAAAATTTCTTTGTGTTTCTGTGTATGTGAGAGTATGTGTCAAGAGCACCAGAATAAACCATAAGTTTATTTCGGGGTCAGCTGACTTTCAGGAAGGGTGCCAAGAACACACAATGAAAAAGAGGAGTCTCTTCAATAAATGGTTTTGAGAAAACTGGATATCCACTTCCAGAAGAATACAATTTGGCCTTTGTCCTTCACCATACACAAAAATTTAACTCAAATGGATTAAAAATGTGAGCTTAAGATCTGAAACCATAAATTCCTATAAGAAAACATAAAATAATAGATTCTGTATTTATTTAAAAAAAAATCATATTGCTCATGCTATTACAGTTGTCTCAATTTTTCCTCCTTTGTCCCCCTCAACTGCCCTCACTCCCTCAGGCAATCCTGGTATAGTTGTTCATGTCCATGGGCACGCATACTTGGTTTTGGCTAATCCTGTCACCTTCTTTCAACCAGTACCCACCTCGCCCTCCCCTGTTACGGTTGCCGGTCTGTTCCTTGTTTCTATACCTCTAATTCTATTTTGCTCATTAGTTTATTTTGTCCATTTGATTCCACATCTAAATGGGATCATATATTTGTCTTTCACTGAGTGGCTTATTTCACTCAGCATAATAGTCTTCAAGTCTATGCATGCTGTGGCAAAGGGTAAGACTTCCTTATTTTTCACTGCTGCGTAGTATTCCACTGTGTAAATGTGCCACAGGTTTTCTATCCACTCATCTACTGGTGGGCACTTAGGCTGTTTCCAGGTCTTGGCTATACTTTTTGCTTATAAATCCTGGTTTTCACTGATAATGCCTCCCTTTAGTGTAAAGAGTATCCTTTGGCATATTTTGTTGTGCACTTTGGCTGACTGCTAATTCTCTTTCATTTTTCAGAAAAACATAATTATTTGACCCTATTTTAATGTATAATTTTACTGGATATAAAATTATAAACTGACAGTATTTTGAAGATTTTAAAGATTTAAAGATGTGGTTCCATTATCTTCTAGCCAACATTGTTGCTAAAATGTGATAACTATCATGGATATCATCAGAATATCATTTTGATTCTGGTTGCTTTGAAATTTTTCTCTGATTTTCGTTTTCTACAAATGGATTATGGTGTGCCTAGGTGTAGGGTTTTTCTTTATTTTTTTTTATTTTTCTTGCTCTGTGTACCATAATATGCTTGGATCCCTATGTTTGAAATTTTTTTTTATCCCATTCTTGTTCTTTTCTTCTAGAACCTCAGTTACTCATATTTTCGACCAGTACATATCACCCTCCAGGTCCTCAGGTGTCTCCACTGATCAAGTTCTTAATGATTTACAAGTCTGAGAACTTACAACTATGTATACAGACTTACAAAAACTCGTGAAAATTCTTCCAGAGGAAAACACGATAAATGGTATTTGGGTTTCTACCATAGTGCACAAAGCTTACTTAAACCACAAAGGAACTATATGCTTAACTTCATCATAACAATACTAGTGCATAAAATAAATAAAAAACATAGTATTTTATAGTATTATAGTTAATATTTTCTAACACGTATAGTTCACTACCAGCTAGGTTGGTCACTGTTCCCAAAACACCTTTGCCTACTTTCTTTTTTCCTTTTCAGGAAAATATTCTCAACCCCCCTATCATTTCTCAGTGAACAAAACCCCGCTTTCCCGTCCCCACACTCCCCCACACTCTGCCTACTCAGGATATTCATAGAGAAAAGAGGTCTGAACTTCTGAGCTTCTCTGGGGACAAAAATAAATAGAGATGGGCGGGCTGCTATTGCCTTTTATTCAATTCTGTACATTGTATTGTGTAATGAGATCAACTCCACTCTGGGATGATGATATAATATTTATGATGAGTGAAAGAGTCGTCCTGAATGTGGTAAAATAGTTTTAACAATAAAAATTTAAAATTTTCTTAGTTAATTTGGTTCTCAGAAGTAAAGACAACTGTTTTCAAAAATCTCTTTTGTGCATAATGAATATATGCATAAAAATATATGTATCCTTGAACATACTATAGTCAAGCTCTCCTGTATAGCTTCGAAGGGTTTTGGATTATAGAGAATTCAAAAGGTTTACTTCTGGTATGTTTTAGTGAAGTAATGGCCTTTCAAAGTTTCTTCTAGTGTCTGTTTTTATGAAATCATTTTCTTTATACATTTTCCTGGATTATACTGCATTTGGAATTCAATAATTTCTCTTTCTGTTCATCAAAACTATTTTTAATTGTATGTGAAGATATTGAAACAATGAGGTTGGCCTGAAGATTGCAAAGTAAAACCATACACTGGAAACAAATTAACACATGGGGCTATTTCCTTTCCTTCTGCAGGGCGACCCATAGAGGATTTATTCCTTCCTGGAGCGATCAAATTCCACTCATGGCACCCCGCGCGTCTGAAATGGGAAAATGGAGCTAGTTTTTCTCCTGGTCTCAGCTTGTCTTCTAGTTTAAAAAATAGGATTTGGGTCACATAATAGAGAGGAAATAAAAATCTTGCTGAGTCGGCAATGTCTAAACTAGACTGAAGTTGGAAAACAGTGTCACCAAAGAAAATTAGAATGTGTATAAACTGCTGAAGGGATGTAGTTAATTTTATGGGGTACTTTTGTTTGGTCAGATTAATGAAAGAAAGGTGCTCCATTTGTATCAATATATAGAAAACAGTTGTCTTTGAAGGATTCTTATTGCTTTGAAACAATAATATATAAACACAGAATGGAATTACATCATGTCACTTAAATTACCCTATAGAGTAATAGACTAGAATCTTTTTCCTTTTTAAATATTCCTAGGGATGAAAATTAGCAGTTAGGTCACCATGTAAGTAATACCATCCTGGGGACTTCAGGCTTTAAAAAAATTTTTTTAAAATTTATTGATTTTCTTAGGGCAAAGGAAAAAGAGACAGAGAAAAAGAGAGGGATTAATTTGCTGTTCAACCTATTTATACACTCACTGATTGATTCTTGGATGTGCCCTGACTGGAGATCAAGCCCACAGCCTTGGAGTGTGGAACTGAGGAACTGAGCTCCCTGTGTAAGGAACTGTAAGGAACTGAGCTCCCTGGGTAGGGCCAGGATTAGTTTTAATAGCTGACTCTAAGAATCAAAGTAGAAACACTTAAGTTCAGCTGAATGTTAGTAAATACAATTGTGAAATCCGAAGTAAGAAGATCCAGCAAAGAGGACATCTTTGGTTAATCAATTGTATTTTATCTACCTAATATTCCATTTCAGGAAGCAAAAATGTCTTGAAGCAATGAAAATGTTTTAATGAGGTGTGAAAGATTTTAACTATAATTTAAAGAATTGTTTTTTAGATTATATATAATGTCCAGTTTCTTCTTTTATTAGCACAAACACTCCAACTATTATAACTTATTTTACATAGAACAAAATATTAATAAAAAGAGTATATTCTTTTTGTGTGTGCCTCAACCCTATCTCAAAAATAGCACAAACTTATTTTTCTGTATAGATTGTAAACATAATTTAAATAAGTACCTAAGATTTAACACAAACTTGAGATTTCTTTTAATACATTGAAAGATAATAGCATCCAACAGTATTGATACCTCTAATTCATTGTACACGATATAACTTTACTGCTTTCCCTTTCAATATCTGTGAACTTGTAGTAAGCAAGAATGAAATAGAGATTCACCATACATTAAGAGGTAATAAATAATTAAGAAAACATTAAAAAGGAAGCACTATTTCTGCTATTAAGAATTCAAAGCAAGCATTGGTTCACAGGGGTTTTTTGACTTGCAGAAAAAAATATGTCTTAATTAATATCTGCAATTTGACCCAAATAAAGCTAGCTAACATTTGTTACTCTATTACTGAAACATTCAAAATAACCAACCTCATCACCAACTTTACTCGAATTCTATAAACTTCTAATTTTATAGACACATAAACTATCTTAACTCCTAAAATAGACTTGCCTTCAAAACAAATGAATAGAGCTCTAATTAGAACAGTTGAGTTGCTCATTATATTCTCCATAAACTTGCAAAATGTTTGCATGTATATATGCAAAATATTTGGAATCTTACCTGTAACAAGAAAGCTGCATCTCCCAGCTCCAGCTTCATTTATGATGCTACAGTTATAAACCCCATAGTTATCATTGGAAAGACTCTTCACCGGGTACTCTGTGTACTCTTGAGAGTCAAACTGACCCGTCCGTAATAGTTTGTTGCCCAAGCGCCACTCATAGGTCAGTACCCGTATGGGATAAGCTCTCAGAACCCTGCAGCTCATAGTGACACTTCGTTCTTGTCCTTGCCGGATTTCCAAAAATGCTGGTTCCACAGCAGGAGGATCTGTGAGAAAGAGGTGTTCGAACAGATAAAGTATGTGGGTTGTAATAAGCCAATGGCTATTCTCATTGTGAGAAGCAATCTTTAAGAACACGTTCAGCAACAGGGAAGGAGTCTAAGAGGTGGGTGGAGACTATCTTTAGGCACGAGGGGTTTCAGCTGGGGGTGGAAAACTGATGTACTGAGTGCGGACTGTGAATAAGACTCATTGCTTCAAAAAAGCATTAGCAGGTGAAACAAACACGGTTTAGTTTTTCCTTCTAGCTGCTTCCCAAAAAAGACTGTAGTGACTGTGTTTTGTTTATACCGATAGCAACCAAATGATGTTCTGGGTCTGAAATGCAGTCTCCAAACTGGAATGAAACTTTGAAGCAGATTAAGAGATTAGTGAGTCCTATTATTTCCATGTGAGGCTCAAGTCGTTGGGGTTTGGGTACCCATTATTTAACAAAATAGATAGCACAAGTATATAAATTTAGTTTCTAACTTGTTCAGTCTGAACTCATTTCACTGCTGCTCATGATATTATGCATAAACCTTAAGCAAATGTTACAAATTGTACTACAGGTGGATGTGGTTTTCAACCCAATGCAATGGCCTCATTTGTCTGGAAAAATTGTGATTTTTTTTAAATAAATAGAATTAAAACTTGCTACACTTCATACCTAATGTATTTGTTTTTTATGGGAAGATTTCTAAAAGGTGTTATATACTCCTCTCATTCAAAATATAATGCTTTTCTTAGTGACTACAAATGGTCATAATTAATGACAATTATTTCCTGGGTGCTAACAATGGGCTTCATTTAATCAAAAAAAATTGTAAAAGACCACTTAGGATTGTACTGCACAACACAATCCCATCCTTGATTAGCTACTTATGGCAACCTCTTGAGTTCGCAATACAAAGATGGTACAACTCCACCCGGTATCCCTTCTATCAAGATGCTGAAAGGCTTCAGGACCACCACACTGAATGCACCCCATCTGATACTCTTTCTGTGTAAGTCCGTGTACTTTTCACATTGCTCTCTCACTGTCCTTATTTAACTGATAACTTCTTGCTTCTTTCAACAAATATCTTTAAATGATCCTTTTGAGTCTAGTTTTATTCATGAATTTAATGTTTTAGCTCTTTCTATATAACTGCTAATAATTAAAGAAATGGACGATTAGAAAATAATCCTGTCTGCTTGTAAGTTTATGGTCTAAGACAATAGGCAGAATATAAATAGCTAATTTATAAAATGGAAGCACAGTAAACATTCTAGGGTAGAAAGTAAAGAAGTGAGTAACACTTAGGAGGACTGAGCTGGCAGAGTGTCTCAAGGAAGGTGACACTTGAGCTGTGTCTTCCAGGATACACAGAAAACGATCAGGTCATTAAGCAACAAGAGAAGGTATTCCAGGGAGGGGGGTTAGTATGTGCAAAGGTGAGGATGATATGTGGAGACGGGGCAGTATTCAGAGAAATATAAAGGAATTAGCATAGCTGGTGCACAAAGGTGCATGAGGGCTTGAGAGAAAATAAATATGGAAAGGATCCTTGAAAGTTATATTAGAAAATTTGGATTTTATCTTGTTAGTACTAAGGGTCTCCATTTAAAAAAATTATATGATAAAACCAATCGTTTAGCAAAAATACTGTGGCAGATAAGGTGGGCATGAATCTCAGAGGAAAAAGTCTTAGAGCGGTAACAGCAGAATTTTGGGTGAAGTCCTGAACTAAGGCAATACCAATGGGACCGCACGTGATGCCTTGTTCTGTGTGTGATTCAAAGAGAGAATAGTATGCTGTTTGGGGTTGCAGTGTGGATCTCATCAAGTCTGATAGCTGAGTTGTCCAAATCATCTCTATACAGTTGTTGGGTTTTTCATTTGGTTTTGTTTTGTTTTATTTTTTGCTACTTAGTACTCTATTTGGATTTTCAAGGAAGTCTGATGACCTCTGTATTTTAATCAGAAAAGTTTGCACTTTATTTATATTACATTTACTATAACTATCAGTATATTTGAGTACAAATGTACCTTATTTTGTACTTTCTATTTGTTTTATTTCTTTGATTGTTTTCTTTTAGATTGATGGATTACTCCTTTATTCCAGTGTTTTTCCTGATACTGGTTGGGAATTTAACTACTGTTTCTATTATTTTACTGAATACCCAAAAGCATGCAACATGCATTTTAAGTTATCTAAAAACATCAATTAATACCTCTACCATTCTCCTAGACAAAATAAGAATCTTCCAATACTTTGGTCCTTTTATTCCCATGCTGACATTTGTTACTGAGCCATGAGTTTCAGTTCTCTCTTGTTTTGTTAAAACCTATTGGACATTATTATAACTTTATACCTGTAACTTTATTTAGAGTTATCCATTTATATGCTAGCTTATTCCCCCTTAATTCTTTCTTTTATTATGAACCCTCCAAGTCTGTGATCACTCTCTTTTTGCCTAAACTACATCATTTAGAATGATCTTTAGTGAACTTTCTAATCCTGATGTTCTAAAAATACTTTTAACTTCATCATTAAAGGATATTTTTCTTGTGCACACGATTGTAGGTTAGCAGCTATTTTTTTTGAGCACATCAGGATATCATTCTACTCTCTGCAGATGACCACTGTTGCTGTGGGGAAGTAAGGGCAACATCTCACACTTTAAAGGCACATCTTCTTTTCCACCTGCTACTTTTAAATCTTCTTGTTTTTGATTCTCTAGAGCTTCTATATAATATTTTCAGGTATGGGGTTTTATTTTACTTACAGGGAGGGATTTTCTGGGCTTCTTAAATCTGTTGATTTAAGTTTGGTGTCTTTCATCTTCATGATTTTTGAAAACCTCTCATCATTAGCTCTTCAAATAATGCCTGTGTTCTTTTCTTCCTATCCTCATTTGAGATCCATTTCATTTTGTCTTCCATATCTCTTAACTTCTCTTCCAAATTGTCCATTTCTTGCTTTTTCTATATTGCATTATAAATACATTTTTCTGAGCTAATTCAGTTCATTAATTTTTCCTTAACTCTGCTTAACAGGCTAAACTAATTCATTTTGTTTTTAATTAAAATAATTTAGCTTTCATTTATAAATGTTTTGTGTAATTTTTTTTATACTTGTTATGCCAATTATCTACAAATGTAGTAAAGCTTGTTTCTTATTTCTTTAAACAAAGTAATTATTTTATACTGTTTGGTATTTCCAATTATGGTTTCAAGGGATTTTCCCACCTCAGGGTACCTTGTTTCTGTGTATTTTTTGTTAATTTTAATTGTATGATACACATTGCCCTTTAAAAAATATTGTGGGACTACTTTGATGCCTGAGATGGTGGTTTCTTCCTCTAGAAAGATTTGTGTCCACAGGCAAGTATTGGCATCAATGATAAGGTCTCTTTAAATTAAGTTCATGGATTAAGGTTTTATTTTACTCATCTAGGTAGTATACATTTGAATGAAAAATCCACATAACAATCCAGCTTGTGATCATAACTTTAAGTATGGCTTCCCAAATCACCCCTGCCCTGCTCACTTCAAAGGCAGGTTTCTTTGCACTCACTTGGGATTAGGAATGTATAGACCAGGCTTACTTTGCTTTACCCTTACCCATGGATAGAGTCCTTTGAGCTCCAACTTCTTGGGGGAAGGGTTTGGGGTTTTGCACCCCTTGCCCAGAGATGCCCTCAAAATTGATGCTCAAATAGGCTATCATCAGCAAATGTCCTGAGGATAAAAGCAGCCTGATTATACTGCTTTTGCATAACTTAGGCTTGGTATGTTTAAAATGAACATTTAATGATTTTAACAATATTTTTAGAATATTTCCCAACAATTTAAGTTCTTTGTAATGGAAGGGTCTTACAAAACATTTTGTCTGTTATATGCCAAGAACTACATGTCTCTGTTAGCCAAGTGGAAATATGTATCTAAAATTTCAGAATGGAAGGCTGACTGCAGGCTATGGTTCCTTTGAGATAACTCTGAGTAAGTAAACAAATAAAAATAAAATGCCAAATTTTAATTTACCTCTTAAATATGATGACTTGTGGAGTTAGAGGAAAATCAAGGCTATTAAAGCAGAATAAATATTCTTAAGCTGAAAAATACATGAATTCAGAGAATTGTGTTACAAAAGTTAGAGTTGAATGCTTCAAAGCACATGAAATAATCAAATGTGTCAAATGTTAGCAAGAAACAAGACCAAAAATATCTATTGTTTCTGATAAGTTTAATATCGTTAATGATTATAGTGAAAGTGTTTTCTGCAAAGTATATGTAATCTGCGTTATAGGATTTGGCACATTCATGGTTGGTTAAATAGTAGAGATCAGGAATGGCAGCCGTTTGCTCAAGAATATTGTCTGTGATTAGAAAAGATATTTATTACTGTTGATTTTAATTTCAAATTATATTAGTTTACACATTTCTCTCAACCTCTATCACCACTATCACCTCTCGCATGGACTACTACAAATGTCCTGCTATCACCTTTAACAGGGCCAATCAATGTGCTTCCTCTTTTGACCTCACATTCTTCTGAAATTAGCCAAAAGTTCTTTTATAACAAAAATCAGCTCTTGTCATTCTCCAGCTGAGAACATGTTATTGACTCACTCCTGCTGTCTAGACAGGCTTTTGACATTATGCAAGATCTAGGTGTGGCCATATTCTCCAACATTCTCATCTTCATCATTATGTTTCAGAAACGTAGCGTCTTTTCCTCTTCTCACATGACAAGCCACTCCTGGACTTTGCCCTTTGACTTGGTCCTTTGCTCCTAAGATGTGCTTCCTTTTGCTCTTTCCATGGCTGTCTGATTGTAATGTTTTAGACTTACCTCTTTATCTGGGCTACGAGTTAGTGAAGTACCTCTACGACTGTTGATTTTTAGTCATTCTTGTATTTACTTTCTACGTAGTACCACCATTTGTTCATATCTTGTTTATGTAAGCTCAATTATAAAGGGGCTTTGTGTTTCCCAGTCATTGCTTCATCCCCTGTATCCATCAAATTCCTAACATTACCATTAATGCCAAATCAATATTGAATAAATGAATAAATGAATGATGTAAAAGAGTAAAAATATCTACAATGTCTGTAATATTTCTCCCATCAAGGCCTGGGTTCTATCATACCCTTCACAACAGCATGGATGGAACTGGAGAGCATTATGCTAAGTGAAATAAGCCAGTCAGTGGAGACAAATACCGTATGATCTCACCTATAAGTGGAACCTAATCAACAAAATAAACAAGCAAACAAAATATGACCAGAGACACGGAAATAAAGGACAAACTGATAGTAAGCAGAGGGCAGTGGGGAGGGGATAACAGGAGAAAGAAGGGGAAAGGTCAAGTCAAGGAAGAAGTATAAAAGACCCATGGACAAGGACAACCGGGGCAGGGGATTGAATGTGGGAGGTGGGGGTGGGTAGGGCAGGGGAGAGAAATGGGGGAAATATGGGGACAATGGTAACTGAACAACAATGAAAAAAAAGACCTGGGTTCTGTGTTTACTCTGTTATAGCTAGCTGGACTCTGTGCTTACTTTGACAGTACCATATGGCAGAAACGATGTTGCACCAATTTCTGGGCCCAGGCCAAAGGAAACTGGGCATTTCACTCATCATCTCTTGAAACACTGTGGGAGCTCTGACCCATGTAATATGTCCAATTACCTTGTTAGAGAGACATGTGAAGAGGCCCTGGGTTATACCGAGAAGGGCAAGGTTAAGCCCAGTCTTCCAGTTGTTTCTACCAAGGCTCCTGGCATGTGAAGCCAACTGGGACCTTTCAGACCAGAGCAACCAGACACAAAATAATGACAAGTGATCCAGATAATACCATAATCTACATGAGGCAGAAAAATAGCCCACATAAACTCTGCTCAAATCCTTGACTCACTAGAGAATGGAAAATCAGATATAATAAAATGTAATTCATTTGAGCTCCGAGGTATTGGAGGAATGTGTTTGCACAACAATAAATAACTGACAGAGTTGCCCTGTCGCCTTAAAATTCCGCAGTTCGGTATTTTACGTGAAGCCTTGCTAGATTGAGGCAATAGGACACGTGGACAAGGCAACTGAGGGGACACACTTTAGATGACAGACCGTGGGGTACAAGTTGGTTCTGGAAGGAAATAAATTCAAACTAAAACTAATGGGGGAAGGGAGTCAATGGGATGAATTACTAGGACAACATGAAAACTTGAAAAACAAGCACATTGAGAACAATGGAGTCAGAAAGCCTGAAAGTTGCAGTGGATTGTAGGATTCTGTTGGAACTGACTATGTCACAGGGAGAGAACTTTGGAGTGATTACAAGATCAGAGATGATGCCGTTGGAATGAAATGATGAAGTGATGTGGAGATTAATGATACTAGAGTCAAGTGCAAATAAATTAAGTGAATATACATTTGCTCAACAAAACAAAGTGGTAGGAACTGCTTATCTTAAGAATTTGGTTTTGAATGACAAAGGTTACACATGAAATAAATTGTACTTAATAGGGAAATATTTAAAATGCATATTTACTTTTTCTATGAATGATTTTCTGTGAGAATTCTTTTAATGTAGCTGACCTATTGGATTACTTCAAATAATGGATTTTAGAGCCTCACTATATACATATGTATTTGTCATTCACCCAAACCTACAAGACTCAGCCCAGTTAATTATTAGTGGCCTATGAAGACATCTGCTAGTGTTGAGTTAAAACTCTTCAAATACTGTGTGTTTTCATAAAGTTCAACAAAGAGTATGTTAGAAAGTACCCCTCAACAAATGAAAGTATTATTGCTATTTAAAAGGCTACCCAAACTACTTAGATTTCAGGGTAGTTCCTTAACCTCCAAAAAGCTGGATAATATGAAACTGCACTCATAATCCAATCAATTTGCTATGGAAAACTTCTCCTGTGATATTAATGAGCTTGGCATTTTATTCTTTGGATTACTCCTTGAGGAGGGTAAACCTTTGCAGTTACGATTAAATGTTGTAGTGTGAAGATTCTGAATACAAGAAAAGAAAGCTTCAGGTGTCAAACAAGATAGATATAATCAGTTTTTCACAGTGTAAGAATTATTCAGTATGCTTTATTATGAAATATTTACTTCTAGGGAACAGAGATAAATAAAATGTGAGAAAAATACACTTAGATGTGAAATGCTTAAAAATTGGATTGCTTAAGAGAAATAAAAAGGTCTCTGTGTACATTTTGTTCAAATAAACAAAATGATTGTAGAAATATACCATGATGGTATATGGTATATATTCGCTTATATTAAAAATCTCTGGTTCAAAAGTTTGTCAAACTATCTTCTGACATATATAATGAAGGATGATAGTGATAAAAATAATGACTATAATTTTTGATATTGAGTACTTATTAAGTGTTAGGTAGTATGTTCAGATATTCAGTTTATCATTTTATAATAGTAATTCTTTTTATAGAAGAAGACACTGAGGCACAGCAAAGTTCACCAGTCAGCCAACTCAAAAGTAGCAGAAATAAAGATTCAAACAAGGCAATCTGTTTTCAGAATGTATGTTTCTAATAGCATTCTTTCCAATTGCAGATTCTACCAAAATTTCACTATTTAGCTCTCCCCCTCAAAAAAGATTTTTAAAATTTTGCCTTATTGGTTATTTAAAATTATCAATTAAAATAGATGGCCAATTTATATCATCATTTAGAATTCACAAACATAAGTAGGTAAAAATGGAAATCAAGCATGAGACAAAGCTGCTAGGTTAAAGAAAAATGTTAAAGACAGATTTCAAACAAGATTCAAATTGCACTTTACAGAGCAATGTACTTCATGTAAATAAATTTATGTATTATCCATATATTAAATTATATGATAAGTGCATATAGAAGATTAGCTCTCTGGAGATAAAGGTGTAACATTTTAAAGTCATTAAGAATTTTGATTGGAATAAAGTCATTAAGTAAAATGCTCAAAATTAATTCAAATGTTAGCATTTCCTGTTTTTGCACTTGCTCATTCTAGATGGCTGGATAGGGTTCCGAACTGGGGAGCAGGGGAAGATTGTCCTATGGTGTAAACCCATATACAAATGTCTAAGTTATTTGGAAAAGTCATTTGTGAAAACACTTGATTATTCAGAAATTTGTGCTAGTACTTATTTCTTAATAAGGAGATCAAAGACAAGCTCCTGAGTTCTTTTAACATTGTGCATGAGTATAATTTTTCCCATTTCTTAAAATCCATGAGTAGTAGAACTGTAAGGCAAGCAATACTTTTATTCAAGAAATAATAAAGATTTTTACATAAATATGAAAAATAATCAAGTTAATTTTAAATATTAATTTAACCCATTTTTAAATATTTAAGGTAGTGTGAGGCTGTGGATAATAAATATACATGGAGCCATATTCAGCTTGTGTATGGTTAATGGAGGGGAATGCTCTCCTGTTTGAAGAACTTTGTTGTAAGTATGACCCTAATTATTTAACCCGTAGAGGAAATACTGACAACATGCACATCTTAGGGTCCTTTCTTCTCAATTGAGTGGTCGCCCAATAAACATTTACCTGCTTTTTGCTGTTCTTTGTGTAAAAAGATCTAGGAAAATGGTGATTTTAATAATAAGACAAAATTCAATACTTAGGTGAGAAAATTCAGGGGTTGGCATGTTAATAAAATTCTTATATCATTCAATACAAATAGTGAAGTTGCTACATTTAGTGTATAACCTCCTTCCTGTCTTTGTCTCTCTTTCCGTGTGAGTGTATGCATTTCTCTGAAATTTTTTGAGTATTATAATTATATCCATCTTAGTGGTAAGGAAAATGAAATTCAAAAGGAGGAATGCTAGTAACCTGTTTAGGAACATCAAGAAGCACTAAACACATTAGAACCCAGGCTAATTTTCCTTCAAAATGTTAGCTGTTTAAACTTTACCATGTGATTTCTCTAAGATTATATTACTATTTAGATACAGGTTCAAAACATTCGTATTTTATTTGTGTCAACCAAGAACATGAATATTTAGAGGTAATATTTAGAAATATATTTACAAAGGATTGTTGAATATTGTTGGCGTTCTGGTGTGCAAATAAGATACAGAAATAAGGATTTTATAGATGTGACTCTGGGATTCCTCCAGCAAGTGCAATTCCTATTGGCAACATTTAGAAAGGCAGAAGAGGCATTGGGAATAGAAAGTGAAGTAGGCAGAAGGCGAGGTGAGAGAACAAGTTTTATGCAAACATATTTTGGCAAACATAAGGAAACAGGAAAAGTTAAGATACTCAATAGAGTAGGAGTCCTGCATTTTTAAGGCAAAAGAGGTATGAAGCATAGTAAAGGAGTTGATATTTTTCCTGAGTTGATGGACAAAAAGGGAGTAGATTAAAACTACCAATGCACCACTGTTGTAAAAATTAGGGAAGACTACACAACGTTTTATTCACCCATCATTAGAGAACTTCTGTTGAATTCTTTCTCTTGAATCAATGTAGCATTTGGTGTGAATTTATAATTTGAATCAGAAAATTAAAAAAAAAAAAAAACAGTTTAGCAGTTGGACAGAGGTCCAGGCAGAAACTTACTTTTGTGTACATAATCTGCAACAATGAAAACAAATTTACAGATAATCTTTGAAAATACAAGCAAAGTTGATAATAAAAAGTATCATATCAGTTGGCAAATATAATGTCACTAATTTAGTATATTGTATTTAATGTGTTATCTTTAATGTTCTTTAATTATAGTTAAGATCTTCCATTCCTTCATTTGTTATCTTAGTTACCTAATATAATTTTTGTGCTTATATCTTGCTAGAAATAATTATCCTAGAATGGGGTTTTTAAGGGCATTATAGTTAGGAAGGAATTATGCTTTCCTTGGTCATCTGCTCTTTAAGATTCTATGTGCCATTACTGAATTTAACATGTAGATAGTTGGAGATTGTCACTTTTATAAATTTAGGCTTTATAACATGCAGAAACTATTGCTTTATATCTTTGAAACTTCATTATTTTGTTGGAATTGAACATAGAACACAATAGAGATATTCTATCCAGATTATGGGAAACAAGTTTAAAATTCTTTATAAATTTTGTTTAATAAAATGATATTAAGATTAACATGAACAGGATTCGGAAGATGGCAGTGAAGTAGGTGGGAGCTGAGCCCACTTGCTCGTGCACCACCCGGGACACTTAGCTGATCTTCTGAAAAACAAAGTGAACAGTCAACAGAATCTTGGCTGGTAAGAAGTTTGGAAGCCAAGTGTGCAGAGGACATTTCAAAAGGGGCAGTAAGGAGGTTTTATAGGCAGACAAAGTCCCTGAGTGCGGCGTCAGAAACCACAGCTGCTGCTGGGACAACAGGAGGGGAGAGAACCCAGTCAGGAACGGCAGCCCAGAGGCTCCCTCCTCTCCCAGGGCAGGGAAACCACAGACCTGGACCAGGAGTGACTTGAATGTCACAAGGTCACCAGGGAGAAACAGGCTGCACACACACACACACACACACACAGCGCTGGCAGCGCACCCTAGCTGGGGCAGCCGGTCTCCGGTAGAGACAGTACCAGAAAGTGAGGGGGATTCTGGCTGCACCTGGAGCTGGGGGGAGAGGAGGGCCACACCTGGGCATGACTGAGACAGAATCTGGACTTGCCAGAGAGTTGGAGTGTGTGGAAAGCTGGGCAGTGGCTTGGAGCAGGTAGTGGCACCCGCAGAGACTTCTTTCAAAAGGGAAACTGAGGCATGCTGGGCAGGGACCATGCATGTGCACAGCTACCTGGCTAACAAGGAGGGGAAATTGTGGGTGTGATGTGCCTCCACTCAGTGCACCCAGAGGACTGACCAAAGGGGTGCAAAGCTAGGTGGTCTCTTGGCCCCAGCCTCGTGCAAAGGCAGAGTGGAGTGTGCAGGCTACAGAGTGCTGTGAGGGCACCGGCAGGAGACTGTACACCAGTCATTACGGCAGGCCAGACTGAACCCCCTTCCTTGGCAGAACCACCAGGAAGGGAAAATTGAGCCCACCTGCTCCTCTTGCAGCAGCAGGGGAAGATCTGCAAAATTGGCTGGGCAGACTGAACAATCAGTTTTTCCACAAAAGTAAGATAGTAAGATTAATGTCTAAAAGGGTGCATTTTGAACTCTCCACAGGGTCCTAGGCTCCTATTTCACTGAGGCCATCAAAACAGGAAGTTAAGAAAGGGTGCAAGTGTGATTCAGGGCAGTACACAGACTTGGCTGGGACACAAGAGTGCAGATTACACCATGCAGGAGAGAGCTGACACTCTCACACACATTGCTCCCTGGCCCCCGTGGAACGGATAGCTGCTTAAGCAGAAACTATACATTATTGGAAATAAACTGGGACAGAATAAGATGGGAGGTGTAGGGGCTGGGGAAATGCATCCACAATTTTCCCAGAAGACCTAACAGTGCCTCCTAGGGGAGACACAGAAACTTCACCCTCTCAGTCACAACAGAAGCTCCCTTTAGAAGCAGAGGAAGGAAATATAAGTGGTGTTGACAGAAGATGGATGACCCACCAGGACCCTGAACTGAGAGAAAACCAGAGACGGATCCAGACAAAAGTCAAAAGGTGAACACCAACAGCTGAGACAAATTTCACCTTGCTCTTCATCAGAACTTGTGTGATTTTAGATTTCTCTTTCTTTTTAATTTTTTAAATTTTTTCTAGATTTTTTGTTTAGTTTTGTTCCCATTCATATAGCATTGTAATGTTTCTTCTTTCACTTCATTCATATTTCAAATAACTCACTACTCTTAGTCTTGTATTTATTGAGGTTACATTTTTTTTCATATTATTGTAATTCCAAATCCCACATAGCACCCTTTCCTGGTCTTACTCCATTTTGCCAACTTCCTGACCTTTCTTACTGTTGTGGTGAACTTTATTTTCTCTCACACTACACCATGTTCCTATCCCTTACTCAAGTTATTTCTCCTCCATCTAACCTCGCATAAGCACTCTTCTTTTATAAGTCAGCTCACATTCTTTTTCTCCTCTTATAATAGTTTTATTTACTTTCTACCTTTATAAACCATGGCTAGTGGGGCAAAATACCTCAGTATTGCTGCACTTCTCCAGTGGCACTCCTGTTTGTTCACTATTTCTTTGTACTTTAAATCCCACAGGATACTCTCCCTCTGTCTTACTCCATTTTGCCTTTCCCCCACCCCTGACCAGTTGAATGAGGAATTTTATTTTAATTTTTCCCCTCTCTTAGCCTGAGCTTTACTCCTTGCTCTTATTAGTTTGCTTACCCCATCCTGTCAAAATCATTTTTTCTTTACAGTAGACATCTCACATTCACTTCTCTCTTCTGTACAATATTCTTATTCCCTTTCAACCTTTATTAAATAAACTTCATTCCACTGTCATTGCTATTGACCCTGCTGTGTTTTTTGCTGCAATTTTGCTTCCATTGGTCCAATACTTTTTAATTTTACTTCAAACCTCATAGTATACTCTTCCCTGTTCTTACTCTATTTTTACCATCACCCTTCTGTGTTTTACTTAAATTTTAAATTTTGTTCTCTCCTTTTCTTCATGTCAGTCCTAACCCTACTCTTATTAATTTTCCTCCCCTTTCCCCCTCAAAAACATTTTCCACTATTTTAGTCGTATCATATTCCCTTTGTCCTATATTATAATGTTCTTAATCTCTCTTCATCTCTATTAGTCTTTGCTCAATTACAATTACAATTAGTCTCAGCAGCAATTGATATTGCTGATGAGGTAGGGGAGTTCTTTCTGCTGGCATAGGTTTGGAAGTCTAGTAATACTTTGCTAAACAACATCTGTACAGCAGCATACAAGGTGAGGTGGAAGTTGTGACTACCAATAAGCCTACTGGAGGGGGGAACCCACCAAAAAAGAAGCCATCAACAAGCAAAGTCCAAGTACAACAAGAGAATCCACATAAATGTAAAAAAGGGCAACTACAGAGCATCCAGACAAGAAGACCAAACAGACTGCACCACTGAGTCCCACAGAATTCCTACCACAGGAGTCTACACCATGAAGATAGGCAGGCAAAGCAGAACATTCTGAGATGCAGAAACAAACAAAAAGATGCACCTAAAATAGGGAGAAAAAAGAAGAACCCCCAATCAAAAGAAATGGAAGAATCCCTAGAAAAAGAGCTAAATGAAATTGAGGAAAGCAATCTATCACACATAGAATTCAAAAAATGGTTATAAGGATGCCCAAGGAACTCAGTGACAACTACAGGGAATTGAGTGAAAACTACAACAGCATGAAAAAAAGATATAGAAACTATAAACAAGAACCAGGAAGAAATGAAGAATACAATATCTGAAATAAAAAAAATACACTAGAAGGAATTAGAAACAGTCTGGATGAAGGAGAGGACTGAATCAGTGAGCTGGAAGACAAGGTAGAAAGAAATACCCAGGTAGAGCAACAAAATGTAAAAAGACTCAAAAAGTATGAAAATATTTGGAGGGAACTTCAGGACAACATGAAATGTAACAACATTCACATCATAGGAATACCAAAAGGAGAAGGAAAGGAATAAGGAATAGAAAACGTGTTTGAAAAACTGATGGCAGAAAACTTATCTAACTTGCAGAAGGGAAAATCAGGTAAGTTCAGAAAGCACAGAGGACCTCAAACAAGATGAACCCAAAGATGAAAGAGGCCTACTCCAAGACACATCATAATTAAAATGCCAAACTTTGAAGACAAAGAAAGAATCTTAAAGGCAACAAGAGAGAAACAGATAGTTACATACAAGGGAGCTCCAATAAGGCAACTAGCTGATTTCTCAATAGAAACACTATATAAGCCAGAGAGGAATGGCAAGAAATATTCCAAATAATGAAAACTAGAGGCCTGCAACCAAGACTACTCTACCCAACAAGGCTCTCAATTAAAATGGAAGGTGAAATAAGGAGTTTATCAGACAAAAGAAGCCTCAAAGAATATACCTCCTCCAAACCAGCTCTGCAAGAGATGCTAAAGGGTCTGCTTTAAGATAATAAAGAAAAAGAGTGAGAGAGAGAGGAAGACAGGTAGAAAGGGGGAAAATGGCAATAAATAATTATGTATAAATAATAACTTTAAATGTAAATTTATTAAATGCTCCAATCAAAAGACCTGAGTAGCTGAATAAATGAGAAAACATGACCCACATATATACTGTCTACAACAGACACACCTCAGAACAAAAGACCTACACAGATTGAAAGTGAAGGGTTGGAAGAAAGTATTCCATGCAACAGGACAGGAAAAAAAAAGCCAGGGTAGCAATACTTATATTAGACAAAATGGAATCCAAAACAAAGGCCATAAAAGGAGACAAAGAAGGCCATTTCATAATTCTAAAGGTAAGAATCCACCAGGAAACTATAAAAATATATACACCCAAAATAGGAACACCCAAATAAATATGGAAAATTTTAGAGGACTAGAAGAAAGATATAGACAGCAACAGAATTATAGTAGGGGATTTTAACACCCCACTGTCAACTATGGACAGATCTTCCAAACAAAGAATCAACAAGCACATTGTGGAACTCAATGGCACATTAGATCAAATAGACTTAATTGATATGTACAGATCCTTTTACCCTAAAAAGACAAAATATACATTCTTTTAAAATGCACATGGAACATTGTCAAAGATAGACCATATGATAGGACACAAAACAAGTCTCAACAAATTCAAGAAAATTGAAATCATATCAAGCATTTTCTTGGATCACAATGGCTTGAAAGTAGAAAACAACCTCAAGGAAAAAAAAAACTCAGAAACAATCAAATCCATGGAGAGTGAATAATGTGTTATTAAACAATGAATGGGTAAATAATGAGATCAAGGAAGAAATCAAAAAGTTTCTGGAAAAAAAATAAATGAACAGGCAACAGCCCAAAACCTATGGGACACAGTGAAGGCAGTCCTGAGAGGGAAGTTAATGGCAGGCCTACCTAAAAAAGATAGAAACATTTCAAATAAATGTCCTAACACTCTAACTACAAAAACTAGAACAACAAACAAAGCACAGACAAAGTAGAAGGAAGGAAATAATCAAGATCAGAGCAGAATTAAATGACATAGAGACTAAAAGAAAATTCAAGGATCAATAAATCCAGGGGCTGGATCTTTGAAAAGATAAACAAAATTGATGAGACATAAACCAGATTCATCACGAAAAAAGATGAGAAGACCCAGATAAATAAAATCAGAAATGAAAGAGGAGAAATTACAAATGATACCACAGAAATAAAAAGGATCATAAGAAATTATTATGAACAACCATATGCCAAGAAATTTTAAAAAACTGGATGAAATGAACATATTTCTAGAAACATATCATACTCCAAAACTGAGTCAAGAAGAAGCAGAAACCCTGAATAGTCTGATAACAGCAAGGGAAATTGAAGCAATGATTAAAATAACAACAAAAAATAAAACCTCCTGGCACATAAAAGCCCTGGGCCAGATGGCTTCACAGGAGAATTTTACTAAACATTTAGGGAAGAGCTAACTCTGATCCTTCTCAAACTATTCCAAAAAATCCAAGTAGAGGGAAGGCTCCCAAACTCTTTTTATGAGGCCAGTATTATCCTAATTCCAAAACCAGATAAAGACACAACAAAGACAGAGAACTCCAGGCCATCAGTACTGATGAACATAGATGCAAAAATCCTTAACACAATATTGGCAAACTGGATCCAGCAATAGATTAAAAGATCATACACCATGATCGAGTGGGATTCATCCCAGGGGTGCAAGGATGATATAATATATGCAAATCAATAAATGTAACTAATCACATAAACAATATGAAAGACAAAAACCTCATGATCATGTAAGTAGGTGCTGAAAAAGCATGTGAAAAAGCATTTCAAAAAGTAAAGCGTCCATTTATGATAAAAGCATGCATTAAAGTGGGACTAGAGGTAGCATACCTCAACATAATAAAGGCCATATACAAGAAACATGCAGCCAACATCATACTCAATGGGCAAAAACTAAAAGCTTTGCCCCTAAGATCAGGCACAAGACAAGGATGTCTGCTTTCACCAAATCTATTCAAAATAGTACTGAAAGTTCTAGGAACAGTGAACAGACAAGAAATAAAAGTCATCCAAATTAGAAAGGAGGAAGTAAAACTGTCACTGTTTGCAAATGACATGATAAAATGTACACAGAAAGCCTTAGAGACTCCACTAAAAAACTCCTTGACCTAATAAATGAGTTTGGTAAAACAGCAGAATACAAAGTCAACATTTGGAAATCAAAGGCACTTTTCTACACTGTCAATGAAGTATCAGAAACAGAAATTAGAGGTAAAATCTCATTTATTATAGCAGCAAAAAAAAAATTAGAAATAAACTTAACCAAGGAGGTAGAAGACCTATATTCAGAAAGCTATACAACACTGAAGAAAGAAATAAAGGAAGACAGAAATAAATGGAAGCATATACCATGTTTATGGATTGGAAGAATTAACATAATTAAAATGTCCATTCTACCCACACCAAGTTATAGAGTCAACACAATCCCTATCAAAATACCAATGACATATTTCACAGATACAGAACAAATATTCCAACAATTTATAGGGAACAAGAAACAACTCCAAATACCCTCATCAATTTTGAGAAAGAAGAATAAAATAGGAAGGATCACAATATCTATTATCAAACTATATTACAAGGTCACAGTAATCAAAACAGTCTGGTACTGGTATAAGAACAGACACATAGACCAATGAAACATAATACAGAGCCCAAATATAAGCTCATGTCTGTACTGTCAACTAATATTTGACCAAGGGGGCATTTAACATAAAATGGAGTAAAAATAGCCTCTTCAATAAATGGTGTTGGGAGATCTGGACAGCTACATGCAAAAAAATTAAACTAGACCACAAACTTACACAATACACCAAAATAAACTCAAGATGGGTAAAAGACTTAAGTATAAGTTGTGACATCATAGGAATCCTAGAAGAGAACATAGAAAGGAAAAATTTCAGATATGCCATGCAGAGATATTTTCACCAATACATCCCCTTGGCCAAGGGATATAAAGGAAAGAATAAACAAATGGGAGTATATCAAATTAAAAAACTTCTCCATGGCTAAAGAAAACATCAATGAAATAAAAAGGGAACCAACCATATGGGAAAACATAACTGCCAATGATACCTTAGACAAGAGTTTGATCTCCAAAATATATAAAGAACTCAGATGATTCCACACCAGGAAGACCAACAACTCAATTAAAACAGGGGCAAAGGACCTGAACAGACATTTCTCCAAGGAGGACAAATAGAAGGCCCATAGACACCTGAAAAAATGTTCAGCATCACTAGCCATCAGAGAGAGAAAAATTAAAACCACAATGAGATACCACTTCACACCAGTCAGAATGACCTCATTAACAAATCAACAAACAACAGGTGATGGAAATTTTGTGGAGAAAAGGGAACCCTAGAACACTGTTGTTGGGAATGAAAACTGATGCAGCTGCTGTGGAAAACAATATGGAATTTATCAAAAAACTAAAGATGAAACTACCTTTAGATCCAGCAATTCCACTGCTGGGGATATATCCTAAAATTCCTGAAACACCAATTCAAAATAACCTATGCACCCCAACATTCATAGAAGCGTTATTTACAAAAGGCAAGTGCTAGAAACAGCGTAAATGCCCATCAGCAAATGAGTGGGTCAAAAAATTGTGGTACATTTACACACTGGAATAGTATGCAGCAGAAAGAAAGATGCAACTCCTACCCTTCCCAACAGCATGGGTAGAACTGGAGAGCATTATGCTAAGTGAAATACAAATACCATATGATCTCACCTCTAAGTAGAACCTAATTGAGAAGACAAAGAAATGAACAAAATAGAACCAAAGACATGGAAATAAAGAACAAACTGACAGTGACCAGAGGGGAGCAGGTAGGGGGATAACAGAGGAAAGAAGGGGAAGGAGAAGTCAAGAAACATGAATAGAAGACTCATGAGTAAGGATAATGGCGACAGATTGTTTCAGTGGGGGAGGACAGTGCAGGGGAGAGCAACAGGGAAAAAGACAGGACTACTGTAACTGATCAACAATAAAAAATTTGATTAATATGAACACACACCATATTTATTATCAAGAAAAGTGAAAATTAACTCTAGAACTTTTATATCAGAAAAATATCAAGGCTTCCAGTGAAGATGGCTTCATAAGCAGATATGGCTCACCTCTTAACATAATCACATCAAAATCACAACTAAAATATAGAACAATCATCACTCAGGAACTTCAGAAATCAAGTTGAATGGAAATCTGACAACTACGGAATTGAAGAAACTATATTCATCCAGAGTGGTGGGAGGTGTATGAACATGGAATGTGCTGGCCCCACACTCAGGTGGATAAAAATTTAGGAGGGATACCTTGGGAGATGGAGTCCCAGACCCACACCAGGTCTCCCAGCCCAGTGCCAGGAATCCCCACAACTTCTGGCTGTCAAAACCAGTGGGGACTGGGTTGGTGGAGGAGGCTTCTGGAGCCCTAAGCAGTTTCCCTTGGGGAACCCACACATGTACTCACCTACTCAGACTCGCTCCCTCTGAGCTTCAGCACCAGGGTGGCAGTTTGAAGGGCACCAGTGGCATACAGGGAGAGACTAAGTGTCTGGCATTGGGGTGACCAGAGGCCATTGTTCCTTTACTGAGCTCTCCCCCCACAGAGGCAGTAGGCTGGTGCCATATCTGAGAGTGCGTCAACCTGGCTAACACTGTGTGACCCACTTTGGAGATCCACAGAGGCTCTATTCCACCCAACTTACAGGCCCACCCAACCTGCTTTTCCATAAGAATGGCTGGTCTTGGATCCTAAATCCTATGAAACAAGCAACAGCTGGATTCTGTGAACCCTAGCAGCAGCCAGATTAGATTCACAGCTTGGCTTCACCTGGGAATCTCCAAGCCCAGCACAAGTAGCAGCCTTCTCACACTGCTTTCCAGCTCAGGCAGGGTGCCCTGGGCAAAATGCAGGTAGGGGCTGACCTTAGCCTGTACCAGCCAGGAAACCCGAGGGAAAGCCATCCAGTAAATAGCTACAGACCACATCTGAGCATCACCGCCCTGCACCTGCACAGCTGATCCTCCACAGAGGTCAGAGGTTGGGGGTCAGTAGACACAGTCAGTAGTCACAGCCAATCATAGCCAGTCACAGCTGACTAGCCTGGATAAATCCCTCTCATCGATCTGCCAACAACAACTGAGGCTCAACTATAAGAGGAGGATGCACTCCACTCACATGGAGAGCACACCTCGAGTACCTCACTTGGGTGATAGGGGAGGCTGTGACACTGGACCCTACAGGACACCTACTACATTAGGCAACACTACCGAGTCACAGAGTTAAAGCAGCTCTACCTAATACATAGAAATGAACACAGGGAGGCTGCCAAAATGAGGAGATGAAGAAACATGGCCCAAATAAAACAACAGGTCAAAACCACAGAAAAAAATCTAAACAAAATGGAAATAAGCAATCCATCAGATGCAGAGTTCAAAACACTGTGTATGAAGATGCTCAGGGAACTTAGTGAGGACTTCAGCAGCATAAAAAAAGACCCAGTAAGAAACGAAGGGTGCACTAATTGAAATAAGGAAAAATTTACAGGGAAATTATCAATAGAATGGATGAAGTCGAGAATCAAATCAATGATCTGGAACATAAGGAAGCATAAAACAACCAATCAGAACAAGAAGATAAAAGAATCCAGAAAAATGAAAATAGTATAAGCAGCCTCTGGGACAACTTAAAGAGGTCCAACATTCTCCTCATAGAGGTGTCAGAAGAAAGAGAGAAAGATCTAGATATTGGAAATCTATCTGAAAAAAAAAAACCCAACAGTGTAAGAAAAGTTGCTAATTTGGTGAAAGAAAGAAACATGCATGTCTAGGAAGTACAGAGAATCCCAGTTATGATGGATGCAAAGAGGCCCACACCAAGCCACTTCATTATCAAAAGGCCAAAGGTTAAAGATAAAGAGAGACTCTTAAAAGCAAGAAAAAGAAGTTAGTTACCGGAAGGTTGCTAGATGCAAGGGGGGAGGGGGGGAATGGGTGAAGAGGTGAGGGGACTGAGAAATACAAATAGGTAGTTACAGAACAGCAATGGGGATGTAAAGCATAGTAAAGGAAATGGAGCAGCCAAAGAACTTATACACATGGCCCATGGACATGAACAATGGTGGGGGGACTGCCTGAAGGAGTAGGGAGGGGGTGATGGGTAGAGGGGCAAAGAGAGAAAATCAGGACGATAGCATAATCAGTAAAATATAATTTAAAAAAGAAAGAAAAATGCCAATTTTCAAGTTCTATCCTACTTAAGTAATAGAGTCCAAGACCCTCATGTTTTCCGTTAAGGATAATGAAAAGGTTTTTGAAAATGTTAAATAGAAGGGGTTAAAATTAAAATAAGTTAGCTTTCTAATATTTTCTTCCTTTAACAGAGATAGACAAAGATAAATAAAGATAAATCAGGAACAAAGACAGACTGCTCATTTTCTATGTTCATGGTAAGTAATTATAACAAGAAAATCCATTTATTTTATTTCTGCCAGTATTTCTATATCTAAATGTGAAACAATTATTTAATAAAGCCCCAATTAGGTAAAACATGAAGTTACATTGGTCTACAACAATGTATTTTATATGTTATATTTAATCTAGACGTTCATTCTGCATAATCATTTTATATGTTTTTTGCTCTAATGAAGTCATAGGATTTTACTTAACAAAATAGGTGCCTACTTTTACAAATATAAAATGAATTCACTTATCATTTATAAATTCATTATATGGGAATAACAAATAATAACATAATATTTAACTTAGTAGATGCAGAAATTTCCACAAAGAGGTAACTCAGTGAAGAATTGTTTCTGAAATCTTGCTATAAAATTGTGAAGCCCACAATTTTATAGTGGATGGTGTTTAGTCTTGAAAGGAAGGAGCTTAAAAGTAAACTCCATCAGAAGTGCCAGCCATAGCATTCAGACAAAAAAACAAAAAAACAAAAAAAAAAAGAAAGAAAGGAAAAGAAATTAAAGGAATCCAAAGTGGAAAGAAGTAAAATTGTGATTATTTGCAGATGACGTGATACTGTGTATAGAGAACCTTAAGGATTCCACCAAAAAGGTATTGAAACTAATAAACTAATTTAGTAAGCAGCAGGGTATAAGATTAACATTCAGAAATCAGTTGCATTTTCTATGCCAATAATAAACTATCAGAAAATAAATTAAATAAGCAATCCCATTTATTATTGCATCAAAAGATAAAATACATAAGAATAAATTTAACCAAGGAGGTAAAATACCTGCACTCTGAAAAGTATAAGACATTGAAGAAAGACACTGAGGATACAAATAAATGGAAGCAAGTAGCATACTCATAAGTAGGAAGAATAAACATCTTTAAAATGTCCATACTACCCAAAGCAATCTATAGATTTAAGGCCATCTGTATCAACATAGCAATGATATTTTTCACAGAACTAGAACAAATAAGTGTCAAATTATATGAAAACAAAAAAGACCCTGAATAGTCACATCAATCTTAAAAAAGAAGAACAAAGTTGTAGGTATGCTACCCAATATCATACAATACTATAAGGCTACAGTAATCAAAATGGCATGGTACATAGAAATAGACTCAAAAACAGAAGAAAGAATAAACAAATGGGACTATATCAAACTAAAAATGTTTTGCAGAGCAAGGGAAACCATCGACAAAATGAAAAAAAATGACACTGTATGGGAAAACATATTCACCAATGATACATCTGATAAGGGATTAATATCCATGATTTATAAAGAACTCATACAGTTTAACACCAAAAACAAACAAACAAACAATTGATTAAAAAATGGGCAGAGAATGTGAATAGACACTTCACCAAAGAGAGCACACAAATGGCCATTAGCTATATAAAAAGATGTTCAACATCACTAATCATCAGAGAAATGTAAATTAAAGCTACAATGAGAGGTCACGTCACACCTGTCAGAACAGCTACCATCAATAAGTCAAAAAACAAGTTCTAGTAAAGATGTGGAGAAAAGGAAACCTTCGAGCATCACGAGTTACACTGAAAATTGGTATAGCCACTATACAAAACAGTAGAAGTTCCCTCCCCCAAATGTAAAAAAATAGAAGTAACTTATGACCCGGCAATTCCACATCTGGGTATTGATCCAAAACAACACAAAATGCTAGTTTGAGAAGATATATGCATCCCTCTGTTCATTGTAACATTATTTACAACAGCCAAGCTGTGAGAACAACCCAAGTGACCACAAATAATTAAAGAAAAAGTGATACATGTATAGTCAGTCATACAGTGAAATATTGTTTGTCTACAAAAAATAATAAAATATTACCATTTGTGACAACATGAATGGACCGAAAGGTATTACTCTAAGTGACAACAGAGAAAGAAAATGTACATCTATCCAAAGAACAAAAGTAACCAAACAAAACAGAAAAACACACAGATAACAGAAGCAAACTGATGGTTGCCAGATGGGAGGGGTTCTTGTGTGGCTGAGTGAAAAATGTGAAGAGATTAAAAATAACAATTTGGGTCCTGCGTGGTGTGGCTCAGTGGATAGAGTGCTGGCCTGAGAACCAAGGGGCCAATGGTTCGAATCCAGGGCACATACCCGCGTTGCAGGACAGGTCCCCAGTAGGGGGCGCATGAGAGGTAACCACACATTGATGTTTCTTTCCCTCTCTTTCTCCCTCCCTTCTTCTCTAAAATTAAATAAATAAAATCTTTAAAAGTAAAAAATGACAATTTGGTAGTTTCAAAATAGTCATGGGGATGTAAAGTACAACATAAAGAATACAGTCAGTCATATCGTAATAGCCATGTATGGTGTCAGGTGGGTACCAGAGATCGATTATCGGGGGATCACCTCATGAATTATGTAACTGTCTACCAACTATGCTGTATACCTGAAACTATTACAAAATAATATTGAATGCCAACTGTAATTGAAAAATAGAAAATTTAAAAAAATTGTACAACACACAAAAAAAACCAACATATAAAAGAAGCAAGATTCCATCTCCAAAAATATTAGTTTTATCACTTTTAGTTTTTGCTCTTGACTTATGATTTACTTTAAATGTGTTTTTATAATTAGTGCATACTTTAGTTATTTTGTTTTCTTTTAAGGTTGAAGACATTCTTTATATGTTCTGTATTTATACAAGAAATGTTTTAAACAAAAACAAAAAAACAAGCAAGACAACAAAATAACTCCAATGGCAGCAAAATTGTACCATACAATACAGTGATCACATTGTTTTATTCTACTCACTTGCCTCATAACAAGATAAATACTGATGAAAAAGATTGTTAGGAACCAGTCATATGCAAAAAATATTTAAATTACTGTATCACTCTAATTTAGGCAACAGAAATGGTTTCTCTGAGTTAAGGAAAACATTTAGCATACATGCTAGTAGTCAAAAATACAATAAATATATTTATACAGAAGTAGGGGATACAGATGGTGATTTACGTAGCCATGGGTTACACTACTTAAATGAACTACAAGGCCCTTTAGAGGATGCTTTCAGGATGTACTTCGAAGCAGCCAATAACTGTCTTAAGAACACATATTGTTTCACTGTATTTCACACAATGGTCATCACTGAAAGGCCAAACCCTTTTTAATTTGCTGTAAGTGCTTGTATGTCCAGTAACTGTAAATCTGGGAATTACTGTTGGTAATAGAGGAAGAAATGTTTCCTTACCTCTATCAAGTCATAGATGCTTTATTGGCAAACATTGGTAAAACATTACAGAAGCTCCACTAAAAGATGCTGAAAGTTTCCTGTAGAATGACTTAGAGATGCAGGATAAAATATCCATACCTCCATTCCCACATGTTGGGATTATTTTGGTAACTGTCCATTTACATTAAATACTGAGGTTGCAAAATACATCCTTTCCTATACTTTCTGTATATAGATTTACTGACTGTAAATGTCAACACAGTTAGGTTAGTATTCGACCTTGTGAAAATGTCCATGTTTCAAATTCTGAGAAGTTCTGACCATCCCTGATTTTAAAAAGCCTTTATTATTTTTACTTGAAAAACAGTTTATATTTATGTCAATAAGTAAATATCTACTGAGATGAGGGATTGCATAAAGCACCATGAAAGGTATTTTTCTAACTTTCAGAAAATTTTAAGAGACTGAACTAGCAGATAAAAAATAAAAAATGTTATGTATACTTTTAAATACTATGATATGCAAATCAGTGTTGGGTAATGTAAGAAATAATAGAAACCACTTATACTCATGGAGCATATGATCCAGTAGAGGAAGAGAAGGCATAAACATATAAACATTTAAATAATATAATACACAGACAACAGTGTGGTGACTGCGGGGGGAGGTGGTGAGGAAGTGGAAGAAGGTACAGGGAGGATAGAATAATTTTAAAAAATAACTTTAAAATATAAATAGATAATATAATAAATACGTTCAATGAAGTATAAGAAATGAGCCCTGGCTGGGGTGGCTCAGTGAATTGAGTGCCAGCCTGTGAACCAAAGGTTCGCCAGTTTGATTCCCAGTCAGGGCACATGCCTGGGTTTTGGGCCAGGTCCCCAGTAGGGGGCAAGCAAGAGGCAACCACACATTGATGTTTCTCTCCCTCTCTTTCTGCCTCCCTTCCCCTCTCTCTAAATATAAATAAATATCTTTAAAAAAAGATTTATTATTTTTTAAAAAAGTGAGAAATGAAAGAAGTGATAGGAGTAAAATGAATGGCATTAGTATTATTAAGGTTCTGAGTTCACCCAGGACGAGAGCATAACTGTGAGTTAGAGTGATCTAAGTTTTCATGAGCTCATTAAAAAAATTTTTATTGAAAGTACTGGGGAGACATTAATAAAATTATATAGGTTTCAGGTGTACAATTCTAATATATCATCTGCATACTGCATTGTGTGTTTACCACCCAAAGTCAATCTCCTTCTATCACCATTTACTGCCCCCCCCTTTACCCTCTTCTATCTCCCCCAACACCTCTTTCCCTCTGGTAATCACCATGTTGTTTTCTGTAGCTATGAGGTTTTTGTTTGTTTGTTTCATCCCTTCACTTTTTTCATCCAACACTCAACTTCCCTCCCCTCTGCCAGCTGTCAGTCTGTTCTCTGTGATTCTGTTTGTTTATTAGTTTATTTTGTTCATTAGATTACACATATAAGTGAAATCACGTGAAATCATATAACTAAAATTATATTTGAGTTTCTCTCACTGGCTGACATCACTTAGTATAATGCTCTGCAGTTCCACCCATGTTATCACAAAGGGTAAGATTTACAGTGTAAATGTACCACAGAATTTTTATCCACTCGTCTACTAATGGGCAATTGGAATGCTTCCAAATATTGACTCTTGCAAATAATAAAGCAGTAAACATAGGGTTACATATATTCTTTCAAATTAATATTTTGGGTTTGTCAGATATATATCCAGAAGTGGAACTGCTAGATGATAAGGCAGTTCCATTTTTAATTTTTTTGAGGAAACTCCATGTTCATTTCCACACTGGCTGCACCAGTCTGCATTCCCACCAACAGTGCACAGGGTTCCCTTTTCTCCACATCCTTGCCAAAACCTGTCTGCTGATTTATTGATGATGGCCATTCTGACAGGTGTGAGGTGATGTCTCACTGTGGTTTTAATTTGGATTTCTCTGATTAGTGACTTTGAGCATCCTCTCATTTGTCTGTTGGCCATCTGTATTTCCTGTTTGGAGAAGTGTCTATTCATGTCCTTTGTAGTTCTTCAATTGGATTTTTAAAAAAATTTTTCCTGTTACGTTGCATAAGTTCTTTGTAAATTTTAGATATTAACCCTTTATCAGGTGTATCATTGGTGAAAATGTTCTCTCAATAAGTGGATTGTCTTTTCATTGTATTGATGATTTTTTTTGCTGTGCAAAACCTTTTTAGTTTGATGTAGTATCATTTGTTTATTTTTTATTTTGTTTCCTTTGCCTAAGGAGATATATCAGAAAAAATATTGCTATGAGAAATGTCTGAGATTTTACTGCCTATATGTTCTTCTAGGATTTTTATGGTTTGGAGTCTTACACTTAGTTCTTAAATTCACTTTGAGTTTATTCTTCTGCACAGTGTAAGAAGGCTGTCTAGTTTCATTTTTTGCATGTATCTAATTTTTCTAACACCACTTATTGAACGAATAGGCTATTTTTACCCCATGTATCTTCTTGCCTCCTTTGTCAAATATTAATTGACCACAAAGACATGGGTTTATTTCTGGGCTCTCTATTCTGTCCTATTGATCTATGTGTCTGTTTTTATGTCAGTACCAGACTGTTTTGATTACTATGATGGCCTTGTAATATGGTTTGATATCAGTTACTATCATTCTTTCAACCTTGTTCTTTTTTCTCAAGCTTGCTGTTCTATTTGAGGTCTTTTGTGGTTCCATATAAATTTTTGAAATATTTGTTCAAGATCTGTGAAATATGCCACTGGTAGGAATTGGCTTGAATCTATACATTGTTTTTGGTAGTATGGACATTTTAATGTTAATTCTTCCTATCCATGAACACAGTATATGCTTCTGTTATTTGTATCTGCTTCCATTTCTTTCTTCAGGGTCTTATAATTTTCCTAGTATTGGTCTTTTACACTCTTCATTAAATTAATTCCTAGGTATTTATTTTGATGCATTTGCAAATGTTTTTTTTAGTTTCCCTTTCTCATATTTCATTATTGATGTATGAAAATGCAACTGATTCTGCAAATTAATTTTGTATCCTGCTACACTGCTGAATTCATTTATCATTTCTAGTAGTTTCTTGGTGGAATTTTTAGAGTTCCCTATGTATAGTATCACGTTACCTGCAAATAAAGCCAGTTTTACTTCTTCCTTTCCAATTTGGATGCCTTTTATTTTTTCTTGTCTGATTGATGTTGCTATGACTTCCAGTACTATGTTGAATAAGAGTGGACATTCCTGTCTTATTCCTGATCTTAAGGAAAATGCTTGTAGTTTTTGCCCATAGTGTATGATGTTGGCTGTGAGTTTGTCACATATGAACTTTGTTATGTTAAGGTATGTTCCAGTTCCACCTTGTTGAGAAGTTTTTTCCTAATGAGTGCTGGATTGATCAAATGCTATTTCTGCATCTAATGAAATGGTCATGTGATTTTTTAGCCTTCATTTTGTTTATGGAATGTATCACATTTTTTGAGTTGTGGACATTGTACCAACCTTGGATCCCAGGAATTAATCCCACTTGATCATAGTGTATGATCTTTTAAATATTTTGTTGAGGATTTTTGCTTCTATGTTCATCAGGGATATTGGCTTATAATTTTCTTTCTTTTTCATATTTTATGTGCTTTTGAAATTAGGATAATTCTGGGTTCATAAATTGAGCTTGTGAGTCTTCCCTCTTCTTGAGATTTTTGGAGTATGTGGACGACGATAAGTGTTAGTTCTCCGAATGTTTTGTAAAATTCCGCTGTGAAACCATCCAGTCCAGGACTTTTGTTTGTTGGGAGTGTTTTGATTAGCTTCAATTTCATTAGCTGTAGTTGATCTATTCAGAATTTCTAATTCTTCTTGATGCAGTTTTGGAATATTTTATGTTTCTAGGAATTAATCCATTTGATCCAGATTGTCCAATTACTATAGTAGTTTTTAATATTTTCTTACAATTCTTTGTAATTCTTTGGTGTAAGTTGTTATTTCTCATTTCATTTCTGGTTTTACTTGGGTCTTCTTTTTTTCTTGTTTATCTTTTCAAAGAATCAGCTCTTGGTTTCATTGTGGTTTTTTTATTGTTTTTAGACTTTCATTTATTTCTCTTCTGTTCTTTATTATTTCCTTTCTTCTACTCACTTTGGGCTTTGTTGTTCTTTTTCTAGTTCTTTTAAGTGTAATGATAGATTGTTTATTTGGGATCATTCTTGTTTCTTCAGGGAGGCCTGAAATTCTTTGAATTTCCTTCTTAGGACTACTTTCACTGTGTCCCACAGATTTTGAATTATGTTCTCATTTTAATTTGTTTCAAGGTATTTTTGGTTTCTTATTTGGTCTAATTCTTAATCCATTCATTGGTCAGTAATGTGTTATTTAGCCTCCACATATTTGTGTGTTTTTCAATTTTTTTCTTGTGATTGATTTATAGTTTCATATCATTATGATCACAGCAATGATTGATATGATTTCAATCTTCTTATTTTTATTCAGATTTGTTTTGTGTTCTAACATATAGTCCATCCTATAAAGTGTTGCACGCGCACTTGAAAAAATGTATCTTCTGCTCATGAGCTGATATTTAAACAATGTTTTGAGTACACAAAGTGGATGAAACAGGAAAAAAGTTATAGTAAAGTAATATTTACTGAGAAAAGATGTTGGGACTAAAAATTGAGTTATTGTACTCATGTTGATTCTTCATTTTCACTAAAATACCTGGCCCTCAGATAACTGAAAGTCTTGGACTGATGGTAGAAATAAATGATTCTATAAACAAAGTAACAGAAGTGGCAGATGAAAATGCATGTTGATAACAGTGATGAAAAGGATACAATATTCAGAGCTGCACAGTGTTTCAGAAGTTGAGTAAATGTGATAAGCATAGAACAACTTTCGTGTATCCATTCATTCATCCCAAAGTATTTGAACATCACCTAAATATTGTAGCCGCTTTTAGAGACTGTGTATCAGAACTATGTCAGACACAAGTTCTGTTCTCAGAGCATTAAAATTTTCTCAGTAGATAAGGTATATACTTTAGGGATAAAACATCCTTAAATTATTAAAATTTTATATTTTTGAATTTTCTATTTATTCACTGACAAATTAGTTTTAACACATCTGTGGAGCCAAAAATTAGTTCCTTTATAAAGCTAATTCAAAATATTAAAAAAATAAACTATATATAGGAGATATATATATTCATAGAAAAGGTATTTTCAATTATATTAAGGAAATATTACAAATAAAATAAGTGGAAGAAATGTATTATTATGTAACTTATTCCAATTCTTAACTTTCTGTAATACAGTTATTAATATTTTTCCAATAAATGTATTTTTCCAGTGTGGTCCTATTATTTTAAATATTTTAATATAATTTTTAAAACTTTATTCACAGTTCTATCTTATGATTAATAAATTTGAATTAATGGGATCCTCAGTTGACTTTTTCTTGGTTGACCAGAATTTTCCATGAAGAAAAGAATGTCTTTAAATATTCTTCCAGAAGAACACTATAAAATGATGCCTAACAAAGTTAACATATCATACAGTGACACTGGGGACTCACTGTATCATTAGGCCAGATATTTTTTTTTGGAGAAAGGTCCATTTTCTTAAATGGTACACTCATCCCCTCCCTCACATGTGCTGGCAAAAGGATGCTGTACATTTATAATGAAAACCACACTACAGTGGAAAAATCCACTCTCAATGTTAAGCAACGGAATATGATATCCCAACTAAAAACTGGGCAAACTTGTACTTGAATGGTTTACCCGGAAGCTAATGAAGACATGGGCATCAGCAAATCTGTTTTCCATTTTTCCAGGGGTGATCCCACATACTGACCATGAAAACATGGGGTGAAGTCAAAGAACACCTTCAGGAACCTTACATTATTTCAATAATCAGGTAGTCAATTGAAGACAGACATTCGACATAAGATTTGCATATCTCATCCATTTATCCCACTGCATTAATACTGCTGTTATCTACCTTACTGAGTCACTGTTACTTTCCAGGCAAGTGTCATTTTTGTAAGAAAACCAAATTAAGTCAATCCTTCTTGACTTTCACAGATGGCTCCGTAGATGTAATTAGTCGATAGATAAGATTCTGAGTATTATCTTCATCTACAAATAGGAATCACTATAATTTGCTAGCTTTGACAGTCTGAAGAAGCTTGCTGAAATATCATATTCTAAAGTGAGTATCAGTCTACCGTAGTGCTCACAAACCACTGTTTTTACCTTATGGTGTTGGAACTTGGCTCAGACACAAAATAACAGATGGCATAGAGATATCAATTGTTTTCCATTCAAGAACAGTGTTACATACAGAACTCAATTAGGCACAAATGGATACAGAGCCCTTTGTACCAATTTTATCAGCTCCTCCTACATCTGTGCCTTTATTATTTGTACCAAGAAAGCCTCTTCAGGGATTCTTTCTGAGATTAAGCTACACCCTCTAATTATAAAGTACAGGGATGCATTGCTCAACACTAATGGCCACATAAAATGAAAGGACAATATGGAAGGCTGACAACCTGAGCATCTGCCAGCATTGATCCCAGAATATCCCACACACATTCCCTGAAAATACCAATGTAAGATTTTCTTTGATTCTAATCTACAGGGTGAGTAAGTGAATGATTAACTTCATGACTACTATGTAGTCTTAAACAGGCCATTCAGAAAATTTCCAGAGTCTTTTTAAGAAAATTAAAGGTTCAGAGGGAATAGGGAGGATACGGTGATGGGCAGAAACTTGACTTGGGGTGGTGTACACACAACACAGTTTGAAGGTGATGTGTAGGAGATCTGTGCACCTGAAACCTGCACACTTTGTTAACCAGTGTCACCCCAATACATTCAATAAGAAGGAAAAAAGAAAATTAAAGTTTCAACAGAATCATCTACCCAAAAGACACAACTAGGTGCTTGGCATGATATCAGTATTCTTACAAACACACTGGCAAAGTGTTGTCTCAAAGCATCAATATAACCTCTACCTGACTGCCTAGGAGTGATTTAATTAATAAAGTTCCCAGTATAAACTGTCGAGAGTGTCTGATTACTATCAGAGATTCCTCAGAAGCCTTGGCTAAGAGTGCTTGTTGATTTTCTGGATTAGACTGGAAGAACTTTATGACTCTTAAAGAAAACTTCTCACATTTTCTCAAGAGGCCTGAGTTTGATTTCAAGCCATTAGAGTGATGCCCACAAATCTGTCCCAGTTTTTCTATCATCTGTCATCTATCTATCTATCTATCTATCTATCTATCTATCTATCCATCTATCAATCATCTATCATCAATCACAGGTTAATGATAGTGAGATACTGAGATATCTGATATACAATCTGCATTTATCTCAACTAATTTTAAAAAAAATTATTCACAGAAAGCTCCTCTGAACCATCATTCTCAATAATAGTTCTTTCAAGTAAATCATTAAAGTGAATATCAATATGCTCAAGATGAATTTGGGGGAAAGGCTGGCCAAGCAAAGAGGGTTCGATTTCTCATTGCTGAACTGTTAGTCCATGATGAGCTAGACCCCTTATTACTAGGGGGGCAATGTTACAAAATAGTTTTGTTATCTGTCCTGCTAAGATATCACTGAAAATGTCTAAGGTAAAAAATGTTATTATCTACTATGTATTCACAATGCCTAATAGTCCTGTTCTTTGTCAGGAGCCAGAGCAGCTGAAGAGATCTGTCTTCTGTGCAGACGGACATAAGGCCTACATTCTGAGTGCCCCAGAGCACAGATGCAGCAACACGGCACTCACCATATTGATAAATTGCGAAGGAACTTACCTCAATGATCCGTAAACATAAAATCATTTAAGGTGTAACGTTAGTGTATCTGAATGCTTTTATTTAATCAATCTCCTAAATATGAATACAACTCACAAAAATGGTTAGAATAACACCTCCTTGACAACCAAGGGAAATGAATGCCAGTGGCATTTACTAAGTTCCTGCTTGTAGTAAGAATTTTAATTTGGATTGAATGAAGTCAAAATAAGTAATATAATATCACTAAGGCCTCAAAATGGAATCTTCCTTACTGGTAAATTATTATGTCTTGTAGCATCAGAAATATGTCTGTAGGACTCAAAGGGTGTAGAGATAGAATACTCTGGTGTGTGTATGTGGGTGTGTTTCTGTTATAATTTCTTATAGAAGTATGCTAATTATTTAAGGAAGAGATTATAGAATGTGATGGTGAGAGAAATGATGAATAATAGTGCTGAAATTACTATCATTATCATAATACCATGCTATACTATAAAATACAGTAATAGAGAGTGGGGAATATCATTGAAAAGAAAAAAGGTAGAGAACAAAGTAACAATAACGTGCAAATTTTCAATTCTGATATTATGTGGGAACTGAGGGTAAGTCACGGAGAAGGGCATGGGTATGAGAAGAAGCCTGAGACAAAAGTCTTCACTCGGAAGGTAGAAGTCAGACCGAATCTGTTCAATAAACCACCTATTGGGGTTTTGAAAATGCTCATAACATTCAAACCAACTCCCTGGAAAAATTAACCTAAGAATACATTTCATAGCCCTTCAGAAAAAAAAGCAAAATACTGTTAACAGCATTATAGCCACCAAGAATTTAAAACACAGAAGAGATTATAGTGACCACAAATAAAAGACAAATCATATTTGTCCAAAACCAATTTGAAAGCAAAGTAAGACTTTGAAAATTTTAAAACAAGAATTATAACATAAATTGGCATCAAAAGGCTACCAAGCATTCAAAAGATTCAAGCTGAGAATCAATAAGTTCAAATCAATAAGTTCATTCATCCCAACACTCCCAGTCTCCTGTCTTTTTGTCACTTATGTGATGACATCACTTTGTCACCTAAACACTGGTTTTCTCTTTCATCTCCCTTCCTCTGACCATAATCACGGAAATAGGAGGACAGGGAAGGATATGAGGAAAGACAGTCAAGCATCCATCTCTTAACCCAGTCGCCACACCCTTCTCATCCACGTCAACCCGTAGCCCTCCATCTGTCCACACCTTGAATTTTCTTATGTCTATTCATGCCGCTGTATTTCCAGTGTTCTATGAGTTTTCCTCTCACTTACTCTCATCCTTTTGCTCATAACACTCCCCACCCAATCTCTCAGTGAAATTTGTAATCTCAGCACGGAGACAATATCAGCAGAAGAGGAAGGAGGAAATGTGCAGGCATAGTTCCAGTCAAGCATAAAAAGGATAAATATAAATCTTGGAAATGCCATGAGCAAGTTGTAATTCCATTATATATTATGTACAAGGTCTGTTCAGAAAAAGTCCAGCAATCATTAACATAATGAGAATGGTTTACATGATATCGATTAACCTGGCATCCAAGGAAAGTGGACTGGAATGTGCATGTGTGAACAATGATGACTTCACTGTACTGGTCAGTGGGGGTGGTAGATGCCATTGAGTGACCATGGGCACTGTGTCATCACTGCATTCAAAGTGACTGAGCAAGTAGAGCAATGAATCTGCATCAAATTTTATGTTAAGCTTGAACATTCCTTTGTGGAAAGTATTCAGATGGTTCAGAAGGCTTTCGGGGACGATGCAATTTGTGCAGCACAAATAAAAATGTGGCACAAATGCTTTGAAGATGGTTGAGAATCAGTTGAAAGTGGTCCACGTTCTGGAAGGCCTACAACAAGCAGAACCCCTGAGAATGTTGAATCAACAAAGGTCACCAACTGACAGACAGGGCGAGAACTAGAAGCTGATGTGGGGATTCCAAACACTACTGTGTCAGAGATTTTGACGCAGGATCTTGGCATGAAACGTGTTGTAGCAAAACTTGTTCTGTGGCTTCTACTGCCAGAGCAGAAGGAGCATGGTGCTGCTAATGCCTGATTCAAATCTCTACCAATGAGCCCGATTTGGTGCCATGCGGTGAGCTAAACTAAAATCCCCTTTGAAAGGGAAGGGATTTCAGACCATCAGTGAGATTCAGGAGAATTCCATGGGGCAGCTGATGGCGATTCCAAAAACAAAAGATTTTGCAGAGTGTTTTAAACAGTGGAAGAGACACTGAGAGGGCTGTGTGAGGTACCAAGGTGCCTACTTTGAAGGGGACTGAGATGCCATCTCCAGTTTCTTGTATCTTATATCTTCTTCAGTAAATGTTTCTATTTTCCATGGTAAATGGCTGGATACCTTCTGGACAGCCCTCGTATACTGACTTACTGTAGCTCCAATAAATGTAGGTCGAGGGTTGTATTTTCTATCTCCTTTCAAGATAGGGCACGTTTCAATTTTTGACATATTCTCACTCCTGTCATAACGTAGACGGCTTTTCAACATGGTACTAACTAGCACAGCTATTTGGGAATAGGTGGAAGAAGGACTGCATTTTGTTCTCTTTCTGCAAGGTTATTACCATGTCTTTAGATTCTTAGTGGGAGAATTGTGCTGATTATTCCATAAATTATGAAGAATAGGAATGCAAAACTAGGGTCAAGTAAAAAGCAGCAGAATAATTGAGGGCTTATATTTACCTCATGAAATGGATAAGCATAAAGAGTTGATGGGGAAAAAATCAAGTAAAGTAGTATAATTCTGACAGCGTGACTCAGACAGCTGCTGCCATGGAGTGTAATTTGAACCTAAGCAACCTCACGGAGACGGAGACACCAGGGCAGCAAAGGGTAGGTTCTGACAGGCTGGCTGGTTGAAAGGCTGCTGATGCCGAGCGTGGGATAGCAGTGTTTCAGCGCCTACAAGATCCAGTGTCGCATTTTGACACCAGGGTAGGCATATTATAGACAGGAAGAGCTAAGGAGTGGCAGGAGGACTCACAGAAAACTGAATATTAATGAAGAGCATGAAAAAAATACAACCTTCATATATGCTAGCAAGAATGCCTTATGTTCGCTGGAAAGAGATTGGATGGAGCAGAGTTTTAAGAAATCTCAGGATGATGTGACTTATCTGTCTCTGCTCAGATAGAATTGAAACTCATGTTATATGATGATTTTGACAGTGAAAACGGAGATACGTTTTAGAACAGACCCCTTTGGAAGAATGGTTTTCAATTGTTTCTCTGTGATGACATTTGGATAATGCTCTCATACACAGCTGATTCCACACATTCGCAGATTAGGGGCAAGGATTATGCAATCTCCATGCTCCATGCAGCTCCTGGACTATCCCATTAACTCCACCCCTCATTTTAAAGAAAGTATATCCAAGGCATAACCTCAGTTTTGCTCTCATTTCTTTAATTTATATTTAAAAGACAAACCCAGGTCATAAATGTTACTACTTTATACTAATAGGACATTACTTACGATATGCACCTGTAGTTCTCTACCTGGTTTTGACTTTTCTTTGCACCAATCTGCTCATACAGTTCTCTGAATTCCAGAGATTTGTCACCGCAAATCTTATATTCTGTGACTGCACAGTTTTTTCCTAATTCAACTAACTGCTCTTACTGGCTTGTTGTATCTCGATGCATTAGGAATACTTACAAGAAAGTAGCGGGAAAAACGGAACTTTGCCGAAATATCAGGACAGGATAGTTTCAGTGAAATAAAAACACACTTGTGAAAACAATAAAATTGATATCCCCATTCTTGCTGGTGAATGAACAAAAGGTAGATAAAAATACAAGGTGGAAAGCTTATTTATTTTTTAACCTTGGAAATTCATAATAATATGTGACTAATCTCTTTTAAACATGGCTAGAATTACACAGTGTTAGTACTATGACTGGAAAGACTAAATATGACATTATCTTCGTCTGCTGGCAATAGCTTCTCAAAACAAATCCAGTTCACTGCTGAGTGACTGTGCCAATGGGGGAATAAAAAAGATACAGATGATATGAATAGTGGTTGATGCTTCTTTCAAAATAACTTCCATGTAGATCACAGATAGAACTACATACAGGTGCTTAGTATACAGGGTCTATATGATTACCTACAAAGGACCACGCCAGGTGGCAGGGACCTCGAACAGTGACTCCCCAAGAAGATCATGAATATTTCATAAAATCATAGAATTCTCAGAGTTGGAAGAAACGTTAGGGGGCAGCAGTTCAGCAACCCCCTTAGTGCCCAAATTCCTGCTACTATTTCCTAACATTCAATGTTTCCACATTATAAAACTAAAACTATAGCTCCAAATTTCATATATATGACAAAATATTAGCCTTGCTAGGTCTTATGTAAGAGAGGTTATTATAATTCAGAAATTCCACTGCTGGGATTATACCCTAAGAACCCTGAAACACCAATTCAAAAGAACCTAAGCACCCCAATGTTCATAACAGCCCAATTTACAATAGCCAAGTGCTGGAAACAGCCTAAGTGCCCATCAGTAGATGAGTGGATCAAAAAACTGTGGTACATTTACCCAATGGGATACCACACAGTAGAAAGAGAGAAGAAACTCCTATTTCTATTTAAATAAAAGAAATTATTATTTAAAATAATTTCTATTGAATAGTAAGGATACTAGGTATAGATAATAAAATACAAATTTGATTTATAAAATATATCGAATTTTACTTTGTCATTGTCTAAATATGCTTAATAATTCAATTAAGTACTAGAGCATAAAGAATAAGTATAAAAAATCCAGCTTCTAGTTATTAACATCTTCCATATGCGGAATCAAACACTCAGTCATCGAGAGAGAGTCAGGAAATACAGGAGCGAAGGATTCTTGATCACTCCTGTAACGGATCGTCGGATTATGAGTACAAGTGTTGGAGCACACACACGGAATCGGGCTTTATGTTCAGCGATTCTTCCTGCCTACCATCTGGTCCTTCAGGACGAAATAGGCAGTGTTCATATATTTAACTTGGCTTATTGGGGTCATATAGCCACACATTTTTTATTATAATGAATGTACTTTCTGTTCTGTCCTTTAATATTTCTATTTAAAGTTCTTTGGAAATGTCACATACTTTAGTAGATATTTCAGGATACAGAATAATAATAGGGAAGACATCCTCTGCTTTAGAAAGGTCATTTCTTGAGGATTATTTAAATCCTTCATGAAATATAAAAAAGATATTACAGTTTTCTAAAAGAAAAGAGTATTTTCTCAGTTTGGTACTTAGAAAATATTTTTTTAAATGATGACTTGTTAAGACTAGTTTTCAAATAGAACCTTTTCAAATTGACAATATCAACTCAATAATGTACCTTCATAGTCCCTAATACCTCCTTTCTATTTACATTTATGTGTTAAGGTTAAAAGCAGTGAAGTTTAGTCATGTACACCTTTAATATTTAAATTATTTGACAACTTTACATCCAGTAAATGCTGCTCACACACACACAATATTTATAAAAAAATAAATGCTACCTGTGAGGACATTTCCAAATATATACCTTACATCAATAGTTAATAAAATTTTCTCCTCTGAACATTTCTAAGGAAAAATCTGTAAAATTCCTTTGTCCACTGAAACTCAAAGGCAGTTATTGTTCCTCATGATTGCAAGAAGAACAAAATAGTTGATGCGGTTCTGTTTTGTGATAAATTAAAAGTAAACTTTCAAATATCTTTGTTCATTCAATATACTGGAGCTTTGCTAAATCACTATCCATCATAGCATAGAGTTCAATATTAGACTCTTGGATCTCATCCAGAGGTTGAAATGCAAAAAGAGCCTTGTTAAACATCTTTCTGTCACTGACTCAGAAAAATACATAATTATGTGATCGAAAAGGCAAAAGTTAGTCTTAAATATAATGTTTCTGTTATCAGCAGTTGAGATATACACCATTATAGCAAAACTGCTTCCAGTTACAATGGTTAAGAAATTCTTACAGAGCTCAAATCCCTGGTGTGAGCATAAACAAAGAAGAGAAAGGACAATAACACTCCATGACAATGACTTGGAATTTAATATTAGGAGGTGACTAAAGTTATTAACATGTCCACCATGAAACTGTCAATGTTTGTTCAAAAGAAATAGATAAAAGAGATAAAAATCCACTAAAATTACCAGAAGAAATTCATGATGATTTTCTATTTAAGTATTTTGTCAAGTATTTGAAACACAATTAAAAAAAAAATCACAGTTGTTTCTTCCTACGAGGGAATAATTACTTACAGCTCCATGTTTGATAAAATAAAGTTTTACAGAACAACTTACTAATAATTTATATACTGGAGTAACTGGTAGCAATAATTTATGCTTGAATTTGTTACATAATTACAACAGAGCTGTGTAGTGATTTTTATTTATACAATTATTTTTACTCTTGAAGAGAATATTCATATCATTCTCATAATTTATTGGTTCATTTCATTTCTTTTCTTTTTTATTGTTCTTCAAGCACAGTTGTATCCATTTTCACCCTACCATGGCACCCCGCCCCACCCATCCCTGCCTCCCACCCTCAAACCTACCCTTTTGGGCTTTGTCCATGTGTCCTTTATACGTGTTTCTTGATGGACCTTCCCCTATTTCTCATAGTAGCTAGAGATGTAAGTTCTCCAGCAATCATATACTTATTTGTACTTTGCTAAAGGCTATTATGTAAAGAATATAGCTATGTCAATTCTGTCACTTTGGATATGTCAGAGAAATTAAATGCCCTAAATTGTGAGATAAAAATGGCTTCCAGAATTGTCCTAATATTTCCTGAGCCAGGCAGGAAGTCGATTAATGACACAGCAATATGCCTTGACTATTGTAATCACTTACATATTTAATATGGACAAAGGGAAATGAATGATATAAAAGCATTTTCAACCAAATGTCTTAAAATTGGATACCTCTTTTACCTGTAACTGAGTTACTCAACTTGAGCTATATTTGTCCCTTTAGTCATTCATTGTGGAGATTATATATGTATACACACACAGACACACACACATATATACATATATATGTATATATATATATATCCTTATACACCAGGAAAGCTACCTCTAATGAAAAGATGTTAACATGTAATTTTTAAAAAAGGTAAAGATTTTTTGTTTCCTCACTAGTATGATGATGTGATGCATTCTTTTAGTAAAATAACATTGTTTATTAAGCGTATTTTTCAAATTTTATTCCAGTTATCTACAAATGGATACAAATGATTCAGAACCACTTAACAACTATTATTTATCCCCTTTACCAACTTTTACTTTTAGAAGTTTCCTTCACTACCTAGTTAGGTTCTCACCCTAAAATACTTCCTACTGAACAATTAATTCCAAATCCTGGGCATTTAAATTCTGTGCAGTTAATAAATAGTGTTTATAATGAATTTTACATAACTATCACTCTTTTTCCTATGTTGTTCTTACATACTAGGCTCCATGTCGATTATTTCGCTTATTCTAGCTTTTTCTCTCCCTCCTTTAAAAAGCTGTATAATAAAAGTGGAGAACTCAGCCCTGCCTAAAGAGAGGTCCGGCCTTCCCTGTCAGCATTTGGAGGCAATCTACGTCATACCGGACAGAAATGGCTTTCCTCAGGGTGCGAGCCGGCTCTACCTGACAGTCTCTATCAGGTTGGACACACCAGAAAGACCAACCATATTATCTAGGGTGGGAGCTTCGGTTCAAATAGTGTTACGTGACCTGGAGACCGAGTTTTACCATGTGAGTAATCACTCAATCAATGTCCTTATATAATGAAACTTCAATAAAGCCTCTAAACACTGAATCTTGGATAAGTTTTCCTGGTTGGCAGTTCTCCACCAATATTGTCACACATGAGTCTGGGAGGGTAACACATACCAAATCCTTGGGGAAGACCATAGAAGCTCCACATTTGGAACCTTCTGTGTCTTCTTCTTTGTTTCCCCGTAATAAACTATAATTTTACTAGTTTTAAGTGAGTTCTGTAAGTCCTTCTAGTGACTTATCAAACCTAAGAGTGGTTTTGAAGACCCCTTGAATCAATCCTTGCATTTCATGTCAACAGTAAATGTAGTTCACAGAGAACTGGATCCTCAGACTTTGCTGATTGACTAATTCCCAGGCAGAAGTGCTTAGATGACACATTAATGAGAAGAAAAACACACACATGAAAAACACTGAAATACAGAAACTCATTCAAAACATAAACAATGAACATCAACAGAACAAAGTGCAGAGCAACAAATATGCTTCGATAACTTAACTCTGAGTGCATGTGTACTTTCATAATCTTGCACTAAAATGAATTCTAGTAATTAATTTGAGTTTGGTGCAATACACCCTTAAATATAAAACCTCTAGAACTGAAAGTATTAAGGTACTAATCTTATGTCTTGATGTAAAGAAAATAACCACATGGTAGAGCAGAAGAATGCAATCAAATAGAATTCTCTGCAATCTTTTCATTTTCTTAATATACGAAGGGTGGTTCCTTTAATCTGTTCTTTTAGGACCTCATTTTCAGATCTTAAATCATTAAAGTATTATTCCTATGGATGCTATCCACATTTTTCACCACCATTATTAAAATTAAGTATGTGGAATTCTTAATTCCTAGTATAGCTTATTTAGTGTGGACCCCCCAAAAAATATCTGAAATTTGATCAGAGTTAAATAATATGTGGTCTGTCCAGAAAGTAGGCATACAGACATGGAGTATGAAAAATAGAGATATTTACTGAAGAAAATACAAGATATGAGAAACATTGTACGTAGGAGAATGATGCCTCATTCCCTTCCAGGCAGGCACCTTGGGACCTCACACAGTTCTCCCAGGAGCCATCAGCTGCCTCACTGTTGTATGTTCCTGAATCTCCTTGATGGTTAGAAATCTCTTCCCTTTTAAAGGTGATTTTAGTTTGGGAAAAAGCCCAAAGTCACAGGGCATCAAATCTGAGCTGTAGCAGAGCTGAAGTCACCTGGGTGATTTGATATTACACCAAAATCTCTGCTTGAGACATGATGCCTGAGCGGGCACAAAATCATGATGAAGCTGCCAATCACCCGTTGCCCATAGCTGCAGCCTCTGAATCATCTAAATAGCTTCCATGGAGGAATGTTCAAGCTTAACGCAGAATTCGATGCAGATTTGTTGCTCTACTCACTCAGTCCTTCTGAATGGGATGGCCATACAATATACATGTTCACTCAACAACATCTACCACCCCCACTGACCAGTACAGTGAAGTCATCATTGTTCATGCATGTGCAGTCCAGTCTACCCTCATTGGCTGCCAGGTTTCATTGGTGTCAGGCACACCATTCTTGTTATATAACAATGGCTGGACTTTTTCCTGACAGACCTCATGTTTCTCTTTTTAAAAACGGAGGATATGCTCTTATATGGTGAAGATCATTTTGGGAAAAGAATTTGAGGGAGCATTAACAGAGATTAATTGGAATTGGAATTTTAAAGTTGAGCAAGACAAAAAAATCTATTCACTCTGCATCCATTTATATTCCACTACATCATCTACAACAGCAACTTTGATCAAATCGGTGTCCACTAGAATCAATCATGGTTTCTTTTTGTGTGTGTCCCACAGCCTAACCCAAAATATTCTGAATTGGCAGACTGAGTAGGATCCTAGGTTTCTGCATTTTCACAGGCTCTCTGTATCAGCGATTTTCAACTGGTTTGCCATTAAAAAATTAAAAACATGAAATATCTGAGTAGTTAGTCAGGGCACTGACTTCTTTTCCCGTAGATTGTCAAATAAAAAAATGACAACAGCCAACACAACTATAGTTGTCCAGCGTGAATAAATAAAATTTATATCTATTTTTTGTTAGATCAACAAAAAATATATTTTTTGGTATGCTGCAGAATTTTAGTACTTAGTTTATATGTGCTATAAAAGAAGTGAAAAAGATTGAAAATTGCTGCTCTAAAAGATTCTGTTGCATATCAAAGTTTAAGAACTACTGATTAAGTAAAAATTTGTATTTATTTATTTATTTACATTTTACCCCTAAAGACATGCTTAGCGAGAGGGGAAGGGACAGAGAAAAAGAAGAGAAACACTGATGTGCAAGAGAAACATTAATCAGTTGCCTTTCTCACATGTGCCCTGACTGGGGACCAAACCTGCAACCTAAGCATGTGCCGTAACTGGGAATTGAACTCTCTATGTTTCAGTTTATGAGATGATGCTCTAACCAATGAAGCCACATCAGCCATGGCCAATTTAAAAGTTTTTTGAGGACTGGAATTTGCATACTGTTTTATACTAAATAAATGTTTGTGGAATTTAAATTCATTGTATTCTGTTGGGAACCGCCCTGCCTGGTTTCAGAAGCTGTAAACCCCCTTGGCTAAGGCTGAGTGACAGACTTTGGGACTATAAACAACTAAGGAGACAAAGCTAATCTCCCTGGCTGGGGCGCCGCCTCTGCCCACTTTACTTCACCCTGCTTGGCCCTGAGCCTGACCAGTTAGCCAATGACAGGTAAGATTCCTCAAGGGAGGGATGACCTAAGACAGGCATGGTCATGAAGAAGCCCTCAGGGAAGGACTTGGGGGGCTATAGAAAAAGGGGGTGATGGGCCCTCGCCCCTCGGGTTTGACATAGCCTGAGTCCTCATTCTGTCTGCCAGAAGTCTCCTAATCTCTTGGCTGCCTTACTTCCCCTCCCTGATTTAAACCTGAAACAATGACAGAGGGCGGTGCAGCCCTGTGCTAGAAAGGGCAGAATCCCCGGGGGCAATCAGGCCTCTGAAAGAATGAATAAAACCCTGTGAAACCTGCTTTGCTAAGAATGCCCTCAGTTTTCTGATAAGGGTCCAAGCCTGAAATGAATGTTTCCCAAAGTTTTATAGCCCTTTAGCTATCTGACCCTGACTCAGAATAAGCCCTCAGAGTTCTTTGTTATCTATTGTTTGATCCTTACTGCCTGACAATGATTGATGAGCTTTACCTGTATTCCTGTGCAAATTGAACCCAATGAAAGCCCATTGAGGAACAGGCTCTTGGCCCTTCTCCTTTGAGAGATCAGCCACCCTTCCTCCCCAAGCAGATCATGTCTTGGTAGGCTTATTCTCATTCGTGGCAGCCGGGGGGGGGGGGGGGGGGAGGGGGCTCGGGCAAAGCTCCCCTACAGTATTCTAGGAATTATAATTTTCAACAGTGTACCTTTAATTAACTGGGATTAATTTTTGTGATTTTGTCAAGTAAAAATATATTTAGCTTACTTCTATGACAATCACTTTTGTTTTACAATATCATCTTTTGCTGAACTCATTATCAAAAACTAACTCTTCCTAGTTACTCCAAATGTTTTAATGTTTCATTGGACAAGGTTTGGGGTTTTTTTGCATAATCTTCTTCAATATAATTTTACAAATGTGAAATTTAGTTTTTACATATTTTAAAATAAGAAGGAACAAGTATAAGGAAACTGCCATAAAACATTTTAATGTAATAAATGTTTTATATTTGTTTATTAATATAAAGTTATCCTTTACATTAATCATATAATAAGATAATAAGAATGTGAAATAAGACATTGGAATTAGAACAAGTTCCTTGAATATTAACATGTTTCATATAAAAAGGAATGTTTAATTCACTTGGCTGGGAAAACATGGAAATGCCATTTTATTTTTTCTCGTTAAAATTGTTCTAAGGCCAGAATCAACTCACTTCTAAACCAGTGGTCAGTGTCTTAACCATACTTTCATTGGTCATAGGAGTGGGAAAATAGCAAGAACATGTGCATAATTTTGTAAAGACCAGAGGTGGTACCCTGAGAGTGACGAGACAGTAGTATTATGTTTTTAGGTTTCAGGAAAAGTTTCTTATACTCTGAGTTCTGCTATCACTTTCAAAGTACACCAAATTTTTGTTGACAGAAAATGAAGGTGGGAGGTGGGGATGTCTTGGGTTGGGGGGAGGTGGGGAATGTAGACAATTGTACTTGAACAACAATAACATTTTTAAAAAATGGGAAAAAAAAAATTAAAAAAAATAATAAATAAAGAAAATTAAATTATTACATGATTAAATTATTGTTTTAAATTTGTGGGCTCAATATTTTCATATTCAAAATGCAAAAGGAAGTTAAAGTATTTTGTTGTATTCCTTAATATTATTTGTGAAATTCTGTTATAATGAAAACAACTAGGATGGATAAGTTGTAGGTGTGAAAATAGCAATGTCATAAAAAAATTCCACCCACTATGAATAAATTCAAAGGCCTACAAATGCAAATATGTTGTATATCTCTTATTTATCAGGAAAATTATGGCTTTATTACTTGAAGATTATGAATAATCCATATTAAATATCATCTGAAAAAATAAGAACCAAGAGTGAGAAATTTAGACAAAGAGAAATAGATAGCAGAGGAGGAAAACAGTTACTTTAAAAGAGCCCTCACTAAAAATAGAAAAACGAAGTGAAATATCATGAGGTTTAGCAAATAACTTCTCTGTCCATGAAGAGTGAGAAAACCAAGCTACTTGTAAGAAAAGTGGAGCTCATGGAGCTATTTTGGGAGACCAGGAGCAATAGAAACAAATATATTGGAAAAAAGTTTAGAAACATATTACCTAATAATGCTGAGAAGGTTAAATAAAGGTTACATAAACTTCATTTAATCCTAAAACTGCAAGATCAAGCTCTTCTGCATTTCTGACTCCAATAAGAGAATGAGAAGGTGGGAATCGATAGCACAGAGTCATCTAGTGAGAAAGACTTAGGGAGGGTCAGACACTCATACAAAATTCCTCTGAATACCTATATTCTCTGAAAAATAAAAATAATTCAAATAGTTTTTGAACTTCCCCAAAGAGAGTTTGAAATTTATTTTTTCAATTGTGAGTAATAGACACTAATGATTCACCACAAATCATTATGAATTAAAGATATGGACATCATTTACATGATTTTAATTAGTGCATTGATTTTATATTATTTCAAGGTTTGTAAAATGGACAAAGGGTTCAGTACCTTCATTCGTAGACTTGCTCTCTCTTGTCCCATTTTCCCATACAATTTTAAGCTGGTCAACTGTCAATGTACCATGGGAGATTTCAGAAACCTAACCACCCTAATGGGGAACAGTTCCAGTAAGAAACAATCTACTGACTGTGTAGTAAGCTTAACATATTACCTGTCAGTAAAATAATAAAGTGGAATAGATAGATATCTTTGAAGTATTGATGGGTGTCAAATCCCTCTTCTGAAAGTCTGAATCACCGTGACAAATACTTAAATTGATGAAGACATAGCCTGGAAGGGCACAAATACCTAAAAAATAGGACACATGCAAGCTCATCTATTTTTTTTCTACTTACACACATTTCTAGTTGGGTTACATAAGAATGGTATGTGCTCACTGCATGTAATAAGTAGGATTTAATTATGATGAAGTGTCAAATGAAACACCTAGTTTGGAATCCTAGCATTGCCTTTCATTAGCTGCACAAACTTTGCAAGTTGCTTATCCTTTACCACTTTTAGGTTTTCTGCCTAAAAATAACTGCAATTCAATAAGAATAGCAAAAAAAATTATAGTTAAAACAGTTACACTAATATTAATGGCTGCCATTGATTTGGAACCTATCGCACGCCAGGCAGACTGAACCCTTGCAACACTGAGTTTGACGTTATGATATCTATTCAACACACATGGAAGCTGAAGAGTAGAAAGCCTGACTTCGAAGCACATAACTGCTATTAAAGATAATAATACCTTCTTTCCCTAGGCTCCAGGAAGTTGTGAATATAAAATAAAAAAGTATGCAGTATCTTTACAAATTAAATTGCTAACTGTGAGGTATTAGTTATTACAGTATTGTATTTAAATATAAGCCTTTCAAAGAAGAGAAGCTGTTCTAATCCCTAAATTGTGAAGAAGTAATATAGAATTGATTATAGAGTTTTAGAATCAAAAATGAAACAACAGCTTTCAAGATCAATTAGACCTCTTTATTCCTTAAGTTAAAAAAAAAAAAAAGACACAAAGTAGTTAAATGAATTGCCCAGCAGTGTGCTGTAGGCAGGAGCATATCTGGGACAAGAGCTGAATTTCCTGGAGTCCTAATTCCATGCTTTTCAGCATCCTGAAGGAAGCTGCACTTTGAATACCTGACTTTGCATGGATAATCATCCTTGAAGTATCAACAGATGGAAGAAAATAACATGTAAACCTTAATCCTTTGATTGTTAAAGTAAACGTAGTTGGATTTTAAGACTAAGCAAACTACACTTCACTATGATATCTACAGTAAAAACAGGCTCATTTTTCTATCTATTTTAAGTGAGAAGTAGGTAACATCTCACCACTCCCACTGCAGGAGATGTGAACAGAACTTCAAACACTAGCCTGAGAGAGGAGACAGTGGATTTATAGTCTGGAGGTCAATCACTCTATAGCAAAACAAATAAATTGCCTATTGTGAGCTGCTAAGTCCAGAACAACATGGAAAAATTTTTATGTCAGTTATGTAACCACAGGAGTGAAAAATATAAGCAAAATTTTAGAAGAAAATGAATGTGATGTACAAATATTGACAAGACACTCATATAATAATAAAGGAATAAAGAAAAAATTTTATGTGCTCTATGAAATAAGATAACATAGTAATAAACTGAATTTGTTAAAATAAGTATTTATAGACAGTTTAAACAATGAAACAGGATAAAAAGGAGAACTTGAACCTTATATAAACAAATAAGGCCCCAAACAACCCGTAATAAAATAAGTAAACAAATCAGAAACAAGGGAGAAAAAAATACATGTGGCTGCAAGTTGCATAACTAGCATACATTAACTGAAAAGACAACATAAGCAGATAGAATACATGTACATAGAAAAAGTGACTCAACTAGAAAGGAACTACAAAATAGGGAAGTCATACTGTACAATATAAAAATAAAGCATTTCTGAGGTAGTAGTCTGAATAAATGAAATTAAAATTACCCAAATTACAAGATTTTTTTCTTAAAATGACTGCATAACTTAGCTGGTTGGAATGTCATCCTGATATGCCACGGTTGAGGGTTCAACCCCCGATCAGGGCACACAGGAGAATCAACCAATGATGCATAAATAAGTAGAACAATAAGTTGATGTGTCTCTCTCTCCTTCTCTCTCCCTCTCTCCCTCTCTCTCTCTCTCTCTCTGTCTCTCTCAAATAAATAAATAATTTTAAAAAGGCTTTACAAGAATCCACCATATTCCAGGGGAAAAAATAATGATGCAGAATGCTCAGACACTGGTACACATATTGATTAGCTTATTGCTCTTCAAGGATAATGACATAGTTCTTCAGCAAACCAGGAAGACAAATTTTCTGCGGTAACTGTTGGCAGCAACAGTGCTGATAAATACATCCCAAATATTTTTACAGTTACAATCAATGGGATGATATTTATATGGAGCAATATATGCAGTCAAATGTCATTAAACTATAAAGGTGAGAATAAAGGATTCTCAAATACACGTATTATTTAAAATCAGGATTTATACTAATTTTTAAGTCCATATTGTGAGCTGGTGGCAAGTGGTGACAAAATCCAGTCAATTAGGGATGACTCAGAAAGAAGACACAGGGAATGGAAAGGCTAAGTAAAAAAGATTGCTGGGGGCAATGAATTGATCTGATACAAATATTAAATTAATACTAAATTTGAAAAGTAATAATTATAAATCAGAATATAAATTGCATAAACTTTTACAGTATAAAATGATAAAACTTACAAAAATAAGGAGGTTAATGAAAGGAGACAAAGGAAAGATTTAGAAGTGTTAAATTTATAAACATACTGCATTTTTCAGACTATAAGATGCACTTTTACCCCCCAAATTTGGGAGGAAAATGGGGGTGCATCTTATAGTCTGAATGTAGCTTACCTGGTTGGCTGTGGGGGGGGCGGCAGTGGAGTGGGGTTTTTTTTCTTCCTATTTTCCTCCTCTAAAACCTAGGTGTGTCTTATGGTCCAAAAAAATATGGTATCTAAAGTTTTTATATATTGTTTAAGAATATTCCTAGCCTTTTAAATTTTCTCAGAATTAATTGTATTAATATTTTTTTTACCTTAGAGAAATCTTTTATGGGATAAAATTTGTTATGGTGAAAATATAATCCTTAAAAACTAAATGATTCAAACATATTTATTTTTACATTAAAAATTTTTAACTTTACTTAAATTTTAATTTAATATAGTTGATATAGCATATTTAATAGGATCTTTTTTGAGATGAAAATATGTGTTATTTGTGTTAGCTTACCTTACCAGTTTTAAGGAGGCATAACTGGCAAAAAAAATAAACTGCACGTATTGAAAGGGTACAATATGATGTACATTGACATATATTTTGACAAGTCAGTGAACCAATCACCAGGTCCAAGGTGGAGACCATGTGCATCACCCACGTGTTTCTCCACCCAGATCCAGTTATTGCTGCCCTGAATTTCTTCAGATCAATTCCACTCAATTAACTGAAGGCTTAGATTTTATATTGTGTTTCCACCGTGTTCTTTACTGTAGGATTTGTTGGGTCTGGTGAGTGAAGGTGACAGGAATGAGAATGGCATTTGGAAAGTGCTCACCTTATACCTGCAGGTGCTTTATCATTGTATGGTGTCCTTCCAGTTGAGGACAACATGGATAATTTATTGGAGATACCTGCCGTGATCACCATCTTCCTACTCTGAGAGGTAAAGAACAAAACTTCATGTGGACTCTTCACAATGGTACCACTATGACTGTAGAAAGTCTATTTGTTTCTCCTCTGAGGTTAGAAAATGAAAGAAGATGGGTAGAAAAATGGAATACAGTTTACAAGCACTGACACTTTCAGTGCTCTCCAGATCTTTCCTCTTGCTCCTCAATTATCTTGTTGATTGGGCACAAACTTTTGATGATATAAATATGTACCAGATTGTTTTGTCTATTATGTAAATGATGTTCATTTTAACTCTGTGGGTTTTCTCTGCTAGAATTATGTTAAGTTTAGGTGAAACAAATTCTAAAAATATTCAATTATATTCATTTCCAATTATGATCTAAGGAAATAAAATAAATACAGGGTGAATTATAACATGATAAAATTATTTTGGAAAGAATCCAATTTCCAATTGTATGTGCTTTGTTTGGGATCTTAATATATGTTTACAATTCAAATTTCAAGTTTACTTAGCATAATACGGTAAACATCAACCATTGTGTCTTCTGTAATAATGTATTTGATTACAATGGATAAATGTACTGATATCTCATTCTATACATACATTAGGAGGGCAGGGGACCTAGGTTTTAGACACCATGTATACCAGAGGAACAAAAACAATTCAGAGATCCATGAGGCAAATATAGACAACAGAGGGATTATTAGAAAAACAGAAAGTGAAATATAAAATTTCAAAGCTGAAGATGGCTTAAAAGATGCCTAGTAGATAATGTTGAAGAGAGTATAGCAGTGTCTACTTTTTGTAATGCTTGTAGCTGGCTCACGCAAGCAGCTGACCAATGATAGCTCTTCTGTATATATGGCATGTGGAAATAAGTCTTCGAAATGAAATAGTCCCTGGGTCACCCTGCCAATCAGTCTCTAACTCCAAAGCCAGATTGAATGCACTCATCCTATCATGTCCCTGGGCTCCACAGTTAAAAAGCATGGTGTATTTTCACATCCCTTCCCATTACAAACGTTTAAATCTTCTATAGAATGTGACAGTGCAAAGTGAAAATTCACATTGGAGTAGCCATTCTGGCCGCAGTTCTGCCAGTAATCAGGTATGCGATTTACTTACGTCATTTAACCTCTCAACCTACAAAGTCATTACCTATAAAATATCTTCTCTGGAAGTAAGGTAAAATAAAATAATGTACTTGAAGGAGTTTTAAAAATTATAAAATTCCATACCTGAAATCATAATCATTCTATCAGATCTCATAGTCCTCCAGTAAAAAATTTTAAAATCCCCTTTATTCTTTTTTGCAATAATATCTGTTATTTTAAAAATATCTAAGATCTTACTAAAAATTTATCCAAACATTTATTTCTCTATGAGCACATATTAGCTTTTACCATTAAGTCTTATTCAGCAAATTAAACTAATATCCATCGTTTTCTATTTTTAACCTAATAACATGGGACTATAAAAAACTTTCCCATTCCCAACTCATAAATAAAACTTCTTCACAAACATTATCAGGTTAACATTGTTTAATCAGACAGTATAACTTATTGTAACATTCACTTAATAGATAAATAAAATAGTATATATAGCACTTAAGTAATCTTCTACATCAGCTCACATTACCAACATAAATCAAGTTGGCACTACAATGATTTTATTTAACTTATACATAGGATTTTGCTCTTCTCTGGAATAAGCATTAAGCAAAAACATACTATGAAAATGTTCAATTATATGATTAAATAGCCTTTATTGAAGAGGGTATTTTTACTCCATTTTATACTCTTGCCCCAGTTGTCAAATATTAATTGACCATAGAGACTTGGCTGTATTTCTGGGCTCTCCATTCTGTTCCATCGATCCACGTGTCTTTTCTTATGCTAGTGCCATACTGTTTTGATTACAGTTGTCTTGTAGTACAGTTTGATATCAGGTATTGTGATCCATCCTTCTTTGTTCCTCTTTCTCAAAAATGCTGAGGCTATTCAGGGTTGTTTATAGTTCCATATATGTTTTTTGAATATTTGTTCCATATCTGTGAAATGTGCCATTGGTATTTTGACAGGGATTGCATTGAATGTGTAGATTGCTTTGGGTAGTATGGCCATTTTGATGATGTTGATTGTTCCAATCCATGAACACAGCATATGCTTCCATTTATTTGTGTCTTCCTTAATTTCTTTCTTCTGTGTTCTGTACTTTTCTGAGTACAGGCCTTTCACTTCCTTGGTTAAGTTTATTCCTAGGTAATTTATTTTTCTTGTTGCTATAGTAGATGTGATTTTTTCCTAGTTTCTGTTTCCGATATTTCATTGTTGGTGTAAAAAAAATATCTTCAATTTCTGAATATTGACTTTGTAGCTCACTGTTTTGCCAAATTCACTGCACAGCTACATGCACAAAAATGAAACTAACCACCAACTTACATCACACACCAAAATAAACTCAAGATGGATAAAAGACTTAAATATAAGTCGTGATACCATAAACGTCCTAGAGGAAAACATGGGCAGTAAAATGTCAGATATCCCATGCAGCAATATCTTCACTGATATATCCGCTAGGGCAAGAGATATAAAAGAAAGAATAAACAAGTAGGACTTCATCAAATTTAAAAGTTTCTTCACGGCTAAAGAAAACATCAACAAAATGAAAAGGGAATGAACTGTGTGGGAAAATATGTGTGCCAGCGATACCTCAGAAAAGGTTTGATCTCCAAAATATATAAAGAATTCATATGACTCAGCACAAGGTGAAAGAATGAACAACATCACTAGCCATCAGAGAGATGCAAATTAAAACCACAATGAGATACCACCTCAGACCAGTCAGAATAGTCATCATAAACAAATCAACAAACAACAAGTGCTGGTGAAGTTATGGAGGAAAGGGAACCCTAGTGCACTGTTGGTAGGATTGCAGACTGGTGCAGCCATTGTGGAAAACTGTATGTAATTTCCTTGAAAGAATAAGATGAAATTTCCTCTTGATCTAGTGATCCCACAGCTGGGATTATACCCTAAGAATTCTGAAACACCAATTCAAAAGAGCCTATGCACCCCAATGTTCATAGCAGTGCAATTTATAATAGCCAACTGCTGGGAAATAGTCTAAGTGCCCATCAGTAAATGAGTGGATCAAAAATCTGTGGTACATTTACACAGTGGAATACTACACAGCAGCAAGAAACCAGGAGCTCCTACTCTTCCCCTTCATGACAGCATGGATGGAACTGGAGAGCGTTATGCTAAGTAAAAGAAGCCAGTCAGTGAAAAACAAATATCATATGATCTCACCTATAAATGGAATTTAACAACAAAACAAACAAACTAGCAAAATAGAACCAGAGACATGGAAATAAGGAACAAACTGACAGTGACCAGAGGGGATGGGGGAGAGGGAAATGGGGGAAAGGGGAAGGGTCATCAAGTAGCATGGATTAAGGGCCCATGGTAATGGACTGACTGAGCGAAGGGAGATGTGGGCAGGGCAGGGGAGAGCAAGTGGGGAAAAATTGGGACAACTGGGATAGAACAACAATTAAAAAAAAAGAAAGTAAAAAAAGATGTTATACAAATGAAATGTACTCCTTGTATGAAGAAAAATAAGTAAATAAAATTATTAAATATCCTTAAAAACTTGGTTATTTTAATATGCTTCATCTTTTCTGAAGGTCACTATTATGAAAACAAACAAACAGAAATACAGTTGATTCAATCTGATCATTCTTTACACATCTGTCATATAACTCAGATTACCTAAATCTTTTTTACCTCCTTTGGCAACTATGGAATCTTTTGAAATATTAACTGATCTCTTTGGCCCTCTGATTCCCTATCTTTAATATTGAATCAATATATACTTTTTATAAGATATGTGCATATGAGCAAACATTTTAAGTCTTATCAGCAATCAAAACTTAAAGAAAAAATACCTGACTTACGTTGATTAGAACTTTGGATTTTTTTTTTCCTAAGATCAATGTAATACAATGGGCACTAATTGTATAGCATTAAATTCCATCTTTTCCTGCTAATGAATCCAATTTTCCCTGTGGGATATACTTGCTGAAAACGTTTAGGTGTGGGTAGAATTACGAACGCAGTCTCCTAGGGAAGAGGACAGCAGTAGTAAGAGGGAATTCAGCTAAGCCGCAGAGGGAGCATCCTATGACTTACTTGTCTAGGCACAGCTGTGCGTTTTCTGTTTTCAGTTTTCACTCTAGCAATATTGAGTCTGCCTCTTGTCACCCATTTACAGCATGCAACTTCTGGACCTCTGAGCCTTTAATAACGCTGGTGTTTCTGCCCCTTATACCTTTCCCAGCCAGTTAAGTCCTGGATATCCTTTGGAACTCAGCTTAGTCACCACCTTAAGGAAGATATTTGATTCCCTCCTTCTTCTAGGGAAGACTGAATTTTCCTCCATTAATGTTCTGCATTAATTATCAAGCCACTGTAGAATCTTCCCCCTTTCTGATTAGCAAGAAAATGAATGATGATTATTTCTGACTACCCAGCCAGATTGCAAATTCTTAAGTATAGGCGAACCTTAATAACCTTTCTATCTTTAACTGCTAGTGCCATTGCTGCCACGTAGATGCTCAATACTTACATTTTGAGCTGATCTGAATAAATAGCTTAGAGATAATCAGATAAGTTTTGAGATGTTCTTAGAAAGTAATTTAAATTAGATATAATTAGATATGATTTATGTATAAAACAATACAATTATATATAAAAATAATGTAAATTTGTAGCACATTAAAGCTGAATATATATACACTCTGAGGTAGAATGTCGAAGCACCTATCTGGGTGAAATAAAGTAGAATTCACCTTTCTGACATATCAGATTAACAAATCAACTTTTTCTTCAAATTTGCATATCATGAGGCTAATTACCTCAATTCAAAACTACATCTTAATCCAGCTTTGCCTCCTACAGTACTTTGAATAGTAGGTGGGGATGAGTATTGGGGGTACTTCCTATGACATTAAAATAATTCAAAATTAAAATTTTTCTAGTCATTGAATATAAAGAATTGCATAGAAATGTCTTCACTTAATTCAATGCTTACAATGTATCACTGCCTTTTGTTCACCCACTAATTATTGTATTAATTAACCTTGGTGTTTTGAAATGAAAGCATTTCATTATAATTACGTAAATGTAAGTCATGGATATATGAATTAATTTGATCAGATTTCTTACTTATATCTGTTTACACTGAAGAAACTTATATCTGTTTACACTGGGGTTTTATTTTATTAACGTATAATTCATACTGTTTACCTCCAGAGAGTATTGGAATTGGTGATTGTAAGAGTACTCTGGAATATAAAGTAGTGGATCATTTTTGTAGCATCGAAAGGAAAAGAAGAGATTTGGAGCTAGACAAAGGAAATCAGAAAGGAGAAAGAAAAATGCCAATTGGCTCTCAGGCAAAACAAAACCAAAACAAACAAACAAAAACTAACATTTACTTTCCATATAACATAAACTTAAAACTATGACCTCAGATAACATTGTTCTTAATATGGCTCTTGAACTCTGTGGTTTGCCTTAAAAATGTACATACTAGTCATTATATTATTTATCTCTATAAGGGCAAATGTTCTAAATTTAAAAAATGCCTTATAAATAAACTTTTACTAAGTAACTTAATGAATTGGTGTTCTGCTTCTATGTTGAGAAGTCACAAGTTGAGTTGTGTGGTTCTACTGAACTTAAAAATTATTTCTTCCACATAGAATACTTCAAAAAAAAGTTCCAAAACATTGTTATTGGGAGTTCCAGAGATTAATTTTTCATAATATCCACTAGCTACAAATGTAGGGTCCATGAATGTATTTTAAAAAATTAATGTCATGGTGACAAGAATTGTCAGTTTGAAAATGTATGATATTGAAAATAAGTTGCCTCTCTGATATATGCAAGTAGTGTTTAACAATTATAACAATCTACACTTGGAACTCCAAAGAAAAGTAAAAAACATCAACACGCATATGACTAAAAATGAGTTCTACTAAAAAACAAGGAAAAGTTGACCCAAACATAGATAAAAATAACACTAGTTTTAATGATGAAAATTTAGTCCTAGAATAAATGACAATTAAATATAATTTTCTGCTTCATTAATAATATATATCTATAGATCATTCGAAAGTACAAAAAAATAAAATAACATACTTTTATTCAGTTTCTCTCTTTGCCATATCACTTAATTTCAGTCTTCATCAGCAATGAAGACCATGATGCTAAGGTGTTCAGCTGAGAATATGTTATTTTCAAGAGTACTTGCCTGAAGTATGTCATTATCATTATCTTTTTCAATATTTTCATGTTTATCTTTTTAACATTCAGATATTGATGTTTTTCATGAGTTTCCATGTATATATGACTGTGTAAAATTAATAGTGTATATGATGAGGTCAGAGGAACAATACAAAAGTGAAATAGTGAAAAATCAAAGATCGGTAGAAAGAATAGAGATTCATTAAAATATCTCCTGAAAATCTATACTGAATACAGCTGTTCGTGAGAATGGAGAACTACATCAAATAAATTGGTTTGTCATTAAAACAGTCTATTGAATCAACCTTCATGATGCAAATGATAAATCAGTTTAAACATAACCTCAGAGCTTGCATTCCCAGGGTGCATATTGTCCATTGATTTAATATATCACTTAATCATTGTATTTGTATTTGTCTAAAATATCAATTTAGTGGCTATTACTAAACAGACTATAACACAAAGTACAAAGATAAATCAATCATAACTTACCTGTAACAAGCTCTGATAACTTGCTGTTTCTAGGTTAGAAAAAGATCACACTGGGCTGAAACACGCACACACCCAAAAAATACAGGATGTGCAGTTGGAGGGTGATTTAAAGATTAAATCAAATAATGCAAAAAAAAAAGAAAAAGCATTAACTATAGTGTTCAGCATAAAGTGAATGCTCCACAAAGGAAGGTTTTTATTGCGACTGGTGGTGGTGGTGCCATTGTTACCTTGGGTTTGAGGTAGGAGACCATATTTCAGTGGGGAGGACCAATACAGATACCCTGAAGGAGATGGCGTGTACTTTTTCAGGTGAAAGAGCAATATATATCACAGGGCCAAAAGAGAAATAGGTGGAAGCATGAAAACTAAGTTGTCCACCACAGCTGCAATGGGAAGTAGAAAAGAAATAGCTCAGAAGGTTTCAGGCAAATATGTGGGGCCTAAAATCCCAGGCTAATGGGTTTGGAATTAATTTATGAGTCAGTGAGAAACGCAGAACTCCAGACACTGTAATAATGCCAGAAACGGAAGGCAGGACTGATGGAAGGGAAGGCAAGAAGAGGGGCATCTCAAGTAGGAGAGCATCACGCTAAGTGAAATAAGTCAGATGGTGAAAGATAAATGCCATATGATCTCACCTATAAAAAGAACCTGATCAACAGAACAAACAAGCAAGCAAAATAGAACCAGAGTCATGGAAATAAAGAACAAACTGACAGTAACCAGAGGGGAGGGGGAGGGGGATAAGGGAGAAAGAAGGGGGAAGGTCATCAAGGAACAGGTATAAAGGACCCAGGGACAAAGACAGTCGGGGGGAGGATTGAATGTGAGAGGTGGGGGTGAGTAGGGCAGGGGAGAGTAATGGGGAAAAACAGGGCAACTGTAATTGAACAGCAATAAAAAAATGTAACATGCATTTCAGAGATGAGGAGTCTGAGGAAGATAATGATAAAATTAGGGGAAAAAGAACTGAAAAATTGCAGAATTACAGAAATCTGAGGAGTCAAGAGAGGAGTCTCCTAGACTAACAGGTGGCAACAGTAGAGCATTAAATGGCCCTGATTATTCATTTGCTGGAGACCCAGCATTGCGAGCAGGATGTTGGCAGAAACCCATTTTAAAATTTATAATTTTATTACTTTACTTCTACCTTTAAAGTATCTGCTAAGCAAGAGATATAGGGGAAATAGTCTGCAAACAGCTTTGGCTCCATCACGCAATTGCTACATTGCCAACTCAGTTAAAAATTTGCTATCTATGGTTTCCAAATCCCTAGTCCCCCCAAAAGCGAAGGGTTCATTTTTTCTGCAAAGAATTGCTCTGAAGAAATATAGTCTTTCATAAAAATGAAGTCCAAATTATATTATACTATTAATGATACCTAAAATACTATTTTTTAAATAATATGGAATCCATCATTGTATGACATCCTGAATCTGATTGATAGATTTTCAAGGTTTACATAGCACACTAGGTAAGTTAAATTTCTCCACCACTCAAACTTTATTCTTTAGATTTCATTTGTATAGTGCACATAAATTTATCATTTTCTATGACAATTCTAAAATCAAATTAGAAAACAAATGCACTGGGGAAGCTGTCACTGTATGCATTTCAGTGACTCGCCCTGAACATCTTTTAAAATTTCAGTTGGGCAAAGAAACAGAGCCTGAAACTTATTATTACTCTATTAATTTGGAGTCTGCAATAATGCAACTTGGATGGCGCTTTTGGAGCTGTGAAAATGTCTTACCAAAAAAATTCAGATGAGTAGAGCTAATATGCGTAGTTTCAAAATGAAGCTTTAATCAAAATTAAGTTTTTGTAAATATATATTTCTAATTTAAAAATTAAAGAAATAATAGGAAGAATCTAAATTTCTGATGTTTTTGTTAATATACCTGGAATATGTTCAAAATTAATAGGAAATTATTAAAATTTTACATGACTCACAGGCAAATGCCTCTAAAACTCTTGTTTAAAATATTTTCATATTCTAATTCTTAATATTTATTGTATTTTCTTCCACAGTCTATCTTTTTAAAAATGGCTTCATCTTACAAAGGACTGTATTTTAGGTATAAATGCATTTCTTGTTTAGAAAAAAAAATAGAAGATATCACATATCTATTTATGTCTCTATTTCCCCTGGTTTTCATTTGTGTTTCTCTAGTCTGATTCACTTTTATCATGGTACTTTATCCTTGAAATTGACTTTTCAAGCTTATCAAAGGAAAACATTTTCCTGACTTCATTCTCTCTTGCTGCCAATGGAGACAAATTTTATTTCAGATCCAGCCAGGAAAACCTAGTTCTATTAAAGACCTCCCCTCAGAGGATCAAAAAGAGTCATTAATCAATATTTTAAATCAAGTAGGAAAAATACATAATAAGAAGTAGAACACATACTAATTCTATACTGTGTCCAGCTGTGACAGAAAGTGAGCTGAATGGAACAGACAGACATCACAGTCTTGGGGTGTAATGAAACCTTAAAGTCAGGGTGCGAACATCTTTGTGTATATATATATATATATATATATATATATATATTTATATATATATGATTATATATTTGTGAGTATGTATCTATGACTTTCAACATTCAAGGTAAACATGAAAAGACAAGAAAACATTCACATGATTTCTTCAGAAAATAGTTTGAGAATTCCATATAAAGCTGAAAAATATGACTATTTTGTAAAAAGCTTCTTTTGTTTTCATTTATTAGAGATAAGCCCTACCTTGCTGCTTCGGTATGTGGGGAATATAGTCTCCCAAATGTTCAGGGAAATATTATACATCAATGGATTGGTGCTACCATCTTGTGTTCACCCAGATTTGAAAGTTGCTTCTACTGACCTTTAAAAGATCCTGCACAAAATAGAACCTACACGATGTCAAGCTGTTCAAGAGGACCTCCAAGCAAAATGATGGCGTTTGCCTTGGTATTACCCTTTTTGGCCACTGTGTTGAAATTCAGACTCAAAACCGTGGTATTTACTGCTCTCCGTTCTCCTCCCAGTGCGCCCGGCCTGCTTTGTCTTTGGTGTGGGCTCCCGCAGACGCAGGCGCACACACACACACACACACACAAATACAGGCGGGCAAACGCGCGCAGGGGCACAGGAGCACACATCACGCGGGGAAGGAAAGTTAAAAAAGAAAAAAGTCCTGTTTGAAGATCAGATTTATAACAGTTTGTGGAAATGCCTTAATTTTGTGCTAGACTAATTGGCTTTGTTTTCTTTGTTAAAGAGACACCTTTACTAGTCCTTTGTATTGTGAGAGGAGGTCTGAATAGGGAGAGAATTACCATGAAAAGCACTAAAGGGCTACACATAATAAGTAAGATATATATGAGTTTTGCTCTAACTCTCAGCAGCTCAGGATTTAGAAGCGAGGATCTCACCTAGATGGGAATTAAGGTAAGACCTCCGAGAGAGAGACTGCTTACAGAGAAATGCTGATGATGACTCTCTGGGGACACTGAAAATTCACTTTAAGTGTTTCCTCTTATCTATCCCCACCCCCAGTACCTGGAAAACTTTAGTAGTTCATTGTGTCTCTCTGCCTTAGATTAATACTGCTTTGGGGGATGTTATAAAAAGTGATTGTGTCCAATAAATAAAATGACATAAGTGGAATGTTATAATTTGCCAAGGGAGGAATTATGGTGAAGTAGATATTGGGAACACAGAAGGAATTCACAGGAAAACTGAGGTGCCCTAAAATCTCAGAAATATTAGGAAGGCAGGTTAGGCAACTTCCTATAGTTAATTGTAGGGCTCATGCCATTTTGTCAAGAAGTTTAAGTTGACAGAATCAAAACAAACTGAGAGGACTGGGGAAATCTTTATATATATATATAAATCATGTGTAAAAATATATACCAAACACATAAGGCCCTCAGAGCAAAGCATAATTTGCTACCACCACCCATTCCTCTGTGTTTACAGGTTGGCTCTTGTTCACTTTTATCAAAAGTTTTTGTCTGCTTCACCTTTATATTGTAGTCTTCCCTGAAATACAAACTACCTTTTCTCTTTATTTAAATTTCTTTTATTATAGAACAAAAATTGGTAGGTAAAGGCAATTAGTAATATATGAATGCATTACTTAAAGATTTCTCATTTGAAGTAAAAACAAAAAAAGAGTTTCATTACTGTATAAAAGAATAAAGCATTCAGCAATAAATGAAACATAACTAAGCCAAAAATCAAAACAATGCCAACGTTTTGAGTTTATAATATAGAAAAACAGTCATTGTTTTGAACAAATTAGAAGAAATATGGAACTGTACAAACAATCATATTGAAGCATAAAAAATACATTAAAGTACATGTTCTTTGGTAACTGGGCTTTATTGTTTTGTTAGTTCACTGTTATGTTTTATTATTCTTTTTAACAATGTGTAAAGGATGTGGAACAATCAACCTTTTACTTGGAAAAAAAATGAAGTCAAATTATTTTTTGCCTGGTTAAAGAAACGAAATACTTAAAAAAACAAGCATATACCAAAACTGAATTTAGATAGCATTACTCTTGCTAAAACGGAGATCATATGCATTTCTGTTCGTATTGGTTTTAGAGCATCCGATGAATGAAAAACTTCTACTTGAATTTCATGGACAGATGGATCCAAAATTTTCAGCCGCCCACCCCCACTCAACATTAAAGCTGAAAGTTCAAGGCACTGACTGACATTTTGAGATCAAGTGTCAGCACAGAGAATTCATAGGCAGAGTACCAAGTCTACTTTTCTTCCTTTATGTAAATCTCTCTAACAATGATATGAATAAACATATCGGTGTTAAGTAATTGTGTAGCTGAACTAATTAAAATACAAAAATAATAAATTATTGGAGTGTGGGGATAGATATCATCTTTAAGATGTGGTTTACTTGGTCGTCGGTGTCCAAAACCAAGAATTAGAGTCAGCTACAGTTGGAGAGCGAGTGTATTCCTTAGCACAATGTGGACTGTGCTAATCTTCAAGGAGATGTCGAAAAAAAGATCAAGAATTTCTCATGTAGAATTCAAGAGAAAACCAGTCTGAATGTTTAAAAGAGACAAGCAACAAAGTATATTCCATCTTCAAACAAAGAGCAATAGATCCAAATTATAATCACCTAAAAGTGTGTGTGTGTGTGTGTGTGTGTGTGTGTGTGTGTGTGTGTGTGTGTGTGTGTGGAGAGAGAGAGAGAGAGAGAGAGAGAGAGAGAGAGAGAGAGAGAGAGAGAGAGAAAGAGAAAGGGAAAGAAAAAGAGAAGGGCAGAAGAGAAAGACAGAATTTCTAAAGATAAGATTCTTCAAAAACTGCCTTAGGATGATAATCATGTTTTCCCCAGACTATTGTAGGTAGCCTAACACACCTGTTGTAGGATGGTCACATAATATATTAGATATTACTTTGGGTGTTGCCCAAGGTCAAAATGGCTATTTCAATTTAAATATTTTTCAAATCCAGGCAAATACTAATGTGTATGCTAAAGAAATGAGTTTTTCTTACTCAAATGACCTGATATATTTAAAATTCTGGAAGTAGAAGTTCTTTTTAACATATTGCTCTGAGAAAAAAAAAACTCAGAAAATTTTCTAAAGAGGCACTTGCTAAAACAAACAAGAAATCTAATTTTCAAATTAGGCAATTGAGATAAAATGACTTTGGAGAAGAAATACTGATTTCCCAGCTACCATACCCTTCCATTGCTTTGTAAAATTTATCTTCTTTACAGATTATATGCAAAGGATATCTGCATAAAAATAGACACATGGGAAAAATAGAATAATTTAAGTTGTTTTGTCAATTATTGTGATATTGTTTTCCAAGAAGGAACCAGACAGCAGTATCCTTAATAAGATAGAAGATCTATAGTCTTAAAAAACAAGTAATTGCAAAGTAACGCATTTGTATGCATGATATTTGGACTAGTACATGGAGTCAGTATTGTACCTAGTGATCTTTGCTATTTTAACTGAGTTTAATCACACCCCATACAAAGGGAAAGCTTCAGGTACAACAAGACGACACCTTCAATAAACTTTTAAAATTTAAATGTACCAATGAATTGACATTATCTATACTAACAATGCCTTTCCATTAAATTTTAAATGTACTTTCCCTAGGTGCAATGACATACATAATATCTGTAACATTTATAAACATCAATAGCGATGATTTGTTTTTCTTGTTTTCAAGTTATCTTTATTTTTTACACTTTCTTTCACTTAGATCATTTGAGTTATTTTAACATTGGAAACTTGCTACAATAAAATGTTGTCATCCATGTATATTCCATTTAATTCAAGTAAATAGTTGCTACGTAATTCCTTAAATGGTTACTAGAATATGTGTTGTCTGTGACATGTGTACTGAATATAAACCAGGCACTTTTGTTGGTAACAATTTCAAACTTGAAGATTACTTAGAGATTATCCTATTAAATTCTGCATTTGCATAACAAAATTGGCAGTAAAGACAGAAACAGATCACACCATTAAGAATTGCATTGCTAGAATTAGAACCCAGTGCCAGAATTAGGATCTAGCCTACAATTCATGGTCCCCTAATTCAGAGTGCATCCAAGTTCACAACAAAGATAAAATCTGCGTGTGCAGTATTATATCCTCATTCACAAAATTGCAGCTAAAAAACACGGCCACTCTCTCATGAAAAAAAGAGAAAATATACATATATATATATATAAAATAATTCAGGAGCAGAAAACTGAAATTGTTAAGTCCAGAGAGAAAGGTGCAGATTTAGTGAATGAAAAGTTTATCTGTAGCTGGAGGTTTCAGAGGACACCAGGAGAGAAGTGGTATTTGACTATTGTCATACAGAATGGGTTCATAAAGGTGACTTTAAGCATATTCACGACAAAGGAAATTACAAAAAATACCAGATGCAAAAGTGAACAGGATAATGAACGGTTCGCCTTGATTGGAGGAAAGTGAGATGTGATCTGAGAGGCAGGTGGAAGCCCCGTGTGCCAAGTTAGGAGTGTGAATCACAGTAAATGAGTAGCCATATGGAGGTTTCTGAATAGAGGGAAATAGTCAATTCTTACATTCATGCCTTTGCTGAGAGAAAGTTTACCCAAGCCAAGGAGATCATGTCCTGCTGGTGTTCATTCTTGAGTGAGAAGTAGAGGGTAATTGTTTTAGGTGAACTTGGAAGGAATGTAAAACACTAATATAAAGCAAATGCAGAGAAAGTTGACCTGAGAAAAGTTTTAAGCTTCTAGAACCCACTACACTTTCTTGCCCTTAACAGTTAAACAAGATTTTTCTGTCACTAGCAGTTGAAAATGTTCTGGCTCACACTGGAATGTTCCTCTGATAGCACTGTTCTGAGGGGAAGGGAAGATCGTAAATAGGGAAAAGTAGTAGGAATGTCTTGACAGTGGAACTAGAGAGGCAGGAATAATTTCTGAGGAAGTTTGGAGAATTAATAGCTAATAATCAGGAAAGTTCTATCTGTGAGTCAAATATTGGGCTGAACACTTTCAGACATCATCTAATTTAATCCTCAGAAAAATCTATGATATAATGGATGAAAATAAATCTCTACCATGACACATATTAAAAATAAATATTGAGAGAAATTATGGTTAAAGCAGCAAAGCTGGAGTTTAAACCAGGTCTCTAATTTTAGGATCCAATATTCTAATTTTGTAATCTTTTAAAAAATTTTTTCGAGTACTGTTAACATACAATATTACATTAGTCTCAGGTGTATAACCCAGTGATTGCACATCACAAAACTCACCAGTGATCATCTCAATCTATTTTGTACCCATCTGGCACAATACATAGTTATTTGAATATCAATGACTATATTTCCTATGGCATACTTTACATCCCTATGACTGACTATTCAGTAACTACCATTTTGTACTTTTAAATCTCTTAACCTTTTTCACCCACTCTCCCCAACACACCTTCAATCTGGCCACCATCAAAATGTTCTCTGTATCTATGAGTTTGTGCCTATTACTGTTCTGCTTGCTCATTTATTTGGTTTTTTAGACTCAATTGTTGATAGATATGCATTTATAGCCATTTATTCTTTATAGCCATATTTTTACCTTTTCTTCTTCTTAAAGAAGACCTTTAACATTTTATGTAATACTGGTTTAGTGGTGATGAACTCCTTCAGCTTTTTGTTATCTGGAAAGCTCTTTAAATGTCCTTCTAAATGATAGCATTGCTGAGGAGAGTAATCTTGGTTGTAGGTCTTTGCTATTCATCACTTTGAATATTTCTTGGTAATCCAGCCTGTCTGCAAAGTTTCTGTTGAGAAATCAGCTGACGGTCTTATGCAAGCTCCTTTATAGGTAACTGACTGCTTTTCACTTGCTGCTTTTAATATTCTCTCTTTGTGTTTACCTTTGGCATTTTAAATACAATTTGTCTTGGTGTGGGCCTCTGGGTTGATCTTGTTTGGGGCTCTCTGTGCTTCCTGGACTTGTATGTCTAATTCCTTCACCTGGTTAGGAAAAATTTTGGTCATTACATTTTTAAAGAGGTTTCAATGGCTTGCTCTCTCTCTTCTCCTTCTGGTACCCATATGATGCAAATGTTGATGTATTTGAAGATGTCCCAGAGGCTTATTACACTATCCTCATTTTTTTTGGATTCTTTTTATTTTTGCTCTCTGATTATTGGTTTTTATTGTTTTTTGTTTTTTGCTTTTTTATACTCCACTGATTTGATTCTTGGCTTCATCTTCTTTACTGTAGGTTGCATGTAAATTACTCATTTCAGTTAGTGTATCCCTTTCTGACTGGTTCTTTTTTATGGTTTCCATGTCCATTTTTATGCTGGTGAAGCTCTCCCTAAATTTATCTCCTTTCCCCTAAGTTCATTGAGCATCTTTATAACCAGTGTTCTGAACTCCGTATGTAGTAGATTGCTTGATTTCATTTTGTTTAGTTCTTTTTCTGGAGTTTTGTTCTGTTCTTCATTTGCAACATCTTTCTTTGTCCCCTCATTTCAGTAGCTTCCCTGTGTTTGTTTCTATGTATTAGGTAGAACTGCTACATCTCCTGAGCTTGGTAGAGTGGTCTAATTACTAGGTGTCATGTAGGGTCCAGTGGCACAGCCTCCCTGTTCACCTGAACTGGGCACTCCAAGTACATTTTTACCCCCCTTCCCTCACCATGTGGGCTGCGTGCATTATTCTGTTGTAGCTGAGCCTTGATTGCTGTTGACATGTTAATGAAAGGGATTTACCTCAGGCCAACTGGCTGCAAGACTGGCTGTGACCACCAAGGAGAATCAGCTATGCATGAACCCAGCACTTGGAGCAGGACTGACTTCTCCCGCTGAGAAGTAAGAGGTGGACACACACTGAGTCCACCTCTTGAGTGTGTAGCTTACAGAGATGGTTAGGTGGTACTTTTACATGGTCTGAAGCTGTCCACCAAGTACACTGGTTCTGGGGCCTCCTGGGAGGTGCAGGCCAAGTTCAGCCACTACCTGTGTTCTGCCCGGAGCCCCTTGGCATGAACTACAAAGTGCTTTGCAGATGGCTACTGCCTGTGCTCAGCTTGGAGGTGCCGAGGAGAGGCCAAACTATGAACCAATGTTAGCTGCTTATAGTGCTGGAAATGGGCTGCTTTGAGAGAGATACAAGATATGTTGAGGCCTGATGCTTCTTGTTTGAGAGATTTTGGGAAAGTCTGAAGCCTGAGCCAAGACAGACCATTTAGCCCTGGCTGTTGTAGCTCAGTGGATTGAGCACAGATCTACTAAACCACAGGGTCACCAATTTGATTCCCAGTCAGGGCACACGCCTGGGGTGCAGGCTAGGTCCTCAGTAGGGGGTGCACAAGAGGCAACCACACATTGATGTTTCTCTCCCTCTCTTTCTCCCTCCCTTTCCCTCTCTAAAAATAAATAAATAATTTTTTTTTAAAAAGGCCACTTATATGTAAAATTCACTGTAAAAAGAAAATTTCCTCTCTTGATTGTTTTATAATTACATCTGTTAAAATTTTAAAAAGCAATTGCTACTTATGTTACATAAAAATCTTTCTAAAGGAAAACATTTTATTTCATTCATTGAGACACAATATTAAAGAACAGAATACATGTTTGTCTAATTTTCAAATACTATTTGGCTTCTTTCTCTTTGAAAATAGTTTGGAATTAATAAGAAAGAGTAATTTCCCATTTAAAATAAGTCTAAGTGTGAAATCAAGGGCAAATTTTTTTAGTTTCTCAATGTATAGTCAGCTTGTCTTGAAGTTTCATTTTGAAAATCTTTGCTTTTACCCACTAGAATAATTAAGACTTCAAGGAAATATTCATTTGCCAGAAGTTCATAAGACAATTCAAAAAAATGTAATGGAATAGCATGATATACAGCTATTACCCCTAAAATCCAGATACAAAGCAAAAAGACCTATAAAGAGAGAACATATGCATAGCAGTGCACAGAAGACAAGTCAAAAAGCAAGTTAAGAAAAGTAAGATATGCTGGAAATATACCTGGTTAACATGCATACACACCGTGTAATTATTATGATCAAATGAAGAAAATACTGCAGCAAAAGAATTACTAAGGAAGTTTAACATGGCAGATGAAGAGAATGGATGCATTAAGAAGATGATTAATACCTTGTCTTCCCTACAGCATGACAATTAGGCCTTCCTTTAAAGTTGTAGCCCTGCTCCCCTGGTTTATTGATAAGGGTACAATTGTCAGCTATGATTTTATGCTAATTTTATGTATTAAAATGCTTCTGGATGGAGAGGAACATTGATATTTGATAGGAAGCCATATCTTTGCGCTTAGTGTAGTGACTCTTGAAACATCAGAGAATCTGGAAGTTATACCTACATGTTGTTACAAGAGACATTAGCTCCTGTGGGGAAGAGGGTTCGGCCATGGTTCTCAGCTCCAAATTGTGTAGACGTTGTCTCCTTACATGTAAGCCAATGTCTAGGCAGTGGTTCTTAACCTGGGTTAATTTTGCCCATCAGGGGACATTAGGCCGTGTCTGGAGACAATTTTATTATTGCTATGACATGGGAGGAGGGTCACGCTACTGGCATCTCAAGATTAAAGACCAACTAGCAGGACAGCCTCCCATCTACACACACACACACACACACACGTAGTAATTTCATTGTGGGCAGAATAATTGCTTTTGTTCGGAGTCTGTCCTATGCCTTAGGGATGTTTACTAGCATTCCTGGCCTCTGTGCCCTGGATGCCAGAAGCATCCCTCCTCCCTCCATCATGACGATAAAAAATGTTTTCAAAATGTTTGAGTGCCTTCAGGAGCAGGGAGTGGGAAACATGCTGTCAAGCTGTGGATCCTGTCTTATGTCTGCCAATCAACTTGATGCCATAGGTGCCAATTGCAGAGCCGTGAGTTTGAATGGAGTTGCACCTAAGAAGACCCTCTAATAAGTTACAGCGGAGTTTACTACCAAGTAAAACTATATTAGCACACTATAACATAATAAAATCCAAAATAAAATAATGTTGGCAAGACCAAAATATATGTGGCTGGTATTAAATATAAAATATGATATTGGATCGAAAATTGAAAATCATCAGGGAAAAATTGCTAATGATATGCTAGAATTCTGTGTGAACGACTCTTGCAGGTAAATCAGACACTCTGGTAAATCCGTGTCACCAGCTGCAGAGATAGGAAGCCAGACGTCCTCTCCAGCAGTGGCCTTTGATTTCCCTCTTCCTGATTGGTTTTATCACGCATGGGCTGAAGTTCCTTTAGGAATTCAATTTCTTACATTGTTATCTAACTTCTGAAGGTCTTACCCATTTTTTCCTAACCAGAGATCCACATCTTCTGCATGTTTTCTATTTTCTTCTGCATAAAGTGTTCTATTAGTGGCATTTTAAAATAAATTGATAAAATCACAGACCTGTTCATAGGATATATTATTGTAAACTATTATGTGTGGTTTATTTTAATGGTTTATTATTATTATTGCTTTTTTATTTTCATGGGAGAAGAGCACAGTACTCAGAAAATGCTAAAATGCCATATTTGAGAAGAATACATTTTTGGATGAGAGATAAGTCCATTTTTAACTAAGAAAGATTTAAAAGGCACATAATTTTTATAGTTTTTCATGTTACTTTTTATATTTATATATGTTTATGTTCACCTCTCTTAGAAAATATTTTTCCATAAAGTAAGAAAGGAAAGAGAAGAAAAGACCTTAGGAAAAGAAGCAACATAAATTTTCTTCATTCAACATATGTTTAATTTAATCACATATTTAAAAGATTTAAGGAGAAAGTACTTTCAATACTATGGAAATGCTATAATCATCCACTTGACTTTGTTTCTGTACAACAGGAGTAGACGGAAGTACTTAGATGACATCAATAAACACAAGATGTGGTTGGGTTCAGTTGTCAGTTCTTTTGATCATTCTGTTAAAACTGGCTTGCCCTAGCCTGCTGCTTTGCACAGATGCTGAAAATAAAACTTTTAATGAGTAAGCTTTTTTCTAAACATGAAACTGTGATTGGATATGCGTTATGACATCCACAGAGATAGAACTGGGGGGAAATGCATATATTCTCTTTACGTGATCCATACACCTGACAAACCAGTCTTCTTTCCAGGCTATCTGTCCTCCATTGCTCCATAATGTCATTGTGTCTGTGTTCTACATTGAGAAGCTCTTTAGGAAAGAAGACTTTCTATTTTCTTGACCATCTTAGATGGTTATTTACCCTACCATCTTCTCTGTAATAGTGAGAAATCAGGGGCAAGACAATTGCCCACGATGGCAGGAGTTCAGCTAAAGGAAATTCATCCTAAAGATTTTCTAGAAAATAATATATCTGCTTTGGAAGTTCAATTTTCAAATATTGAGAAGTCACACAAAGTGTTTAAACAAATCTATTTTCAATAGGCTCCACTATACTTCATCAAATCTGTGGGGAAATTAAGTAAGAATTATTTATATGACATATTGACTTGAAATGAAAATTCTAGAGTATTTTTTATAAAGATTAATTGTACATGATCTTATAAGAATATTGTTTCTTTTTTTAAGAAAATAATTACCTGGGGAAAGGAAAAGGTCAGGTTGGAGAAAATAATATAAGTATTAATATTTTCAAAATATTAACATTGCCTCAGGCGTCAGTTGATTAATGGTTTTAATAACTTCTGCCAACAACAAAAAAAATGAATAGGGACATTTAATTTAAATAAAGAAACACTGTTAATAAACACTGAGTTCTGTTTAATAATCATTAATGTTAAAAACATGAAATATGAATGCTTAAAATATGTTGTTAGTAAACTTAGAAGCTTTCGTCAACCTACGTTCTAGTCAAGTATGTTACAAAGTTTTGCAGTGAGAAAATGAAATTAAGAATGTCTTACCAAATGGACATTAGCTTTAAGTTTTTGCTCAGTACAGAAATCCTGAAAGTGGCTGAGTTTATTGAGAACCTATCAACCTGACAAGTGTTAGAGTGCTAGAAATTTAAGAGTAGGTTTGACTCATAGATTAAATTATAGTAGGAATGGATCAACAATCTTCAGGGGAAAAAAAAACAGTAAAAAAGGTATAAGAGTAATGATTTGTAAGTAAGAAATTAGATTCTTTACATTAAAATATAGCAGAACGTATATTAAAATAATAATTATAATAATTTTCATTTTGTGATACGTGGTAAACAAAGTTTTGGTTACTTGGCAAATTTATTTTAAATGCATACTACTTGAAAAATGGGAAACATATTTTTTGAAACAGGAAAGCTAAAGCTCAGTGATATTGAGCTGTTTGCCAATAAGCATATATATCATGTCCAATTAATTAAACAAGGAGGCCATTAAACTGAGGTGGCTCTAACTGCTGTGGCAGCCGACCTAAGCAAACCAAAAAATCTAGACCTGTAAACGCCTCAAGGGTACGAAATAGAACCCTAAGGACAACCAGTCACCAATAGCCACCCGGGTTAAAGTGGAAGATACCAGGCAGATAAATGGTAATGGGAAAAATACAATAAAAATAAACTATTTAAAAATAAACTCTATCCAACTCATAATTTCCTTCCTTTACTTGGGCCTTTTCTCTATAAAAGTCTTTCCCAGAGCGCCTATGGATGGAGCACTCCTAACCACTTACAGTGTGTCCCTGCTGATTAGAAAGGATTTTTACTCAAACTCTTAAGCATTTTCGTATGCCTTAGTGTTTTCTTTAACAATAGTAATAAGTAATAAAAGCTAGGATTCTCTGGGTCAAACAATGCTCTTTAAATGAATGCTCTCTTCAAAGTTATCCTGACAGAGGCAGGAATGTAATAACCCTAATGCAGCCATTACACAAAATACGTTGAAAATAACCTTGAACTTACCATTTACATTTCTGATTTAGTCTTTTGAATAATGTCAAAGACAAGTTTTCTGTTTTTGAAGGTGAATTTATGTTGTGGTGTAAACAAAAATCTATCACAATCAGATCATTTTGGTGAAAAAAAGAAATCCAATTAAAAGCTTGGCGTGAAAACTCTACAACCATTCAAGGTATTTCTTTGTGTTGCTTAAGCAAACTCCACAGGTGCTATTACAAGAGAATTTTGAGGAAGGCAACAGTGAAGTAATAACCAATGATTTTGCAAGAAGCACAATATGTCATCTAACATGTGCATTAGGAAGTTTTACTTTGAAGTTTGCCCACGTGGTGTGCAGACTGAACACCAGTGCCCGTGACCAAGGAGCACCCTTGCTCCTTGGTGATCAAGGAGCCACCAAGAGGCTTTCTGAAGAGGTGGGACTTAACCATGACTTAAAAGGTGAAAAGCAGAAGAATTGTTGGGAACAGGAGAATGGAGAAACCAGAGCCTGGCTAAAGAGGCAAAACTGAGTTATCCGGATCATGAGGCTGAGAAGAGATGGTCTGAATTACTGTGGAGAACAGGAAATGCATCTGTATAAGTAGGGCTTTCCAGGCTGCTGAGCTGACAGCCATTTTATTGTTCTGCTAATAAGTGAAAATTCTTGTTCATTCACTTATAAATTCATTTCGACTGCCTTTAATGTTTTTTGTGTGTGTAAATATGACAAACTGCTCCCTTGTTTCCTCTTTTTTAATAGTTACTTTGTGTCATATTAATTTTAGATTAATCTCTAGTCACACTGATGTTTTTAGAGCAACTTCACTATTTAAAAATTCCAAAAAGTAGTTCTATTTGCTTAACACAGTCATTCTGTGTATCTGGACACTACATCAGATTACTCAGTAATTTGTCTAACGTTTTTGAGCATACATGTTACCATACATCTCTATCTCTTTTTAATAACTTTTTCTTTATAAGGTCCATGGTATTCTGCTTTGGTTGAATATTCATTTTGACTGAAAGAGATTAACATGCACTCTTTGCCAGATTTCTTGAGAACCAGTAATCCATAAAACCCTGATCTGTGGCTCCCTCCTCCTCATCCAATTTGGTCTTGCTTAGGAAACAGGTAAAAAACATGAGTTCATCAAGAGCCCTGATTATTTTCTTTCATAAGTTTTCTCCATTTGAAAAATATAAATTGTAAGTGGATCATTAAATCTCACTTGGAGATGGCAAAAAGCTATTACTTAATACAATTTAACACTATGATCAGTTTTTGATTTTTAGTGTATACTTTATACCTTATAAAAGAAATAGCTTATCTTTAATTGTAGGTGCCAGAAATGTTTATATATTATATACAATCATTTATCTATTATATATAATATATTTATATAAATATAGTATGTATTTATATTATAAATATGTGAATATGTATATAACTGTTTATATATTACATATAACATACATTTATATAAAAATATAAATATATATTTATATATACACAGTTTTTTGTGTGTGAATGACAAATTGCTCTCCTTATAACATTTATAATATACAAATCAAAGCCTTAAAAATAAAGTGATATTCAATGCAGTGATATTCAATATATCTTCTCCAACTGACTTTCAAAGAAATGTATTTCAAATTATATTGTCTTTACTAAAATATTTTACCTGTGCATTGAGATAAAATGCTTTAAAGGATAGCTTTTATTAAAAATAAAATGATGTAATTTATGAAATAAAAATTAAAGCATATACAACTAGAAGTATATGTATACAACACAAAAATAAATTTAAGAAAAGTATTTTAGGAGGAAAATGGGTATATTTTAGTTTCTTCATTTAATATATGGTACATATTTGAATATATTCATCCTATATCATTTTTATTTAATCAATATTCAAGTGGTCAATACTCTAATGGATAAATTAAAAATCACCTTACTACTGTGATTTTGTTTAGGAAATTATTCTCATTTTCTTCAATAAGCTCTCTATATACTATGAGTTTTAAATGATATTGAAGGAAACAGCATATGCCACCCCAAAATGTACAACTTAGACTTGTGGATTATATTGAGCTGGAGGCAATCAAGACCTAGCCAACTCAAGAAAAACTTTTATTTCCCCTTACTGCCCTCAAAGAATTTAGGCAGGGGGTCTGGCTCAGAGAGAGAGAGAGAGAGAGAGAGAGAGAACTATTCAAGAGATAACTTTCTGGCAGGGCAAACATCTGTTCTTATCATCCTTACGAATTACCCTTACTCCTTTGAAACCTCATGACCCTATCCAATTCCTTAGCTTAGGATGGCATATAAGTTTCAACTGCCCACTTGCATTGGGTCTCATATTTTTATAGAGTTCCTTTATGTACAAAATCACAAATTTGTTTTATTCACACTAACCTGTCTTATGTCAATTTAATTATTAGGCCAGCCAAAGAACCTAGAAGGGTAAAAGAAAAAAATTCTTTTCTAACACATATATATATTTTTTCAATGATTAATTGTAATGTTTCAAGTAGAAAAGAGCCAAAAAGTTAACAAAAGAACTTGTTTTATAGTTCCAAAAACATGTGAATGAAATTAAACAATGACTAAAAAATTAAGGTCTGTTATTAAAATTACAATGTACTTTGCAATTTCATTTAGCAATTTAAAAACTTAAATTAACTTTAAAACACTATTTTTCAAAGTATTATATTTACAACTTCTTATTCTGGTACACATAATGTGTGCTAACTGGTAATTGTAGAAGTTAAAAGTATTATAAAATAAATCATCTGATTTCTAGGAATAAGCAATGTGCACAAGAATTTAATAATTTAAATGATTTCCTTTTGGTAATTAAGCTTGTGGGAAGAGGCTATAGAGTTGAGTAAAATACCTCTAGGTATTTTCTTTTACTTGCTAAATCACTCTACACATTTTAAAAAGAGGCATATTAAGTGGAAATAAAAATAATTTTAAAAGTTTTAAGAAAATGATTGCTTTATAATTATAATACATTTTTGCTAAGAACAAACCTCACTAAAGATCTGAAACATTAAAATGGACTATTCCCTTAGTTATATAATATTGAAATACATACACAGTCTGTCCAGAAGGTATCCAGTCATGTAGTATGAAAAATAAAGATATTTACTGAAGAAGATACAAGATACAAGAAACATGGTACACAGGACAATGATGCCTCAGTCCCCTTAAAAGTAGGCACCTTGGGACCTCACTGAGTTCCCTGAATCGCCATCAGCTACCTCATCGTATTTTTCTGAATCACATCAATGGTCTAGAATCTCTCCCCTTTCAAAGGTGATTTTAGTTTGGGGAAAAGCCAGAAGTCACAGGGTGCCAAATCTGGAATGTAGGGGGGACTGAGTCACCTGGGTGATTTGATGTTTCACTAAAAAGCTCTGCAGGAGATGTGATGTATGAGCAGGCATGTGGTCATGATGAAGCTGCCAATCACCAGGTGTCCATAGCTGTGGCCTTCTGAATCATCCCAATGGGTTTCTGCAGAGCAATGTTCAAGCTTAACACCAAATCTGATACAGATTCGTTAAGCTACTAGTTCAGTCATTTTGAATGCAATCACCACACAGTACACACACTCACTCACAGGCATCTACAACCCCCACTGACTAGTACAGTGAAGTCATCATTGTTCACACATGCGCATTCCAGTCCACTCTCCTTGGCTGCCAGGTTACATGATGCCCTGCAAACCATTCTCGTTATATTAATAATGGCTGGACTTTTTCCAGACAGACCTTGTATTTAAATCCTTACAATGTAAATTCATCAAAGTCCTACATACAATTACAACTGTGCTCCTTTAATCACTTTGGTTGGTTATTGTTTAACTGGGTAGAAATGAAACTAAACAGGAAAATAATGTGCCTCAGAGATACCAATTTTTTTCTTATTTATCATGACCATTTCTTTTTCTATATTTATATTTCAAAGAAGATAAAATTATAAATAAATATAGGACTAATGGCCAAGATGGAGGTGTAGGTAGATATACTTTGCCTTCTCACACAACCAAAAGAGGGACAACAACAAATTTAAAAACAAAAAATAACCAGAACTGCCAGAAAATTGAACTGTATGGAAGTCCAAGAACCACGGAGAAAAAGAAGAAACATTTATCCAGACCTCTAGGAGGCATGGAGAGGACGTGTGGCAAGGCATTGTCTGGAGGACCAGGTGGGCGAGGTGGCAGCTGGTAGAGCAGGTGATCCCACTTTGTGTGCAGATAAACGGGAGGGACAACTGAGGAGCAAGGCAGACTGCACAACCCAGGATTCCAGGATAGGGAAATAAAGCCTCAAAACCTCTGGCTGAAAAAATCTGTGGGCCTTCCAGGAATGGCAGGAACTCTCAGCCTCACAGGAGAGCTCATTGGAGAGACCCACAGGTCCTAGAATGTATACAAATGCACCCACATGGGAATCAGCACCAGAAGGGCCCATTTTCCTTGTGGGTAGCAGGGGAAGTGGCTGAAAGCCAGCCTAGAGCTGAACAAGTGTCATTGTTCCTCCTCTGACACTTCCTCCATACACAGCACTACAACCCAGCAATATGGGTTGCTCCAACCCAGTAAATACCTAAGGCTCTGCCCATTACAACATAACAGGTTTTGTGCCGGTGTACTGGGACAAAAAAACATGGCCCAAATGAAAGAACAGATCAAAGTTCCAAAAATAGAACTAAGCAATGAAGAGATAGCCAACCTATCAGATATAGAGTTCAAAACACTGGTAATCAGAATGCTCACAGAAATGGTTGAGTATGGTCACAAAATAGAGGAAAAAGTGAAGGCTATGAAAAGTGAAATAAAGGAAAATATACAGGGAAGCAACAGTAAAGAGGAGGAAACAGGGATTCAAATCAAACATTTGGAGCAGAAGGAAGAAAGAAACATTCAACCAGAACAGAATGAAGAAACGAGAATTCAAAAAAGTGAGGAGAGGCTTAGGAACCTCTTGGACAACTTTATTCGGTTCCAATATCCGAATCATAGGGGTGCCAGAAGGAGAAGAGGAAGAGCAAGAAATTAAAAATTTATTTGAACAAATGATGAAAGAGAACTCCCCTAATCTGGCAAAGGAAATAGACTTCCAGGAAGTCCAGGAGGCTCAAAGAGTCCCAAAGAAGTTGGTTCCAAGGAAGCACACACCAAGGCACATCATAATTACATTGTCAAAGATTAAAGATAAGGAGAGAATCTTAAGAGCAACAAGAGAAAAGGAAACAGTTTCCTACAAAGGATTTCCCATTAGACTATCAGCTGATTTCTCAAAATAAACCTTGTAGGCAAGAAAGGGCTGGAAAGATGTATTCCAAGTCATGAAAGGCAAGGAACCACATCCAAGATTACTCTATCCAGCAAAGCTATCATTTAGAATGGAAGGGAAGATAAAGTGCTTCTCAGATAAGGTCAAGTTAAAGGAGTTCATCATCACCAAGTCCTTATTATATGAAATGTTAAAGGGACTTATCTAAAAAAAGATGATAAAAAATAAGAATACTAAAATGACAACAATCTCACAACTATCAACAACTGAACCTAAAACAAAAACAAAAACAAACTAAACAAACAACTAGAACAGGAAGAGGATCACAGAAATGGAGATCACATGGAGGGTTATCAGTGAGGAGGAGGAGGGGGAAATGGAGGAAATGGTACAGGAAATAAATAGCATAAATGGTAGGTACAAAATAGACACGGGGAGGTAAGAATAGTGTAGGAAATGCAGAAACCAAAGAACTTATATGGATGACCAATGGACATGAGCTAAGGCTGGGGGAATGCTGGTGGGAGGTGTGTAGGGTGGAGGGGAATAAAGGGGAGAAAACAATTGGGACAGCTATAATAGCATAATCAGTAAAACATACTTTAAAAATTATATATAAATATAAATGTGTGTATATAAACTAATGTACAAGAATTCATTAATACAATAGGCACTATAAGAAAGGAGGTCTTAATAAACTAAAACATATAAAAAAGTTCAAGTGCTGAAAAAGGTGTTCTCACTTGGAACTGGCAAGACAGTTGGCACCCAGCGCCCTCCTGGGCAGGCCAGGAAAGCTCGCCTCGGAGAGCAAGTGCTGTCAGACTACACCGCCTGCTCCGCAAAGGCAAGTTAGCGCACGATCTTCTCACCTACACCAAATGAACTAGACTTTGCCTATGTCCGTCAATGCCTTTCAGTCACTCACATCCCTGTCACACTGGAGACAACTGTGCCAGTATTTATCTTCCTTCATCCACTACTGAATGTTCAAATCTTGAGCTGAACTTAACATTTTCTATGGGGCTCACTAAGAAGAAAAAGCAAAGGAAATGTAACTCACCAATAGAATTCAGGACACTAGCATACTCTATGGAGATAGAGATCTTGGTTTTTGAACCTTCTAAATTCCCTAGAGCCACTGGGCTCTCCAGCTTTACTTTCTGCCAGTGCTTCCTGGTGAGGTGTGAGCACAGTGAAACGAATTGCCCTAATAGCTGCAGGAACGCTGAAGCTTCGTGCAAAACTCTGGAGGAAGCACAGAGCCCTGTGATTGCCAAGAATGAAGTCTTCCAAACCCTGTCACCTTCCTCTGTGGTCACTTGAGGATGTGACTTATTCTGGGAGAAATGAGGAGAGGTATCTCTTTTATAATTCTTTTTCTTTCTGACACGTGTTTTCACATGAACCTCTCAACTACGTGCCTATTGTCCCGAGTATAAATGCCAGCCAGGGAGGGAAAAAGCAATACTGACGTGCCGGATGAAACCTGCCATCTAAAAGCTACATTACTTGGAGAAAAAACTAGTAATTAATTGGAAATCAGCCAAAGTATCTGGCAAATAATAGTTTGCATATTTGTAGGAGTTTCTATAAAACAGGGACAGGGAATGGTTAAGCAGCAGTCAGAACCTGGCTCCTCACCTCATACACAAATGAATTGGCTGACATTAGTTCCAAATATAATCCTTCTATTTCTCAATTATTCTTTCAAATTTAAAGTCAGTTAATTCAATCTGTCAATATCCTTAAGTCTAATACAAAAATAGACAGGTTTGGACTAAATCTGGTATTCCATTTTCTGAGTTACAGAGGAACCACCGAAAGAAAACAACATTGTTGTTTATTAAAGTTTATAGTTTCATCTAATGTACTGTTTTCTTGAGGACCTTGCCACTGTGTATTTAAGAAATAGGACATCAGCTGAAAGTCACTGCAGCCCCACTGGAGCTGGAACAGACTGTGTTCAGCTTGCTTTTCCTTTTTCAGGAATATCCACACCACCTGCCATAAAAATGACCAAGCCCCCAAAATTCAACATGAAGTAGGCATCATTAAACTTTTAAAATTTATGAATTTAGCTGGTTTTAATATTAAAACAAATTTTTGTTAGAACTGTAACAGTAATTTCAATAACAATAGTTTAAAATCTTATTATTCAAATCTCACAGTTAAACGATACCTGTTAAGAAAGCCAAGCAAAAGTTCAGCACCAAATATTGGCCTGAATTATCTCAATATTACTAGATAATTATGCAATCGACTAGATAATTTTGCAAACTCCATATCTGCAAAATTAGCATTGCAATGATTAGGTCTCTGCAATTTAAACAAAAGGATTCCTTGAAACAGGTGGATAGTGGGGCAAAGGGCAACAATGCTGAAGAAGAAACATGAACTGTGAAAAGAAGGCATATTATATTTTGAATCAGCAATTACTTCCAGTCTTCACTTTACTTCATTATGCATGGCCAGTTTTTGACTATTAGGCTTGTTGATTTTTTGGCATCAACTCACTGAAAAGTACTATAATCATCACACATGCACACACACAAATACAATTCTCATCTATTACTGTGTATTAGCTCAGGTAATGCACAGATGCAGGGGAAATTACAGTTAAAATTGGGTACCAATAATATACAAATAGTTTATCCTCACCCAGCTCCCAAACCACCTCATTTTACTAGTAACATTCTGTAGCATTTCTTCCCATGGCCCCCACCAACGACACGGAGAAAAGTATGTACTTACACTGCACGATGAGCTGCACCAAGGCCTCTCTCGGTTTCACATTAAAACCGTTGTACTGGCTGGTCTGACATCTGTACGTCCCCGACATCTCCCTAGACACATTCACAATCCTCAGTGTCCCGTCATAGCTCTCCATTTGCATGGACCCGTCCGGCATTGCCACTTCTTTATCCGCTCTAGACCAAAGGATGATGGGTTTAGGTTTTCCAGTCACTTGACACTGCAGTTCTATTGTGTCTCCTTCTCTGGTGACCAAAGGTGATTTTTCCTGTGGAACAGTCAGATTGGGTGGAACTTGAAATGGGAAAAAGAAAATTTTTCAAAGTTAGTATAAACTGGTAAAGCATATGCAAACACAGAAAATCATAAGGAAACAATTTCTGCTGGCTGAAGGTGTGTGGTAAATCCAAATGACAAAAATTATCGAGAAGACCTTGGAAATAAGTGGCAAATACCCTCCTTGAAATAATTCTGAATCATTTTTATAGAACTCTCTTGAATGAGGTCTTGAAACTTTAGCAAAATAAATAACCATTAAATTAGACTGTAAATGGCCAATTTATGAACAATCTACTCAACGACTTGTCATTTTCAGCCACTAACTGGGTCTTTAACATGTGCAATTCACAGAAAATTGATCTGCTTGCTGGGGGGTGGGTCAGCTTTTCAGTCTTCTGCTTTGTATGCGGCTATGTCTTACCTAAACATGCTACAAGAAGAGGGAAGTGACAATGCAGACTCAGCAGGCATGGTAAACACAAGTAGTAGGAAAGGGAAAAAGAAGAACCTTTGTTATGCAATTAGAAGTTTTGCCTGGTTTAGGAACTACTGCCAAATTGCTAAGGTTTAAGGTCTGCTTTCTCCCTAATAGAAATGAGATGGAACAGCTCACTACAATGCCACGCTCGGACAATCCACTGTATTCTTCTCTTTTGAATGTTTAATATTTTTTGAGATTTATATTTAACATAATTTCACTTTAAGACATTTTAAGATCACTGTAAATAGTTTGCCATAATGTTGCTGCTATTTCTGTCAAATTAATTTTAAGTGAATTTAAAAAATATATATTTTGATAATACAAGAATTGTAGATTTTCAAGTTAAGTTATTTTCTGATTTATTGAAAATATTTATGAGAAAATTAGGTTGATATTACTGGAACTTACTTTACTGTGCTAGAATATATATGTATGTTATGATTTGGGACAAAATATAAACTTCCAAGAGGAAATTGCTATCTAATGAGTTTTCTTACAAATAAAATCATCTGTTTCATTGGAAGACTTTTATTTTTAATACAGTACATATGAATTCAAATGTATTTATGCAATAGAACATCAATAAAAACATTGGACTAAATTAAATGCCAGAATAAGAATACACAGAAATACATGAATCAGCCTTCCTATAAGCGTATTGTGCTCCCTCTGCGCTCATGGACGAAAAGGCGGGGATTTCACTCTCCCTTCCAGCATCGCTGTGCTCCAGTGTCCAGGAACGAAAGCAAACATAATATTTAAATTATCTGTCAATGAATATTGAATTTTTTCACATAGAAAAAAATAAATTCAAGTCCAGAGTGATATGAGAATTAATTATCTTGCTATGTACCTTCGTATATACTTTTTCATTTAATTCCTTCATTTACTTCTTATCTTAAAAAGTAGTTAAATGATAGAAAAGTAGAAAAATAATGCATAGCATCTTGGAAATGAGAAAATATGGAACATTAAAATATTAAGCACCACTTTCTATAAATATTCATATATATGTGTATGTTGTGTGTATGTGTATATATATATATATTTATATACACTCACACACACACACACACACACACAAAGAATTGCCATTAACAAAGCATATATTTAAATATGGCTGCATTTTAAAAACCTGCATGATCAAGTAATTTCATTTTCTTCTTGTAAATACAAACAGTTAAATGGTTTTGTTAACATATCCTTTTACAAGTAAACCACGAGGGAATGATGCAATTCTAAGCAGCCCCCTCTAACAACAGGATCAGAAGAAGCTGCACTATTCACTTACCTTGCAGGAGGAATCACAAAGAATAAGAGCAATAACCTCAGCACTTAACATTAATTATGCTGCTACTATGTGCTCCACAAAGTTAGGGATTTTACATTTTCATTTAACTCCCTGAATAATCCTAAGGATTAAATATTGAATATTAAAATTTAACAAATGAAAATCCTGAGACTAAGAGAAGAAAAATACTTTGCTTTGAACAAAATTCAAACTGAGGCCAATTTGTAACAGGTGGATAATGTAGAGACATGATACCTGAAGCAGGTTCCAGTCAACTCTGGTGTCTGAAATGAATAGCTGGAGTCAGCACCAGACTGCTGTTCACAACTGCTGTGCGCCTGTGGGCGAACTGGGCTCATTTTCCCCGCCCATGTCTTCATCACTAGCCCAGGGTCAATAGAGCAGAGCCAATGTAAGGTGTGAGGGTGTAAGGTATCATTGCCACACATTTCGCAGGTTACCTCATTCATCTATTTTATGTCATATACCTATTTCTAGCTTACATATCTGTATGTATCTACGTTAGAATATTTCCCAAATATAAACCCAAACTGTTTCTAAGATATAGCAATCCAAATATATATATATATATATATATAAATTTATATATATATATAAATTTTGGTTAATCTATGTAAAATAAATGAAAAGAAATGATAAGGTATGAGATTATTATGTGGAGTATTCTTATTTGAAAGCTTCTGTCCTCATTGCTTTCAAAAACAAGCCAGGTGACCTTGGCCAAACTTCACCACTCTGAGTATTAATTTCTACATTTTGCAACTGAGAATATGTATTTTATGAGCTCCAAGGTTATTAATGTTTGATTACAAGAACAAACAGTAAAGACTTAAAGATAAAAGTGGTGCTAAGTGAAAGTATTTATTTCATGACTTAATAAGATGATTATTTAAAGATTTTATTACATTAGGCCATTCTAAAATAGACCCTTGACTAGCTTTATGTTTATCATGCTAAATAGTTCAAAAACTCCCCTTGTAAATTTGTTATTCATTTGTTTAGATAAACTTTCCTCCTTATGCAGTCAAAAGTATAGAAATGTAAACCTAAATTTTAATCTAGGTAACTTGAAAATAAATTTTACATAAATTAGCCCAGTTTTTGTGAAACAGCAAAACATAATTAAAATATTGTTTACTTTTCATTTTTCCATGGGGCTTTTTAAATCTTGAAATTGGAGTTAATTCTTTCTTTGCAACATTCTTGACCAAGAAATTTTATAACTTCTCAAAGTTCTTAGAGGCTTCTCTCTCTCTCTCTCCCACTCCACATTAAATTTCCCACTCTCTGGGATTTTATACTCAATCCTCTTTATTGCTATATATTTTTCTGTTATGAGCGCTAGTTTGTTCTCACAAATGTAACTGTTTTATATGTAGACAATATGAAGTCCAACTTTAGCCCAAGGTTCTTTCAGTTTATGATTGCACCTTATTTCTATATTCCAAAAGTCTTTCAAATTCCCACACTTAAAAACCATTTATTTCTTGACTTGTTAATTATCAACACATTTCATCTGGTAATTAAAAACTGTCACTTTTTTTGTTTCTTTTATCACTTCTTTTTGTTCACTACTTCCTAACTGCTGCTTTGGTTTCTCAGTCAAAAATGTCTTATGTCCGCCTATTTCTCTTCCTGACTATACTGATTTCTTAGTACAGGTCATCATTTTCTCTTTTTTGTGACAGTGTCCTAATTGGTCTTTCCGTCACCAGTCTAACTCTTCCGAGTCTCCTGTTACCCTGTCATAAATGTTATCATCATAAGTGGTATTTTGTTCATGTTGCTATGAACACTATAAACCTCAATGAGAAATGCAAATAATGATACTGCTTTAATGAAAAAGAACTGAGAACAGTCTGATAGAAATCTTATATAAATGGTGGTACAGGCACACACCAGAATATGATGCAGCCTTTTTAATCATAACATAATAGACCTATATTTACCGAGAAAGATACTTATATTTTTATGCAAGAAAACTAGTGAATAGTATGAACAGCTATAACCATTGTTAGTAAATGAGTAAAATGTGTTACTGAGCAGTATAAACAGAAATATCACATTTCTATATGACAAGAGTCTTATGCTAATTAACGTTAACAGGGAGCTTCTTACAGGGGAGAGTGTGTATGATTCATCTTTATATCACCAGCATTCTGCACTCTATTTAGCACATAATAGGAACTCAGTAAAAACATTTAAGCACATTAAGACAGCAAGCAGCTGGACCCTGATTCAGAGAAGATAGGGACACTTATATGTGGAAAAATCTAGAAACATTCCAAAACACTAACAGTGGCTCTCACTTAATGTGGGATTATTGGTAATTAAATCTTCTCTGTATATATATCCTTCATTTTTCCCTCTTCCACAAATTGTGCAATGCATATTAACATATTACAGGCTTCAAGAAGCCCAAAGAAAGTTAAAATAATGCAACCTAGTTTTCAATGCTTATCTGATAAAACTCCATTTTAATAACACAAATATATCACTCTGGACATGATGCTGTAGAAAACATAGTCTGAGAAATGCTCTAGAACTTCTCACCCTTATACCACTCATTCACATTTGATTTTACCAACTAGTGAACCTTAGTGCTCTTGAACAAGCAACTGTTCCCCTATGTTCAGCATGTATTCTAGCACCCCCTGACTTCCCCATGTATTGAGATTCTGTTCAAATGTTACCACTTTCAGGACTTTGCCTAGCCTAGGCCAAGGTGGATGCTCACTATTATACTGTACAGTCACTTAACCTGTACTTGTGGCTTCGTTCTATATCTTTTCCCATGTTTATATCTCTGACCAGATAGCTCCTTGGAAGCAGTGTCTTAATCTATGTCTCAAATCTGGTGCCCTGCTTTCCTACTTGGCACAGACCAGGATGGCACAAAATAATTGAGGAAGGAAGAGGGGCAGAAACAGAGAGAAAGATAATGAGTAAGAAGGTAAAGAGATATAAATATAATAGGAATAAACATGATAGATAAAAATCATAAACATTTTTGAACAAAAGTGAAAAATAACAATAAAATGTAATGGTAGCCCTGGCCTGTATAGAATGAAGGGTCATGGGTTCAATTCCCTGTCAGGGCATATACCTAGCTTGCAGGTTTGATTCCTGGTTAGGGCACTTAGGAGAAGGCAGCCTATTGATGCTTCCCTTGAGTGTTGATGTCTCTCTCTCCCTCTCTTTCTCTCTCTGTCTCTCTCTCCCTCTATCTCTCTTTCTCAAACCCTTCCTCTCTCTAAAAGCAATGAAAAATTATCCTTGGGAGTGAATTCAGCAAAATAGCATGATACAAAATTGATATTAAAAATCAGTTGCATCTTTATATGCCAATAATGAACTAACAGAAAGGGAAATTAAGAAAACAATCCCATTCACAATTGCTTCAAAAATAATAAAACACCTAAGAATAAATCTAATCAAGGATATAAAAGACCTATACTTGGCAAATTATAAGGCACTGAAGAAAGAAATTGAAGAAGATACAAATAAGTGGAAGCACATACCGTGTTCATGGATAGGAAGAGTTAACATCATTAAAATGTCCCTACTGCCCAAAGCAATCTGTAGATTCAGTATAATTCCTATCAAGATTCCAATGACATATTTCACAGACGTAGAACAAATATTTCAAAAATTTATGTGGGACCACATAAAGCCCTGCATAGCAACACTGATCTTGAACAATAAGAACAAAGTTGGAGGAATCATGCTACCTAATATGAAATGATACTACAAGGCCATATTAACCAAAACAATCATAAAAACAGATGCATAGATCAATGGAACAGAACAGAGAGCCGAGACATAAACCCACACATTTATATTCAGTTAATATTCAACAGAGGAAGCAAGCACATACAATGGGCTAGAGGTAGTTTATTCAATAAATGTTGTTGGGAAAACTGAACAGATACATGCAGAAAATGAAACTAGACCACCTTCTTACACCATAAACAAGAACAAATTCAAAGTTGATCAAACATGTAGATGTTAGGCCCAAAACCATACAAATCCTAAAAGAAAACCTAGGCAGCAAACTCAGGCATTGCGCGTACAAATTTTTTATCAGATATATCTCTCCAGGAAAGGGAAACAAAGAAAAAATAAACAAATGGGACTTCATCAAACTAAAGAGATTTGCAGAGCAAAAGAAACTGTCAACAAAATACGAAGACAGTCACAGATGAAAGAACATATTCACCAAGATATCTGATAAGGAGTTAATATCCAAAATTTATAAAGTACTTACTACACTCAACACCCAAAAAACAAACATCCCAATTAAAAAATGGACAGAGGACCTGAATAGACACTTCTCCAGAGAGGGCACACAGATGGCCAATAGACATATGAAAAGATGCTTAATGTCACTAGTCATCAGAGAGATGCAAATTAAAACCAGAATGACATACCATCTCACACCTGTGAGAATAGCTATCATCAATAAATCAACAAACAAGGACGTGTTGACGAGGACGTGGAGAAAGGGGAACACTTTTGCAGTGTTGGTGGGAATGCAAATTGGTGTAACCACTGTGGACAGCAGTATGGAGATGCCTCAAAAATTAAAAATGAATCTACATTTTGACCCAACAACCCCACTACAGGGAATATATCTGAAGGAACCCAAAACACTAATTTGAAAGAACATAAGCACCTCTATATTCACTGAAGCATTATTTACAGATGCCAAGATATGGAAGAAGCCCTAGTATCCATCAGTAGATGAGTGGATAAAACAACTATGGGATATTCATATAATGGAATTTTACTCAGCCATGAAAAAGATGAAAATTCCACCCTTTGCGACAGCATGGATGAACCTGGAGAACATTATGCTAAGTGAAATAAGCCAGTGAGAGAAAGACTAATACCATACAATTTCACTCATATGTGGAATCTAATGAACAAACTGAACTGACAAGCAAACCAGAGACAGACTCATAGATGCAGGGCAAGTGACAACTATTAGTGGGGAGGTTAGGGGGTGGAGGGATTGAGCAAAAAAGAAAAAGGACTCATGCACATGGACAACAGTGTGGTGATTGATGGAGAGAGGAAGTAAAAGGGGAATAAATGGTAATGGGAAAATATTAAAAAGTTTAAAATTTAGGACACAAGAAAATAAAAGCAATGCAAAATCAGGGGTAAGGATAAAAGAAAGAAAACGTAGTAATTGTACAATCAGTAGCCCATACAAGTAGCGGAATCTCCTGAAAAATATATTGTTAGTGTAGATTTCAGATGCAGATCTTGAGATGTGTTGGAGGGTATGTTAGAGTTTAGGGACCAAAAAAAAGGGGATCTTATAATTTTCCTTTTCTTTCTCTCTTCACTTAAAGATTTGGAAAGAGGCTGTACATTTTTTAAAAAGTAGAATAAAGTGCTAATTCAGAGACAAGAAGTGTATTTTGTTCATGTTTATTATGTCTTTTATTGAACTAACATATTTTTAAAAATACTCAGTTTCACCATAAAATCATTAAATTTTAAAAATTTGAAATGTCTGCACTTCGTGAGATGCACATTTACTCGTAATGTACTGCCTAGAAGAAAGTTCTTCCTAATGAAAATGCAGAGCTACGTCTTCTGACACACAGTGTGCACCCTGCCCTCACTTTGATTTTTCTTATTTGCAATGCTACTGTCACAGATTCAGTATCAGAGAAACTTGAAAAACCTGTGAGACCAATGTCTGTCATTCCAAACATAAACAAATAGACATAATTTGGACAACCTGGTTTTCTGTCAACTCTTCCTTTGCATCACAGACTGTGAAATAAAGCAAGTAAAACTATTTGACCTAATAAGTGAGTTTGGCAAAGCAGTGGAATACAAAGTCAATATTCAGAAGTAAAAGGTATTTTTGTACACTGACAATAAGATATCAGAAACAGAAATCAGGAAGAAAAATCCCAGTTGCTATAGCAACAAGAAAAATAAAATATCTAAGAATAAACCTAACCATGGAGGTAAAAGACCTGTACTTGGAAAATGACACAATTCTGAAAAAAAATTAAGGAAGACATGAATAAATGGAAACATATACCATGTTCATGGGTTGGAAGAATTAACATCATCAAAATGGCCACACTACCTAAAGCAATTTATAGATTCAACACAATCCCTATTAAAATACCAATGACATATTTCACAGATATAGAACAAACATTTCAAAATTTATATGGAACCATAAATGATCCCCAGTAGCCACAAAATCTTGAGAAAGAAGAACAAAGTGGGAGGGATCACAATACCTGATATCAAAGTATATTACAAGGCCACTATAATCAAAATAGTCTGGTACTGGTATAAGACACATAGATCAATAGAACCGAATAGAGAGCCTGGAAATAAATCCAAGTCTATGGTCAACTATTATTCAACAAAGGGGGAAAAGCATAAAATGGAGTAAAAATAGCCTCTTCAACAAATGGTGTTGGGAGATCTGGGCAGCTACATGGAAAATAATGAACCTCCACCACCAACTTACACCATACACAAACATAAACTTAAGATGGATAAAAGACTTAAATATAAGTCGTGATACCATAAAGGCCCTAGAAGAGAATGTAGGCAGAAAAATGTCAGATATTCCACACAACAATATTTTCACTGATATGTCCCCTGCAGCAAAGGACATAAAGGAGAGAATAAACAAATGGGATGTCATCAAAATAAAAAGCTTCTGCATGGCTAAAGAAAAGAGCAGCAAAATGAAAAGGGAACCAACCATATGTAAAATATATATGCCAATGATACCTTGGACTAGGGTTTGATCTCCAAAATACATAAAGAACTCACATGTCTCCACTCCAGGAAGACAAACAATCTAATTAAAAAATGGGCAAAGGCCCGGCTGGTGTACCAGTGGGTTGAGTGCAGGATTGGGAACCAAAGGGTAGCCAGTTCCATTCCCAGGCATGGCACATTCCTGGGTTATGGGCCAGGTCCCCAGTAGGGGGCAAGTGAGAGGCAACCACACATGTTTCTCTCTCTCCCTTTCTCCCTCCCTTCCCTTCTCTCTAAAAATAAATAAATGAAATCTTTAAAAAAATGTTTTAAAAAATGGGCAAAGGACAAGAACAGACACTTCTCCAAGGAGGACATATGAAGGGCTTCAGAGACATATGAAAGGATGTCCAGCATCACTAGCCATCAAAGAGATACAAATGAAAACCACTATGAGATATCACTTCACACCTGTCAGAATGGCCATCATAAACAAATCAACAAACAAGGGCTGGCAAGGTTGTTGAGAAAAGGGAACCCCAGTATCTTGTTGGTAGGAATGCAGACAGGTGCAGCCACTGTGGAAAACAGTATGGAATTTCCTCAGAAAACTAAAAGTGGAACTGCCTTTTTTGACCCAGCAATTCCACTACTGGGATTATACCCTAAGGATCCTGAAACACTAATTTGAAAGAACCTATGCACCCCAATGTTATAGCAGCACAATGTACAATAGCCAAGTGCTGGACGCAACCTAAGTGCCCATCAGTAAATGAGTGGATCAAAACACTGTGGTACATTTACAGGATGGAATACTACACAGCAGAAAGAAAGAAGGAGCTCCTACCCTTAGAGACAGCATGGATGGAACTGGAGAGCATTGTGCTAAATGAAGTAAGCCAGTTAGTGAAAGACAAATACCTTACAATTTCACCTATATGTGGAAACTAATCAACAAAACAAACAAGCATGCAAAATACAACCAGGGACATGGAAATAAAGAACAAAGTGACAGTGACCAGAGGGGAAGTGGGAGGAGGATAACAGGGGAAAGAAGGAGAAGGGTAGTCAAGGATCCGTGTCCATAAAGAACCCATGGACAAAGCCAAAGTGGGGGAAGGATTGAGGGTGGGAGGTGGGGGTGGGGAGGGAGGGGGAAAGTGGTGGCAGGAAAATGGAGACAATTGTACTTGAACACTAAAAAAAGAAAGAGAAAAAATAAATAAGTTTGTCAAAATAAAAAAGGGAAAGTGGAATGTTTTCATTTTCTCATTGAGAAGCAAGCTGAAGCAATTTAATATTAGTCCTTTCTAGGAAAATGACTGGCTTATTTTTTTAACTGAAAAGAATGTAGGAAAGGCTAGTTCATCTGAACTATATGAGAAAATACCATGCTGTCTGAAATAAAGATACCAGAGCATGCTTTTTATGGACTTACTTGTTTAAATATATATATATTATATTTATAGTACTACAATAGTAGTCATTTAAGCAAAGTATGCATTTCTTTCACTATATTTATTTTAATGTAAAATTATAGTAAGTTAAGTAATAATTAGATTTTTCTCCAGTCCCAAATAAGGGGCTGGAGGAAATTCTAACAAGCAACCCCAAATAAGTATAGTGCTGATTTAATTATACCTGAATTGAGAAACAGTTTATAATACATATGTATGTCTACAGTAAAATGGAGAATGGTATTTAAAACATAAGTTAATCAGACTTCAAAAAAATTGTGCATTTATGAAAGATTTCCCCCGAGGTCAGATTCAAGAAGTTCCATGCTGTCCAGATCTGTAGATTTGACGTGTCATTCCTGGTTCCCCACTGATTGAGACGCCAAGGTTAGCAATATCCATATTTCGGACCCCATAGTATTGAAGGAAAGATAGCCTAGCACACTTAACTACTGCTTACACTTAACTCAGACATAGCTTTCAGTGTCCAAGTTGGTAGTTCCCAATCTCTTTTTGCTGACACATTAAAAGTTAGCTTTGTAAGCCTGAGACATGCACATAATAATATTCAGAGTATGAAGTTTTGAGAAATCACAAAATTTTACAAGGAAGTTAAGAAATGAAGAGTTTGGAACTGCAAAAATTATCAATGGCACATGAGTAAAGACTTCTCATAATAGACTATGAGGTAAGTAAGTAAGATAAGCCATTGCTTAAGTGAAATGTCAACATGCTTGTTGTAACTCCACTCACTTTTCTTCCACTCAATATTGGTAACATTCTAATCATTACGCACCTCACAACTGATTTGAACACACCACTAAGATTAGGAATAATTGTGTTAATAATACTTGGAACTTACAAGAATGTGATACTCTGTGGCCTTGGGGAAATACTCATATGATGCTATAAGGCAAACTTGATAATTATCTTCAATCTAAAAGTACTTCCAATCCAAATCCCCTAAATATTTTTAACCAGTAAGCTTAACTCATTTTTAATAATGTATCAATTAAAATATAGTAAAGCATCCTTGAGAGAGATTTAAGGTGACAAAAGAAACCCAACTAGCTAAAGTCTCCTCATTTACTAATTGACTTGCTGATATTTGTTTTATTTTGGAAACCACGACCAGTAACAAATAATGTTTGATAAAAGACGACAACACTCTATAGCTCATTTCTCATTAATAGAATAAAGGTTCTGAATACCGTTGCTTTAAAATATGCAGGACTTTCCTGAGCCATAGTTAACGTAATAATATTGCATCACTGCATTTCCTTCCATATTTCCTTCCCACCTATAAATGAATTACTAAGATCCAACTCATAAGTGTCTCTTTCTCCTCCTAAAAATACTACCATTTCTGAAGTAATCTTTCTTAAAAATCCTGTCATACTAACATTCAAATATCTTTGGGAGCTCCTCATTTTCTAGGACAGGTCTAACTCCCATGGTTTGTTTTCTATCTTACCTGCAAACTGTGATTAAGGTGCATGGCTTCCGGACAAGCCCTCTATTCAGCGTTGGCGTGTCTTCCGGCCTGCTTCACACTCTCAGCTCATTCTCAACTCCTCACCTCCATCGCTGTCATCCAGGAGGGACTCTGTTCTCACAATACCATCCCAATAATTCCCTATTTTTAAGGCTCAATTTCAGTCTTCCGTCTGAAGCCTTTTCTGGTTTCTGTACCTTGTATTCATTCTCCAAGTCCCTGAATTACAGGATATCTGATTTATTCAACAATATCAGACAGATATTATCTGGACAAAATGTCCACTCCTACATATGTACCTAAAACATGTTCAGGCCAGCACCAGGTTTTATGTATTTTCTCCACAGTTCCCATACTGTGTGACATTTTAAGTATTTTAGAGGCACTTAATTAATTTTTGATTGATTGATGAAGCACTAATCAAGGTTACCAAGGAACCAAAGTAAGAAAAGTATTGATAAATAGTCACATCTTGATTATCCATGGCTTAATTATAAAGTGTATGAATTTCAAGATCACTTTTCACAAAAATTATATTTTTAATTTTTAAAAACCACAAAGATATGTCTGTATAAAGTTAGTGTGCCTACTAGATTTTAATTTGGTCACGGGACTGACATAGGGAGGTAAAATACTGAAAACATTTGGTAGTACTGAGTACTTGTCCAGGAAGTGGCTCTGCTCTATTAGCAGCAAAGAAAAGGCGAGTCGGTTCTAGGACAGAATGTCCATGCAGAGCCATAAGCGGGGGGACCCCAAAATAACCAGTTATCTTCTGCAGGGTGGGCCCCTTATAGTATAGGCTTCCTCTGATGAGTGTTCTAGGAACCCATTTGTATTAGTGTACCAGCTGGTGTTGTTGTGAGAGGCTGTGTTTTGCTTCACTGAATTTTTTTTGAAGACTCAACTCGTTTGCCTATTGTTTGATGGCTGATTTATAAGTGCACATGCCTATACCATGCTGTGTTCAGTAGATTTTGACCAAAAATGGCATGACCCCTGTGTTCCACCCTCCCTATTCACCTGATCTCACTCTGAGAGACTGTTTTTGTTTCCCCAGATGAAAAAATCCCTCAAAGGGATTTGCCAATGTGTAAGAGGTGAAACAAAAAATGGCAGAAGCACTTAAAAGGCATTAAAATCGATGATCTCAAAAATTGTTTTGAGCTGTGGTAAAAAAGTTTCAATAGCTGTATTGCATCAAATGGAGCGTGCTTTGAATGTGAAGTTTGAACATGAAAGAATAAATATACAACTTTTTATAAATAAATTCTGTTTTTTGGGGGGTGGGTCCCTCCTTGTATTCTAAGACTTACATTTGGTTGGACAAAAAGTTCTTTCAGTTTTTTTCATAAAATAAAAGACACATTTTTCATTTTCACCAATATTTTTAAATTTGGATATTTTGAGTACGTCAGTTATATCCTGTGGTATAATGTTGATTGTTCTCAGTTAATGTCTAGATTTGATCACTATCAACTTCAACTGGCCTACCTAACCTTGGAGCATCGTCTAGTGAGAAATCTCCAGCACGAAACTTTGCAATCCACTTTTGACACATTTGATCACTCATGGCACCTTCTGAATACACTGCACAAGCCTTCTATTGCATTTCAGTTGTATTTTTAGCTTCCTTGAAATAATAAAGCATACTGTGTTGAAAATGTTGCATATTTTCTTCCATCTCCAATATTAAAATGGCTACCCAAAAATTCACCAATTTTGATAAGTTTTTTTAAATACATACTGATATGACAGCTGTCCCAATACAACCTAAGAAAATTGTTTCAAATGAAGTTAAAGACAACTAAGTACTACTACAGCTATCGTACAGGAAAAAAAAAACAAACAAAGAACTTTTTGGCCAACCCAATATTGCTTACAGTCCTGGGGGTAAATTGTACAGGAAGCAGGAACTTATTTTAAAACATGTCCTCACACCAGATGGCAAGCCTAATGTTTTTGTCCATGACATAAACAAGCATAAATATATCGGTTATCACACTATGCAATTAAAAACTGCCTTTTTTTGCACTGACGCTTTTTAAAAAAACTTATTCACCTGCAATACATCAGGAGATGCTAATAAAACAAAGTTGACAGTTTTTTTTACAAATCTATCAATAGAGCAGAGAGAAAGCACATTTTAAGCACGAGGTAAAATATCATGGCATTTGAGTTTGGAAATTCTAAGGGGAGATGTACGCACATGCATGCACACACATGCACAATGCTTTCTTTTTAAAGAGCCATGGACAATCGTGTTACAATGGTATTGTTAGTTATTTGAAACATATGGGACAGGCAGAATCTCGGAGGGTAGCAGCTGTGGAGGGTCAGTACTGGAAGATGGAGGACGCGCAGTGCCATTCAATCGGAAAACAGGTTTGGCGGTAGCGGTCGTGGCAGCTCCAACTTCCCTCTCCCAGCAGGTGTTGCTATGGCACAAGAATAGTCTCTGAGGGATTCCACACAACAGAGCGTGAGAGATGAAAAAACAAAACAGAAAATCCTTTTCTGAGTGGCATTCCTATTTCCCCTGCTACACAAGCTACAAAGCCAGTTGCAAATACACAGGTCGTCTCTTGGGCCTCCTAAGCAGGTAAGCGAATGGCACCTGGGGCTAAGGTTGCTTGTGTAGTAGCATTTGGTTAAGTTTATTTTTCAAGTATATATCTTGAATTATTATGATCATCACATTATCTAGTTTTATAACTAAATCTTATAATAAGATGTTTTCTAGAATCATTAAAATAAATCTGTATCAACAAGAGAGTTTCTAGTAATCTTTGAAAGAACATGAAAGCACACCTTTATTCTGTTTTTAACTTCCCCTGACATACTGCATATGCATCTTATCTACTGAATTGCACAAACAGCCGATGACCACTGATTAAATATATAAATCTTACATGGGGAAACTTTCTTTTTTAAAACTATTACATTGAAAAAAACAGGAGCAAGATAGTTCTGCTTCCTAATGTCTCTAATTACATTAAAATCTTAGCAAGCTAGGAATCTGGATTAGACTGAGATTGTTGGAAGGAATGCAGATTGCAAAACAAGCACTTGTTTTTATTTTTATTCTGTACTAAGAAAAGAGGTATTGTAAGAGTTAAAACATTAAATGAGATGACAAGTTATTTAATTATTATCTTATTGGTAGGTCATTTGATGAAGAGATAATCTATAACAGTTTCTGGGTAATCAACTTTCATTTTCTGTTTGGTATGTGTTTTTTAAATAATACAGACTAATGTTGGAAAACAACAGTTATTTGTAAATAAGCAACTGCTTAGGAATTTTAACTTTGGGGACTTCTAGCCAAGATGGAGGCGTAGACACACTGAGACTCCTCGCACAACCAAAAGAAGGACAACAACAAATTTAAAAACAAAAAATAACCAGAACTGCCAGAAAATTGAGATGTATGGAGGTCCAACAACCAAGGAGTAAAATAAATAAACATTCATCCTACCGGTATTGGGGCAGAGACGGGCCGCCAGGGTGGAGAGGACTTAAGCAAGGCAGCAGCTGGAGGACCAGGGTGAGAAGGTGGCAGCTGGAAGACCAGGAAAAGTGGCAGCTGGAGAGCAGGCAGTCCCACGTTTCCATGGGGATAAACCGGTAGGAAATATTGGGGAACAAGACAGACCGCACAACCCAGAGTTCCAGCTCAGGGAAATAAAGCATCAAACCTCTGACTGAAAACACCTGTGGGGATTGAGGCAGCAGAAGAAACTCCCAGCCTCACAGGAGAGTTTGTTGGAGAGACCCACAGGGTCCAGAATGTACACAAAACCACCCACCTGGGAAACAGCACCAGAAGGGACCAATTTGCTAGTGGGTAGTGGGGGAAGTGACTGAAAGTCGGCAGAGAGCTGAGGAAGTGGCATTGTTCCCTCTCGAACCCTCCCCCACATATAGCAACCAGATGGGTTGCCCTGCCTGGCAAATATGTAAGGCTCCACCCCTTACTATGTAACAGGTGAGCTGAGACAGAAAAATATGGAAGAACAGATCAAAGCTCCAAAAATAGAACTAAGAAATGAAGAGATAGCCAACCTATCAGATGCAGAGTTCAAAACACTGGTAATGAGGATTCTCACAGAAATGGTTGAGTATGGTCTCAAAATAGAGGAAAAAGTGAAGGCTATGAAAAGGGAAATAAAGAAAAATGTACAGGGAACCAACAGAGACCAGAAGGAAACCTGGACTCAAATCAATGATTTGGAGCAGAAGGAAGGAAGAAACATTCAACTAGAAAAGAACAAAGAACCAAGAATTCAAAAAAATGAGGAGAGGCCTCCGGGACAACTTTAACATTCCAACATCAAAATCAGAGATGTGCCAGAAGGGGAAGAGCAAGAGCAAGAAATTGAGAAATTATCTGAACAAATAATGAAGGAGAACTTCCCTAATCTGGCAAAGGAAATAGACTTCCAGGAAGTCCAGGAAGCTCAGAGTCCTAAAGAAGTTGGTTCCAAGGAAGCACACACCAAGGCACATCATAATCACATTACCCAAGATTAAAGATAAGGAGAGAATCTTAAGAGCAACAAGAGAAAAGGAGACAGTTACCTACAAAGGAGTTCCCATAAGGCTATCAGCTGATTTCTGAAAAGAAACCTTGCAGGTAAGAAGGGGCTGGAAAGAAGTATCCAAAGCCATGAAAGGCAAGGACCTACATCTCAGATTACTCTATCCAGCAAAGCTACCATTTAGAATGGAAGGGCAGATAAAGTGCCTCCCAGATAAGGTCAATTTAAGGAGTTCATCATCACCAAGCTCTTATTACATGAAAGGTTAAGGGGACTTATATAAGAAAAAGAAAATGATCAAAAATATGAACACTAAAATGAGGACAAACTCACAACTATCAACAACCGAACCTAAAAAAACAAAAACAAAATAAAAAATGAACTAAGCAAACAACTAGAACAGGAACAGATTCACAGAAATAGAGATTATATGGAGAGTTATCAGCAGCGGGGGGAGTAGAGTGGCGGAAAAGGTACAGGGAATAAGAAACATAATTGGTAGATAGAAAATAGACAAGAGGAGGCTAAGAATAGTACAGGAAATGGAGAAGTCAAAGAACTTATATGTATGACCCATGGACATGAACTAAGGTGGGGGGATGCTGGTGGGAGGGGGTGTACAGCGCAGCGGGGAATGAAGAGGGGAAAATGGGACAACTGTGATAGCATAATCAATAAAATATATTTAAAAAAAGAAAAAAAGTATTTTAACTTTAAAAGCTGAATACTGTCTCCTGAACATCATATTATATAAACTAAAAATTATAGGCAGGAAATTGTCCCAGACCTTAAAAGTTAGCTCAGAGATCCCCAAATCCCTGCAGTTCTTACAGTCTGTAAAATATCTGTGTCCTCACCTACTCACTGTAAAAACAATGGTGCCCTGACTGGCCCAAACACAGGTACATGTGCCATAAATGCACCATCCCTTAAATGACCAGCACACCCTCTGAGAGCAACAAGAGGAGGACCGCACAAAGAACACACACGCCTTGTGCTACAACTCACACGAGTTCATTTTAACACCCATTTTTGAGCTCCTTCCATAGGCAAACATGCTTAAACTTGAGGACAAGAGAGATAAATCAGGGCATTTATTTCCTTCAAATATTATACTGTGCTCCATGAAAACTGATAAACAGGGAGAATTCTTAGTAACTGCTCATAATTATTTTAAATCAGAGGCCTTTTAAAATGGTTATGGAGAGTTTGCAAAGGTTGTAAGTGTGCAAGATTAGAGGTTTGACTGGGACTCAGGGCCCAACTCACTAACTAGGTATTCAGTCTTGGGTTATCTTCATCTGTTTTCTTATCTGCTGGTAGTAAAAAAAGTGAGAATATAACCATAAAATGGTGTAATGCACATTAGCATGTTCTGTAAAATATTCTGAGTTGTGTAATACACTTGTAAAGAGCTAGGCTGAGGCCCGGCAGCCTAAATTCGGATCCTGGCTCCACCACCTACTGGCTGCATAGCCTTGGGAAAATACCGAGCCTGGATCTTTTTCAGTTTACTCTTAGTAAAGTGAGCTTAATTGCAACTACCTCTGATTTTTTTAGGGTTAAACAGTACGATATACACACAATCTTGAGCACAAGGTCTAGCATGTAGTAAAGCACATGTGTCACTGATGATTTCTTATCAATGCTTTTCGTTAGCATATCAATAACTGTATTGGCCCGTCATGCATATATTTCAACAGTGAGTGCAAAATGTTTGTTTTTTCATACCAGTGATGTCTCAAGCACTGAGCATGGGTATGCCTAGATCAAATAAATATTTTATAAATAATATATAAATATATACTTACAAATATAAATAAAGCTCATTGCCATTTTCTGTTGCCTTTGAGACATGTATGCATTTCAGATGAGGAAACTATTTGAAGACAATATTTTAGAAAGGAGAAGAATGAACCTTTTTAATCTGAGTAGCCAGAGCCATCCCCCAATGCCACCCAAGGAAAGAGGCTGAAGATTTCTGCCATTAGACATAATGATTTGACGGGTGTATTTGGCTGTTATCATACAATGGCACATAACACGGATACCCCAGCTCTTGTTCTATTTCTATAAAGTGGTAGGTTTGGGCACTCCTCATTTATGATGACAAATGTCAGTGCTATCCATTTTCTCAAAGGTCAGGTTATAGCCATGAAAACCAGGGATCAGTAAGTTAAAAGGAGCTGTCTGATCATGTTAATTATGTGATTGCTTTCCTGTGGATGAAGGAATTCTAAATTAAAAAGAGGCTAATCTATAAATTATATATCAAATGCATTATGACAGCAGAGCAAAAGAAAAATGCTTTAAAGAAATCCACAATTTATTTTACTTCGTAGAGCAACTGTGGACACAGTGGTAAACTCTTCAATGCAGAATGGTAGAAAAATCAATTTACTTCTATAATAAAAAGGCCATTTGTCTCCTTGTAGAATCCATGTGACATTGTTAGGCCTCTTATAAATGATCACACTGGACAATGCCTGCGGTTTACCGATTCCCTAATTACATCACTGATTGTCTATCACCGAATATGCCTTATCCCGTGGAAACAGACACCACCTCACGTTCATAAACATTTTGACATACAATAAAGCTGGCTCTTTCATGCTTTGTCAAGAACAAAACGAAACAACCAGTGAATACAATGTTGCATCAACAGAGCACAGGCACATGTTCTTTCGAGCAAAGGAGGTTTCATTAACAGATACCTCAGTAGAGAATGTCAATTAAAAAATAGGAGAAGGGTTTTCTTCTAACACATGAGGACTTTATTAGTAAATATTCTACAAATGTGTGACTGTATTTTGTCATACATTCTGGCAGACTGTAGGAGCATAGGATGTTACAATAAAAATATGGGCCTAATTTTAAGGCCACATAAAAACATATAATGTTATTGATTGGAATGATACATAACTCTTTCTGAATTAATATGTGCCTGTGGATAGAGCTTGGTACTATTTTATTAATATGGTTTTACATCACATTTTTTTCCTAAGCAAGGATATGTGTGTTTCGGTTTAAATGTCAACTAAGTATATTTTGTTTACAAGTATAATTTACACAGAGTTGGTAAAAAGTGCACTACTTATGTTTCATTAAGAGTGGACTGTAATTCACATTAAATGCATTTTAGATGCAGACATTTGAACTGCTTGTCGTTTTATCATTGTTACTCCACACACTTAAATTACCAGTCTATTTCATACTGTGCACAGAACTTTTTTAAAAGTGCAGTGATATATTTCTCATCTCACAGCTCTGTAATCTAGTCCTATTTTACTAGCAGAACATCTCTAAAATTTGGGAAATGCTGATTTATTCACCTGTAATGTACTTGAGAGGAGTCTCGTGTTCCCAGTTCTTCCCTTTCCCTGCAAATCACTGCCATGTCCCTTTCCTAAAGCTTTCATTCCCGATCTTAAGCTGTCGCTTAGGCTAACTTTTACCCACAAGAACTTCCCAGCCTCCAATCCCTTAGTAAATGAGGTAAGAAGAAAGACACAGTATGATTTGTGGTTTCCGAGGTGGCTTCACTCATCAACATTACATTACTCACACTATACCTCTAGAGCCTGATATCTCATTACTCCTGCTCACTCCATTGAAAGGCTGTGTCTTATGTAAAGAAACTGGGTCCTGCAGCCGGGACTGACCTATGTTCAACGCTACTTCATTGCTTAGAAACTGTGAGGCCTAGGAGAGTCACTTATACTTTCTAAAGCTCAAGTTTCTCATCTATAAAGTGGGTATAATCACAAGAGTACCTACTTCAAATGGTGTTCTCAGGACTCAATGAAGTACAAATAAAATGTTTGGCCCAGTAACTGAAATATAATAATCCAAAAATTTACATTATGAAAGAGTTTTAAGTACTTTACCATAGACAATGCCATCTATATTAGCAGTCCCCAACTTTTTGGCACCAGAAACTGGTTTCACAGACAGCCAGGGAGAGGGTAGCAGAAGGGGGCCAGGGGAGGGAGAGGTATAGGAGACAGAGCTCAGGCAAGCTTCCCTCTAAGCCCTTTTCCTAACAGGCCAAGGACAGCTATTGGTCCTCATCCCAGGGGATGGGGACCCCTAATCTACATTTGTGTGCTATAAATTTTAATGTATACTCTAGGGTTACTGTTAATATTTAAATTATGCAACTTAGGAGTACATTCCTCAAATGTGGTTAGGTAGCATTTTAAAGACCCAAGTCTTGGGTCCACTCTGCCTAGGAAGCCAGAACAAGACAAGTGTTATTATATTGAGCTGCACTAGAGGACGTTTAGCCTAGGATAACATTGAAAGTGGATCTCTTTGGTGAAATGAATACTGTTCAAGCTATGTGCTTTCATTAGATTAAGGTAGGGCCTTGCCCCACTTCGTGAGTGGGATGGATATGCAACTGGGAGATGGGACCTCACTTCCTAGAACTCTGTGAAGTGTTGTCCTTGGAGTAGAAGAGTGTGTTGTTCCTGCCATCCAAAGAGAATGTGGTTACACAATTCAAATAGAATGTCACTTGAATCCTTTTCAGAGTATTTTAAAACATGCTTGTAGTGATTTATCTTTTTTTTTTATGCAAGGGCCTCGTCAGAGATTGTAACTGAAGATCAGAATCATCTGCAAGAGTAAAGGGACACATCCATTTAATGTAAGATGACACAGAATTTTACAACATGCTACAAACTCCTATACTGGATTTGAAAGCTGAGATTCTAAGCTGAAGTCAGGATGTGATTATAGGAAATAAACAAATACGTAAGCTTTCGGTCCCCATTCCCCTTTCTGTAAAATGAAAGGCACTAACTAGGTAATTCATATGCGTCCTCAATACTTAAAAACTATGTCAGTAATTGAGACTTTTATAAATCACTTTAAAATTATTTACAAAGTAGAATTTTGAGGAATTACCCAATAATCTTTTAGTTAAAACTAGTTATTCAGAATTCATAAACACCCTAAATTGTGCTACCAAAATCCCAAACGCAATAATTTTCTAAATGTATTTAATCTCTTTCTTAACCTCATGATATCCTACAATGAAGAATGAAAAATTAAGCCTATGAATATTAATGAGACCTTTTTAATATTAAGATTTCACAGTAACAGTAGTTCTAACATTTATATTTTGAAAGAAATAGCTTTCATTTAAGACATTCCAAATGGTGAGATTAAACTTAGATATTACAAATAAGTTAAATCCCTATAGTCATCATTCTATTTAATGCCAGAACATCTAGAGTTTTGGCTACTGCACAGAGCAAAATGGTGTTCGAACTGTTTGTCTGTGGATTAGTCTTCATGGCCACTTCTATTTATTTCTGTGTTCCCTCAGCTGATACTGGTAGATTGGTAGTGTCGCCTGGGAACACCAAAATCTGAAGTGTTATCATAGTTACATAAGCAGTAGATGTAATAGCACTTCCCACACCTCTGTCTTCTCCTCCAGTGGAAAGATCCAAAGGTCTGGCATTACAGTGTTACATAATATACCCTAATTTATAGTTCATTCTTAATTATAAATTGGATTAGAGACATTTATCTTTCATTTTTAATCATTTTTATTACTATTCGAATACAGTTGTCTCCATTTTCCCACCACTACTTTCCCCCGCCTCACCCTTATCCTTCATTATAATGAATATATTTGTCACGAGTCTTTAACTCCAGCAAACTATTGCTAGTTATTATAACTTTAAGTGCAAATTATAGAACTAATAACATTCATTTCTCATTAGATTAGAAAATATACTTCAGTCATTTAAATTCAAATAGTTCCTATGTCCCTATTGTTTGCATTTATAAAAGGTTGAAAGGTATAAGGAGCAAAATTCGGGTGTCCTTTCCTCTTTCTTATTGACCTGTTCTTAACCTAATTTGGGAATTTCAAAAAGTGTTTAACTCTGCCAAGTGAAGAAAATCCTCAACACATGAAACCGAAATTAGACAAGAGCTAATTAATCATCGTTGAACCACTGTTAAAACCTGTGAGGTAGAACCTTCGTTTAATATTTGGGAAAATAGTGTTGGATATCTGAAGATGATAATTGGAGGAAAATTGTAATTCCGGTGTTATTTCCATAATTACATAGATTCAGTTTTATATGAGAAAATCTAGGTGGGATGGTAAAATGGCGCAGCCACTTTGGAACACAGTGTGGCAGTTCCACAGAGTGTCAGACACAGAGGGTGTCACAGGAGCCCCAGTGGGCCTCGGCAACTCTCTTCCTAGGAGTCGAAAGCGTATGTTCACACGTAAGCTTGTACACAAATGTTCACAGAAGCATTATTCATAATAGCCCCAAAGTAGAAATAATCAAAATGCCTGTCAACTAATAAAGGGATTTTTCAAAGTGTGGTATAGCCATGCAATGGAATGCTGTTCAGCAACAAAAAGGCATGAAATACTGAAACACACCACAACATGGAAAAGCCTTGTAAACACCATGCTACGTGAAAGGAGCCAGTCATAAAAAAACACACACTGTATGATTATGTTTATATGAAATGTCCGAAACAGGCACATCCTTATAACAGACATAAAGAAGTGAGCAGCTATCAGGGGCTGGGGAAAGAGGGAGAATAGGTCTGACTATGGATACATGTTTTCTTTTGCGGGGGATGAAATCTCCTAAAGTTAGATAGTGGTGATGGTTGCACAACTCTGTAAATTTACTCAGTAAAAGCCACTGAAATTGTAAACTCTAAATGGGCGATATTGTATGGTATATGAATGATAGCTCAATAAATCTGCTATGATACGTAGAAAAAAATTCTAATATAGTATATAAATAATATATAAACATGGTTAATATTTATTGAACTATTATAGAAAATAATTTAACGCAGACAAATCTTTGCATTTGTGCCCCCCAAAATAAGTGCTAAAATATTTATATAATTTCTGCACCTCAAAACATCACTTAGTAACAAGGCCAATGACAATCATTTCAAATATTCCCTCTCCTTAAGTAATCTTTTTGAAAAGAAATTAGTGTAATTGCTATGTTCTGTAACCCTCTCTTATTTTCTTTCTTTTATTGTTTCTCTTTTCTACACCTCCTCCCTCCTGCCCTCCTTCATCTGACAATCCTTTCACACGAATGAAAATAAGAGCTCGCTTCTGTCATCAAAAGCCATGCATCAGTATTAAAGGGACAGACAGTCTCTCACATGCCTCTTCATGCTGATGAATCAATACTGCAGGCCCTACAGGTGCCATAAATATCCGGTTTTCCACTGGATATCCTCCTTTTCTGCAGAAATTGAGGAGCTCTTTTTTCTTGATTTTCAGTGGCCACTGCTTTTTCATTTTCTTCTTGGTCTCTGCTTTTCCCCCACAATCTCCTTGGATATCTTTTTTCTTTATTTCATATTCTCTTCTTGAATAAGCTCATCCACATCAAATTAATACAATTACAATACTTGTGAAGTTCATGGTGTACTTCTGACCTTTCTCCCATTCATCAAACCCAATTTTCCAATTAGTCACCAAAAACAAAAGGATGTCTTACAAGCCCTCAGCTACAACTAATGCCAAATCAATTTGTTCTCTCAAACCTCTTCCACAACCTAAAATCTTTCACTTATACTGTGGCATTATCATATTCTAAACAACAGCGGTATAGCATTTTGGAATGATAAAAGCAAGCATACTTTGAAAGAATTGAACGCATCTAAGCAAATGGTTTTCAACTACGTGCATTTAATATTGTTTGCCCACATACATGTGTGAATGAGTCAGAGTCTTTTGTCCAAATACAATTTTACGTAGAAGTCTTAAAATGGGGACAGACTCACAGATGGAGAGCAGGATGACAGCTAGTAGTGATGGGGGGAGGTTGTGGGGGTGAGGGACTGAGCAAAAAGGAAGAAGGACTTATGGGCAACAATGTGGTGATTGCTGGGGGAGGGGGTATTATGGGACTAAAGGGTAAGGAGAAAAATACAATAAAGATTAAAAGAAAGGAGAAGTCCTAGATACATGTTTAGCTCTGACTGAAGTTGGAAGGGGAGAAGGAAGAATTCTCAACTGGTTATTTACCTCTTTTCCCAGTAGTTCAGTGGCCTTGGAGAATATTAAAAAAAAAAAAAAATCTCTAGTTGTCGTTGGCATAGCATTTGGGAGTCAATTACCCAGCTGATCCCTTTATTCCACAGATGAAAAGTTTTGAGGTCCAGCCAGACCCAAGGTCTTGTAGCTATTAAGTCGTAAATTTGGTCCTGGACCCAAGCTCGGGGCTCTACATCACATTCAGCTGCCCCTCGTCAGTGCGGGGCTCTTTTCAATGGACTGGAGAGCCTTGGTCACTGACTTCACCGCCCCCCTGTGGGAGAGGTTGTGATAACGCCTCAACCCTCATCTGATTCCTGTCAATCTCTTCAGCTAAGTAAGTAGTTTTCCTCCCCAAACACACACTCTAATCGGCAGACTTTTAAAAAATCGTGTTGCTTTTTTCCATTCTATTTCCACAAACTTCCTTAAAAATATTCCAAAGCAGCAGTGGAGAGGTAAGGAAGGAATCTAAGATGCAAAGAGGTGAACTAACTTCTCAGGTGAAGTTCATGAGTGAGCCCCATGATTTTCTTATTGGTTAAGTCTTCTCTATCTTTTCTTCTCTCACCTGACACATCTGTAAAGTATTGTTTATCTCCACTGCCTTATTACTTTCTCATAAGACCTTTCTGCCTTCTCTCTCACATTATCTCGAAATGACTCACTGAACATCTCCTTACAATGCAAACAAAAGCAGTCTATTCTGCTGGGAAAACAGAGGAAAAGTTTTCTTTGCCCAGCTGAGGGACTGTGAAGACTCTGGAATGTCTTCTGAAATTCCCTTTTATTTCTCCGCCGTCCTTCCTCCAACTGTCTCATTTTGGAACTGCAGATTCAGCCAATGAATAGCCCCCCTAAACCACCAATCTGACCATACCGCTCCTTCGATACCATTCTTTGGTCATTCTTGATTATGTGAATGAGATGTATCTACATTCGTTTTTGTCTAAGACCTATGCTATAGAATCCTCACTTTAAATCCTACTCAGATGTCACTTGCTCTGTGGAATGCTTGCTGACCAGATTCAATCACTTCACCCTGTATGCTCTGTGTCACTCTGACAGTTTATAGAGCAAATACTAGACTTTATCTGTTATTAAAGTTTGTCAAGTGTATTCCAACCGGGATATAAAATCCATTATGAATTAGGTACCATACATTTTAATTTTTTCTATATCCCCTTCCATGTAATGGTTGTTGAATAAACATGTACTGTGAATTGAAGGTGCATTATATTTCATGCATTAATCCCAGGATTGTGGGTGACAGCTATACTAATTTCTCTTTGCTGGATAAGAACTCTTGGATGTACTTTACTTGCATTGTCAGTTAACCTTGATCTTGAATTTAAATTTCCAGCTCTCAGTCGTCCTACACAAAGGACTGTTTCTTTGGGCCCGAGAGCTTGTGGAATGAAGGTCAGATATACCAAATGGAAGGCAAAAGATATCAATGATGTGAGCTGTACATGCCGTGTTTATTCTTGTGGTGGGTTTCCTATCTTCATGAAGAAAACTTCAGAAGTTTCAGATCTGTGTAAACCGCTCCCATCTGATCCGCCACACCTTCGTGTGTGTGTGTGATTTTAGCACGTTCTCTCTTAGTCACTGAGCACCTTCTAACAAGGCACTTGGTAAGCCTTCTGAAAGTATCTTTGACCCAAAGACATTCAGGCATGAATTTTTGACCTTTTGAATGGTTGATATCAAAGACAACAGGGAATAGAACTAGCTCCAAACACCGAAATCTCCATCAGTGCCACCTGAAGCTAAATGATGATAATAATAATAATAATGCAAGCAATAACATTTGGTATAAACAACTGACATTTTCTCAAATTTACTTATGTATAAGTATAAACAACTTTAGAAAACTTTGCTCTTTTTACCATTTGTCTTTTATTTTAAATAATCTGAATTTTAAAAAAATATATCACTTCTTTAAACACAGATTCCAGACAAATCCTCAAGCTACTCCCAACATTTCCACATAGGTGCCTTTATATACCTCCTTTGTAAAAACAAACAAACAAACAAAAAAACACAAAAAAACACAAAACTCATCAGCCACTGAATATTGTGAGACTCATATAAACGACCAGAAGAAACAATTGCAAATTATTAAATAATTTTTAAAATAGAAACATTTAATTTAAGGACTAAAACCTATTTTCAAACAGGCAGTGTTAAGCACGAACTATTCCTGGTAAACTTTTATATGACTGAGTATGAACTTATATAATCACGCCTCCCGTAAGGCTGACATTAAGACCCCCCTTTATTGGGAGCACCAACTAAAGGAATTGGGTGTCTCTACTAGGATGCATAGCCCAATAATTATTAAGGAATGTTCTGTTTACATGGGCAATAGAAACAGTATTGCAGTTCAGTATCTCTCTGGGACATTTGCTAAACACAATAGCAATTGCAGGCTCTAAGGACCATGGTGAAGACATCTGCCAGCCGCATTTCATTCAGGTCACAAAACTACAGGTAAAAAAGAAAGCCTATGACCAGAAAGTGGAAAAGGCTGCAGAAGAGAGAACTCACTGCTTTACAGGGAGACTGTCTCCCTACTGACACACTGCAAAAATCATTATGCTTTTTCCTGGCCCATATCAATGACACATATAATAGCCCTTCCAATCAATAAGCACAGAACTCAACTGAGAGAGAAGTTTCAGCACTTAGAGGCAATTCAATCTGTGCAAACTACTCCTGCCTGAGGCCACTATGAAAAGTAGTCAATCAGCCCTTCAGAAACGAGGAAAACGACTCCATAATCAGGGGATTCTCGAGTTCAGAGCGTATCTCGGTTTTTTAAGGTTGCTTCTTTTTCATTTTGTCCTCTGCCAAACAATATGAAATTATACATATATGGGGCAAAAATAGATTTACAGTTGGGAATCCCCCAAACACAGTTTATTCTTGTATTGTTATTAATTATCGTTATTTATTTGTGTAACTGTGAACCTACTTCTGCCACCCCCGTATACAGAACCAGGGATGAGAGACAGATGAAAGAGTTCACACACAGAATACAGGCAGCAGCGGAAAATCTTACATGCTAGGAATGTGACTTTAGCTACTGCAAAGTAATCACAAGAATCCTGGCAGCCTAATTCTAGCATTTGGATCGCCTTTATAGACAATGGTCCGATAAAACACATAAATCAATAGGGAATAAGGAAAAACTGAGATTTGTGCCTCTATCTATAGAAAAGATATTAATGTTTGTAGAGACAAATAACAGTTATATGTGGGTTTGCATTAATTTCCCGGTAAGTCCATAGAGTTCAGATTTATCATTATGTTAGTTCTTTTTTTTAAGATTTTAATTATTTATTTTTAGAGAGAGGGGAAGGGAAGGAGAAAGAGAGGGAAAGGAACATTAATGTGTGGTTTCCTCTCGTGGGGCCCCCTACTGGGGACCGGGCCAGCAACCCAGGTGTGTGCCCTGACTGGGAATTGAACTGGCGACCTAACCCACTGAGCTGCACCAGCCAGGGCACATTATTTGATTTCTTAATATGGCCAAGCGTCTAGGTTAAAGATCAGCACACTATGGCCTGTGGACAAAATGCGGCCCCCCACCTGTCTTAGTAATTAAAGGTTTATGGGACACAGCCACATCCATTCCATTTTATTGTCCGTGGCAGCTTTAGTACTATAATAGCAGAGCAGAATAGTTGTTCCGGAAACCACGTAGCCTGCAAAGCCTAAAATATTTACTGTCTGGCCCCTCACAGATGGCTGACCTCTGCTCTCCATCATTAATTTGGAGGTCAGGGATTGAATCTCACAATTTAGGAGGCAAGGAAGAAAATGAATTTTTCTGTGTCCAGTTACTCAGGAAGCAATTACATCATAACTTTTACTGCATGGAAGCTTCGTATGTTCAAACACTATCAGGTCTAACATGTGTTAGCTTTACTATGACTCCCCCTGACATGAGACAGACTATCATTCACCACAGTCATTCTGCAGACTTCAGCTTTAGCAGAACTTTATGAGTTCCTACTCTTTGTTAATTAGAAAAGGGCAAGAATTACATTGAATAATGTGGACATAGTTGTTTCTCTTTTGCCCTCTTGTTTATTACCTATCATATTAGGTGTGTACCATAGCCCTGTGTTATCCAGAACTTTTATTTCACAGATGTGAATACTTGTGCAGACATTTACGATCATAATTATGGTAACTCGGCAGCAAAGCTAAAATTTCCAACCAATTTTCTCGCTCACCTCCCATGCACCTATGTGATGCTGATGCCTCTGGTTTAATCCTCTAAATCTTGCTTAATTTTCTGCCACATAAAATGCTTGCATACTCTAACAAGGTAAGAAAATATCATCAAATCAGTGTTGAGTCCTCTGCTGTATCTGCCCACCAGATGTCTCACCCCAGAAATTCCACAAATCCTCAGTCCCTTAGACACAACGCAGGTGCTTCTGAGGGTACTGTAAACCGACGAGTTTGCCAGGCCACACAAGGAACACGTGAAAGCTAGCAAGCACCTAAGGAATTTACATGAAAAAATACTGCAGGAAGTAACGGAATATTTTCAGTAGTCCTTCTGAAAAGTAACCATCTACTATAACAATTATATATAAGTAAAGGAATAACAACTAATCAACACTATTTACAGGGTTGATTTTCATTCACTTTTGCCTAAATGTTGGGCCAATATTCTCATGCATGTTTCAGCAAGTATGCGAAGAATTTTCTTTTTATGAATTTGAATTGTAGCAATTAAAATTCCAGTATATTTCATTTTTAATAGATAAATTTACAATGATGACAAATGTGCTTTTTTCATAAGGAGTCATGCAATATTCCTGCAAGTTTCTTCACCCTGCACCCCTTGCCTAGTCTGCCCTCCCTCCACCCTCCCTCTATGTCTATCAAGATTCAACTCAAATGACATTTTCCTGTGAAAGTTTCCTATGCCCACACTGACAAAAGCATTCACAATTCCTACAAAAATCTGACCAAACTGTAAGTACAGATTCCAAATCCACCATATACTGTGCCTTATTTCTGAGTGACCTGGCAACTAAGGTCACCTGACAACTTAGATCAGAAAAGCCCCTGGAGGCCAAGGTCAGCTTGTTACTGTACGACACAGAGCCGGATACAGAGCTTATGTGCAGTAAAAACGATCCACAGCAAACAAAACTTAAAATGACAAGACGATCAATGGTCACAATAAACAACTTGACTTTTTACGGAACTAGGAGGAAAATGTTTCCATTGTTGAATTCAAGTGAAAGTAAGAATCTACCATCACATATATCACAGTTTTTATTATTCACTCAAATGCATGAGGCAAACTGCAAACTATATGTAGGTTTTTTCTTTTAAAATGTTCTGAAATCATTGTTTTAAACTACATTAGTAATTATGTAAACTATGATTCACCTTCCAGGTATATTTTATACTTAAATTTTAAAAGTCCTCAAAAACATATCTAGAGATGGGCTCTATCATTTAAGAAAATGTTTTTTTAAACTGTATTAGGGCAGAAATGCCTTCTGGTATCTCATCCTCATCTTCATAAGCTTCATATACATCTCTTAAAAACACATTAGCAATCAGTAATCAATGTAAAATTTTCTATGGAAAAGGATTCACAAAAATTTTGTAATGTTTAAAATGGCACCCTAAAATAACTTACATTCAACATAAAGAAAACGTCACACACATAAGAAAACCTCTGACCACTTGGTCGATCTGAAATTTCTTAAAACGGTAATACAACCAGCAACAGCCAAAATGTACGAGCCCCCACATGTTTACTTATGTCTTAACAGTAGGACCTTCTCTTGGACTTCCTCACCCAATAGTGGGAATTTCTTCTGAATCCTATATGGTTCATAGAATTAATATAGTCCAAGATTTTTCTCCATGCTACAGCGTGTTCATTCTCACTGTTCAAACTCTATCTCCAGAAATATCTCTGTATTTCATAAGTAAGTGTTACTTGAAGTGTAATCTTCTGGTTCGTGGGGATAATAATAATTTTTATTGATATCGATTGAATCAGGCAGGCTCAGATCTTTATACTATACTCTGGAATTCCACGCTAATATAAGCAAAACGAAACCCCAAAGGCAGTTTCAGCATGAGGATAGACTATGTCATTCCCTTCAGTGGCTCCTCTTTCAGGTTAAACATCATCTTCTCCAGGCCTACCACCGTGCAGTCCCCTCACAGGCAGCCCCACAAGCGTGCCACCTGTGCGGCTATTCTCACAAGGGCCCTGCGCTTGGCTTAATACTGTCGTGTTGCCATCATGAAATTCTGAGCAAGTTCTGAACAAGGGACCCGCTTTTTATTTTCACTGGACACCACAATTTATGGAGCCAGACCGGCTGCTGGGAGTGAGGACACACTAAATCATGGTATTAACTGATCTGCTGAATAACTTCTTAAAGTCAGTAGGGAATTACAAGAGCAGGAAGAGAGAAATCAACTGCCTATCTTGTAGAGAAAGAGGAAAGAAAACCTAGAAGGAAACTATGTGCACCAATGAGCTCAACTCTTCGGTGATAGTTATTATTTGAGTACCCACTAAGTGCCATGTATTGTGCCGGATGCTGAGATTACAATGAACAGTACGGCCAAGTCCCGGACTCCATGAAGCTTTCGCTCTAGGAAGGAGACGGGCCATAACCAAGTCTGTCTGTGGTAGGTAGAGACAGCAAAAGGGAGTGTTTCATAGGAGGACTGAATATATTTACTTTATCCCTATATTGTTACCTTTGGTAACCAGACAAAATGATAGCAGTTGAGAAATTGCAATTGTTACAAGTAAACTTCTATTACTAAGATGGATTTCTTGTGTATTCTCTGTTTTTATGATTATCTTTTGTCATTTTCCTTTTAGCATCATTAAAAATTTCATGAATCACTGCTCGTTATCTTTTCTACTTTGTCATGTATGATGCGCAGTTTCAAACAGGCACTATAACTAATATACTTAGAAATGAATGTTTGTGAGTGACTGTATAATGCTCCTGCCTTCTCTCCATTCTGTGCTCCCTCTTGTGTGTAAGGTTAACTGTCTGTGAACTGTGTTTCCGTCAGACAAGCCTGGTTAGATAGGAGCTTGGCTGGTGTCCCTCGTTCTGAAAAGGCAGTAAGTAACGCAAGGCAAACAACCAACCATATGAAGCAATGCTTATTTTTAAGTGTAGATCAAGTCTGGAAAATTGACCCTCATTAACTAGGACAAATAATCTTGGTTCTTACAAAATTATTCTTACTCTTATGGGAAATGCCATACGTGGACGTCACCTGGACACTGACACAATTAGTGGGTATTTGTTGATTTAATGAAAACATAAAAATGATGACTGAATGAACATATCAACCGTTTTCCATTAGATACCCTAGACCGAGCCTATCTCCCGGTGCTAGCACCAACTCTGAAATATGGTTAGATAAGAGCTAGTTATTGTTGTTGTTTATATAGAAAAATGCATCTGTCCAAAGGATATTTTCCGCTACCCTGCTGCTTTTCTACTTGGTGGCTGAAAAAATTAAAATATCCCTTAGCAATAAAAAAGTAAGTACATTTTTTCAGCCTGAAGTATGAACATATATTCCTCAAGGAGTAAAATCGATCTGTGTGCACTGCCCTTTGGAAGGAATCATGAGAAGACACATGATCACAGGTCAATCGGTTAACATATAACAGTCAAGAGCTTCCTGACTGCAAAAAATGTTAACTATTTAAATTTCCTCAAAACAGAGTATGTCTGCTAAGTACATCGGTGCTTTGTTTTCAACATGTATTATTCACTCTAAGATTATATGAAAATCTTAAAATTCAATCTGGTAACAAGTGGGCAAAAGAAATAAAGCTACTTTGGAGTTCTCCAGATATAAACTGATTGCTGTTCAGAAAGTCACGAGGCTCTAAAACATCCTAAGAGTTAAACTAACGTGTCCTCCCATACAAAAGCCTTTAATTTTCCTCATGTACAGATGTATATTCAATTGGGAGAAAATTGATAATGTTTTTATTTACAACCCCAAAAGAAGGAATTTCACTCCAGTGTATTTTTATATTTAACCATTCTCAATGTGTAGAGAATCTATCATAAGTTTCTTCAAAGAGTCACTTTTGATTACAAGTTTAACATCTTTATCATTGGTTTTTGTTGGTGAAAAATACATTTATCTTATATTTGAATACTCTTAAATTTTCTCTGAATACTTTCTTATTAAGACTAAATAGTTTCTGTTAGTTTAAAATTTATGAGAGCTTCCTTAACTCTTTAGGTATCTCTTATTTAATTTTATTAATGCAGTTTTAGGATTTAAAAAAGGCTTCTAGCTAATAAAATAAAAGGAACAAATGGGTAGTACTATTTCAGCTGGAGGCCTACACCTATCAGGCCAATGCTATTAATTCTATGTGTACTATTTCTGTAAAACTTAATATAAATTTAAATCAAAATAGAACAATGTCTCTTAGTGTGGTATTTATTGGGCATTCAGAAGGTTAAATTTTGGTTTTACGATACTTTCATAAAATAAGAATATTCTTAGATTGACTGAAGACTCTTTTGTCTGCTCTGTGTAAGGAAATTATTCTCAACGGGAACATTTTTTGCATCGCAAGTATGCTTACCTGTGCTGCTGGATATATTAACATCGATACTGATGTCAGATATTCCTCCTCCCTTCAGAGATGCCACACATGTGTATGTCCCAAAATCCGTGAATTTTAAATCAATGATGTCCAGGTTTGTCGTTCCCGGGGAGACATCCGGGTCGGTCTGTGTAATAAGCATCCGCTCGGAGCTTCGCAGTGGGCGGCCGTTTTTAAACCAACTAAACGCTAACTCCTCCGAAGGAACGGCTTCTACTTGGCAGGATATCTTCACCTCACGCCCAATCTGGATGTTGTCATCTTTGTGATAAGGATCAGGTGTGATCCAAAATCGTCCTTTTTTTAATGCTGAAACAAAAATTCCGCAAGTAGTTAGTGTTACTTTCATAAGGTTAGGTGTTCATTCACTCTAGGTAATCATCTCTGGGCTGAAATAAAATTAAACAAAATAAAGAAAAATGTATATATGTCTCTTGGTCATCTCCAAGTAGTGTGAATATCAGTAAACGTCATCTGGGTTACCTGGAAGTAATCGAACGACCGAAGTCACTTAGAGACTCTAAACACTGGTTTTCATTAATTGGATAATATTTCCAGTGATATAAAGAATACTTTCAATCCATATACGATAAACATTATTGCTATTGAATTTTGAACAAACATAACCTGTTTACATAAAGTCATTATAAATTAGAGTTAAAATATTATAATAATAAGCCCAATTCCTTACTCATATCATTCCTCAATTATGGCAGTTCTTTCTTTGTTGTTGTTAGTCTTTTTTTTATTGTTGACACTATTACAGATGCCCCCACTCACCCCCACTGCTCCCCCCTCAGTCCTGAAACAGCTCCAATATTGCACGCACGTCATATTAAAGAAAATTCTTCTAAGTTAAATTTACATGCTGACCAAAACTACTTTTGTAAGAATCGAGTCAGTTCACATCATGAGGCATTTTCATACATTGAAATAACCTGAGTTAAAACATTTTTTTCTTCATGCATTTGACCAAAAGAACCTCTTGGCAGGTGGCTTGACAAGCCTGCTTTGCCTGTGTGCTAAGAGCTGTGCTCTCTGGAGCTAAGTCAGTGCAGTTCTCAAGCCTGGGTCCCTAGTGATAACCACCAGAGGCTTCGGGGGAGCATCTCTTGGCCTCCTAAGGCTTCCAGCTCTGAACGTTGGGTTGCGGCATGGGGCTCAATGTGGAATAGAGTTCCTCCTTTTTATGGCAGTGAGTTATGCACACACTGTTCTCTTCTCCAACATCCTAGGCAACCCCTTCTCTCTTCACATCATCATCGGTATATGATGATGTGAAGCATATGCAGTGAAACAGAATCATCAGAATAAAAACTGTTCATTTACTTTTACCATTAAGCCTGAATATATAATGACAATGACAGAAATGATATGAACTTTGAGAACCTGCGGATACTGGAGGCTTTCTAATTGCATTTTAGGTAACCTTCCTGAATTTAATCTGATTTTGCTTAGTTGGTCCAAGAAAGCCTTAGAAACACCATGGAAATCTATAAAACTATGTAAGAATACATTAGAGATTAATGTATTTTTTAAATCTTAATTTTTTTCTTTTAACTTTCTTTACTCTAGAGCCCCAGTATTTTACCTGCTTTCTTGCTTGCATCTTAGGAGAAATAATCATCAAAAGCAATGTTCATTTATTTCTTTTTATTCAAGAAGTATCTATAGGTTCCTGTTCAGGATTAGACACTAGGCAAGACCCTCATTACATGAGATGAACAGAACAGGCACGACACTGGCACTCCTGTATTGTAAATTGTGTACTCACAGATTATAGTCTAACACTTATGATGCTTATGTCAAGAAAACCCAGGTACTTCATAGACATGGAATCTTTTATAAATTGGAAGAAGTCTGAATCTCAGAGGAGAATCCTTAAAATACTGTTTGGAATTGTACAAATCTTCACTCTTAATGAAAACACCAAAGACAAATATCCAAACCACATTCTCGTATTGTTTGTTACATTTTCCCACAATACAAGGCAATTTACAAGTATGAACCTTAGTTGTACCTAACCGTATTTTTCTCAGTACATGACTCTAGGATAGAATAAGGAGAAATTATATCATAATATTACCTATAGCCGTATATTTATATTTTAATAGGTACCAAAATATGACTTTTAGCAGAGGGGGAAATGTGCTAAAATATCCACATCTGGCTACTATATTTGGTATATAGTATTATGCATAAATAATTCAAATGTAACTGAAGTCCTATAGCATGTAAAATATCATTCTCATCTTTTTAAAAGATTTTATTTATTTTTAGACAGAGGGGAAGGGAAGGAGAGAGGGAGAGAAACATGTGTGGTTGCTTCTCACATGCCCCCTACTGGGGACCTGGCTTGCAACCTCGGCAAGTGCCCTGACTGGGAATCAAACCACCAACCCTTTGGTTGGCAGTCTGGTGCTCAATCCACTGAGCTGCACCAGCCAGGGCAAATATCATTTCCTTTTATAAATAGACCTAAAAATAGTATTTGAAAGAGCATTTCCTTTGGTTAGCATTATAACATTTAAATGAGAGTTTTCTGTCACTAGGTAAGAACTTTCCTTATGCTGTTTCTACAGAAAAATGATAGACCTGAATAAACATTTTAAATAAACAATTCACAATTTTTAAAGTTTGAAAATACATGTATATTAATTTAACAATAGTTTCACATGGCAGTACATTTACAATAAATTCAACTCCAAAGTTCTGTGTCTCTTGCTATACACCTACATGACAAAAACCCCTGGTGTGTCGGGCAGTGAGTCACACTGACTCACTAGGCAGTCTTCCTCTCTAGCTGTTTCTCTGCCCAGTTACACACCAGTGTGGTACGACATCGGGAGAACTACAGACTCATCAGACGTACTAGGGTTAAACTAGTGAGCCATTCAAAGCCACTGCTAAAACATTAAACTAATCTCTGCATTTTGTGTTATGGACTGTTTTACTCATGGAAGATAACTTTTAAAATTCAAAGTAAAAATATTGAAGACTATAAATCAAATCAATTAGTAAATACAGTTAAATATATCATTATATTTTTGATAGAAACCAATATAATCAAGTGAGCTATTAAGAAAGAACTGATTGCCACAAATATCATTGATCCCAGTATGAGGCAATTTTACAATCTGGCCAAAGTCAATCATATTAGTCTTGCAAATAACAGATTCTAAAAAGGTAGAGGGCAAAGTGAATCTTGCAAGTGAGCTTAAGGGAAGGGGTGTCAGAATAAGTAGCATGGAATAAGTAGACTGGAGAATCATCTCTCCCGTTTTGTTTTATGTTATTCCATAATAAAATATCTGGCTTTTCATACAGAATGGAAATGTTCTAACAAAAAATACTGTGTATGTGCATATCTGTGTACTATAGCTGTGTAGCCATATATAGTAACAGAGGAGAATTAAATTTATTTGATTTTCTAAGTTACCTTGGCTGCTCAGAAAACTAAGAGCACCGCTCTGTAAACTAGGCACAGGTACATTAAGGACTTGAAACCTAATGCTAGTATTTATTTATTTTTAGACAGAGGGGAAGGGAGAGAGAAAGAGAGGGAGAGAAACATCAGTGTGTGGTTGTCTTTCACATGTCCACCAGTGGGGACCTGGCCTGCAACCCGGCATGTGCCCTGACTGGGCATCGAACTGGTGATCCTTTGGTTTGCAGTCCGGTTCTCAACTCACTAAGCTACACCAGCCAGGGCTGGGGCATCTAATTTTTATGGGTCAAGTGCATCAGTTAAAAAATAGGAGGTGATAGTATTAGGTTCCCTCTGAGACCTATTGTGAGAAATAGCTTATTACCTGGAGTGTAGAGATTTGAAAATATAAAGTGTTTAATATAGTTAATCAACTGAGAAGCAGGTTCCTTCATTTATAATTAAACGGTCTCTTTTTCAGTGAAGAATTTATAGTAGTTCATGCAATGTTAATTTAAAGTCATTTCCTCCTACCAGTTAAGATTCAAATGCTTAAAAATCAATCTGTGTTTAGTACCAGAGTATAACAGAGGTCTAGTAGTATATAACAAGACTACAGAACTAAAGAAATTCTATGGAAAAAAGAGAAGAGAAATCTCTTTCCTTGAATGCAATTTTTTCGTCTGAATATTGAAAATCCCCTAGCACTGGCCTGAGAGAACATTAGATTTAGCTTAATGTATCGTAAATTGTGATGGATAAGCCTCAAAAGATACTTGTTTAGACTGGCAATGCATGTAAAGAATTGGCATCATGCTGAGCCTCTGTTCTGGATAATCAGCTTAGAGAACATTGCAATATAACACATAGTCCCCATTTTTTAATAATGAGAAACTGAACGCAAACTTGGCCCACGTTCACTTTAGACAGGTTATGCTGGAGGACATTCTACATTGGAATCACTGCAGTCCCTCTACTCTGAGATTTACAGCGGGGTTGTGTGAATAGAATGAAACTTGTGTGTAAAAGCAAGACCGCTACAAAGATCCAGGTAGGGCTTGCTGAGATCCATGGTGGGAAACAGCATAGAGAATAAAGAGATGTGACGTCCTCCAGGATTCAGGGGTTTTGTTCTGGAAGCAGAATAATATTTGATGAAGAAAGCATTAACACGGGGATATCTGTGAAGAAGAGGACTCCGTGCAGGAAAAACTCAGGATATTTCCATCACATCTACTGACTAAGTAGTTATGTGCCTAGTGATAAGGTGAGTCAGGTACGTCCTCTATCAAATGTGTTCCATCACTGCTCCTCAGTCCTGCTTTGTAAAGGAAACTGAATTTCACGCGGAAGGGCTGCGTACATGCTTCAGAGCTCGGCTTGATGATCATCTCTCAGGAAACATGGAAGATGGAAGAAAACTGATCACAAGCAGAGTTACCTGTAACAGCATTTGTCAAAACCTTTTTCAGAAAAAGGTTAATAGTGTCCTGTTTAAAGGAAGCAAACACAGTTTGGGGACTGACAACATGAGTAAAAATTTGCTTTTCTGCTGAATCTCTCAGAGCTTTCAACATACGAACATGCACATCGCAATACTCCCAGGGGACTGATAATATTGAACAAAACCCTTCGTTTGTGGAACATATTTTGGGACTAGTATCCCACAGAATAAAGTAAGAGAATCTGTCAGTTAATGAGAATCATTGAAAAGACTCTAATATTGAATTCTATTTTTGACGTTTTAGACATTTCCATATGTGCATCACAAAAGAACTGACCAAATACAGCTCTTCAATGAAAAAAATTGAACAGGGGAAATATTTTTATATTTAAGTTAAATGTATCTAATAACATTCTGAACTTAGAAAACATATTTCAGAGCCATGTAAAAAACCCATATGCAATAAGAACAGTGTGGCTCCTTCCTTTCCCGATCAATCAGAATTTTGTAAAATTTGATTTATCAGTTTATTCCTATCTTAGAAATGCACATGTTGAAATATGCAAAGAACAACAAAAAGAAATACACTGCATTTGCAATTATTGATAAAGGCTAGCAAGACAATTTAACAGTTCTTTGAGGAAATAAGAATAACATTTATTTATACCTTATATTGTTATATAAAAGCACATAAAGTAGTAAAGCTTCTAGAAAACGGATAGGAGTAGACAGGTCTTTTTTTTCCTTATACATATAGTACCAGGTATTTTCTACTCCATTTAGCTAATGACTCCAATTGCCAATCTGTATTCTGAATGGAAGTTTGTTAATAATTTGAGAACAAAAAAAATCATTAAACACATTTTCTAAAAATGATTTAAAATAGCACCCTGATAATCTAATGCAGAACTAGGTGCTGAAAAGAAGTTGGGGTTCTATTTAATTATGAAGTATGAAGGCTCTATTTACTTTGTGAATTTACTCAAAGCTAATCACTGCAATTAATCATTCAAATTGTTTAAGCAAGTTATGATTGAATTTTAATTATCTTAAACGTACTTGCTTAACAGAATAACCATAGATAAGTATTTGGGGCTGAAATTAAAGTGAGAGAGGCTCTTTTAAATGGGCACAAATTTTGCTTTTTGTGTAAGTCCTTCCCTGAGAAAAGAGTCAACTAAAATAATACTATTATCATCATTATTATTTTGCCATTATTATCATTTCAGCCCTATGCTAATGAGAAAATATATATTGCTTATACATTTTTAAAGTTTCTATATAACATCATAAATAAGAGCCAGCATTTTCAGAATGTGGCTCCTATGTAAATGGTATTTGACGTGGCATAATATCTTAGTACCAATTATTTAAATAGAAGAATATTAATCAGTATGACTTACTGACTCTTTGATATTAAAATTGGTGGGTATTTTAAGTTTACCTTTTCTATAAAATAAAATAATATAATTAACTATGAGAAATGAGAATGTGTCCAGGGTAAATTATGTTTCTTTATTAGTTTTTAAAGACCTGGAAGTAGAAATACCTACAGCATGACCTGCCCCTTAGACAGGCCTGTGCTAAATATGGTTCTTTGAGGTCCCTTTGAGAGCAGCATAGCCTTAATATTTATGGAATTGATCCTGTTGCAATGAAAATAATGAGACTAACTGAAACTAAAAATCTTTCTTTATTTTTCGTGCTTTCCTTATCTTCTGTCTCCAAAGCTGTGGCCTTTCTCCTTTCCAAAGCGATCCTGCCCATCCATCAAGTGCTCTCACTGCGTCCTGATGCTCTGCATTCTGTTAGTTAGCCACTTTAGCTCAACATTTAAATATTTTCTCTTCCAAATCCTATTTACTCTCAGAGTAAAAACTGTTGAGGTCACATCTAAACATAGAACATTTTTCTGAACCTTAGAATCCTTCAAACTCTCTGTAGCGTATGTCTTGAAAAAATAGTGAAACACCATTTGTCTCCCCCGTTGTATCACAAACTCTCTCATTTGGACAGCTTACACTGGCTTTTCACCAGTACTATCCCAGCATTGAAGTTTCAAAGGTTCGCAATGGCCTCTTAACCAATGAACGTAATGTATTTCCAGTTTCCTCCATTTTTCTATCACCTTACATACCAATTTATATTATAGGTTCTTCTTTCTTTTCGAAAATCTCTTTTCTACTGATTTCTATGGCTGGTAAAATATGAGATAATATTTAAGAAAATAAACAAATCAGTAGATTTAGCTCATCTGCATCTCAATTGTCAGGACACGTTGCCTAGTTCCCTAGTTCATTTGGAGTATATCATTCAAATAGTTGTACAGTCAGTATTTATTGAGAAGAATGGATTTTTATATGTTATTTTGCCATAACTGCAAATCATGGTTTTTTTCCTTCATCTTCTACCTTCCATTTTGTTGCTATGCTTGGGGAAAAGAAAGCTTTGCTTCTTTTGCTTCTTTACACACAAAATATTATGACCAGATCTATGCACATTTCAATTTAAATTAAAATAATGGTTAAATCATTAAATATATATATTCTTTCATTTTAACATTAAAGAACAAAGAAAATAACCTAGATATATCAAATGACCAGATGAAAAATATCTGTATTCACTGGGAATTTATATGAATTACCTTAACCGTCTTACACGACCTTGAGAGAAGCAGAAGAGTCAATGCCATTGACAAGACCAACTAGACGTTCCCTTCAGCATGACACAGTGTGAGACAGGTTCCTTCCTAACTCTATGCCCCGACCTCTGTTTTCTGATAGCATTTACATTTAGAAAACTAGCAATTGTGAAAGCTTCTGACCCTTTTAGCTGTAAGTCTTCAGAAACAAGCCAGAATATCCTGAGAAATGTCTCTCTTAAGAACGTATGAGCCAACCCTTAAGGAATCATTGAAGGAGACGGGGCATCCATCTCCCACTCACTACTGTAGGAGGGTGGGAGCCTAACTTTGAAAAGTGAAAAGAATACTTAGCAACACAGTTGGCCCCATCACACTGACCAACCTCCTTCCAAATATCTTCCAGTACTTTTCCATTACCTCATCTCACATTTAAAAATTGTCCTGTCTTAGATTCAGTGGTGTTGCATTTAAAGTCTCTTGTCTGTCGCAATAGTCTTAACCTCTATTGCAAGACTTGAATAGAGGTTTCTTCCTTGTTGTTTTGTAACATGCCTGGTGCAATTTTTCTTTGACACCATGAAATTTGGTATTGCATATTACTGAAAGAGGCAAAAGTGGGATCTAGGAAATTCCCTGCTACAAACTTCAAACACCAAAGAATATACTGCTTATGGTTGCAGCACACAACACTCATGCAGTAGTGTGTTGCTCAGAGACGAAATGTCACATGAGTACAAGTGTATTGGGGTTGAACAGATTAATTTGAACCCTTTACAGAGATATGCTTCCTCCAAAGTGGGAAGCCCTATTTAATCTTTAATGCCCCGTAGGTCTAGTTTCTGAAAACAGACCACAGGACAAGGACAAGCATTTGTGGGTTACCCAACAGATGGCAGGACTGCTAAAATGAGGTGTGATAAGACTTATTCTAAAATGAAATAAATTCAATATGTTATAAAATAAATGGAATATTTTCTGTTTCAAAAAGTACATCTTATCTTGCTCTGAGAGTCTTTAATGAAAATTTTAGAAACACGTATTGTAGTTTTTCCGCTTTTTTTAATGAGAAATTTTGGTAAATAAACAAACGATAAGGTCAAAATGGTGTTGATACAGAAATGTCTTTACATCCTGTACAATTGGTAGTTGGCCATAAATTAACTCTGATTTTTAAAGAAACAAAGGCAAAAAGAAAACTAATGTCACAGTATCTGTGAGTTAAAAATACCCCAACCCCTCAAACAAACAAAAAACAAAATAACTATTTATAGTTCAGAGATCTCAGTGGAATTTATCTTTTGAACTTGCATAAATGAGACACACAATGAACAGCATTTTTGGCCATATTTTTATAGTGACCGTAACAATGTAATTCAGAAGGCTACTTGTTGATCTGTCCCTCAAAGTGACTTAATTACAGCAATTTCATATAGGAACCAAAGGAGCATGGCCCAACTGCACAGGTGTTCAAGCTCAATTCAAAGATAAATCCAAAGATCATGTCTTGGTAATTGTTAAGCAGGAGAGAAAACAAGTTTATATTCTGTGAGAATGACCCAAGGAGGTTGTCACTGGTGAATCTGGTGGTGGTGGTGTGTGCTATATGTTCAGGGCTACATAGAAATACAGTCACACCTCGGTCCTCATCAGCTTCAGAACTCGTCTGACCCTGTACTCATCACCTTTCGATGAGAAGAAGAAGTTTCAGCACTCGGTGATTGCTCCAGCCTTGTCGCACTTGCTAGAATTTGCATGCGTCGTGATGCCACCCCACAAGAGACAATGCCTCCTGGTTTGGTACTCAACAGTTTCAGCACTTGTCATGAGCTCCAGAACAAATGAACGATGAGTACTGAGGTACCACTGTATATACATTAAGTGTTAACTGCCATAGAAGTAAGACTTGGATACTCTTAGGAGAAAAGCCTAAGCAGAGCCCACTCTCTATTAAGAGTTGGAGAGAGAAATGCCTGTGGACAGGGACAAGACAGGGATCTCTACATGGCACCAACATCCAGTGAAAATACTACTTTAAGAAGTAAAAAATCCTGAGTACTTTAAGAAAAAAAAATGGTTCCACAATGCATCCCATGTTAAAAACCAACTGATCGCATAGCTTAGAGAGCTATGGGATGTAAGCCAATTCAGTGTTAAGACACATTTGCAAGAAACAATGACTTTTGTTTTGGAAGAGTTGATCTGAACTCATTCTTAAGGGAAATGATTAGATGATAAGGCCAGTAATCAATTAAAGTTATTTCTACTATTTGAAATTAAAACTATGACATTTATAGCAGTAGTTTTCCAAGTGTGAACCCTGGACCAACAACAACAGCATAACCTGTAAAAAAATGCAGGTTCTTGGGTACCACCTCACAGTAAATCTACAATTGCTGGAGTGGGACCCAGCCACCCACATATTAACAAGTCCACTGGGTGACTTTGATGTGCCCTCAAGTCTGAAACTCCCTGTCTTAGACAAACAGTTATCTATCCATCCTCTAGGAAAACAGAGCCCAAAGGGAGTGAGGCTGACCATGAGCTTATTCAGAAGGATTATTGAGTTATTAAAGAATATGCAGAAAAGTGGCCACAGCCTATCTTTTTTTTATTTTAAAAGGTCCTCAAGAGAGTTTTATCCTTATTATAACACTTGAAATATTAGCTCTTATAAGTACCTATGACAAAATAGTATAAATTGACTTCACACAGCTTAACATGTAACTACTTCCATTAAATATAGCCAAAGCCTGTTGAAAGATCTACAAAACACTTGCTATTTCTAGGTTTATTCACAGAATGATAAGGATGTTAAGAATGGTCAACATTAAGTACCTGACAGTAACACTTCTTTACCTAAGAAATTCTCACTAAAGTATTAAGAATATAACCTAACCTAATTTAGGGAAAATCTAAAAAAATTAACATGTTTTTTACTTGCAATTGAGAGATCAATAGCCCATACATTTTCTTCTGAGTGTCAATGACTTCTTGGAGAGACGCTACAGATAACAGTGAAGAGTAAGTACTCTGGGGTCAGGCTGTCTGGATTCTAACAGGATTTTATCGCCTATTGCTCTGTGACCTTGTACAATGTGCTCAGCCTCGCAAATCTGCAAAACGAAGATGATAATAAAGTTGATCCATAATGCTCTAAGTATGCTGATGCCAGCATAGAGTGAGCACACAGTAGATGCCAGCTGTTTTCTATCCAGTGTTTCCCTGAGCATTGACAATGTATTCCCCACTGTGCTTGCTACTAAAGGTAGCAAGAGCCTAGTGGTGGGGAAAAGCACAGACATAAATAATTGTATTTGCAGTGCAATAAAGATAAGAACTGAGCATACTAAGTGTTACAGAATGGAATACTTAAAAAACAAACAAAAATAACAACAAAAAAACTAGCTACTGCTAGTTTCTACTTTCAGGGGAAGCCTGAAGATTATGGGGAAAAGGTAAGACGGGGAAGAGCCATTCCAAAGAGGGGCAGCAGCATTGGACGTGGAACAGAGATTTTTGCTGTAACAATAACTGGTTCTAGCTCAGCTTTCACTGACGCTAGGAAATCCCTTCATGATTCCACAAAAATACTTCTCTGTGGTTTCAACCATTCACTCCTACTCCCTTCCTGTCTTTCTTTCAGGGCTAACCTCTTAAGGTGTGCTCTTGATCTCAGCTCGAGCTCCGCATGGAGTATTCCACACTACTAATTTTCTCATGTCTTTTTCTCTTAAAGCCTCCCTCGCAATGAGGACTTTGCCGTGAATCTATAAACATGATGAAAATCTCCTCATAAATTAAAACAAAACAAAGCAACTCCAACTAAATAATACATAAAGCTTCCCTTCAACTTCTTTATCTCCTGCAGCTACTTCTTATTTATTCTCTTTTGCTTTCACAATATCAAAGCATTAATATAGAAACCATTCAACTTTACCTCTTTCAAATGAGTTTTGATTCCCTCCAGCAAGAGAACTTTTAACAATCATGTAATGGGAGGACATGTTAAAGGACTGCAGTTCAACCCACCCACCCTGCTGCATTTGCTGTATGTGACGCGTCCTGACCTCGTGTTTCCAGTTCCCAGACTGTCTTTTGTACTGAATCTGCTTCCTCTTTTCCCTTCTCCCTCTCCACAACCCCTTCACTACTTGCTCCTACATACATAGGTTTTGTCTCAGAACAGCTGCCACCTTAGTGAAACCCTCCAGCCTCACTTCTCTTAGTCACAGTTACTGATTCCCAACGGCCTGCTACAATTCCGCTACAGGGCCCATGTGCCTCCGTCAAAACTTCTTTTACGTCCCCTTTAAGGGCTATCTAGATTTTCCCTTTTCCAGTCATCACAGCTTCTTTTATATAAGCTATCGTTCCCCTTTGTCCTTTCCTGTTTGCAGGCTACCGGAGTTTGCCACTGCCACGGCTTTCCCCGGGGATGGCCCCTTCCCCACGCTACCTGCCCCAGTCCAGCCCAGTCACTGAAGCCCATACCCACCGTCATCTAGGTCACCATACTTTCCCCAATTCCTGCAATTAGGTAGAAGAATTGCCACAATTCTGTGTCTGTCCTAAATGCCTCTTCTCGACAGGTGTTTTTAAAAATACTTTTATCGTCTGAACTCAAAGTGTCGTGAACACGGAGGTTCTCCAATTGCAGTCCCGCTGAGCACATTGTCATCCACGCAGTAAACTGTCACTGTGCTTAAGACAGTGATATGAAAGAACTCGATGGCCAACACGTAAAATTTTTCATCCATTTGGAACACATTCGAAGCACTTTCCAAGGAGTTATTATTTAAATGTTGTCATCTAATCATTAATCTAAACAGCAGTGGTTTTGTCAATTATATTTTTTCTTATTTTAAGAAGTTGTTTGTGGCTTGGCTGGTGTGGCTCAGTGAACTAAGTGCTGATCTGGGAATCAAAGGGTCACCGGTTCGATTCCCAGTCAGGGCACATGCCTGGGTTGTGGACCAGGTCCCCAGTGGGGTCATAAGAGGAAACCACACAGTGATGTTTCTCTCCCTCTCTTTTTCCCTCTTTTCCCATCTCTAAAAATAAATTTTAAAAAATCTTTAAAAAAATGTTTGATAAATGAGTTAAAGAAACAACTGGTTTATTGTTATTTTCATTCACAGATTTAAATACCAGAGTAGCCACAATGATACAAATGGAGTTTCGGTTTTACATCTCTACACTCATTCTCATATTAAACTACACTGAATTCTTATGACCCTTTTAAAATCACCAATGTTAGAAAAATGTTCAAATACCAATATAAAATACAAAAAATAATTAATAAATGAAACTAGGCAGGAAAAGTGACATTTACTCAATAAAAATTTGTCAGACAAATAGATCAATCCTTCTTTCACACGTGGCTGCCAATTAATGATGTTGCCTGACAAATACCACGTGCCTTTTGTGAACTATGGCTCAAAATCTTACAGAATCTTGTCACATAATGTTGAGTTATTACAAGTAATCTGTCAATCTGAAACATAATAGAGGAAGGAAAAGAACTATTAATACTCTGTAATGGTAATTCTTTAGATATCTTGAAAAAGTTTTTAAAAATGTGGAGCCATATAACATGTACTACATGCACTATTTGCCACTGATATCCACAATAGCGTATAATTTAAATTAAAATGTATTTCTCATGATACATTTTCCCACATACATGTATGTGGCCATATATAACTGAAACATCAGTCTGGTCACATGGCTGCTGGAAGTACCATGCCATGTTTTATCAAAGTGGGACACACTTCATCATATGTGTGTGTATGTATATGCATGTGTATGCGTGTCCATATAGTGTGCTTCACAACCAGCTTTTTAAATTGTGATGTATGTGCGATAGTAAGCTTTTAATTGTCACATCAAAGATGTTCACCTCGAAAACTCATGTTGCCAACTACACACCCAGACAGAGTCAGGCTGCCCCACCCTTCAAGTTCTCCTTTCGGGAAAGCTCAGGTCAACCTAGATAACCACTGTTCGGCTGACTGGTTGCATTTCCCTTCCCATGCTTTCATTCTCACTCTTAGGTTTTAAATTTATTGATAGTGAACCAGCAAACCCTGGACACCTCATCCTCAAGTCCAATAACAGCAGAACCCCAAGTCCATCCTCATTCTTTCTCTCTTTTTATCTGTCACCTGGCTGTGTGGTCCTGGAGGTGCCTTGTAGCCTCTAGGACTTGTAAACAATAGACCTTGTTTTTCCAAAGTTCCCTGATGGTTTTCAATGGGGTGAATCTTGTAATCATAATAACTACCAGGGTCAGTCCACCAATAGCATTAGGTCCAAAAGGGAAAATGTCTATGGGAGTTTGCCACCAGGGCAGTCATGCACTGCTTAAGATGGGGATACATTCTGAGAACGGCATCCTTAGTGATTTCATCATTGTGTGAACATCGTAGAGTACACTTACACAAAACTAGATGGTACAGCCTACCACACACCTCGGCTACATGGTTCACCATCATTGTACATGCTGTTCATTGTTGACCAAAGCATACGTAGGGGCGCCATAACTATGATGTGGGTCCCGTGAGTACCCCAAGACATTTCTAGTCAATAGTATCACTACTGATGGTCAGAGACCAACTGCTTAGAAAAACAGTGTCTTTACATTAAACATCTTTAATGACTGGAACTTTTTTCTTCCTATTTTTTTGCAAATATAATCTGGTAAGAGACATACATATTATAGAGCCTGTTATATAAACATATAAACCAAGCACTTTTATCTGGAGGTACACAACTTGGGAACAAATCAATGAGAATTTTGTGAAACTACTGTTCTAACAATGGCCTCTGAAAATTAATTTTCTATTAATCTATTAATTAATTTTCCTATTTGTCTTCACTTAATGGCTACAGACCGACATGTGTTTTTAGGTTGTGTTGGTTTCTTTTTGGTTTCCAATAGTTTATTGATTGTTATCAGCTCTTTTTCTCAGGGTCACTCTAGGCTTAGTGCAGTGATGCTATGCCTTTCCTAATTTGCTCTTCTATCTCTTTTATAAAAGATGTGCATGAGCTTTATCATACACAGTTGTGATCTCTTTTCATGGTTACATTATTGTTATTTTTTGGTTTCCTTTTGTTTTATCTTAACTCTTAGTTGGGATATTTTGTATACATGTGATGTTATTTTGCACATTCTACATAACAGGACTTAACATTAAGTCAGAGGCTGCTGCTCATTAATTTATGAGGCCTGTCCAGTAAGTATCCAACCACACAATATGAAAAATAGAGACATTTATTTTGAAGAAGATACAAGATACAAGAAACATTGTACACAGGAAAATGGTGTCTCAGTCTCCATCAAAGTAAGCACCTTGGGACCTCACACAGTTTTCCCAATCATCATCAGCTGCCACGTCATATTTTCCTGAATCTTACCGATGATCTGAAATCTCTTCCCTTCCAAAGGTTATTTTAGTTTTGGGAAAAGCCAGAAGTCACAGGGTGACAAATCTGGGTTGTACAGGGTTGAGTCACCTGATTTGATGTTTCATAAAATAACTCTGCGTGAGATGTGATGCATGAGGAAGCACGTTGTCTTGATGAAGCTGCCAGTCACCAGTTGCCCATGGCTGCAGCCTTCTGAATCATCCAAATAGTTTCCATGGAGGAATGTTCGAACTTAATTCAAAATCGGAGGCAGATCCATTGCTCTACTCTCTCAGTCATTTTGAATGCGATGGCCACACAGTACCCATGCTCACTCCATAGCATCTACCACCCCCACTGATGAGTACAATGAAGTTGTCATTGTTCACACATGTGCATTCCAGTCCACTCTCCTTGGCTGCCAGGTTACATTGATGTCACATAAACCATTCTCTTTACATTAACAATGGCTGGACTTTTTCCAGCCTTTCATATATGTATCAGTACAAAACTTTTCCCCATTAAAAAGAATTGGATCATATGTTGTTTTATAATGTGTTACAAGAATATATAATCAGGATATAAAGCCAGTTATCATATATATATTTATATGATGAGAATATTTTCTCTCAATTTCTGGCCTATTTACTGTAGTTCCCCCTTATCTGCAGTTTCACTTTCTGTGGTTTCAGTTACCTGTGGTCAAGTGCAGTCCAAAAATATTAGATGTAAAGTTCCAGAAATAAACAACTTATAAGTTTAAATTGTTTACCATTCTGAGTTTGATGACCCTTGCACCATCCAACTCCATCCTGCCTAGGATGTGAATCATTTCTTGGTCCAGCATCTCCACACCGCATATGCTACCCTCCTGTTAGTCACCGGGTGACCCTCTCTTAGTTTTCAGATTGACTGTTGTAGTATCTCAGAACTTGTGCTCAAGTAACCCTTGTTTTACTTAATAACAGCCCCCAAACACAAGAAGAGTAGTCCTGCAATTCAGATAGGCCAAAGAGAAGCCATAAAGTGCTTCCTTTAAGTCAAAAGTTGAGTAGAGTACAATAAAATATTTTGAGAGAGAGGGAGACCATATTCACATAACTTTTATTACATTATAGTTTATAATTGTTCTAATTAATTGTTAGTTGTGTTTAATTCTTACTGTACCTAATTTATAAATTACACTTTATCATAGGTATGTATGTATAGGAAACTACACAGTACATATCTAGGGTTCAGTACCATCCACAGTTTTAGGCATCCACTGGGGGCCTTGGAATGTGCGCCCTGGGGATAAGGGGACACTATTGTAATGGGAAGGAATGGTCAATTCCAGAGGTGGTGATGAGTTAACTAGATATCCAAATTGAAAAAAATTACCTTTAGTTGTAGATCAAATCATATATTAATTTCAAATGAATTAAAGATCAAATATGTAGGTAACACTTGAAATTTTTAGCAAAGAAACATAAGTGTATTTTTATTATCTGGAGTTAGGAAAAGATGTCTTAAATAAAGAGCAAAACCACTAATCTTAATTTTTTTGATAGTTTAGGTTGCATCAAAGTGATGATTTTTTTTCATTATAGGACAACATTAATATTGTGAGAAGACAAGCCACAAAGTAGAAGAAAATACTTATATATATATGTGTGTTATATGTATTTATGTATATAATGTATATATATTTATATATATTATGTGTGTATATATATTAGTTAATTATATCAATGAACTGTACAGATAAAAAGGGAAAAATAGAACCCAAATGGAGAAAAATGTCCCAAAGACTTAAAAAGATTGTTGTTATAAAAAAGATAATCAAATGGTTAAAAATATTTGTAAAGTTGCTCAACTCATCCATCATAAAATAAATGCAATTTAAAACCACAATATGATTCATGACACCAGCTAAATTGCTTAAAATAAAAAATACAGACAGTATGAAGTATTAACAGTGATGTGGAACAAATGGAATTCTTGTCAAATGTACATTGGAAAATTTAGTGTTATATATTAACATGCTCTAACCTTATGACTTCATAAAATGTATTAATATGTTCACCAAATGATTAATATAAAAATATTCAAAGTAGGAGAACTGAAAATACCTTAAAACTTCATAAATAATAATTTTGTTATATTCATACCAAGGATTATTATACTGTAATGAAAATAAACAGACCATTGTACTATATGAACCTCACAAGCATAAACTTGGGACAGAGATCTAAACACAATTGCATTATATAAAGTTTAAAACAGCAAAACTAATTTCAGATGGTCGAGGTCAGAATAGAGGTTACATTTCAGTGAGGCAGCGAAAGAGGTCACGAGGGAAGAAGCTTCTTGAGGGCTAGTAATTCTCTGCTTCTCACTCTGAGTGCTGACTGTGAAAGCTCACTAAGCTGTGCACATGACTTCTACAATTTCTGTTACATTTAAAGAAGAAGAAGATCTTGCACTGTATTTTTAAGATATGCTGTATGGAGCTGAGACTATATAGTCAGCAAGCAAGAGTGCACTGTATGATGATAATTTATTGAACTAATAGCAAAAGTACAAGGACACTGAGTCTAGATTTCTAATAAAAGGAAGCAACCCTTTTTTCCATGTGAACCTCATTTATATCTCTGAGTACTCCCACCAAATAAACTTGTAAATGATTAGAGACCACTGCAGTCTGTTACATGCCTTCCTTTTTGGGTGTTTTACTTCTGTCAGAAGAAATTAAGTCAATGTAAAAAGAAACAAAGTGTGTCACACTAGAATAATCCTTCAAAATAAGTTTTTATAAAGTTAGCATTAAACTCATACTGTAAGGAGGAGCTATAATATGACATTTTATACCCCCTTTAGAACGCAAACCAAAATTTACATCAGAAAAATTAGGAGAAAGTTTAAGAAGAAAATTGATAAAACCAACATAAATATCCATTGTTTTATTTTTCATCACCTTGGTTTCACATCTTGGTAAACAGGGCAGGATATCCAGCTGGAGAGAAGGAGATTTTATAGGAATAGGGAGGGACATAAGCAACGTTATGTTCATTTGACTCTGCTCTTTGACTCCATGGGGTTCAGTGGATGACTTAGGGACAGGAGCATATTACAGAAGGCTGCAAAAGAGCTCTACTATAGTGAGAGTGGAAAAAAGTGAGCTTTCAAAATATGGGAATATGTTGAAAAACTTTAACAAATGAGGTGAGAGATGTCAGCAGCTGGAGTACAGAGCTTCAGAGGAGAGTCTAAGACATTGTCCAGGTGAACAGTTGAGACTCAGAGAGAGATCATTACAACCCAGGAGACAGGAGCTCATCATAAGCACGGGCTCCAAGTTCCCAATGAGCACTTCCCAGACAGGACCAGGTGACAGCCTTCCCCAAAATGATTATACAGAGCAAAATGAACGTTAACAACTACTGACATCTGAAACTCTGAGAAACACATCAAGAATGGTTATAATCTAGCATTGATATTGTATCAAAATGTACAAAATATTTTTGGAATTCTGTTTTGTTTTTGGTTTAATTTTGGAGTGTGTGTGTATATGTAATTTTATGCAGGTTTCCAATTTGTTATCAGAAAAACCTTTTCCTCGGCCAGCATTTATCAACAGCAGCACTATTAACATTTTGGACCACATACCTGTTTTGGGGGGAGGCTGTCCAGTGCGTTGTAGGGTGTTTAGCAGCAACCCTGGCCTCTACCCTTTAGATACCAATAGCACGTCACCACCCTAGTCCTGGCAACCAAAATGCCCCAGTACTTAGCACACTGCCACATGTCTCCTGAAAGGCACAGTCACCTTCAACTGTGAACCACTTGTCTAAGCAGATGAATACAATCCCACCTTTCTCTTCTCCTTTATTAATTTATTTATTTTTCTGGCAGTGCCTTCCCTTCATCCACTGAATGACGGCTGAAACCTGAATGCGAATTGTATTGTCGTGTTCATGTTTACTAAATAAGGGTATGTGGGGCGCAAGTCATAGAAAGAAGCTTAAAACGAATAGTTCTAATGTTTGAATGACTAAATATCATCTTCCATAATTAAAAAAAATCAATTAATGTAATCGATTTTTTCAGTAAGTTTTAAAAGTATTTTCCCAACTTTTGGATTTTGGGAATAATTAATTAGTTTGGGATGAATTTAGGGACTTCCCATGGATAAATTGTCTATTATGAGTCACTAAGGGTTGATTGCTTTTAACAGATAAATTCTGGCGAAGATGGGTCTGGATTACTGGGCTGATATTAGCCATGCACAAACATTTTTAGAAAAGGGTACTTGTTGGGGCAATACAGTGAAAAATATTTTCAAAAGATAGCTAAAAATAAGAAATAATCTTATGGAGTCTGGAAGAGGTATAATTTAAGAATTAGGTTGATTGGCTCTATTTAGAAGTTTCCTGAAGCAATTGGAATGAGCACTGGTGTTGGAAGACTACTAGACGGAATTGAAAAGGAAACAGAGACAAACACAGCAAACAGAAAATGTGGCAGGTTGACTAATATAATAATTGAAAATTTGTATATAAAATCTTCCACAATTGAAGATTGAAAAAATTAACTTTTAAGCCTACTTTAAAATCACAGAATAAGATGTATAAATTATTTGATTTCTGAAAAGATTACATTAAAATATAGAAGTTAAACAGGTTTTTCTTTATAGGACTTATCAGCAGTTTCTAATATCTCATAATTAAGAAAATGGAATAAGTTTAAAGACCCTGTTAAATCGCTATCTTGGGCAGCAAAGGAAAGACACACGTTATCTCTGATTATGCGAGGATTCTTAGTTTTCAAAGACCAGCTCCAAAGTCACCTTCCTCTGTGGAATTTTCGTCTCTCTAATCAGAATTAGCTTTTCCTTCATCTGAGCTTCCAAGAGCACATGCCCTATGTACGCTTCTGTTGTGAAGTAGTTTATTCTCCCTTATGATCTGGGGAGGGGTTGCCCTGATGTTTTTCCCCTTAAATGTAGGAAGTCCATGGGCTCAGGGACCACACTCATTCCTCTTCTGTCCCATGTAGCAACTGGGACAGAAATTTGGGGGGTAGAAATTTCCTGAATAACCGCTGAAAGCTTTATTTACATATTCTTCCTGGTTTAATATCCTGAGGTAACTAATACATACTTTTTAAAGATAGATTTCCATTTTAAAATTCAGTGTTCTCTAATAATTATATGTTAATATGTATAAAACTACAGAGCCATGTATTTTTGGTCATGCATTTGTATGGATAAGTTTGCAAATAAAAATAGAGAGTGATTATGTCCAGAAACACTTAAAAAGTGACACAGGTCAAGGGACAGTTGCATAGTGGTGGAATCAGAAATGGTTAGAACAAACACATGCTAGAGTTTATGAACTACTGTTTCTTGGTTGTAGAGAAAAGTAATCAGAGGCTAGTTCCACATGCAGGACCTGATAGCCAATTTAAGAGAGAGGCAGCAGATCACAGATCCCTTCCCCTGTACCTTACAGCCTACAGATCCCTTAATCCACACTAATTGTGGCGAGCAGCTGGCCCGGGACATAAGTACCTGTCACAACAACCCGATAAATATTTTGAAGAAGGAGATTTGCCGCTAGTATTATTGTTTTGGCCCCCAGTTTTTTGGTTTATTTGTACCCCAACTGTGTGGTACAAATAAACCAAAAAACTATAGAACAACTGCCAAGAAACTAATTAAAGAAGTTAAAAAAAATAATGTTAGTTGAGTGAAGTTCTTTTCTGGAATAGGTGCTGACTTTTTTTTTTTTTTTTTTTTTTTTTTTTCTTTTTTTTTTTAATATATTTATTGATTATGCTATTACAGTTGTCCCATTTCCCCCCCCACTCCACTCCATCCTGCCCATCCCCCTCCCTCCCACATTCCCCCCCTATAGTTCATGTCCATAGGTCATACTTATAAGTTCTTTGGCTTCTACATTTCCTACACTATTTTTACCCTCCCCCTGTCTATTTTCCACCTATCATCTATGCTACTTATTCTCTGTACCTTTCCCCCTCTCTCCCCCTCCCACTCCCTTAATGACAACCCTCATGTTCTAGTTGTTTGCCTAGTTTGCTCTCGTTTTTGTTTTATGTGTGGCCGTTAATAACTGTGAGTTTGCTGTCATTTTTACTGTTCCAATTTTTGATCTTCTTTTTCTTAGGTAACTCCCTTTAACATTTCATATAATAAGGGCTTGGTGATGATGAGCTTCTTTAACTTGACCTTATCTGAGAAGCACTTTATCTTCCCTTCCATTCTAAGTGATAGCTTTGCTGGATACAGTAATCTTGGATGTAGGTCCTTGCATTTAATCTTGGGTAATGTAATTATGATGTGCCTTGGTGTGTTCCTCCTTGGGTCCAGCTTCTTTGGGACTCTCTGAGCTTCCTGGACTTCCCGGAAGTCTATTTCCTTTGCCAGATTAGGGAAGTTCTCCTTCATTATTTGTTCAAATAAGTTTTCAATTTTTTGTTCTTCCTCTTCTCCTTCTGGCACCCCTATAATTCGGATGTGGGAACGTTTCAAGGCGTCCGGGAGGTTCCTAAGCCTCTCCTCATTTTTCCAAGTTCTTGTTTCTTCATTCTTTTCTGTTTGGATGTTTGTTTCTTCCTTCTGGTCCACACCATTGATTTGAGTCCCAGTTTCTTTCTCATCACTATTGGTTCCCTGTGCATTTTCCTTTGTTTCTCCTAGCATAGGCTTCATTTTTTCATCTGTTTTTCGAATAGATTCAACCAAGTCTGTGAGCATATTGATAACCAGTGCTTTGAACTGTGCATCCGATAGGTTGGCTATCTCTTCGTCGCTTAGTTGTATTTTTTCTGGAGCTTTGAAGTGTTCTGTCATTTGGGCCATTTTTTTTTTTTTTTTTGTCTTGGCGCGTCTGTTACTTTAAGGGGCGGAGCCTTAGGTGTTCACCAGGGCGGGGTAACGCTGGTCGCTGAGCTGTGACGCTGTATGAGGGGGAGGGGCCGAGTGGGAGCAATGGCGCCCGCCTCACTCTCCTCCGGATTTCAATCCTTCACTCTGCTACCCACAATCAAACTGGGCCACTCTGGTGCTGGTTCCCGAGTAAGTGGGCCTGTGCACACTCTAGGCCCCTGTGGGTCTCTCCAACAACCTCTTCTGTGAGGCTGGGAGTCTCTCCTGCTGCCGCCCCAACCCCCAGGGGCGCTTTCAATCAGAGGTTTCAGGCTTTATTTCCTGGAGCTGGAGCCCTGGGTTACGCGGTCTGCTCCCCGCCGTTCGTCAGGTTTATCTGTGGGCAAATTTGGTGCCACGGGGTGCTACCCGCTGCTCTGCCTGCCCCACTCTCCGCCACTCTGAGTCCGGCCCTCTCGGTTTATCTGCGCAGATGTGGGGCCGCAGGGTCTGTTAGTGCTCGGACTGTCTGCGCCATTTGTCCCACACTCCGCCAGTCTCAGTCCCGCCACAGCCACGCGAGTCCTCTCCACCCCGGTGCCCGTCTCCGCCCCTCCTACCAGTCTGGATGAATGGTTATTTTCTATTTTCTTGGTGTTGGTCCCCCTTGCTGTTCGATTCTCTGTCAGTTCTGGTTGTGCGAGGAGGCGCAGTGTGTCTACCTACGCCGCCATCTTGGTTCTGGTGCTGACTTTTAAAGCACAAGTACCAACTGGCACGTCTCCTTTGGCTTGAGTAAATACGACAGAGACTCCATCTACCAAAGAAAACAATCTAAGTTTTAACAAAGGAAAAAAAAATACATAACTAAACTGTCTTTATATCACTGTGCAGAAGTAATTACAAGATTTTGTAATATCTACGCAAAGTTTTTACTTGAATTTGTATTTTATGATAATTCATCATATGCCTGTCAATGAACAAAGATAAGTGAGATTTATCTCCTTTATAAAAGGAAACTGTGCTATAAATATTCATGAGAATCATTGAATTTGATAATTTTTAGTTTTTTATAGCCCTGATTAATTTTTAAAGGGATAATAATGAAAACATTTCATAGCTGCAAAGCAGAATATAATAAAATACTCTCCAGTGTTTCGGAGAGATGTAATTACTATAGAATATTAAATTGGGAAAACAGAAATAGAAACTTAACCTACCTCAAGAACTGGGGATCCTGCATATACCAGTTTGCTTAGTTCAGCTATTATTATTAGAGTTTGTATTAAAGAAAGATTATGAAAGAAAACTACGGATGGTGAGAAATTTAATTCAATTCATCTACATACCTGTGAAGAAGTGCACAGACCCTATAATTGAAAATCCACAAATAATTTACATTTAAAAATGCACGGTAGCTAAATTTGATTAATTCTTTCTGGACCATTGACAACTAACTCTGACTGACTTTCTGATTAACACATTGAAGATACATACCTTTCAGCAAAAACAATGAACATACTTTTACTTCTTGTTTTATTTGTGCGGTTAGTTTACATCTTTGTCTTTCGAGGTTCTATTGGTGTCTTATAATTACTATACAATAATTTGTAAGACAGCCAGTAAAAATTTAAAGGTCATATAAGTCCTACAAAATGCAGTAGTATTTAGAAAAGCATAAACTATAAGCAGTATGTTGGTTAGAATTTTAAATCAAAGTACACACACCATTACTGGAGAAAAAATGCTAACTAACAAAAACACATAATTTCCTTCAACCAAAAGTGGCTGTGTATTTTAGAGGGGAGCAGTATAATTACAAAGCTCTGTGTAGTGTGGGGGATGTTAACTTCTCTATAAGTATAAAAATGTACTTGATTCGGAGCCCAGAAAGAAGCACTAGTAAGTTCTGGCAAGTCGGTGATAGAGGAAGAGGAAAAGGACACAGTCAATTCAATTTGGAAGGGAGGATGGGAGGTGGGCGATATGTTTCTCTTTTTATTTTCAATTTTTTATTATATTCTTTATTCCAGTGCCACTTATCCTCCTTAGCCCCTCTTCCCCTGCAATCACCTCACTGTTGTCCACATCCGTGAGTCCTTTTTCCTTTTTGATCAATCCCTCCACTCCCTAACCTCATGCCTCCTCACTAGCTGCCATCTGCTCTCCATCTATGAGTCTGTCCCCATTTTCCTTGTTAGTTCAGTTTGTTCATTAAATTCCACATATGAGTGAAATTACACAGTATTTGTCTTTCTCTGACTGGCTTATTTCACTTAGCATAATGTTCTCCAGCTCCATCCATACTGTTGCAAAGGGTGAATTCTTCTTTATTATGGCCAAGTAGTATTTCATTGTATACATGTCCCATAGTTGTTTTATACACTTATCCACTGATGGACACTTGGGCTATTTCCATATCTTGATGATTGTAAATAACACTGCAATGAATATAGGGGTGCTTATGTTCTTTTGAATTTGTGTTTTAGATTTCTTTGGCTACATTCCCAGAAGTGGGATCACTGGGTCAAAAGGCAGATCCATTTTTAACTTTTTGAGGTATCTTCATATTACAGTGGTTACACCAGTCTGCATTCCCACCAACAGTGCTGAAGGGTATCCCTTTCTACACAAACTCAGCAGCACTTGTTGTTTGTTGATTTATTGATGATGTCCATTCTGACAGGTGTCAGATGATATCTCGCTGTGCTTTAAATTTGCATCTCTCTGATGATTAGTGATATTGAGCATCTTTTCATATGTCTATAGGCCATATATGTCCTCTTTGAAAAAGTGTCTATTTAGGTCCTTTGCCCATTTTTTTCATTGTTGTTGAAGTACAGTTGTCTCCATTTTCACCCCACCATGCTGCCAGCTCCCCCAATCCCCGCCTCCTCCCCTCAAACCTACAGCCTTTGGCTTTATCCATGTGTCCTTTATACATGTTCCTTGATGGCCCTTCCCCTATTTTCCCCCATTATGCCCTCCCCCATCCCCTCTGGTTATGTCATTTTGTTCTTAATTTCAATGTCTCTGGTTATATTTTGCTTGCTTGTTTGTTTTGTTGATTAGGTTCCACTTCTAAGTGAGGTCATATAGTATCTGTCTTTCACTGCCTGGCTTATTTCACTTAGCATAATGCTTTCTAGTTCCATCCATGTTGTCATGAAGGATTGGAGCTCCTTCTTTCTTTTTCCTGCATAGTATTCCATCATGTAAATGTACCATAGTTTTCTGATCCACTCATTTACTGGTGGGCACTAAGGTTTTTTCCAGCACTTGGCTCTTATAAATTGTGCTACTATGAACGTTGGGGTGCATAGGTTCTTTTGAATAGGTGACTCAGGGTTCTTAGAGTATAATCCCAGCAGTGGAATTGTTGCATCAAAAGGCAGTTCCATTTTTAGTTATTGAGGAAGTTCCATGCTGTTTTCCACAGTGGCTGTGCCAGTCTGCATTCCCACCAACAGTGTACTAGGGTTCCCTTTTCTCCACATCCTCTCCAACACTTGTTGTTTGTTGATTTGTTTGTGATGGCCATTCTGACAGGTGTGAAATGGTATGTCATTGTGGTTTTAATTTGTGTCTCTTTGATGGCTAGTGATACTGAGCATCCTTTCATATTTCTCTGGGCCCTCTGTATGTCCTCCTTAGGGAAGTTTCTGTACAGGTCTTTGCCCATTTTTAAATTTTTTTTTTGTGGGGAGGTGTTGAGTTTTGTAAGTTCCTTATAAATTTTGGATATTAATCCCTTATCAGATGTATTGGTGAATATGTGCTCCCATTCTTTGCATTGTCTTCTTACTTTGTCGATGGTTTCCTTTGCTCTAAAAACATTTTTAGTTTGATGTGGTTCTGTGTGTTAATTCTTTTCTTTTGTTTCCTTTGCCTGGGAAGATATATCTGATAAAATATTGCTATGAGTAATTTTTCTAGATTTTACTGCTTATTTTTTTCTATAGTGTTTATGGTTCCAAGTCAAACATTATGTCTTTATCCATTTTGAATTTATTATTGTATGTGATGTAAGAAGGTGGTCGAGTTTCATTTTTCTGCATGTATCTGTTCAATTTTCCCAACACCATGTATTGAATAAACTATCTTTAGCCTGTTGTATGTGCTTGCTTCTTCTGTCAAACATTAATTGATTATAATGGTGTGGGTTTATTTTGGGGATCTCTAGTCTGTTCCATTAAACTATATGTCTGTTTTTATGTCAGTACCATGCTGTTTTGATTACTATGGTCTTACAGTATAGTTTAAAATTACATAGTGTGGCTCCTCCAACTTTGCTCTTCTTTATCAGGATCTCTGCTGCTGTTTGGGGCCTTTTGTGGTTCCATATAAATTTTTGAAATATTTGTTCTAGTTCTGTGAAATAGGACATTGGGATTTTGATTAGCAAATGCGTTGAATCTATAGATTGCTTTGGGTAGCATGGACAATTTAAGGATGTTAATTCTTCCTATCCATTAACACAGTATGTGCTTCCACTTATTTGTATCTTCTTTACTTTCTTTCTTCAGTGTTTTATAATTTTCTGAGAATAGGTCTTTTACATCCTTGATTAGATTTATTCATAGGTATTTTATTCTCTTTGAAGCAATCGTGAATGGGATTTTTTCCCTCAATTTCCATTTCTGTTAGTTCATTATTGGCATATAAAAATGCAACTTATTTCTGGATATTAATTTTGTTTAATATATATCCTGCTACATTGCTGAATTCATTTATCAACGCTAGTAGTTTCTTTTTCAAAATATATTTTATTGATTATGTTATTACAGTTATCCCATTTTTTCCCTTTATTCCCCCTGCCCTGTAACTCCCCTCCCACCATCATTCCCCCACCTTAATTCATGTCCATGGGTCATACACATAAGTTCTTTGGCTTCTCCATTTCCCATACTACTTTTAACATCCCCCTGTCTATTTTGTACTTACCATTTATACTTCTTATTCTCTGTATCTTTTCCCCCATTCTCCCCACTTCTCCTCCCCACTGATAACCCTGTATGTGATCTCTATTTCTGTGAATCTGTTCCTGTTCTAGTTGTTTGCTTAGTTCATTTTTGTTTTTGTTTTTTTTAGGTTCAGTTGTTGATAGTTGTGAGTTTCTTGTCATTTTACTGCTGATATTTTTGATCTTCTTTTTCTTATATAAATCACCTTAACATTTCATATAATAAGGGTTTGATGGTGATAAACTCCTTTAACTTGATTTTATCTAGGAAGCACTTTACCTACCCTTCCATTCTAAATGATAGTTTTGCTGGATAGAGTAATCTTGGATGTAGGTCCTTGCCTTTCATGACTTTAAATACTTCTTTCCAGCCTCTTCTTGCCTGCAAGGTTTTTTTTTTTTTTTTTGAGAAAACAGCTGATCATCTTATGGGAACTCCTTTGTAGGAAACTGTTTCCTTTTCTCTTGCTGCTTTTAAAATTCACTCCTTATCTTTAGTCTTGGGTAACAGAATTATGATGTGCTTTGGTGTGTGCTTCCTTGGGTCCAACTTTTTGGGGACTCTCTGAGCTTCCTGGACTTCCTGAAAGTCTATTTCCTTTGCCAGATTAGGGAAGTTCCACTATCTGAATCATAAGGTTGCCAGAAGGAGAAGGGGAAAGGCAAGAAATTATAAACTTATCTGAAAAAGTTCTGGTAGTTTCTTGATGGAATCTTTGGGGTTCTTTATGTACAGTATTCTGTCATCTGCAAATAAAGACAGTTTTACTTTCTCTTTTCTAATTTGAATACCTTTTTTATCTTCTTTTTGTCTGATTGTTATGGCTAGGACTTCTAGTAGTATGTTGAATAAGAGAGGTAAAAGTAGACATCCTTATCTTGTTCCTGATCTTAAGGGGAACTCTTACAGTTTTTGCCCTTTGAGTATGATGCTGGCAGTGGGTTTGCCATATATGGCTTTTATTATATGTAGGTATGTTCCCGCTATCCTGATCTTGCTGAGAGTTTTTATCATAAATGGATGCTGGATTTTATCAAAGGCTTTCTCTGCATCTATGGATATGATCAAGTGATTTTTAATCCTTCATTTTGTTTATGTTGGTGAATCACATTTATTGATTTGTGAATGTTGTATCAACCTTGCATTCCTGGAATAAATCCCATTTGATCATGATGTATGATCTTTTTGATGCATTGCTGTATTCAGTTTCCAAATATTACGTTAAGGGTTTTAGCATCAATTTTTGTCAGGGATATAGGCCTATAATTTTCTTTTTCATATTGTCTTTATCTGGTTTTGGAATTAGGATAATGCTGGCCTCATAAAAATGAGCTTGGGAGCCTTCCCCCCTATTGAATTTTTTGGAATAGTTGGAGAAGGAAAGGTAGGTACTTCCTTCTCAGAATGTGTGGTATAATTCCCCGTGAAGCCCGCCGGTCCAGGATTTCTATTTGTTGGGAGTTTTTTGATTAATGCTTTAGTTTCACTAGGTGTATTCTGTCTCTCAGATTCTCTGATTCTTCCTGATTTAGTTTTGGAAGATTGTATGCTTCAAAGAATTTATCCATTTTGTCTAGGTTGTCTAATTTCTTGGCATATATTTGTTCATAATATTTTTTTACAATATTTTGTATTTCTTTGGTGTCAGTTGTTATTTATCCTCTTTCATTCCCATTTTTATTTATTTGGGGTTCTCTCTTTTTTCTTGGTGAGTATTCTAAAAGGTTTGTTAATCTTGTTTATCTTTTCAAAGAAGCAGCTCTTGGATTCATGATCTCTTGTATTGTTTTTGGAGGATCTAATTTGTTTCTTTCTGCTTTGATCTTTATTATTCCCTTCCTTCTACTCACTTTGGGCTTTGTTTGTTGTTGTTTTTCAAGTTCCTTTCAATGTAAAGTTACATCATTTATGTCATGGTTTTTTGAGATATGCTTGTAATGCTATGTATTTCCGTATTAGGGTTGCTTTCCCACATATTTTGGGTTGTTGTGTTATCATTTCCTTTGTTGCAAGGTATATTTTGATATCTTCCTTGGTTTTATTGTTGACTCATTCATTGTTTAATAACATGTTATTTAGCTCCCATGTCTTTGCATGTTTATTGTGTTCTAATTATGGTTTATCTCTAGTTTTATAGCATTTTGGTCAGAGAAGACGCTTGATCTAATTTCAATATTCTTAAATTTATTGAGACTTGTTTTCTGTCTTAACATGTGGTCTATCTTAGAAAATGATCCATGTCACTTGAAAAGTATGTATGTTCTGCTGTTTTTGCATGAAATGCTCTGAAGATACCCATTTGATATTAAATCCATTCAATCTAGTTTGTCCTTTAAGGCTGCTGTCCCTGTATCGATTTCCTGTCTGGAAGATCTGTCCATTGAAGTCAGTGAGGTGTTAACATCCCCAACTATGACTATGTTTCTGTCACTCTCACCCTTTATGTCCATCAAGATTTGCTTTAAATATATAGGTGCTCCTATGTTTGCTGCATAAATGGTTACTAGTGTTATATCCTCTTGTTGGATTGTTCCCTTTATCATTATGTAGTGTCCTCTTTGTCTCTTACTGTAGTTTTTTAAAACTTTTTTTGTCGATTTTAAGTATTGCTACCCCAGCTTTTTTCCCTTTCTATTTGCATGAAATATCTTTTTCCATCCCTTTACTTTTAGTCTGTGTGCATCTTTTGATTTCAGGTGTGTGTCTCTTGGAGACAACATATATATATGGGTCTTATTTTCTTATCCTTTCAGCTACCCTATGTCTTTTGGTTACAGCACTTAAGTCATTTACATTTAAGGGAATTATTGATAGATATGCATTATTGTCATTTTACTTTTCAACTATTTTCCTCTGTTTTTTTTTCTTTTTCTTTTTCTACTTCTTAAAGCAAACCGTTAACATTTCTTGCACCACTGATTTAGTGTTAATAAATTCCTTTAGCTTTTTCTTGTCTGGGAAGCTCTTTATTTTTCCTTCAATTTTTAAATGACAGCCTTGCTGCAAAAGTAGCTTTGGTTGTTGGTCCTTTCTTTTCATCTCTTTGAATATTTCATGCCAATCCCTTCTGGCCTGAAATGTTTCTGTTGAGAAATCAGATGACAGTCATCGGGGGGTGTCCTACCTGCGGCTCACTGGCCGCATGCTGCCCAGGATGGCTATGAATGTGGCCCAACACAAAATTGTAAACTTAAAACCTTTTATTTGATCATCACTTTCCATTAGTGTTTGTGTATTTAATGTGTGGCCCAAGACAACTCTTCATCCAGTGTGGTCCACAGACACCAAAAGATCGGATACTCCTGCTCCCTTGTAGGTATTTGTCTGCTTTTTGCTTGCAGCTTCTTGGAAACTCTCCTTGTCTTTAAGCTTTACCATTTTCATTTTGATGTATCTTTTTGTAGGCCTCTTCGGTCCTTATTGTTCGGTATTCTCTGTGCTTGCTGGACTTGTGTGTCTTTTCCCTTCACCAGATTAGGGAAGTTTTCTGTCATTTCTTCAAATATATTCTTGATCCGTGGCTTACTCTCTTCTCCTTCTGGTATTCCAATGACGTAAATGTTGTTATACTTCATGTTGTCCTTAAAGTTCTTTAGCTCTCTTCTTTTTTAAAAGTCTTTTTTCTTTTTGCTGCTTTCTTGTTTTTTTTTACTACCTTGTATTCCAAATCACTGATTCAATCTTCTGCTTCATCTAGCCTATAGTTTTCCCCTCCGGTATATTATTTATTTCAGGTATTGCATCTTTGTTTCTCTCTGGTCCCTCTTTATGGTCTATATGTCTTTTTTTTATTGTTGAGTATCATTATAATCATGACTCCAAGCCCTCTATCTGATAAATTGCTTGCCTCCATTTCACATTGTTCTTCTTCTGGAGAATTCTTGTTCTCTAACTTGGGCTCATTTCTTTATCTTCCCATTTTGCCTGATTCTTTGTATTTGTTTCTATATATTAGTTAGATCCCTCCTGCACCTCTGTGCTCTCTGCCAGTCTTGTTGTGATGTGGTTTCTTCCATCTGTCCTTGGTTATAAGACTCCCAGGTGGTGTTCAGTTGGTTATTCAGGATGATATTTCTTTAATTTAGTTGTATTCCAGCTTGGTCCTGGGAGGTCAGTGTAGCTTCTGTGTACTCCTCTGCCATCTTAAAATGGGCCTACATATTTTTAAAAACTAGGCTAAATTTTGAAAGGCACTATGTACCTTCGTTAACACAGTAACCCTGGAATCATATTGTGTGGGTTTTGAATCCCAGGTCTGCAGCTAAAATAAGGCTTATTTTGAGAAATTTACTTAATTGTTCCCTCCTTAGTTTTACTTTTCTTTAAATAGAAAGAATAATATTTTATCTCATATACTTTGAATTAAAAAGTTAATGGACATAGTGTACCATAGTTAATGGACATAGGTAGCCTGGTACATAATAAAAATGCTCAATCAATATATAACTATTACTTTACCTAAATGAAACTGGCACAAAGGTTCAAAGTCTTCTCCCATAGAATTTTTAAATTTTAAGATTTTTTTGTAATAAGCCTAAATAAAGATCATTTTGAAATTTTAGCAGTGCTATCATTTGATACATATATATTAAATTAGTTCCAAACAAATATGTTTCATATTAAAATTCAAATATTTAAAGAAATCAGTACTTTCATGTGAACAGAGTTAGGTAAACTAACTTTTCAGAACAGTGGGTTATGATGTCCCTGGAGGTAATAGTATATTTCTGTGCAGCTAAAAAACTGTAAATTCATGCTTCACTGAACACATACTGAATTCATCTGTAAAGGTGAAATCTATTTCAATAGTGGAATCTTTTTATTTCTCCACATTAGGAATCTAAGATCACATCCCACAAAAACAGAGTAATACTAAAATTAAAAGGAATACAATGTCACTTTGCAGTGGTCATGGGTTCAAGATGGGGGTTGATGAAATTAAGGAGAAAAAGGGAAAAATAGAGGCATAAATGAGAATGGAGGCAGCATGGGAGTGTGACGTGAATAGTATTGTTTGTGGAGTACAATGCGTAGTGTGATGGCTTTAAAACATGTCTGCGGATTAGCTGACAGTCTTCCCTTCCAAAGACAGAGATGTCTGACCCTGGCAAGGGTGCTCAGTTGGTTGGGCATCACCCGGCAAAGTGGGAGATCACTGGTTTCTCTGGCCGGGTGTGGACAAGAGGCAACCAATCAATGTTTTTCTCCCTCTTTCTCCCTCCCACCCTCTATCTCTCTTAAAAAAAAAAAAAAAGATAAAGATACCTGGTTCCATCCAGAAACCAGGTTATCCTTTATCACCATCTTGATGGACAGAATGCAGAAACGATACAGAATGACTTCAGAAGCTGGATTAGAAGAATCCATTCATTTCCTAGACCCTGGCCCAAGGATTACAACAATGTGGCATGTGGAAAAAACATATAGAGACTACTGACAGAGGCTATTGAGAGAGCAAATGGGGAGGCTGGGAGGGAGGGAGGGAAGAGGGGAGAGAAGAAAGGAGGAAGGAAGAGAGAGAAAGAACAGGAGAGAGAGAGAGAGAGGAAACCAGCATGGGGAACATGGCAGTCTGGACTCTCTAGTCCAGGCACCAGGTATTTACGTGGAAGAACCACGAAGATACTCTAGCCCAGCTACCTTCTGAATAAAATTTCTATGGGACCCTGAATTTTTTAGCTCACCTTTTAATTCTCAGATTTGTGAACACAATAAACGATTGCTCTTGTTTTATGCTCCTGTTTTTGGGTGGCTTGTTACACAGCAATGAATAATCAGAAGAATGTGGCCTATGGAATGAGCTAGTCATATCACACAGATGTTTAATATTATTTAATACAGATATGGAATTTCCTAATTTTGCTTCATATCATCTGGTACATACTTATGTTATGAAAGAGAGATGGATGTTCTAAAAAAGTGCCTAATATAAGTCAGTGAACTTAAAAGAGAGATTTTGTTCATTCACTATATATTTATTGAACATCTACTAAAGGCTTAGTCATTTTCTACACTTCAGCACTGTCACTGAGTAAGACAACAGATGCATTCTTTGTACCTGTCATCCTGAGAAAGAAATAAACAATAACTAAAGAAATATGTATAAAGTGACTCCAGGTAGTTATAGGACAAGAATAGACAATAAATCATGTAAAGGAATTAGGGGTGAGTTAAGATAAAGTGGTCAGGGAAGCCATTTCCCAGGAGATAGTATTTTAAAATTAACTTTCCAGGCTGAACAGTAAATATTTAAGTACTGACCTGTGAAAAAGAACAATGAGAATGATGTGTCTAAAAGAGGAGAGGGATGTGACATGGTGATAATGAATTTGAATTCCATCGTAGGTGACATGGGAAGCCATGGGAGGAATGTGATTGGGAGAATGAGGTGATGTCAATCACTTTCTCTTGCATGAATGTAACAGAGAGGGTTAGCTGCTGACAAAAATCCATGTCCTCTTATTCCCAGGCACACAGTAAGAATACATCTCTCATCCTCCACATCAGCAAATATAACTAGGTACCTAATATCTAGCCAATGAAAAGTGATTGGATCTAATGCATAAGTAACCCATAAAAATCTCCCATGTGTGTTTCTTCAAGCTCCTCCCACTTCCAGCTGACAGGAAAGGAGCTAACACTCAGAGCAACCTTAGTAACCACAGGTTGAAGATGACAGAGGCCAGGCAGCATCAGTCCAGGTGCTTGAATGACTGCATGGAGTAGAGTCTCTGCTCCTACAGGCACCTCCCAACGTACACTCATCAGTCTCACACACAATAACAGCATCAGTATCATCAACTAGGTAAAATCCTGCACTCTCTTATGAAAAACAACTGAAGTGTTTTTGTTTTGAGTAATTACTCGCCTATTGTTTAACTCAGCCTAGGCTACCTCATCTAACATGGTGAAAAAAAAACAGCCCCTCTTAAAAGATAGTCTGGACTGAAACGATAAATAATGAAAAGGCTATTTTAATCAAGTAGGGGAGCAATGGATAGTTTACCCAAGGGTGGTATCAGTGAATGTGGCAAAATATGGTCAGGTTTAGAGTATAGTTTGAAGATTGGGCCAAGAAGACTTATTGATGGATTGATCAAATTTTAAAATGTTTGCTAGAAATTTTGAAAGTTCTCATAATCCTTCTATATTCTTGTGAGATGAGATAATAGAGTGGCCGTTTCCTGACTCATGTTTGCTGAGAACGGAAGCCACGGATTCCACAGTGAGTGCAGAACAGACACCTTCTTATGTAAACTTTTCAAAGGAAGTAAAAACATCCATTCCATGATTCCTGGACTTGATAGACAATTAAAGGTAGAGACAGGGAGACAGACCGAATTTGCTTAGAAGGATATCTTTGGAGAACATCGTGAGATGCACCTTCTTCCAAGCTTAAGGTGGCTGAGGGCGAACCCGTCTATTTCACCATCTCAGTCCCATGGAGGGTTTCGCATAGGACCAGACCTTCAACCGAAAGTGCACCCAAGCTAAGCAGGGGAGACATTTTTAAATTGTTTTAATACTATTTCAGATCATGCGTCCAAAACACTGAGTGAATGTGCGCTCATGATTTAAATGTACCATAGGACTCTCTATTTGTGAGAATAAGCGGAAGGGTCACGGGGTCTGCCTGACTCTTCCTGTTGTAGGGGAACATGGGGACACTGCATGAAAGTCAAAATGACCACAGAACACCAAAATGCAGTAATGGTTTGAACATGTTATGAATAATGCTTGTTCAACACATGTTCAATTCACAATGGGAAAGAAACGTGAGCATCTTTAAATACAGCAAATCACAACAACAGGGAACTTTGGACAGGAACGTCCTATCGTCTAACAGGACTTGGAAAGCCGTGAGCTCAGACCACCTCCCATAAAGTGAGGAAATCAGCATAATTTTCTTATCACATGGTATTAAGCAACTGCTTCTATCCTAACTTGGGAGAAAAGTGGATTTCTCATTGTAATATTTCATTGTAGTGACAAAAAAGTCACTACAGTTATACTGAAAAATGCTCTAAGAGAATATTAAAACATATGATATTCCTCTTCAGGTTGGAGCTTGTTATCATCATGGAATGATATCCACATTGTTTATTTTGAAGTGCTTTCTATTTTTAAAAAAAATCAAGTGATGAATTCACAAATGTTTCTACAATTTTATTCCTATATACACTCTGAACTCTTATTTTATCCACAGATATTCTCAAATGGTAATGAGCATTCTATACACAGAATATCCTTGTTCTTCCTCAGAATACATGGTGTGTGGATCTTGATTTATGTACAAGAAAAGAATGGGGAGAAAATAAATGTGGGGTTCAACTTCTACTGTTGAACTCTACTGTTGAACTTCTACTCTAAGACATTATAGAGGTCTACAAATTCAGAGCACTTGTGAATAATTTCTTTGCTATAATGAAAAGAAAACCATTTTTCTTTAGCTGCATTTCTTGGCCTTTGTGGCAGAAATGAGATGCCTTACGGTGTTGTAGCAGTTTTTTTCTCTACAGTGTAATCTCTGACTCTTTAACACAACTGTTTCTATGTGCAGTAAGGTTATGTTCAAACTTGATTTTGTGAGTTATATGTATGCCTCTAATGAGAGCTTCCTCTATTAATATAACATGACTATGCAAATGTGTATTTCAGATGAATTAAAGGCATGAAAATTATACATTGGGATAATACACTTTTAGGGTCTTATGTACTTTAGGTGTTGAAGTTGGAAACTGGCCTCTGTAAGAGCTCAGATAAAAACTGTGAGGGTGGGAAAGAGCAAATCATTCTCTGACTGTATATTTGCTGTGGATTGAGTTCATTTTTTACAAAGGGTGCCTGAGCAACACATTTATGCTGGACATGTCGCCATTTGGACGTGGATTCAATATGGTTGTGGATGATCCTGTTGTCAAACTAGATTTAATGCATCATTTTTCTCTGGTGAGTTCCTGTCCTTGATAAAATAATGAAATAAAGGATTCTATGCTGCATTCATGACCCTTAAGGATAGTTTTCCAATGCTTTAAGTAATATCAAAATGATTAGAGCAAGATTTAGTAGCATCTTTTCATAGCTACTTGCAAAAGCAAGTATTTTAAAGCAAACAAAAAGCAGAAATGATAAACATTGGTGATTTGTAAAGTTTTTGCTTTCTTTTCAAATTTGGGGTAGAAGGTGAACAGAATGTGGTTACTCACTGGGATAAGGAATTAGAAAGGCCCATTTCATCAATGCTGATATTTAAAATAAGAAGGGTAACATAATTCCATTTGTGGACCTCCTCTTGTTATTCCTTCCATATATTATTTCTTTGTGTGCTTATCTGCCTTCCTTCCTTTCATTTGTCTGCTGGAAAAGTCCTCTTGGGCATGTAGATATCTGCTTCAACTTTAGAGGCATCAGCATCTGTCCTCCGTCCCCAACCCAGGACCATGCCACTGAGACATGAAGATGCAGGCGCTCTCCTAGCACAGTTAATGTAAATCCTCCAAAAAGGAGGGAAAGCATCTCACCTTACATGTAGCACAAGCACACTAGCTGGCAGCAGCCACACTAGAACATCCCTGCTACTATTGTCTTAGTGACCCACATTTTACATCAATCACTCAAATACAATTTGCCCATTACTGTCCCTGACTTTTCCATGTATCTCTTTAATCTTAGTCTATAAAAACTCTACCCACTGTAGAAGACCTAGTGCAAATATCATTAGATATTCCCTAGTAACCTGTGCCAGAGGCCACTATATATTTTAATATTTCTATAGCTTTTGCTTATGCTTGCCATACACTATATCATATGACTATTCATTGATGAATTTTTTTTTAGTACCTGACAATAGAATCCTTGAGTACAGGTCAATGTTTTATAGGTCTCCATATAATTTCACAATTTAAAACTCTGCTTGTAATAGGAATTCAATAAATGATTATTGACCATTAAATTGATAAACCTGTGAAACTCCTAACTAATACATGATCTATGTAACAATGTTTAATGTTCTATGCCACAGTTGCATTCTAATCATTTCTTTTACTCAGAACATATTGTAAGAACTATTCAATGGCACCACTAAGAATATGTCATGAGAACTATTCAATGGAAATGTAAGACATTGGCATTAATATTTAGGAATTTCAAGGTCCATTTAAAATTAGACATCATTCATTATTTATAAACATTTTCTGCATATGTTACATATATATGCAATAGTTTGGAAAATACTTTTTTATATCAAACAGCATTTGCTTTGTGATAGCCTGGCTCACCCAGAAATCTATTTGTCACAATCTCTAGGCAAACGTACCTCTCACAATGATGTTGGTGGACTTTTTTGCAGGGTTTCCTACGTTGTTATTGGCAATGCAGCTATAAGTGCCAGCATCTTCTGAGGTGATGGCAGGTATGGTCAAAGTTCCTCCATTCAAAACAGTCTTTTCGGGCAGAATCCCAAAGGACCTGACCCAGGTGAGAGACGGCGCAGGCTCTCCTCCTGTCGTAACACACACTAATGTTATGGCCTCTCCGGGATTTACAACTATAGGGTCATCCACCAAGAGTTTAATTGACGGAGATGCTAAAAGACATAAACAAAAGAACATGCACCTATTTAGATCTACTATGATGAGAATTCAACAGTATGCTTTATATTTATTCAAACAATTAAGATAAATATTGCTCTCTTTTGTCAAAATCCTACTTTATTTATCAAATTGAAACCAGAGATAATGATTATGTATTTTAATTCTGTGGCATAAACCTGGAGAATGATATTAAGAATCTTGCACATGGAGAGGAGAATTAACATTTATGTGTTCCTGGAGTATTGTTCCAAATTAGAATAGTAAGAGGGATAAGGTTTTAAAACAAAAATCTCTTTCTTTTTTAATGTTGACAATGACCATTTGTTTTTGTCATTCCACATATAAATATTGTAGCTGTTCACTCCCTATTTTTCATGGCAAAGATCATCAATTATTTAATTTTTGGATCATTCTGTAGTGAAATGATACATATGTTCTTGTAACCTAAATAAAAATAAGTAAGAGATAGAGGCATAGATCATTCCAACCTTTTACCAAGAAGTAGGCCTGGTTTTTGATCTTGAAAGAAAAACAAAACCATCTAATTCTAAGACAGACCCCATACTTCATCTCTAACTTCTCTGTTCACAAAGGTTTACCTACTGAGTTCTCATTAACTACTGCTTTATAATTGAGAAACAAACAAAAAATGAGACCTCAAACATAGTCATCAAACTATGTCTGCAATAGCTCTCCTTTTGAGTTAGAATAATCTCCTGAGCGAAAACAAGTCATTTGCCATCTTTCAGATTTAAAAATACAAGAATAGATATCTATTAAATAAAATATGCTATGTTATAGACTTTTCCTCAAACACTTAAAATAGAAACTGAATACAAACTGTGTTTACGTATAGCATTTTTTTCCTGTTTACAATGCAATGGCAGCCCATGTAATGCATCTCTCAATAAAACCAGGGGCGTGGACTATGCTGGTGTTTGAGTTTGCACACTCAGACATATCTTATGTCAAAGATAAAACTGTATTAGATGAAATCAATCTATATTGGAAACATTTAAGGTGTTCAATTGTACTGTGCATTTTTTTCTTTTGTTTAGATATTAGCTTCAGCTTAGAGCCACAGAGTTTTTCTCAGAATAAAAGGTAAACTCCCTTTATGGTTCAATATGATCTGATTTGTTTAAAGAAACAGAAAGCCAGAGGAGAGCAAGAAAAATTTTCACATTATTAATATGGTTATGTGGGACAAGGTATGACATGACTAGATGATGTTTTTAAAATCATTTTCGTATATTGGTCTTTCTAACATGATTTTAAGTAATATGGAAGTTTTCAAAGTGTCTTAATAGCCCATTATGGATGTTGACTTTAAATTATGATTATTTATGATTAAAAACCTGTTGATGAATTCATGTAGTGAAAATAACACGCAAAGACACTGCAGTTTGGTAGAAAAAAAAATACCTCAAAGAATTATTTGATGTTGTGCAATTGATGGAAGATATTAATTAAATATTTTGAAATTAGATATTATAAATAATTATTGAAATATCATGCAAAAGTAAAAGAAATCCCTGTAGCCCAATTGGATATAAGTATATCTCTTACAAAGGTATTCAGTTTAAATACTATTTTAGAGACTTCCAGTAGAGATGGAGGCATAGGCAGACATGCTGTGCCTCCTTGCACAACCTTAAGGATTACAACTAACCTCAAAACTAAAATCACCCGAAACTGCCAGAAAATCGAACAGTATGGAAGTCCCACAACCAAGGATTTAAAGAAGACATATTTTAGAAGACTACCCAGATGGGTAGTAGGGCTGGGGATGGGGAGCCAGGGTGGAGAAGACACAGTGTGGCAGTGGTGAGGTGGCAGCAACCAGGTGGTGGCAGCAGCCAGTGGAATGGGTGGTCCCACATTAGGTATACCTGGGGCGTGAGCTCCAGGCAAGACTGCACAGCCCAGGGTTCCTAGCACCAGGAAAATAAAGTCCCATAACTCTTGGCTGTAAAAACCAATGGGGGTAGGGGAGGCAAGAGCAACTGCAGGTCTCTGAGGAAAGTTTGTTAAAAAGGGCCCACAGGATCCTAAAACATACTCAAACCCAGCTACTCTGGGATTTACAACCAGGGAAACAGCTGGAGAGGTGCCAGTTGCATAAGTGACTGGAAGTGGGGCAAGTGCAGAATAGCAGTCAGGCAGTGGCATTCCCCCTCTCAGACCCCTCCCCCCCACACAAAGCCACAAAGTGCTGAAGTGGGCTGCCCCACCCTGTGGAATACCTAAGGCTCCACCTCATACAAGGTAACAGGTGCGCCAGTCAAAGCAGCTCTACCTAATACACAGAAACAAACATAGGGAGGCTAACAAATTGAGGAGACAAAGAAATATGGCTCAAATGAAAGAACGGAACAAAATCTCAGTAAAAGAACTAAGTGAAATGGAGATAGCCAACCTATCAGATGCAGAATTCAAAACACTCATGATAAGGATGCTTAGAGATCTCACTGAGTATGACAAAAGCATAAGGGACGAAATGAAGGCTACACTAAGTGAAATAAAGAAAAATCCACAGGGAACCAACAGTGAAAGGAAGGAAGCAGGGGTTTAAATCAATGAATTGGAACATAAGCACTCAAGCAAACAGAATGTAGAAATAAGAATTCAAAAAATCCCCCAAAAAACCCATGAGGAGAGAGCAAGAAGACTCCGGGACATCTCCAAACATGCCATCTAAATATTAGAGGTGCCAGAAGGAGAAGAGGAAGAACAAGAACCTGAAAACTTATTTGACAAAATAATGAAAGAAAACTCCCCCAATTTGGCAAAAGACATACAAATATAAGACCAGGAAGCACAGAGAGTGCCAGAGAGGTTGGACCCAAAGAGGACCATACAAAGATGCATTGGAATTAAATTGCCAAAAGTTAAAGATAAAGAGAGAACCTTAAAAGCAGGAAGAGAAAAGCAGACAGTAACCTACAAAGGAGTTCCCATAAGACTATCAGCGGATTTCTCAAAAGAAACTTTGCAGGCAAGCAGGGACTGGCAAGAAGTATTCAAAGTGTTGAAAGGCAAGAACCTACAATCAAAATTAGTCTACAGAACAAAGCTATCACTTAGAATTAAAGGGCAGATAAAGTGCTTCCCAGACAAGGTAAAGCTAAAGGAGGTCATCATCACCAAGCCCTTATTCTATGAAATGCTAAAGGGACTTCTCTAAGAAAAGATCAAAAGTATGAACATTAAAATGACAACAAACTCACAAATATCAACAAGTGAATCTAAAAAACAAACTAAGCAAAACAACAAAACAGAAACAGTCATAGATACGGATATTATCTGGAGGGTTATCAGCGGGGGGGGGGGGAGTAGGATAATGGAGGGGAGGTTGCAAGGAATAAGAAGCATAATTGGTAGGTACAAAATACAAAATAGACAGGGGGGAGGTTAAGAATGGTATAGGAAACAGAGAAGCCAAAGAACTTACACACATGACCCACGGACATGAACTAATGGGGGGATTGCTTAAGGAAAAGGGAGTACCCAGTGGAGGTAGGCAAAAGGGGAAAACTGGGACAACTGTCATACCATAATCAATAAAATATACTTAAAAATTAAAAATTAAATAGTTTAAATGGTGAACACAATATATTTTAGAGTCCAACATTTATATCATATAAACAAATCTCATTTGTTTTGCACCATATTTTAGTAAAATTAAAAGTGACAAGGCCTAAGGGCCATTCGTATTGTATGTCTGGCCTGCGGAAACACACAATGATGACATTAAATTAAGAAACACTTGAGCTTGAAATTGACTTGTATAAGAAGAAGTTGGTTTTCTCTTAGACAATATTTTTCTTAATATCTCAAGACAATTTCAGAGTTCAAAAACAATATATAGAACAAAATATTTATGATACATTGCAGAACCATATTCACCGTCTTATTAATAACTCCTTGTTTTCCATTTCTGATTTAAAGACAGTGCTGCCCAACTTATTTTTATTTGAAGATGACATTTATTTTTTTCTAATTATCACTGATTTTAAAAGTAGCCCAAACAGACCACAAACAATGGCTACAGAATTAAAGATTTTAAGAATATTTATAAATATTTTAGTCTCAAACTTTTATGGCTTTAAATCTTGAAAAGATTAAAGGCTAAATTTTTGTCATTTTTGCATTAATGTCTAACTTTTGATTGTAAAAATAGCAACGTTTTAAACTATGAGACTTTGCATAAGAACCATAGGAACACCAGGATTCATCAAGCTTAAGTGTAAGTTATGCCGTAGGAAAAAAAAAATTAAAGTAGGAACATTAAAATTTTTTTCTATTACTAAAAATATTTTAAAGAAAAGATTTCTTACTAAAAGGATTCTTTGCTATTTTGGGGATATACTGAAGAGTAATTTAGCCCTGGCTGGTGTGGCTCAGTGGATTGAGTGCTGGGCTGCAAAACCAAAGGGTGACCAGTTCAATTCCCAATCAGGGCACCTGCATAGGTTGCAGGCCAGGTCTCCAGTAGGGGGCACATGAGAGGCAACCACACATCCATCGATGTCTCTCTCTCTCTCTTGCTCCCTCCCCTCTGTATATAAATACATACATACATACATACATACATACATACATAAAATCTTCTAAAAATAATTTTTAAAAAGTAATTTAAAACATCTGGAGCTAGTTACTTCCTTCTTATAAGCTTCCATAGCCCCCCAAGTTTTCCCTTTCCCATCACATTGTATAACATTAGTCAGCTACCACCCTTGCTCTTCAGCCAGGAGTAGTGTTATGATTTCATTCTCTGAAGTGTGGCATGATGGTTGAACGGTAAGTGATATATGGGTTCAGATCTTCACTGTGCTATTAATAACTGCTTGGACTTGGATAAATTCTTCCACTCTTAAATGTCACAGTTTTCCATCTTGATATAGCAGAAAATAATTGTTAACTATCTTGTAATGTTGAGGTAATTTACCATGTATAAAGTGCTTACAGTAGAGCCTAGCACAAAATATGCATTTAAAAAATGTTTCCCTTTGCCTCTATTTTTATTACCACCCTCATGGCCTGGTCCAGAGTTTGGTATATAGTGGATGCTTAATAACTATTAGTAAGGGAAATCCATAAATCAGCAAAGAAATAAATGTGTGACTGGTATAAAAAATTCAGTCACTATAAAATGAGGTTATTCTATTTTACTCTGATACATGTGGCAGTGATAGTTTAAGATCATTTTGAATTTTACAGTTCCTATAAAATATATAAAAGATATTTAGGTACACCAATATATTTTGAAGAAACATAATTAAACATTTATTAATTTTGTTTTGTAATATTTTTATTCATAAGTTAAAACGATTGGTTTTTTTCTAAAATTCAACATAAACTCTTTAAAAGCTCATAGACAAAAGGTATTATCTATATCATCATCTGCTTTCAAGTGCATGCTATGTTTTCCATGTCCTTGAACTGTCCAACCACCCTGAGTCTGCGCATCATAAGCTGCTCCTTCAGCTTCCTCTTCCTATGTCAGTATATAGGAAATGAGGAAAGATAAACCTCTGCTATCGAGTCGCTGAGTGTTCTGTAAATGTCTCTTGCTGTATTGGTCAAATTATTCCATTGCTACACAAGTTTAAACATGTAAGACCTAGTAATGGTCATTGCTTCCCTTATTACCATGAGGAAAGTGTACTGTTCTAAAACATGTTGCAGGATCTATACATCTACTCACTCTTCACAGCAGCATGGGAGAGAGAGATTACTATTTTAAGCTCATTTTTAAGAAAGAAATACATTAAACATGAAGGTAAAAGGGTACAAGGGAAATAATGAATGGACAGTGTGTAATTTTTATTTGGGATGTTCGTCAAACAAAAGTAACAAGTGGCAGAAAGTGAAATATGTAAACATAAGAAATCTTTCAAATTACGTGAAAAATCATCTCATATTTCAAATGTTTTGTAGTTATTGACAAAACATGGCTCAAATCACATAATAATAATTCCAAATAAATCTGCTTTTAACATAGCACACGTGCTACCAGCTACAAGCATTCTGTACACAGTGCGTACACCTGACTGAGCTGCCAGTCAGACCTTCAGACTGATATCCTGCCAGTACTTAATGATGGAAGGCACAGGTCATCATAGAAAGTTGCTTCTCTTCTTCATTGCTCTGCCAACATTTGAGCATATTCCATGTGCTTGTTGATGGGAATACAGAAGATGGTAAAGAGATTAGATTGATATAGATAGATGATAGATAGAAAGATAGATAGATAGATAGATAGATAGATAGATAGATAGATAGATAGATAGATAGTAGATAGAAGAGATAGGTCCTGGGAGAAATGGGATGAAATAGAATGATGAGAGAGAGAGAGACAGAGAGAGAAAGAGACAGAGAGAGAGAAACAGGGAGAGACAGAGGATGAAGAGAGGGTAGAAGAGAAGGTGGAGTAGAAAGAGGAAAAGAAGAATGGGAAGGAAAAGAGACGAAGGCCAGCCTCTTCTTTCTTTTTTCCAAACTCCTAAATCCAATAACTGTAATATGGAAAATATGTTTAGGAAATATCTCTGAGAAAGGGAATTCTTCTCTCCCTTCCTGGGGGGAAAAACAAGTTTTCTTGGGCTGCGTAACAGATACTTCATTGGGCACAGAAAGAGGTAGAGCTGGCCTCCTGATTCCCACACGAATCCTGAACATTGGGATATTTAAGCGCAGAGAGGACCTGTGTGCCCTTTCCTGGTTTGAGATCACCGAGTGTGACTGGCTAGACATACAAGGATATCGTGAGTCTCATAGGAAAGGCTCCATAGTTGAGAGGAAAATCACCATCCCCACAATGGTGGAACGGAAGAAGAGAGGCCGGCTATACTGAACGAGCCAAGATAATAGGAATGAGAGAGATCTCAGGTGATACATGTCTATCAAAAAATTCAGATCTCATGTCCTACACTTAGGTAAAATACAGCACCCCCTGGAATTTAAATAAAATATGGTGGAAATGGCAACTCCACATTGAGACAAAATTTTAAAATTATGGTTGATATAAAATTGAAGTTGAATTATAAAGTAATAAGAAAATATACATTTCTTTAAACTTGAGTTTGTAGGCTAGGGTTCATGCCCACTACAAATTTTAGTGAGTCAGTTCCTCATAAGGTCCTCTAGATGTGTGATAGAAAGACTGAGTTTGGAGTTAATTAAGAATATATTCTGTAGAAAGAATATACTATTTTAGCTGAGGTCAATGACTTCTCAGGTGTTTTTTTTTAATTGCTATCTAACATAATAAATTATTTAAGATAAAGGTGGCTTAAAATTGAAATCAATGCAGTGCTAATCATCTTCATATTTTGGAGACTTTGGCCCTCCGTAAATCTGGGACTCCTCATTTTTAAACAGGAGTCTGCTTTTCCACCCCAGACTCTTTGATGGAGTCGATATAAAGCAGATACTACAGTATAAAGCTGTCAGTTGCCCTGAATTAGAGATATTCGAAGATGTGCTTCTTTGACTAGAAGTAATATGTGAATTAGAAAGTGAGTCATAGAGAAAACCATGAGAAATAAGAAACATGAAAAAACAGAAAGCACTCCAATAAAAAATCCTCAGCTGGAATGATATTTGTCTTAGTCTGAATTCCCCCCAAAAGCAGGTCCTGATACAAGCAGTGAATTTGAGTGGAGATTCCAGGAAGCATATTGAAAGAGCAGAGAAGAAAGACAAAAAACGAAGAAAAACCAGTCAAACAGCACCTGTGAATGGGTTGTCATGGTGCCAAACCTGGCCCGGTGCTGCTGGGAACCCTCCAAGAGAGTGTTACACGGAACACAGCTCAGAACTTTCCTTCTGAAGAGCAAGCAGGCTGGGCGGGTGTTTATCTACCAACTGTTGTCCCTCAGTAGTTGAGGATTATTCCGTGGGTCTTAACTTCCCAGCCTCATGCTTTGACTGATCACATTGCAGTCCAGAGAGAGACCTCACGGAAGGATACGGAACATGGAATCTGTCAAAAGAAACTACAGTAACCTCCAGAATGTGCTAAGAGAAAGCAGGATACCCAGAGCATCTGCTGGGACCTCCTTTCCATGTAAATTCAATGATCTATCATTGGTGACTCGGAGGTAATATGAAAAGGATTAAGAAACAAGAACAAGGAAGGATGCGTGATGAGCAGGGGCACCTTTACCCATTAGGATATAGGCACAAAATGAAATTAGTATGAGCACAGTATGAATGCAAGGAGGAGAGAGGAAAAAAATACATATGCATAACTTTCTACTTCTGATCTATGGCCTTCTATTTTTTAAACTTGAGAATATGAAAATATGCTTAAGCTATGCTTACAGATTCAAGGAACAGAAAAAAAGTTATTCTCAGAAGAACTAATCCTTTCACTGAGATAATATAGCAATCACTACATTTTTCATGAATTTCATTGAAATCCATTTTCGACACACATTTCATTGAAATACAGGTAGTAGTGAACATTTCACAAAATAACAATGAGAGAATATATTCGAAGTTGATTTGAAAACTCAAAATAAGCTGCTTGTTTAGTTGGGGGATGATTCAAACATCATTACTGACGTATTGATTGATTCTCATGAAGCCCAGGAATGCTATCACATTGGAAAGCTCTCCTTAAGACAATGTTCCAGGATATAGGAATATTTGAAATAGTATTCATGAATAGTATCCAATGCAAGAGAGAGAGACTTTCCTACAGTTGTTGAAGCCAACATGTATTTTTCATTATTTTAATATTCACAGGAAAGATATTCCTGGAAATTATTTAGAAGGCAGAGTAAGGATGGACCTTCATGGCAAAATACATAAAAGTCTAGTGAAAGTGACTTCACTTGCAACACCATGGGTTCCAAACAAAGAGTTCCCTAAATGGGTTTTGTTTGGTTGGCACAATATCTTTTGCTGTCATTGCTGGTACGAATGCATATCACTAGGTATTGCTTGTTCTCCCTAATAGAAAACATTTCAACATATTCATTCATGCACTCAGTATTTATTGAATGCCTACTATGTATTAGGCTCCCAGACAGACACTTGGGATATACCAGTGGACAAAACAGCCAAAGAACCCCTGCACTCAGAAGCTATATCCTAGCAGGGAAAGAACCTGCCCTCCCCCCATGACTCCCACTGTCTTAGGTAACTTCACGTACTTACACCATCTGCCTGTTCTCTGAGGTCAAGTGCATTTATGGTCTCTGGATGGGAAGTTTATGCCATTAGTGCACAGTTAGAGTGAAAAAGTTTGCCAAAAGTTACTCCAGTGAAATGAGACTTTACAAGATAGAACAAGTGTCATTTACATTTCAGTGTAGTCATTGACCAAAATCAATGAAAAATATTGAAATGGAATTTTGTTCCAAGTTGAGCAAAAGAGAGTAAACTCAGAAATTCATTGCAGTTGATAAAGTATGCCAATAGTTGGGTTACTAATACTTAATGACCTGGAAAGTATTCATAAGCATTGGAAAAATATGATTAACAACTTTAGCACCATATATATTTTCCTCCCTTGATAAACAACCCCTGACTGTGTTTTGCCAACAGATAAAATCTTGGCAAAATCGGGTCGCATTCAAGTTTATAGGAAATTAAGCAGCAATATGCTGCTGCAGTAGAATCCCAGAGGGTCATCTCTAATGGAGAGAAAAATCCGAACTAAGTACTTCCAAATAAAGAATTGGTTGGCCATAAAAACCTCCTGTTCTTTATAGATGATACTAGGATTTTAGAAATAGTGTCCATACGCAGAGGGGTCCTCTTCACAAGACCAGCAGGAGTATAAACTTGCTATTCCTGCAGCCTGGAATTCTCTCCCAGTGCTTAGCCCCCTGGTAAAAACTAATAGTTATGTACTTGACCATGCTCAAGTGTCCGTATCAATTCTTCGCCAAATTCCTGGTTTTATGTCCAAGCCAATTGAGTTGCTCCCTCCTTTTAACAAGCATAGCAGCCTATAATACCCACCCCCCAACATTTACCCCTGCTTTTCACT